>NC_090926.1:757530810-758155810 GCF_040938575.1 Ambystoma mexicanum | reverse complement strand
ATAGCGTCAGCACCAAGGGTATTCACGAAAGTACTGGCAGTGGCAGCGGCCCACCTGCACCGGTTGTCCCTTCCAGTATAAACTTACCTCGACGGTTGGCTCATAACGCGATTCTTACAACACATGCTTCTCAAATACCCAAAAGACTGTAGACCTTTTGTTCCAACTGGGCTTCTCCAACGAGAAGAAGTACAGCCTAGATCCCAGTCAAGTAAAGCGATTCCTAGGGGCTCTAATTCGGACAAAGGACGGCATCATCTTCCCCTCCAACGAGAGGGTCCAGAATATGCTGTTTCAGATCCCTCAATATGTAGCCGGTCGAGAGGTGACGGTACGCAAGGTCATGCGGTTGCTAGGAATGATGGCGTCATGTATTTATTTGGTACCTCGCGCTCGACTGCACATGCGTCCAATGCAAGAGTGGCTCAACAGCCAGTGGTGTCAGGCCAGCGGACAATGGGATGATCTAGTGGTGGTCTTGCAGGCCCTGGTTCTCTCGCTGCGGTGGTGGTCGAAGGAAAACCTCGTAATAGGGAGACCATTCGCCACCCCCACAGTGGAAGCCACTCTAACCACAGATGCATCCCTCACAGGATGGGGTGCTCACCTTTCCCATCAGACTGCACACAGAGTTTGGACCCAGCGTGTGGCTTCCAAACACATAAACTTGCTGGAACTACTGGCAGTCTTCAAAGCACTGAAGGCTTTCCAGACACACCTTCAAGGGAAGACAGTGCTGGTCCTAACAGACAGCACCACGGCCATGCACTACCTGAACAAGCAGGGGGGCACTCACTCTCCAGGACTGTCCAAGCTGTCCCAGAACATATGGAAGTGGGCTCTCAAACACATGTTCCTATTATCCCAACATGTACCAGGGGAACTCAATCTTCTGGCAGACGAACTCAGCAGAGACTTCCCTCTACCCGCAGAGTACAAATGGCGATTACAAGAAGATATCGCCTCCAACGTTTTCGCAGAATGGGGCTTCCCAGAAATAGATCTGTTCGCGACTCTGGAGAACACCCAATGCCAAGATTATGCCTCCAGGTACCCCCAGAACCACTCCAAGGGGAAAGGTCTCTGGATTTCATGGTCAGGGAAATTTGTTTACGCTTTTCCCCTGACTCCCCTTCTCAACAAGATAGTGCACAAGATGCACCAGGAACCAGTTACCATGATACTGGTGGCCCCAATGTGGGCTCGCAAACCCTGGTTCTCTCACCTGATGGAGATGTCTCTTTCCCCACCGGTGAAACTACCCTGCCAGTACAACATGCTGTCACAGGACAGGGGCAGAACGCTGCACCCATGCCCACAGACCCTGAACTTAGCAGCCTGGCTCCTGAGGTCATAGAATTTGGACATTTGCAGCTCCTACAGAGATGCATGGACATAATTAGAGAGGCAAGGAAACAGAACACTCGTTACTGCTACTCTAGCAAGTGGAAACGGTTCGTCATCTGGTGTAGGGCAAACAGCGTCAACCCCGTTGACTACTCTCCCACACAAATTGTTCTATACCTGACTCACTTGTTAGACTCATGATTAGTCTTTAATTCTATTAAAGTTCACCCAGCTGCACTCTCCGCTTACACTACGTCTCAACACAAGGTGTCATGGTGGAAAGTTCCAGTTATAAAAGCCTTCATGGAGGGAGTGAAAAGGGCCCCCCCCCCTATATCTATCTAACCCAGCTCCCGGATGGGACCTAAATGTTGTACTAACCAGGCTAATGGGCTCCCCCTTTGAACCCATGCACAAAGCAACCCTTAAGAATCTCACTCTTAAAACTGCTTTCTTAATCGCTATCACCTCCATTAGGAGAGTGAGTGGAACTACAAGCGCTATCCATACTAGATCCATTTGTAACAGTTCACAAAGATAAGGTGGTTCTACGCACGCACCATTTCTAAATTCCATGTCAACCAGTCTATAGAGCTACCAACGTTCTTTCAAAACCCATCAAACTTGGGAGAAAAAAAGCCTACACACTCGATGTGCGCAATGCGGTCATGTTTTATATGGCAAGAACTAGACCACTGAGAAAGACTAATCAGTTCTTTGTCTCGGTAGCGACAGGAAGAGAAGGATGATGTAGTGTCTAAATCCACTATATCTAAATGAATTGTCCAATGCATCACTCTCTGTTACACTCATGCTAAGAGAGAACTACCCTTCAAGCCAAGAGCACATTCTACTCGAGGCACTGGGGCATCCAGAGCATTCATTGCAAATGTACCCCTCGAGTCCATTTGCAAAGCGGCAACCTGGAGTTCTGTACACACCTTTACAAAACACTATTGCCTAGATGCTCATTCTAGACCTGATTCCAAGGTGGGACAAGCAGTACTAAGACATCTTTTCTCTACTGTTCCTTCTCACAACCCACCTCCAACTTCGGGTACTGCTCGCTAGTCTATGCACAGCATGTGATTCTAAGCAGATTAACAAGCATCAGAAGACATGCATTACTTACCGTAAAAGTATTCCTGATGATTGTATCTGCTTAGATTCACATGCGCCCACCCTTCCTCCCCGTGTGGATGGAAGGAACATAGACGTCTTATTACCGTCTCTCTGTTTTCTGTACTCACTCACGTACTAAGAAGGCTCCCTCAGGTCAGATGTCAGATAAAATACAGAGGGACCTCGATGCGTGAGGGATTTTGGGTACACTACAAGTCACTATAGGGATAGCATTACAGACACGCCTATGTCGACGTCCCCTTTTCAACTACAAAAAACAAAATGCAGTGAACACTGGATGTCGGACTATGCACAGCATGTGAATCTAAGCAGATACAATCAGAAATGCTTTTACGGTAAGTAATGCATGTCATATTCGGCACACCAGGCTTTGTGATCTCAGTTCCTTGATTCCACTCTCTGAGCAGGCTGCATCATGAACACTCTCTCCTATTCAAAGAAAGCTTTCTCTGTGCCATTTCATTTTTGTGAAGAAAACATCGTTTAATGTCAGGCTCATAGAAAGCTTTGGGGTTCAAGCGATGCAGGGATTCCATGTCGAAGACCGACCTCCCCACAATCTTTGTGGGGTGTTTGGATACGGGACACAATGTCTCGGGGTATGGCTCCTGTCAGGGCATGAACCCCAAAATGTCAAATTGCCACTTTGTTGACCCCCCTGCAAAGTCGTTTTCCCCAGGAAGAAGGCTGTCGAAACTTCCCACGGCTGAAAAAGAACCCTCTGAGATTTGTGAGGGGTTGAAAAGAAATCACAAAACACCAAATAAGGACCCACTCTAAAAGTGGTTCTCTTTTTTCTTTGTCTTCCAAAGCCCATAAGGAAGACAAATAAGGCACCTTTCACGGTAGGATGAGACTAAAGTTGAATCATCTGACTCCTCATCGAAAAAAGAGAGGTGCCCTATAGCAGCGTTGTCCATGGAAGGGTGGTCAAATTTTAGATAGGAATGCTGGTCTCGAAGGAGGCCATCACCTCAACGTCAGCGAGTACAGAAGGTCCCACAGTGCCTGAAAAAATGTCTGGCTAGTTAACCAAAAAGAGTGATATCCATCTGCGGCAAGGCTCTGATGTCACACCGTCAAACTGGCAATCGTAGGCTTGGTAGAATCTCTATTGGCTGTAATTTCCACACCAAGTGCACCGAGGCAAAATGCACTGAAGTTCCTCCCACTTATTTGGGACATATCGCAGTATGCTCCAGCTTGCAGAAGTTTGTATTTTGAGACTATGCAACAGATTTTTTTATTTTCTTTATTGGCATTTATCCAAAATAAATTCCCTCCCCTTCCCACCTACTCCGCCCCACCGACGCCCCCACCCACAACGGACTGCACAACCAAGCCATACACCTTCGGAAACATAGTTTTGTTATTCCTGGGGCACCTTGGGTTGCATCGCTGTTCACTTAATGTCCAATACCCGCACATTCTGAGGGCACGATTTTTGTACAAAGTCACTTTTCATAAAGCAAATAGTTTCTCCCCAATCCCTCTGAAATCTGTCTGCATCCCCTTGGATCTTATGCGATCCACTCCATCGCTACTATGTCCCAGAGTTTACGGAGCTAACACAACTTTTTTGCAATCACCATCCAGGCCGCTATTAATAAAGGTACCAAAACTCTTACTGTGGCTTAGAGATTGTGTGTCGTTGTGGTTCAACCAGTCCACCTAGGCTTTCTGCCAATGAGAGAGGCAAGATCTCTGGTACTATTTTCTACAGAGATTTCATGACTTCTTCCCAGAAACCTTTTAACCAAATGTGTCCCCAGCCCCCTACACCTTTCCACCCCCTCCAGCACTCTGCAGAGACCGACCCATGCATTCTATGTAGTTTACACGGGCTGTAAGGCCACTCTATCATAATTTTGTACCAGCCTCCCGCAGCTGTAGGGACCTGGTCAGTTTCGGGATGTTCCACCATAATTCCACCCAATGCCCCGCCGGAACCTCCCCTCCAGTGTACCTCCCCATGCTTTTTGATAGGGCCAAGTATTTTGGTCTGCACATTCTAGCATTATCTTGTATATGTCCACCGCTAGGTGTTTGTCCCCAATGTGCGAGGTAACAAATACCTCAAATTTAGTTAGCAGCATTATTACTGCTTGGCGAATCTCCTTCAGTCGTAGCCAATGCCTCAGTTGAATATATTCAAATCTGTCCCCTTCCTTCACTCCTACTTGTCTTAAAATCCTTGAAGGATACTATTTCCTCCTCCCACACCATGCCTCCAATCTATACGCATCCCCTTTCTTTCCATCACGTAAACAAACTCTTCATAGTACCCAGGTTGAAGCTCGGGTTATTAAACATGGGGGTAAAGGGGGACGGAATGGTAGATTGATTGTCATGAATCGCTGGGTTCGCCCCTTTTGGGCCTCATGGTCCTTGTCACAACGGACTTAAAGAACTAATACTTCCAATATGGCCGACCAATGCATTCCCTTCTTGCTCCATGCGTTGGATGCAACCCTTCTCTATTTCTAGACCACGCCTTCCACGGCTCCGCGCGTCTCAATGCTATAGCGATTAGCGACCAGACGTGTGCTCCGTAGCTCGCGATTCTTCTCCTTTCTACTCGCAATCCCTTCCTCGAATCTCCCCCCCCCCCCCTTCTTCTTCTTCCTCCTGCATTCTAGTTCTAGCGAACGTACCTTGCCTCCTGGATTCCTGGATTCGACCACCCGGAAAACTGAACGCATTCTGGATTCGGCAGAGACACGGGCCGCCTTCTTCAAAACCCGATCCATCCGAAAGAAGGCAGCCTCCAAGAACACCGGTAAAGAACGGATTCAGGTGAGAAGGGGGGAACTCCTTGACAGTTTGAGACGCCACCCAATCGAAAGCGATATCGACATGGAGGCTGCCGTACAGTACTTGATGCGTAGTATGCAGGAACTGTCAACTGAGGTACAGAATCTGAAAGCAGAGAACGCTGCTCTCAAACAATTGGTTCTATCCCGGGATTCTGCTACAAAAGAGTGTTATACTGGGCGGAGTCGTGGATAAATCTGACGGCTCCGCAAAGACCCTTTGTGCATTCCTGGATTCGTGCTTGGTTCATTTTACCTTCAAGCCTTACTATTTTGCGACCCCCAGGGCCAAGGTGGGTTTTATAATCTCTCACCTTTCCGGGAATGCCTTAACTTGGGCCACTCCCCTCGTTAACTCTAGCGATGCCCTCCTAGACGATTATGATGGGTTTTTACGTGCCCTAAAAGACATGTTTGACCGCCCTGAGCAGGTCTATAGTGCACAAGAACGTTTGTTAGACTTTCAGCAAGAGACGGAGGATATGCTCACGTATGTTACCCGATTTAAACAACTGGCAAAAGAAGCCGACTGGTCCACTGAGGCGAGTTTTACCCTGTTCAGGAGAGGATTGAACGAAGAAATTAAGGATGAGCTGGCCAGAGTGGCACGACCAAGCTCATTTCAGGCATTAATGGATCTTGCCATGCAGATTGACTTCCGTATCCAGGAAAGGAAGTCAGAAAAGAAGAAATCCAGAGGAACTCCTTCCAAGGTATCATTTGAGGGTACCCCCAGACCAGAAATCAACCCAAGCCCAGTTTCAGAATCTGAGCCCATGCATATTGGGGCCTTTCGTGGACCCATATCCCCACAAGAGAGAATGACGAGAATTCATACAGGCTTGTGCATGTACTGCGCCTCAGATAAGCATTTGGTTAGAGGGTGTCCTTTAGCACCCCCTCGGCGTTCGGGAAACGCCAGCTCCCGATCCTAGATGGAGCAGAGCTTCGGGAGAGAGAAGTTTGCTCCACATCCATTCCATGCTTGAACTCTCCTGGACAAAACAATTTGGTGGTACTGCAGGCCTTTTTATCACCATCCAAGAATACAAACTATTCCATTTTGGCCCTGGTAGACTGCGGAGCTATGTGAATTTTCATTGATCATGAGTGGGTTGATCAACATCAGATTCCCTACGTGTCACGAAGCACTGTGCAGCCTGTTGAAGCTATCGACGGAAGACCCCTCACATCAGGACCCATAAGCTTTCAGACCAAGGAGATCCAGCTTTCAATAAATCACCATTGAGAACTGATCCGGTTTGACATTATTAAGTCAGCTCATTACCCCTTGGTATTGGGCATGCCCTGGCTACAGAACACAATCCATATATCAATTGGTCTGTGGGTTCCCTATTCCTAGGCTCAGAGTTTTGCATATCTCATTGTCTATCCCTAGAAACCTCCATTAACGCACCCAAAGGAACCAACAAAGGAACAACAGACACCACTAATGGTATCCAATGTCATGCAAGTTCCTGAAGTCTACCAAGCTTATGCTGATGTGTTTTCGACTGCCATTGACCAAGCCTTACCCCCACACAGACCTATAGACTGCGCCATAGAGACGGAACCCTCTGCAGTGATTCCCTTCGGCAGGATGTTCATTCTTTCTGAACCCGAGAAGAAGGCCCTAAGAGAATACCTGGATACCAACCTTCAAAATGGCACCATAAGACCTTCGAAATCTCCTGCTGGTGCTTCTCTATTCCCAAGATACCAAGGAACTCAGACCATGCCTTGATTATCGCGGGCTAAATCAATGTACCCTCAAGGATCGGTACCCATTACCCCCGATTTCGGATATCCTGGAAGCCGTGAGAGGCGCAGTGATCTCCGTGTCAGGGAAGGAGACGAATGGAAGATTGCCTTCAGAACACCCTTTGGCCATTTTGAGTACCTAGTCATGCCCTTCGGATTGGCTAACGCCCCGGCAATTTTCCAACGTTTTATGGATAGGGTGTTCTCTGACATGCGGTTTCTCTTTGTTATTGTATATCTGGATGACATATTGATCTTTTCCAAGGATTCTAAACAACCTGAAGAGCATGTAAAGGCAGTGTTGCAGAGACTCTGAGATCATAAACTCCTAGCCAAACCTGCAAAATGTTTGTTTCATGTGACCTCCGTCCACTACCTAGGGTTTATTCCTACCCCAGAAGGAATCGGTATGGACCCTTCAAAGGTAAAAGCCATATTGACCTGGCCCGCTCCTACTTCCGTGAAACAAATTCAAGCTTTCCTGGGACTCGCCAATTTCTACCGGAAATTCATATCTAATTTCTCCGAGATAGTGCAACCGATTGTTGCTCTCCTGAAGAAAGACACTCCTTTCCTCTGGTCAACACCACAAGATATGGCGTTCCAGCGTTTAAAGACAGAGTTTACGCAAGCTCCTATCTTGGCTCAACCCGATACTAGTCGTCCTTTTGTGGTAGAAACGGACGCTTCAAATTATGCCATTGGCGCAGTCCTGAAACAAGAATTAGGAGATAAACTGGGACACCCAATTGCTTATCTCTCACAAACTCTGACTCCTAGTGAAACACATTAGTCAGTCCTGGAAAAAGAATTGTTACCCATCCGCCAAGCCTTCACTGAATGGCAACATTTACTTTTGGGAGCTAAACATCCAGTTCAGATCCGTACTGACCACCGAAACCTCCAGATTCTACAGTCTTTGGAGTGCAGGAACAGTCGTCAGGCACGTTGGGCATACTTCTTTGCCCAGTACCAGTTCCATATCACTCACGTTCCTGGATCACAAAACCTGATCGCCGACGCCTTATCTCTAAGACCTGACTATGAGCCCACTGAAGACAAGGCATATCCTCAGATGTTTTCCCCCCAAGATCTTTGTGGCTCAGGCAGTCAACCTCCTCGAAGAAATCCAAGCCCAAACCCAATCCTCTGATCTGTGGAAGGACAAATCCAAAAGAAATCTTTGGAATGTAAAGGTCCGGGAAGGTTATTTGTTCAAAGACAATCTGTTGGACATCCCTACAAAAAGACTACAACAAAGAATAATTAATCTCTGCCACGATACCCTACACTCCAGACATTGTGGTGTTACCAATACCCTCCGTCTAATACAAAGGCAATTCTGGTGGCCTAGGATGGGACCCGACGTACGGCAGTACATTCAATCCTGTGTTGTCTGCAATCAAAATAAACACAATAACAAGAAACCAGCGGGCCTTCTACTACAACCTACATTGCCAACTAGACCATGGGAGATTATCGTACGGTCTTCATTGTGGAACTGCCACCATCCCGTGGGTATACCACAATCATGGTTACCATAGACCTGTTCACTCATATAGCTCATTTTACGCCCCTGTGTAAATTACCATCCTCTTCTGAACTAGCAGGAACACATATTCCATTTACATGGACTCCCTTCCAAGATCATTTCGGATCGCGGACCTCAATACATCTCTCAATTCTGGAAACATCTTTGTCAATGCTTAGGGATCCAACGTGCCCTTTCGTCAGGTTACCACCCTCAAACCAACGGAATAACAGAACGTGTCAACCAAACCCTGGAACAGTATCTTCGATGCTTCGCCACCAAGGTCCAGGATGACTGGTCGCTCCTGATACCCATGGCTGAATTCGCTTACAATAATTCTGACCATTCGGCACTTAAGATCAGCCCTTTTTATTGCAGTCAAGGATTTCATCCGCGGTCCTACCTTCTGTTCTTCCCCAATCTACACCAGTACCTACAGTTGACTCCTGGATCGAAACCCTTGTCAACATACATAAAGAAGCCAAGGAATTTTTGGAGAAGGCCAGGAAACAGACCAAGAAATATGCAGATTCCAGAAGAAGACCTGGCCCTTCTTATGTAGTCGGTGATCAGATCTGGTTGTCCTCCAAATTACTACCCCAACATCTACGGCCTAGTAAACTGGCCCCTCGGTACTATGGTCCATTTTCCATAAAGGAAATTATAAATCCTGTTTCTTATCGGATCCAGTTGCCTGAATCCTGAAAGAAGATGCACCCAGTGTTTCACACATCCTTGTTGAAACCCTACTATCTATCCTCCCAAAAACCCTCCAGACATCCTCCTGTACTGGTCGATGACCAATTGGAATATGAGGTATCTCGGATTTGTGACTCCAGGTATAGATGGGGCCAGCTTCAATACCTAGTTGAATGGAAAGGTTATCCTCCTAGCGAAAGAACCTGGGAACCCCTCTCAAACATCAAGGCCCCACGGCTGCTCAGAATGTTCCACCCCATCCACTCGGGCAAACCAGGAGGGAAGGGTCTTCAGAGGAGGCATGCTGTCATGAATCGCTGGGTGTGCCCCTTTTGGGCCTCATGGTCCTTGTCACAACGGACTTAAAGAACTAATACTTCCAATATGGCCGTCCAACGCATTCCCTTCTCGCTCCATGCGTTGGAGGTAACGCTTCTCTATTTCTAGACCATGCCTTCCGCGCGTCTCAATGCTATAGCGATTAGCGACCAGACGTGTGCTCCGTAGCTCGCGGTCTCCGCTATCCCTTCCTCGAAACCCCCCCTTCCCCTTCTTCTTCCTCCTGGATTCTAGTTCTAGCGAACTTATCTTGCCTCCAGGATTCCTGGATTCGACCTCCCGGAAAACTGAACGCATTCTGGATTCGGCAGAGACACGGGGCGCCTTCTTCAAAACCCGATCCATCCGAAAGAAGGCAGCCTCCAAGAACACCAGTAAAGAACGGATTCAGGTGAGAAGGGGGGAACTTCTTGACATTGATGTCCCCTCCTAATCCACCTATTCCATATATCACATGTTGTACGTAGTACCCTGCTATGCCGAGCGCGCGGGGGCCTATCCTTCCCTTGGAGCCAGAGTATGCCAGCTAGTGAACCTCCCGCCACCGCTCTATCCATTTGTGCCCATATTTTGTCCCTGCAATCTGCGAACCATTCACGCACCACTCTCAGTTGAGCTGCTTTGTAATATCGGTGCAGATTTGGGAGCCCTAATGCCCCTTTTTTGTCTTGGGGGTCATCAAAAGATCCAAAGCTAATCTTGGGCGTTTGTTCTGCCAAACAAATCTAGAGATTAGTCTATTCATTGCTTTAAAGAAAGTATTCAGGATTTCTATGGGCAGGGTATGAAACCTATAAAGTACCCACGGGAGAGTCACCATCTTCACAGTAATTATGTGCCCAAGCCAGGATATCCGCATGCTGGTCTACATTGCAAAGTCAGTTTGTGTTTTTTTTTTATTAAATCCGGAAAAATTGGCTTCATATAAAGCCGAGACTTTATCCGTCAATTTTATCCCTAGGTAAGTTAAGTTTCCCCCGCAGAGCGAAAAGGGGAGCAGCTCTGTATCTGTGTAGTCAATTCTTTAGTGAGTCAAGCATTTCTGATTTCCCCAGATTTATTTTAATCCCGATAACCCCTCTTGTTCTTTAAGAATTCCCACTAAGGCCGGAATAGATGTCGCCGTTTCCACTAGTGTTGACAGCATATCATCGGCACCATTTTATGCATTCCCACTCTGCCCCCGAAAGGCACACCCTTAATATCCTGATTCTGTCTAATTGCCGTCAGAAGGGGCTCTAAATAAATAGCATATATATGCAGCGACAAAGGCCACCCCTGCCTGGTCCCTCGTTCTATGCCAATAGCCTCTGATAGCCTCTGATATGTGCGCATTTACCGCTGGTCTCATCGAAGGGTTTCTGTAATTTGCCCCCACCATTTGGATATAATTGGGCCCGAATCCCATTATTTCCATTGCTTGAAACAGATATAGCCACTCCACCCTGTCGAAAGCTTTTTCATCATTCACACATATCAGAGTGGCCGGTAGTAAATGGATCACCCTTCTGGTATTATCTCATGCTTGCTCCCGGTTATGAAGCCTGATTGATCCTGCCCTGTAACCCCTGGTAGAACCCGCTTTACTCTTTCCGCTAGGATCCCGGTATATATTTTGGCGTCTATATTCAGTAGCGCTATAGGCCTGCACGACCCACAACTTGTCGGGTCTTTATTTGACTTTTCGAACAGCACTACCTTTGCCTCCGTCATGGAGTGTGTCACTCCTCCGTTTCGGAATGTATTATATAGATTTGTGAGGACACTCCTTAATTTGTTACAGAACACTTAAACAAACCCCTGTGTAACCATCCGGTCCTGATGACTTATTATTCGGGAGGTTCTTTATCACTCTTTCTACCACTTCTACTGTTATTTCCCTCTACAGACTATTTCTCTCCTCATCCGTAATCTTTGTGAGCTTTATCCTCTCTAAGAACGCCTGTATCCTATGCGTCTCTGGGCACTCAGAGGAGTACAGCTGCTTGTAGTATGTTGTGAAGGACTGGACTATCCCATCTGAATCGGTAACAATTGTTCCGTCTGCCTTTTTTTATTTCCAAGTGACGCTGGGCTTTCTGATAATTCAGGAGCCTGACTAGCATTTTGTCTGCTTTATTGGCGCCTACATAATAGCGCTGCTTAAGGCTTAACAGAACGCTCTCCGCCCCGGTGGTCCTCATTAGCCACAGCTGTCTCTGTGCTTCCTTCACTTTGCTATAGTTCTCCCTATTTTTCTGCCCGGCTAACTCTATCTGGGCCTGTCCCAGTACCGCCTTCTCTAAGTTAACTTTTTCTTTACATCTTTGGGCTATTAAGGCGATCAGCTCCTTCCTCCTCCCCCCCGTATTACAGCCTTAAAGGTATCCCAAACTGTGCACAGGGGAAACCTGTGTGTATCATTCTGTGCAAAGTACTCTACAATGTTCTCCCTCACCGTTTCACGTAATCCTTCATCCCTAATGAGTTCTCTTGGTAGTCTCCGTCCACATAGGGTTGCTTGGTTTTAACCCCCTAAGATTGATCTTGATCATGCATGATCTAAGAGAGAGATTGGGTTTACTTGTATATCTAATAATACTCCTAATATTCCGGGGACACCCCAATGCGTAATCTATTATAGAGTACATTTGATGAACATGGGAGGAGCATGTATACCCCGGCTCCTACCCCTTTTTAGCCCTTCATAGGTCTCTCATCCGCATTCCATCTAGGTGCTCCCTCACTGCCTCCGGCAGATGTAATCCCTTATTACTGCCCTGGTAATCCTGTCTTTCTCCAGGTCCCAAGCTATATTAAAGTCTAGTGTCTACTGGCATATATTGTTCCTGTTGTCATAACCCTTTTCCCCATCAACACCTGCAAGAATATATACCTCACATTTGGGTCTGCTACGGTTTTAACAATTTTTGCCCCAAATGTGTGTCTTAAACCCACCAATACCCCACCAGTCCTATTACGGGCATTTGCCTGGACTAGTTTGCTTGTACTGATGTATGTGCATTTTGTGCCCATCCCCCTTCTTAATGTGGGTCTCCTGTAGAAGGATTATACCTGCTTTACTCCTTTTTATCTGTATAGCCACCTTCTTCCTTTTTATCAGAGTATTTAGACGCTGTACGTTATGTGAGAGAATCTGCAGTGGCCTTGTCTTAATGCCTGTACCCTACTCCTCTCCAGCCTGATATTCCTCCCTTGTGCCCCTTCCCTCCTATATCTGCTCTGGATGTTTTGTGCAAATCCCTCCACCTTTTCCGATTCTCCCCCCAACCCCCCGCCTATCACCTCCCTCTCTCCTGCCCCTTCTGTCCCCTCTACAGACAGGGCTGGCTCGGTATCCTAGGATACAGCACAGCTCGTTAAAACCAACCCACGTTTTTACGCTGCACCTGTAAGGTTGACCTAACCTTCTAAGATTCCTAGTGTTGCCACACTCACTGCCGCCTAGGCCTATTCAATGCCTATAGATCTCCATGACTGTTCGTGAAGGCGCCCTTCATACGTACCCCTCTGTTTGGTTCAGCGATCGTCTCCAGCTTCACCTTAATGGCTTACAGTTATAGAAATGCATAGCTTCTTTCTCCCCTCATTTCCTGGACCGGGGTCCCTTTGGCTTAGCTCTTCTTTCTGCGTACAGTACTCCATTCCCAGGAACTGTGTCTCTGCTGTTGTGCTCCCTGTGTTCGCTCTCTCAGGTCTATATCCTCTGCCTCGAGACCTAGGATAGCCATACCTTCGTCGCATGTGGTGATTCTTTGTTGTCTGCCGTCCCAAGGCAACACCAACCCGAAGGGGAAGGTCCGTTTGTAAGGGATTCCTTTTTCGGGCAGTTTTCTCGTCACCCGTCCCATTGCTCTTCTTTTTTGAAGTGTTGTAGCAGCTAGATCTTGGAAGAAGTGTACTTGTGAGCCGTTAATCGTAATTTTGTCCTATCCTCTTGCAGCCCTAAGAATTCTCTCCTTCTCTTCATAGGACACTAATCTTCTGTTTGCCTCTGCCATGCAGAACCTAGAAATGCAATCTGCTCCAGTAATTCAGAGTTCTGTCGCACTTCCTTTTCGACCTCCAATAACCCTTGTTCCGCCGAATCCACCCTTTTCCCCAAGGCATTAATGTCATTTCTGATTACTTTCAGTGAGCTCTTCAGTTCTTCTTTCAAGTTCCCTATTTGGTGCTGGAAGGATGTGATGAGCCAATCCTCCATACCCTGCAAACACTTTAGCAGTTCCTCTTTGCTTAGGGCCATTTCGCCTGTTGCCTGTGATTCTTCTTCGTCCTTTTGTTCTGAACTGTCTTCCCCTTGTGCCATCTCCGAGAGAGATTGTTGCCAGCACCTTTCCAACTGGCCCTTCTTGACACTTTATTTCGTGGTCTGCAGCTCCAGGGTTTGTTTCCCCTTTGGTCCTGGCATCTGCGGGGGTGGGGGGGGTCTCGCTCTCCTGCGCATCTCCTCGTACTGTAACCTCCCTATTTGGCCTCTTCCGCATGTTGTTCCACTCCAGTGATATTGCTTACAGTCCTTGTGTGTCCAATTACCCTGCAACTACAAAAACTCCTCCTCCAGGTGTTGCAATTTCTTCCCACTGTATACTAATGCTGCAAGCCCGTTTCCCGGGTCTGCTTTCCCTTCTTATGAATTCACCAGCTTATGCTGTGATACTTATTGGTTTACAGAAGTCCTTTATCGGTCCTTCTCCGGGGGCCTCTTGTCTCCTGTTGTGCTGCCGACATCTGCGTTTGCTTCTACAATTAAAGCAAGCATGGAATGGCCTGACAACGCTGCTTGCCGTGTTGTATCGGGTGCCTCCTTACGGCTCTTCCTGCCTGCCGGGAGTTTCCATGGCTCTCGCCCACAGTGCGGCTTCAATGTGTGCGTATTTATGAAATGTTCAGCGCCTCACCCTCCGGCTCCCCATCTCGTCCGAGGGGCCCGCTGCTCCTCTGCATTGTCCACCGGGCTCCACGATGCTCCAGCGCCTACTGTCTGCCCACCTCGGGTGTCTCTGTGTATCAGCTGCCCCCGTTGGGCTCCTCCACTCTGTGTGCTCTTTCGGCAGAGCTTCTTTCAGTTGTCAGGGTTCCTGCTCTTCTTGTCTCTCACCCGCCACAGAGAATATCACGCCTTCCCGACGCTTCTACCACAGCCAAGGTGCCTCTTCTTCTGCCCCCCTTCCTTCTGCTTAGGTCTTCTAACCGGACCAATCTTCCATGGCTACCTTTTGCACGGTGACCGCCCTCTTTGCGCGGCTTATCAATACGGTAGTCCCCAGGTGGTGAGGGATCTCTGCTCTGTTAGCTGGCCTCGATTTGCTGCTCCTGCTGGCAAGTCTGTCTATGCCATCATCCGTCTCCGTTCTCTAAAGGATATGCATTCAGTTTTGCCAATCGCATTGCTGTCTTTGTCTGATATTGTTCCCCTTTCTTTTAGGCCCAGCCAGGAGCTCGTGAGAGTGTGTCCTCACTCTCCGGAGGCCATCTTGGAATCTGCAATACATTTTTTGATAAAGGAGGACCATACCTTTTGGCCTGGAGAGTTTGAGTCGACCCCATAACCAATTCATGGCTGGTGCTGTGTTGGCACCTCAATGGGAGGAGAGCATATCTTCCAGGAGCCGGATCTTGTGGCGGACATCCAAAACGCGAGTGGTAACAATACTTTCAAAGATCTTGATATTGCTTAGTCATTGCTGTTTGTTTACCCAAACGCGTCTTTCCGACAGACTGTTCAAAAGGTGGTCAAAGCCTTTGGGCTTGGAGCCCTGCTAGCCCTTTGCAGCACTACAAACCTATGGATATTATAGAAAGTACAAACAAACCTCCATGGACTGGGTCTATCTGATGAGGCATGCTACCACGGAGAGCCTTGTGGTCCAACTGGCTACTGCAGGTTGTAAAGGTTTGGTGTTCCCATCATTGCCCCTAGATAGGGAAAGTAATAACATATATGTGATTGGCAAAAAGGTTTTACGGTTGAGTTGTGTGGCACTGAAGGTGATAAAAACATTGTGTGACTTTGCCACATTTTCACAATGGCTGTGGAAAGTGATCTCAGAGGCAGCAGAGCAGATATTAGTCTGATTTAATGAGTTTGTGCAGGATGGCAAAGAGGATTCCTGCCAGGTGCTACAGAGCGACTAGACCCAGCAGGCTGGGCACAGCGACTGTAATGAGGAGATACTCATGGTTAAGGACCTCTGGATTTGGGGAAGAGTTGCAGAACAATGTACTTGATATGTACTTCGATGGGACACAGTTGTTTGCAACCCCAAACTGATGAATCGCTGGAAAAGTTGAAAGCCTCGAAGGCCACCACCAAGTTGCTGGGACTACAAGTTCAGAAGTCAGGCAGTCAGGGTTTCTCCTCATTGCTTCCTTGAGAGATCATGTTTTCAGGCTGTTCCAAACCTTTGCCCAAAGGGGGAAGCCTCTGGTCTCAACAACCAAAGACATACAGTTCACCAGACCGGGGAGAGTGGCGCAGAAGTCCCAAATTCGGAGTGCTTCTGTGCTATTGTCTACCTCCTTACAGAAACCTCTTTTATTTTTCCCTGCAACACCCATGGCTGATGTGGGAAGTATTTCTAGGTTTTTGAGTGAATTGGAAGGTGTTACTTCAGGCACCCTGGTCCTCAAGGTCATCTCCCCCAGCTAGTGTCTAATGTTCATTCGCAGACCCCTGTATTCATCCCCTTCTGTAGAGGGTTCCATCCCCAGATCTCATTCTGTTTAAAGAGGTTGAGAACTGCTCTTGAAAGCGGTAATGGAACTGGTTCCTGTTAGAGAATGTGGAAAAGAATTGTACTCTTCCTATGTCTTGGTCCCCAAACCAAAGAAGACCAAGGTTTACATCCCATCTTGGACTTCAAACTCATCAGCAAGTTTCTGAGAGAGAGGACCGATTTCAAGATGGTGAAGTTGATCCAGATTCTTCACACCCAGGAGATCAAAGACCGGTTGGAGTCCATAGTGTGAGGGGTCAGTAATGCGAGGCGGACAACTGCTTATAGTTTTCTCAGTACTTGACATTTTATTTCAAAGGAAAAGTGCACAAATAACCTAAGCCTACTCTACCAGGAAATTCCCTATCTAGTTCTAGTCTAGGTTCTATAGGGAAAGCTCCTAGCATACCAAAAACTGGCCCTCATTCTAAACGGAACAAAACAAAGCATAAGCCTAAGCAACATAAATAAAACCAGTGTCTAGGATAACTTTTACTTGTTCTGGGTAGATTTTGTTCCCTCAGGAATGTAAATAAGTCAACTTCTTCCAGAAAACAAAAATAACGTTCCAAATCAGTTTGTGCAAAGTTCCAAAGAAGAGTTCACGCAAACATAACCCACTGGTAGTAGTTCCTTCTTCGTTCGTTGAAAGGTTCCCCTTCCCAAGCTCCACAAAGTACACGGTACCAATGGTGATGCTGGATAACCTCCATCCAGGACGGAATAAAAAAGTCGATACAAAAGTACTTCTTCAACTTGAATAACAATTCTTCTCCTGTAACTTCCGGAGCATTGTGATAAAAAAAAAATATTGTTGCATTTCTGGTTTACAGCAAACCTATGCTTAAACACAGCATAGACTTATGTACAATTTGTCAGGATGCTTTTTCTAAGGAGGTTGCTTTTCCTCAGTGACTTCGTTCTACAAATGGTACTGTGAAAGCGGGCTCCTTTGCTTCAGTCTACTACTGCTTCAACTTCTTTCAACTGCACATTTTCTGACAAAAATTACAAATAACCACAGTTCCACTGCTTTTGCTGCAACTGGCTTTAAAATTATATTTGGCAACTTCATACAAGACTCTAGAGGTTGGTAAGGCACTCTTCTCACTATTGTATAAAAAAAGGGCATTACTCTTTGCCTTTCCTTGCAGTCTTGCGGCTACCACAAAACTCTGTCTGAGATCTTGGAATGTCTTCCTCATTTTGTTTCACCACTCCCGGCTTCAAAGATTTTGTTATTTTAACAAGCGCACAACTCCCTTCCCCAGCTTCACAGTCACCTTTCTGCTTCCAGTGGTTAACCCAAAGCTGTATTGCCACTCTTCCAGCCTTGGATAACCTTGACACCCTTGTAAACCTTGACACCCTTGTATCGGAGGACCTACAGTTAATAGCTTCAGCGCCTTCAAAACTGAGATGATCAGTTCTTACTTGTGCTGGTTTAAGGTTAATGTTTTTCTAATGGCTTGGGCACTGCTTGTTATTTCATCAACTTCAACAACGTCTGTAATTATTAAAAAAATGTGGTCTGCATGTTACAATTTTCAGGTTTCCCTGCAGAAACAGATTTAGGTATACCTATTCTTTTTTTTTAAGTAAAACTTCAATTTATGCACTTGCGTTCCCTTTTTATTTAACAGCGTTCTGCTTTAACAGGTATCTGAAAACAAAATAACTTGTACACATTCTACCTGTGATGAGATATCCTTGTAACACTTTAGGAAAGTCAACTGCATCTTTTAAAACATTACTGATATCGTTCTCCAATACAATCGGAGACAGGTGACCTCTCCGGTAAGGAATATTGTGTAACAGTGGGAAAAGGCAAGATTTCTTCTTATGCAAGCACTTTGCTAAATGCTTAACAAGCACATGCCACAATTCCCTTTGTATTCAGGACTTCCCACAACTGTGAACGATTCCACTCACTTTCACATCTATGCGAGTATAAACTATGCTGGTTACAGTTGCCGGCAAGGTGTTTGGAAGTAATTTGGAGTACAGAGCTTTATTCACCTGCTCTGCTCCAAAATCACAATGGTTGCAGGCTGCTGCCACCTCCCGACTTTATAAATTCTGCTACTCCTGGCTCTCATGGGGGTTGTCTCCAATCCGGCCTTGATTGGGGAGTGTTTCCTTCTCTCCAGCTTCCATCGGCTTGCTTCCGCACACAGGCCTCGGGGAAACACACAGCTTCAGCTCTGCATTCACAGCAATTAGGCGCACCTAGAAAGACTGCCACTTGCTACCAGTCTCTTCCAATGCTGCCACAGCCAACTCGGAGCCTGCAGGTGAAATCTGCTCTTTCTTTGCTCTGGTGAACCTTCCGTGGTCACACTTGCTTTTGAACTGCCAGCCTCATGCTCCCCTTCTTCTACTGCTGACCTTCCAGCTCCTGCTCCAGCTTCTTTCTGGTGCTCTCTCCTGCAGCAGCCTTTAATGCCCCTCAGGTGGATAAGTTGGTTTCAGTTGCAGGCCCTTCATCTTAATTGCCTGACCCTGCCAGAGGCTGTTGGCTCTGCTTGCCGATCTTTCAGCTCTACATGCGTCTTCAGCTCTCTTCCTCATTACAGTCCCAGAGGAATTATGGGACATGTAGTTTGCTTTAAGAAAGTTAGATCTTCTTATCCAACAGAAGAGCAGGGTCATGGGGAAAGTTAAATAGGGGTTCCTCCCAGTGTTCCTGGTCTGATTTCACTCTACCCTCCACCCCCCATGTGATCGTCCCGCAGTACACCACCCCTAGGGTCGCGATCAGAGTGTGCCTGCCTTCTGCATGCCACATAAGAAGGTTCCCAGACCAGGTTTCTGGTGGAATCCCATCGGATTCTCCACAATAGACAATCCCTGGTTAGTTTCCATAGACAATTGGGATGCTTATTTCCATGTATCCATCCATCAGAAGGAGGTTTGTGATAGTAGAGTGTCATTACCAATGTTTTGTGCTCCATTTCGGGCTTATCTGCACCCGAGAGTCTTCACAAAGCTGATGGTGGTGGTAGCGGTAGCAAGGCTCAGGAGTAAGGGGATTCATGTTTTCCCCTGTATGGATGACCTCTAGGCCAAGCGCATGGAACAAATGTACAGAATACTCCATCTTCTGTTGATCAATGCCATATACTAAAATATCATCACTATAATTAAATGCATTCTTTACTGGTGATATGACCTTTCTAATTGTTTCCTGAAATATTCCTGCAGCAGATGAAATACTAAAGCTAAGACTCTTATATCTGAAATAACCTTCATGCGTGCTAAAAGTGGTTATTGATCTTGATTCTGGAGCAATCGCCAGCTGATGATAGCCCTGATTTAAGACCAGTTTAGTGAATCTATTAACTCGATTTAAACGTATTATCATGTCCTCAATATTAGGTCCCGGGTGTCTTTCCCTCTGTATCACCACATTTGGAATTCGGACTCTTCTCTCCCAACTTGAAGAAATCACAAGTGACTCCTTCTCAGACATCCTCCTTCACCCGAGCCTGTTTGGATACTTAATATATTATCCAAACGCGATTTCCAAGGCCCATACCATCTCCTGGCAATTAAGAAAGGTTATGAGTGGAAGACTGCGCTGAAGACCCCTTTTGGGCACTATGAATATCAAGTCATGCCCTTTGGTTTGGTAAACGTTCCAGCTATATTCCAACGGTTTATGGACCATATCCTTTCAGATCTTTTGTTTCATTCTGTTATCGTCTACCTAGACAACATCCTTGTCTATTCCTTATCTCCAGAACTCCATCAAGTACATCTCAAAGAAATTCTCTTATGCCGTCGACTACACTCCTTCTAGCAAAACCTGAAAAGTGTTTATTCATGGTTTCTTCTGTTCTTTACTTAGGATTCATACAGTCTACACATGGGGTTGAAATGGATCCCAGAAAGACTGCGGTTATCATGTCCTGTCCCTCTCCTTCAGTAAAGGACATCGAAAGATTCTTCAGATTTGCAAACCTTTATAGGAAGTTCATCCAGAACTTCTCCAATATCATTCTACCCTTCACTAGACTTCTTAAGGATGTCACTTTCCATTGGTACTCCAAGGCTGAAGCTGTTTTTATGACGTAAAGACAGCCTTTTGCTGCGCACCTATCTTGTCACAGCCAGACCAGTTACTTCATTTCATTGTAGAAGCTGATGCTTCCTATGGCGCTATAGTGGCAGTCCTTAAAAATTGGAAACTGATCAAGTCGAACATAGAGTTGCATTTTTCTCCAAGACCCTAAGTCCTAGCGAACATAATTTTTCCATAGTCTTGAAGGAGTTGTTGGCCATCCGAAAGGCTTGTACCAAATAGCGGCATCTGCTTATAGGTGCGACACACCCGTTCGAGGTCAGGCCTGACCATAAAAACCTCAGTTTTACAACAGAGTGCCATAACAGTAGGCAGGCCCAGTGGGTGAATTTCTTTTCTCAATATGATTTTGTGCTTACCTTCATACCATGCATCAACAATACAGTTGCAGATGCCCTGTCCCAAAAGGATGAAGATGAAACACATTTTGTAACCACCTCAAGTGACAAGTGTGAGACAGGCATGATATCAAGAGACACAGGTGACACAGTTTCAAAACCTTCATTCAGTGAATCAGGATGCGTGAAATGCCTATCTCGCCCTATCGCTATGGCAGGATTGCCCTGCCTAACCAAACTAAGGATCGTTAAAGTCAGTGTGTTCAAATAAAGTCTAGAGAAAAGGTCTTCCATGGGCATCAGAGGGCAAGCAGCACAGCACACTTTAAACAACATAATTGTTAAACAGTTCATTTCAAAACATAGTTCAAATTGTCAAGCGTGAAAAAGCATCAAAAGCATTTATTTGACTAATTTGTACAGCTAAAGTTGGATTAGTCAGAAATACAATTCAAATCATCTCATTTTCTGAACATGATATAAATCACAAGCATGAGAGTTTTTTATACATAGAAAATAAACTACACATATATATATATATATATATATATATATATATATATATATATATATATATATATATTGGAATCGCATGTGTTCACAATTAGTTCCCTTCTCATTAACAAACAAAATAATCCGATATCTCAATAGGCTCAGGTCTTTTTAGTTCTTACTGAGAGCAATTATCGCAGGCAAAAACTTTGCCTATCTGTTTGTCTGCGTGTTTCGGGACTCGTGTTCCCTTCTTCAGTTCTGGAAATCTGGGGCAGTAATAGAATTTCTAAAAGTAAAAGTAAATATATGTCAGGATTGTGTAAATAATAATCTTTGTCACGTTGTCTAAATTTAACTATAACAGATCGGTACAAAGTTCTTACTGACCTCAAGGTGTATGTGACCATAATCAATTCTGTCCTGATTTCATTTTCGGCAGTCTTGTCGCCGTGTCTGTCGGTGGAAATTAAAAAATCATAAGTGTTTTGTAGTGTCTTCTAAACCGTTCTCGTGTGGGACCAATTAGTAAAATCAGCGCTGGGTCCCACATCGAGAGCGGAAGGCGTCAACTGACTTTTTTGAGTTATTGACTTCACAATCTATAATGATTAACTCACCTATTTTATGGGGTCCTTACTTTAATAGGTAGATTTGATGACCCTTTTCGTTTGGTAAGCGTCTGCTCTTGTCTGACTATTTCTTGCAGCATCGAGGCATGTCTGTGGACAAGTGCGTACATCATTGTAATGATTGTTCTCCAGCATTGGATCTTTCATAGATTCAGATGTTTGAATATTCCCCGTCGTCAGACTGGGAATCCTCAGTGATAAAAATATATATATATATTTTTTTAATATACATACATTGCTACATAGCAATGCATGTATATAGCCCATTATGGCCTATGAGCCATTCTATTGTGAAGTCCCTCCACCTCACTTTGGTCCTTTATGACCCCAACCAATGAGATGGCAGGGCTTGAGCTCCGCCCCAGGCAGCCATCTTCAGATTTTCCACTGCAGTTTAATTGACACAGGGAATACTCAAGCTCTCTGAGCTTTTTTCGAATTTACTTCAAATTTCACAGTAGTGCATATTTTTATATACTCTACCACATTCCCCTGGCTAGGGGCTATCACCACAGGTTTTTGAGGTGTCAAAAACGTTGTTTTGACCCAGAATTTTTACACCAACCAATGAAGACAGTCTCCCTGAGACTTCAGAGGCGCTGCCTCAGTTTGTGGACACTCTTGAACCACAGGGAACACATTTATCTCCCTTAGGAGAAATGCCAGAGCTGCCTGACGTCATCCTGCAAGAGGAATTTTCAGACACTGAGTTTCTTGAGGAACACTGTCTTACACCTAAAGAACACAGTCCTCCTTGGCAACCTACTACAGAGATGCCTGCTGATCCTTATGATCCTGTGCTAATGTTATCAATGCAAAGGATCATTGAAGAGTTCAACAGACGACAAAATGAAAAAAGCAAGGCAACTGTACCGAGAGAGTCTAACCCTCCGCAGAGGGATTTTTCACCTCGACAAAGCATGCCAAGACATTCGCCTTCCAGGAGTAGGCCACAGAAAAGGGTGCGCTCACCCGAGCCACCGCGCAGGTCTAGGAGCAGGACACTCACTGCTTCACCGACAAGGGTCCCTTCTCCGGCATCGTCGCACAGGACAAGGTCTCCAGCTAGAGATCCAACGATTGTACCATCCTCTGTTTCAGTCTCAGACTGGCAAGAAGATCCTTTCAGAGAGTTTTCTGAACTGGAAGAAGGCGAGATCATGCAAAAACCGGACACTAGTGAATGGGACGATTACATTGTCGAAAAGCCCAGAAAGAAGGATTCTCCGGGCGGCTCTTCACTGCCGGATGATCTAGTCTTTTCATACTATCATCGGCAAAGCCGCAGAATTGTTCCAGTTACAGGTCACATCAGAGGAGAAGAAGTCGGTGCTCTATGAGCACAGGGACAAGCGTAGGAGAACTGTTACTACCATTTCTCTCCTCGACACCATTTGGGAGTCCAGTTCCAAGATATTAGCCACACCCTTATCCACTCTGGCTCTAGTTTCCAGGCCAGAGAAAAAGTACAAGGCTCCGGACAAAACCGGACTCGGTTATCACAGTAGCAGCTAGGAAAAAGTTGGCCAATCCAGCATCACCTCTATCAGCCCCACCGGACAAGGACAATCACAAACTAGAGGCTATGGGCAGGAAAGTGTCCGCATCAGCATCGCTTACCATCAGAGCGGGCAACGCGCTGGCCATAACGCCGAGATTTGACTGCCAGTTTTGGCTCCGTATGTCCAAGCTGGCCAAACAGCTACCTGTAGAACTCCAGGAGAAAGCCAGGTCGATTATCGCTGATGGGGAAGCAGCTTCAGATCACATGATTGACGCTGCAGTCGACGTGGGGGAGTCAGGTTTCCAGCAGATGGCCCACGGCACAGTGCTGAGAAGACAGGCCTGGATGAAGGCTACCAATTTCAGACCTGAGGTCCAAGCGCAGATTTTGGATATGCCCTTCGATGGTCAAGAACTCTTTGGGAAAAATATCGATGACCACCTCAAAGGAATCAAAACGGACACGGCACGTGCCATCAGCTTCTTGAAAGACAAGGATCACCGGTCGTTTTGTCAATTTTCGAGGTTTATCCTCGAAGTACAGAGGTTATAACTGCCCTTCCTACGGCCAGAAGTCGCAAGGTAGTTCATACCAGGACTTCAAATACCAATCTTCCAATAAGTACATGCAGAGAGGAAGGCGGGGTGCCGCTCAAGGGAAGTCGCAGAGCAAGCAAAACTGACAGTCTAGCTCCTTCCCCTCAACGTCACACCCCAGTGGGAGGGAAGGGTGAGTCAGTTCTAACAACGTTGGCAGTCAATAACATCAGACAAATGGGTGTTACAGGTGGTGCGCGAGGGACACACCTTGAAATTTCTAGACCAGCCCCCTTCCTTACCCCCGGCTCCGCGCAAGGTACATATGTTAAAGCAAATCATGTCCGAAATCCAGAAACTGCTGCACAAAGCAGCGATAGCCAGTACCTTACTCTCTAAGGGGGAAGGGTTTCTATCCCGTTTCTTCCTTGTCAAAAAGAATGGTCAATGGTGACCCACCTTGGACCTGAGAGCGCTAAAAAAATATATCAAGCGCATCAAATTCAAGATGATAACTCTGCAAGAAGTGCTCCCTTGGCTAAACATGCACTATTTCTTGGCCACTCTAGACTTTGAGGACGCATACTTCCACGTACCGATCCATCCAGCACACAGAAAATTCCTCAGGTTCACTGTGGGCGATCTTCATTTTCAGTTTCGAGTGCTCCCATTCGGTCTGAGATCAGCACTGAGGGTGTTTACCAAATGCCTATTACCAGTGGCTGCAAAACCAGGAGGACAGGAACAGAAGTCTTTCCATATCTGGACGACAGGTTGATAAGAGCAAGTTCCGCCTCAAGCGCACGCTTCTTAGTTTCAAAGACAACAAATCTCCTAAGAGGATTAGGTTTCGCCATAAACGAAGCGAAGTCCTGTCCAGTTCCTAGCAAGACAGTTTCTTTCCTGGGAGCCGATCTCAACACCAACATTCCCAGAGTGAGATCATCGTCAGAAAGAACATCAGCAATTCTCCACTTGACCTCTTGTTTCTTAGGGAGAGAAACGACATCGGTGCATTCTTACAAGTCCCTCCTGGGCCTGATGTCCTCATGTATATTCCTCATACCAAATTGCAGGCTTCGCATGAGGCCTGTTCAGGAGGCGCTGGACCACCAATGCAAACAAGCTCTCGGTTCGTGGGAGGACATCGTCCATATTTCTACGACTTTGCACAGGGCTCTTCGATGGTGGAACTCTCTGCAGAACCTCTTACAGGGAATGCCATTTCAGGCACCAACGTCGACCCTTCTCTTGAGGACGGACGCGTCTCTTTCGGGCTGGGACGCTCATCTTGCGGACCTACAAACCAAGGGCTCCTGGTCACCCCAGGAATCACAACTCCACATCAACGTGTTGGAACTCGGGGCCATTCGGTGGGCGCTGAGAGCTCTCCTTCCGGTAGTAGTGGGGCAGGTACTCCCTGTACAGACAGACAACACGACCTCCATGCACTACACAAACAAGCAAGAAGGCACGAGGCCAGAGATCTTGTCTCAAGAAGCTCAACTACTATGGGCATGGGCCTTGCATCACAGAGTTCAAATCAAGGCGGAACATCTTCCGGGAATGGACAATGTCCTAGCGGACAAGCTGAGCAGGGACTACACATCTTCTCACAAGTGGGAGCTGGACGAGAAGGAAGCCCAGTGGATTTTTGCCTTATGGGGCCATCCACATCTCGATCTTTTTGCCAACAGGGCCAACAAGAAATGCAAAATGTTTGCCTCAAGGTACCCAGAGAGTCAGTCGGTAGGAGATGCTTTCTCAGTGGATTGGATGGGGAAATTACTATATGCATTTCCCCCCTTTCCCTCATTTCCAGGATATTACGCAGGCTGAAGGAGCATAAGTGTTCTATGATCCTAATTGCACCGGACTGCACGGCAGGTCTGGTACTCGACCCTACAGCACCTGTCCCAATGGCCCCCGATTTGCCTCAAGGCGCATCAGTATCTATTGACGGAACAGAACCGCAAGGGCTTCATCACGATCCAGCGAGCCTGTCTCTCAAGGCTTGGTTCCTGAGCAGCGCAAACTGATGAATCTCAATCTGCCTGTGGAATGCTGGGATATAATTAGGGCCTCGTGGGCCTCTTCTACACACTCGTTTTTCCAAGTGGTGTGAGACGCATGCTATTGATCCAGTCATCGCTTCGGTTGAGCAAGTACTTCCTTACTTATTGCACTTGGCCAAAGCAGGTCTTTCACTGTCTTCGATCAAGGGCCAACTATCAGCCATTACAGCATACACAACGGCCCCGGAGCCGCAGTCCTTACTCTCCCTTCCAGCCGTTAAGGTCTTCCTTAAAGGACTTCTACGTACACACCCACCTACGCCCACGCCTTTTCCAGCCTGGAGCTTGAACACAGTGCTAACAGCCCTCATGGAGTCTCCTTACGAGCCCATCCACCGGTGTGACATAAAGTTCTTGTAATGGAAAACGGCTTTCTTAATGGCCATTACTTCGGCCAGGAGGATCAGTGAGTTGCAAGCCTTATCTTCTGAACCTCCCTTCACCTTGTGCCATAAGGACCGTGTCATTTTAAGACCACACAAGTTCCTTCCGAAGGTAGTATTGGAAATGACGCTCACAGAACGCATTGTCTTACCAACTTTCTTCCAGAATCATTCTTCGGAAGCAGAACGAACATTGCATTCTCTGGACATAGCAAGAGTTTTTTTTATTTGCAAAGGACTAGAGAGTTCTGTTCTTCAAATAGGCTGTTCATCGCCTTCTCTGGCCATACAAAGGGCCAGCATATTTCCAAACAAGGTCTGGCACGCTGGGTCTCCACTTGCATCACCCACTGCCATCAGACGAAAGGCGACCCCCTTTCCAAACCACCGTCAGCGCACTCCACCAGAGGGAGAGCAGCGTCAACAGCATTCCACGCAGGGGTGGCCCTGAAGGACATATGTAGGCCCGCCACGTGGAGCACTCTGCACACGTTCGCTAAACACTACTGCCTGGCTGAAGATGCCAACAAAGAAACTGCAGTTGGACAGGCAGTGCTCCGCCATATCTTTGCATAAGGTAGGACCAGCCTCCTTTTCCCACCTTTCCCAGAGTATGTAACCGTTGTGTTCCTGCATGGTAAAGGTTTGATCAGAAATATGTTTTTTCTGTATTTGCATATATGGATATGATGTTGGCATGTTTTGTTTAACTGCTTGGTATTCTATTCAAGCATCTGAATCTATGAAAGATCCAGTGCTGGAGAAGTCTTAGTTACTTACCTGCAACTGTATTGCAGCAGTGATTACATTTGTCATGAATGCTCTCTTCTGTGGTTTCGAAATTGTGTACAGTTCTAGGTCTAGTAATCCACATAGGCCTTCCCACAGGGAAATGGCATGTAGCTCTGGTATGATTGTATTTATCTGAGCCTTCATATCCTCCCAGAATTTCTTTAATTTGGGGCAGTCCCACCATATGCGTCTCCAATCCCGTTTCTCTACATCCCCTCCAGCACTCCTGGGGAGTTGTTTTATACATTCTTTGTAATTTGTCGGGCGTGTAGTGCCACTGTAGCATCATCTTGTACCAGGCCTCCCTAAATTGTGTTGATCTGGTCAACTTCAGGATGTTTCTCCATAATCCCTCAGTGTTCCTGAGGGATTGTTGATTGAGTTGTCCCCTCTCATGCTGCCTGGTAGGGCCAGTTTCCTCGTGCTGAGCATCCCTGAAGGATCGCATAGATGCTTGATGTTTGATGTTTGTCCCCTGTTTGTGTAGTTATGTAGGTTTCAATTTTTGACAATCGTCTAGTTGCTGCGTTATATGCCTCAGGCTGTTTTAGCCAATGTCTCAACTGTATATATTTGTATCTATCCGTTTCCTTCACACACAGGTGGGCCTTACGCTCTTCGAATGTTGCTATCTTCCCGTTCCATACCATGTCTCTCACCTTAGTACACCCATGTTTTCGCCATGGGCTAAATTTACCTTTTTCCATCCCCGGGTTGAAGTTTGGGTTCCCGAACAGTGGAGTAAATGGGGATGGGCGTGTGGAAAGGAATCCCTTCTTTAACCATCTCTCCCAAACGTCACATGTCGTTCTAAGGACTAAACTACGTCTTGTGCTTGGGGGCCTGTCCTTCCCTGGTAACCATAATAGGCCGGCTAGTGGGCAGCCAGCTACTGCCATGTCCATCCATGCCCAAACCTTTTCCCTGCTTTCCGTAAGCCATTCTCGTATCACTCTCAATAGGGCTGCATCATAGTACCTATTTATGTTCGGCAGACCCAGCCCTCCTTTATTTCTTTGAGCCATAAGCAGATCTAGAGCCACCTTGGGGAGTTTATTCCGCTAGATAAATTTGGATATCATGGTGTTCAGTGTTTTGAAAAATGACTGCGGAACAGCTATCAGGAGGGTCTGAAATTTGTACAAAAGTCTTGGGAGGGTCACCATTTTAACTTTTGTTATGCGCCCCATCCAGGAGATGTTGAGTGAGGTCCATCTTGCAAAATCGGCCTTTTATTTCCTTAGAATCTCTGGGTAATTGTTTTGGCCACCTTACTGATCAATTCTACCCCTAGGTACAAAATACTTCCCTTAGCGATTCTGAAGGGGGAGCTCCTTTGCATGTCAGATTGTTCTTTTGATAATCCTAGCTCCAGCATTTCTGACTTGGTCATATTTATTTTCAGTCCTGAAATCTGCTCTTGTTCCCTTAAGACTGTTACTAAGGCGGGGATTGATATTTCCGGTTGCGTAAGTGTGAGTACCATGTCATCGGCATATGCTGGCGTTCTATGTGTCTCACTGCCAAATGGTATACATTTTATGGTTTTGTCTGCTCCGATTGTGGCAAGTAGGGGTTCTAGGTATATTGCGTATAGATGGGTTGGGGGAATCCTTGCCTCGTGCCCCTCTCTATCCATATTGTCTCAGAGACTTGCGTATTGATGGATAGCCTCATCAATGGGCCTTTATAATTCACTTCTATCATCTGAATATAGTTTGGTCCGAATCCCATTTGTTTCATTACTTGGGATAGATATGGCTTATACACTATCGAAATGCCTTTTTGGCATCGAGGGAAATGTGCACGCTGGGAGCTGTTTAACTTCTGCCTTTTCTATAAGTTGGCGGAAGTGTGGCAAAAGTGTTTGGATGTGAGGCTCCTGGCTGGACGAAATCTGAGCTGACTGCTCGAAGTTTGCAATACCTGAAGTTACTTCATTTCAACGTTACTGTGGTGTAAAACAACATTTCAACTTTTCTGTAGTGTAAAACAACTCTGTGCCTTTAAGGAATTTGACTTCTGCCCACTTCAAAAACCTGCATGCTACACGGAGCATAGTGGAAGTCTGGCAGAAGTGTTTGGATATGTTTGGGTGTGGAGTGGTCAAGCACAAGCCAAGTAAGTCAGCACTCAGCTACGGCGTTCATATAAAAGCTTTGACATTCAGATTTGTGAACATAATTGAACGTTGGGGATTGCTCCACATTGATATTGCTGTGCAGCGGAAGTGCATGAGATGCTGTTTGAATAAACATTGTGAGGAAGGCTTTCAGGCTACTACGAACCTTTACCCACTGCCCCTGGGGCTATTAACCCTAAAGCATGTTCTCACACGTAATTTGGTGGTCTGTGCCGGATGAATGTGGACGTAACGCCTTTGAGTTTGGTACCCGCCTTGTGCGTGTTGGTGTTACATCCCTAGGAAAAATGGCCGGGGGCTGATCATTTATTTGAACATTGGACATCTGGAAGGGGGAAAACAAGGGTTGCTGGCAATTAACCCAGTAACTAAGCCATGAAAACACGGGGAAAACGGGGCAGGAGCCCAAACATGAACAAATCGGGGGCTGCTATAGTTCCCCATAAACAAAAAGGCGACCTCATAACTAAAAGATTTCTTTTTTCGCCCCTCAGATCCTTTGGAAACTCTTCCCGGGACAGCTGAACAAGATTCTATAATCTCTATAGACAATAATGGGCCAAACCTCAAACTATGCCAAGTGGCCAGAAGGAATTCCATGATACCAGGGTATTTGGAGCCCGACAATTTGCTATCCTCTAATTTATCTTGCACCCCTGACCTTGAAAAATTCATGACTTCGTCCGAATCAGCCCCGGATTAAACTGATGGTGAAGGGGATAGGTCGGAGGGCAAAATGGGGGGCTAGGGGGGAATTAAAATCATGTTGAGGAGAGAAGCCCTGACTACATGATGAGAGGATTGGATGTCCTTGAGATATTGATATTTTATTTCTATTGCGCTCGTACACAAGTGTTTCAGAGCACGACAAGGGAAGGAAGGGGAACAGGGGAGAACAAAACAGCGATCTTGAGAACGCGCAAGTGCATGGGAGAGGGGAAGAGGAAAAGTGCATGTAAGGGGGAGAAGTGGAAAGTGCGAAGCAGAGGAGAAACGGATAAATAACAATAAATAAATAATAAAGGCAACAAACAGTGGTAGTTCAGCCAGCACTGTGCAAGTGCTAGGTTTAAGGCAGCAGACAGGGTAGGTCTGATAAGTGCAGGAAGTAAAAGGGGGGCTGTATGGGTACAGATACAGACCCCAGTGCAAGGGGTGGCCCGGAGGCAGTGTGGGAGGGTGGCGGGGTGAGCAGGTACCTGGGCTCGGAGGACAGAGGGTGGCAAGGTGCACAGTGCCAAGAGAGAACTGATCAGCAGGGGGTATGAGGAGCGAAGGCAGAAGAAATGAGGAAGGTCTTGAGGTGCTTCCGGAACATGAGATGGTTCTCCTCAAGTTTTAGAGTGGCAGGGAGGCTGTTCCAGAGGCCAAGGTTGAGGCCCTTTTTCAGCTTTGTGCCACGATGGCAACTGAACAAAACTCTGTAAGAGAGGAGCTGACTGAAAGAATTTTTCTATTGAAAAATTTTAAAGCCTGCATAGAAGAAGTCAGTTAACCAAAATACCGTCCATTCAATGATTGTCACTTCTTCACCCCGAAAGAACGGCCCCTCGCAAGAAAGGTCATATGTGGTCGCGGAGTCAGACAGTGGGGCACTTGAAGCCATTTGTGCTGAACTGTCACTGTTGAACGCTCCTGAATCACCGCCCATAAAGTTCCGATATATAAAGAACATAAGCAGGCCAAGAAATGAGCCAAATCCTCCCTGCAAGAAAGCCAAGTCTGTAAATCAGAGCTACAACTATGTTGCCTGAGGGTGAGACTAGGCAAGTCCTACTAAGAGGCCCGGTGGGTGGATGGATATCTAAACCGTTGATGCCACTCTCAAACAAAGAAAGCCAGGCACCTAGGGGCCTAACACAGTGCAAGCAAAGGCTGCAATTGACTGATGCACAATGGCAGATACAACCGCCCACTGAGGCGACTGAGCAAAGCCGGGGGAAATCTGTATCTTTGGGGTAAAGTGCTGGATGGTCGTCGGCAGTGCCCAAGTCTCAATGGGGAAGTGTGGCCCTGACCCCAGCTGAGGGGGCCAGAGAGACAGGAGCACCCACTACATGGGCAGGACGGGTTGATTAGTTAAGACCAAGCGCCATGATCAAGGAACCCCACTTGAAAAACCCCTCATGGTGTGCGGACTTAACCCATATTAAACTGTTTGAGAAAAATGTGGCAGCAAACAGCCTCTTCCTAAATAGATTGTGGCTCTTGGAACTACTTCACATGATACCAGACCTGGCTTTAATCTCCTCTAAAGATTTTGTAAAATTAGAGCTTCCCAAATTTGACAGTGTGGATAATTGGGTGGTGATGACCTGCATATCCCCAATTGTGTGGATAGGATTTGTAAGAATGTGCTGGCTCTAAAGCAGCTTGGTTTCGAGACACAAGTATTTGTACCTGAAGTCCACAATGCCACCGACCATAAAGGAATGCTGCTTGGGGAACAGAGGTCTAGCATCGAGAATAAAGTCATGAACGCAGATCCTAGGAGGCAACAGTGTCGCTGGGAAGATTTCCCCTTGTGCCTTCATTGACAGGAGATATGCTTTAAGGGGATATCCATTTTATCTTGGAATACCAGAAGGTATGCTTCTTTTCTGCGGAACATCGACCCAATGAGGACCCTGAGAGAGATGTCTTCTTTCTGGTTACAAGAAACTTGGCTTTGTGACTCTTTTGCATTAAATGGGTACTCTTTAATTTTTCGCTTGGCAAAGCCTCCTATAATGGGCAGACCAAAAGGTGGCCTTTGTCTGGGGGCCAAAGTTCGTTTTAACATGGTGGAATTCACGCTGGCCCCACCACAATTGAATTTCCTGGCAGCATCTATTGCGAACCCTGCTGACAATTCCCCACCCACCTCGACCCCACTGGAGGTGCTTTGACATCAGAAAATGATACCATGGCATGAACCTTAAGAGCATGGGGAGTCAAATACTCTGGAGGTACGGTGGTGGTAGCCGGGGACTTCAATGTTGACTCTTGTCAATATCAACAGGGAAATGGGGGAAGGAATGTGTGTGGTGGGACAAGGGGTGGCCGGAGAGCAAGGGAATGGATGAGGGCAATGGCAGAATTCGACCTTGTCCCAATACAAACGGGTAATGGGATAGAGACTCCCACATGGTCCAATGGCAAACCTACTTCTAGGATAGACTTTATCTTTGTGAACATGCAAGAGGGTAGTGCACTCCCAATATTGGAAATTAAGGTCAAAGCTAGCGATCATTCAATGTTAATTACTTTCATTGAAAAAATCAATTTAGTGCCAAGAAGCTTGGCTTAAAGTAGTGCCCGAGGTTAATTCAGGAGGCAATCGCCTTCGTTGGTCAACCAGAACGATGGAGAAATTCAATCCTCTGTTTTGAAATCAGGTGGCATCATGTCATGGGTCCCAATTGCTGGAAACCATATCTAAAAGCCTCTGTAAGGTCACCTCGGACGTAATGATGACTTGGAAAGTGGTAGTTAATAACCTCCACCGATCGGCCTGTCGCTTTGACCAGACCATCGCTAATAAAAAGAGAGAGCTAACCTCTATTATTAGGAACGTGAGAAAAAATTGTGAGTGCCCTAAATCTGAAAAGAAGAAAAGTACCACTCTTCTAAGGAATAGTTATAAATTATGGCTAAGAAACCATCAGACCTCAATTAATGACGAGGGTTGGAAGTACCTGAACAAGTTGATCAGAACAAACGACTCAACATTTATTTGGCATTGGGTGCAGAATTTTCAAAGTACGTCCAACTGTCCAAGGGAAATTACTACAGTAACAGAATCAAACTAGTTAGAGTACATCAAGAAGTCTTTCCAGAGCCCGCAAAACGCGCACTGGGAAGTTTGCCCAATGATGAATACTGCAGTGGGCGAATACATTAAAACGGTTGATTATGTAGCAAAAATCAATCATGTAAAATCTTCTAGCGCACCAATTTGATTCTGAAGGCAGATCCCGAACTATGGGCATTTGTTTTAAAACAAATTCACCTACACGTATGCCAAACGATTGTGATTCCTGGAAGAATGGCATCTTAATTCCTGTCTTTAAAAAGGGCCATCGGCATCAACCCGAAAACTACAGACTTCTGGCTATGCTGTAGCGGGAAAGTTTTCAGCAGCATTTTGCTGGATTTGTTTTCCGACTGGGTGGCCGAAAAGGAATTACTAACGTACCATCAAACGGGGTTCAGAAAGGGGTGCTCCACAACTCACCCATTCTGGACACTCTTGGCTTTCATTTCTGATACTCCACATAAGCCGGGCACAGCTTGATTTGCTTGCTTTGTGGATTTCTTGGCCGCTTTTTATAGCGCTGGCAGAGAGAAATTATGGGAAATGTTAGGAGACTGGCACATAGATCCCTCTTTACTGTACTTTATAAAAGCTCTATATGGTGACAGCGGTCACAATTCCATTATCGCAGGATGGGGCTCTGTCCGAGCCCATTCCAGCGCAGAAGGGACTGAAACGGGTGCACGCTAGCACCCCTGTTTTTCAATTTATATTTATCATTACTTGCCAAAGATTGGGGGAAGCATTGAACTCCCCGCCCCAATACAGGACGAAGGGCTTGGTCTGCATATCTTATGCTGATGACGTAGTAGTCCTTGACAGAACTAAAATCTGACTGCAAAGCTCTTTACATGCCCTTTCGATTTTTGTATTTAAGCTCGTCTTGATTGATACCCAACATCCATAAAAGAAAAATGATGGTGTTTGGGAAAGGCGCCTTAGCTTGTAAGGTTTTTGACTGTCGGTTAGGGGGAGAGAAGGTGGAAATCACCAGCAGCTACTGATATTTAGAAATTACTGTCAGGTGCCAGGTTCTCTGCAGCTGTTATCTTAGAAGAGGTAACCCAGAAAGCTTGGAAGAAATGGCTTGTACTGAGAAGAGTTATCGGGAGATCCCTAGAGGCCAAGATTCTAGCTTACAAGGTATCAATTGTGTCTATGATTTTGTATGCCTTGGAAGTATTTCCATGGAAGTGGATAGAAGCACTGGGCAAACTAGAGGGAAAAATCCTACGTTCCATGTTAAATTTGCCCCCACGTACGCCAATGCAGGCAATTAGATTAGAAGTAGGGCTTCCCTCTCTTGGTATGCTATGGTCAGTAGCATCTTGCAATTAATGGGCCAAGATAACAAATGTATTAGCAGGCGCGGACAGCCTACTCTCCCTCGTTCTTCAACATGCTTGTAGATTAGATCCGACTCAAGTAAATGGTTTAGTAATTTGGACACTAGAGTCACAAAATACTTAGATGATATTGGTGTTACCCCAATCCCTGAAACAATTGTTGGGATTTTAATCTAGCAAAGATACCTGCAAAAGCAAGGGCACACAATACAGAGCTGGTCCTGACACATCTGAATTCCCTAAAAATGTTTCGAGAATATGCTTGAAAATCCTTTGTAATAGGTAGCCCCAGGTCTTATCTAATAAAAAGGCGTTACCCTGTCTTGATTAGGTTCATCCTCTCAGGCTCACGACAATAATGGTGCTCGAAAACACGGGGGCATGGAGAGGCATTCCCTATGCTAAAAGGCTGTGTAGACTTTGTGGGAAAGCAATTGAATCAGCCAGACGCGTGCTAACCCAATGTGAAATACTGGAAAGCACTTATGGCCGTGCCTATGACAAATATCAAAATCCTGCCTCCGACACATTTTAGAGCATCTTATTCGGAGCTGACACTTTATTGCTGTCAACAGCGGCGATGCATTTATGGGAAGTGGCCTATAAGAAATGAAGATTGATTACAACACTGATTTTATGTTCTGTATGTTATGATGTTGCTGCTTAAAAGCTTGAAAAGGATGCAAGTCAATCAAACCGCACTTTTAAAAAAAAATTAAAATAAGATGGATTATCTTTCTAGTGCTGTCACATGTTTGTCTTCCAGAGATAAAATCTGACTGGTCCTGGCCGATCAGCTTTGGTAGCATATTCTACATTCTTTCCGCCAATATCCCTGTGTATATTTTGGCATCTATGTTCAACAACGCTATAGGCCGGTAGGAGCCGCAGTTCTGTAGGTCTTTATTTGGCTTCCCAAAGAGTTCGCCTCTAGCATGGAGCGGGTTATGCTCCCTGTTTACCAGAATGAGTTGCATTATTTTGTAAGCATTGGTGTGATGTCCTTGCTCAGGCATTTGTAGAAAAATGCAGAGTATCCATCCATCCAATTTTTGTTCATTGGCGTACGACCGAGGGAAACCTCGGAGAGACTTCCGTTCTCATTTCAGCTACAAATCAGCGAGTGAACGCGTACCCGATATCTAAAAAGGATGCTGCCTTCCGTAGCATGTTTGGCTGCTTTCAGCTGACGGCTACAAATTTGAAATACAAGTGTTTCGAGTTGAATTTATATCAACATTGGTGGTACATAAGGCATTAGTTGTTTGAGCATTGGAATAATTCCGGCTCCTTCTCCTTACTCGAGATTTAGAATTCTTTTGAATTTACTTCGAGTTCTGGTTGCAGGTCTGCTCGTCAAGAGCATATGACACTGGAAGTCAGTTGTAATAGTTTTTAATTGGTTCTCCTGATGAAGACGTTGTTCCATTCATTTTCAAACGTCGAAACTGGTAGAGAAGAACATCCGGGAATGGGACTTGTTATTATTTCTTGGTTGAATATAACCACCCTGTGGAATAGAGCACATCTTGGACAATTATTTTGTTGATACACATTCAATGTGGATGAAATGAAATGATAAAGACTATGTGGGGCTAACTAATGAAGTGCTACTACATATATATTGCACCAATATTTTGGTTCAACTTTTACTGTGATTCAATGAGGTTGAGTGTTATGAGTTGCGAATGATGGTGTGATTGTTGAGGAATGATGGTTGTGTCGGGTGTACTATGCTCGACTGCAATATTTTTGTAATTTAATGTGTACATTAATTGATGATTAATTCATTGTGGTAAATAATGTATCTTAATAAATACATTTTTTTTACCTTTATAAATTATAAAACAACCTCTGTACAATTTTTCAGTATAGTTTGAGTATCCATCTGGGCCTGGTGCTTTATTACTGGGGAGATGTTTGCTAATGTTCCCTACTTCTTCTGTTATTTCTCTTTCGAGTGTGTCCCGATCTTGTCACCTTGTGCACCTGAAGCTTATCTAAGTAATCGTGGATGGTTGATTGGTCTGGTCAGTAGAGATTGTACCACCTGGCAGTCTGATACTATCTATGTTGTTACTACTGCTCTGTTTCAAGAGTCTAGCAAATTCTTTTGTCCGCTTTATTAGCCCTAATGTATCTCTGTTTTAGATTGAGTAGCGCTTTCTCTGCCCTATCTGTTTGTCGGAGATCCGATTGTCTCATACTGTTTTTCACTTTTTTCTCACATCCAGTTGCCTTTGGGCCTCCCTCAAATCCTCGTATAGGTCTTTTTCTAGTCTATTCTTCTCTTTTGATTTTTGTGCGCTGAGATAATTTCTCCCTTTAGCATCGCCTTAAAGGCATCCCACACTACATCTAAGTGGGCCCCGTTTACGTCGTTAAGTTCAAAGTAGGTTTTGATTATCCCCCTCCATGATTCCCGTGTTACTGCATCATGAAGGACCTCCCTAGGCATCTTCCATGCCCAAACCGGGCTTTGTGCCCTCACCCCTTTCAGCTGGAGCCACATATGATAGGGAGATCGAGTCTACCTTTATCTCCGCCATTGCTCCTAGAATCCACTGGGTTCCCCGCACATAGTCAATCCTAAAGAACGTGCGGTGGACGTGGGAGAAGCATGTGTATCCCGCCTCATCCCACTTTTTTGCTCTCCATAGGTCCCTTAATGCTAACTCTGTGAACTTGGCCTTGCAGTGTTAGATGGGCAGATCCCTCTAGTCTAGTGGGTCCTTGACTACTCCTGCCTTTGTCGGGGGCCCAGGCCATGTTGAAGTCCCCTGTCAGTAGAACCTTGCCTTCTGCAAAGCCTTCTAATTTCCCTAAACTTGTTTCAGGAAGGTCTCCTGTCCCGTATTAGAGGCATATACTGTGCCTATCGTGAATGCTCTTCCTATCTGAATAGACATCTACCAGTGGGATTGGCCAGGGTGCGTATTACTTTGGCTCCAAGCGTATTTCTAAATCCTATTTTTAGCATTAGCTTGGTAGGTGAGCGAAAACGGGTGTAGATTAATTCTAGATCTGTCCCCTTTTTTAATGTGTGTCCCTTGTTCAAGGATAATGTCCGGCTCCCCTTTGTTAAGTTGGGCCTCCCATTTTGTACACTTCCTGGGGGTGTTCAGCCCTCGTAAGTTATGTGATAGTATTTTCAGTAGTTTCTTCCCTCACATGGATCAGACTCTTTTGGGTTCTGTCCTAATGTGATTTCTCCTGTGTCTCCACAGTGTTCCCATTAATCTTTCTCACCCACCCTTCCTGGGGCCTCTTCGGTAACCTTGTCTCTGACTTCTGAGTTGGTTTGTTATCTAATTGTGGTCCCCTGCTACGCCTACTTCGTGGCTTTAGACACTGCTTCCCCCCATCCCTACCCCTCTTCCCTTCAAAGCCTTCCTCCTCCCATTCCCTATCCTCCCTGCCCCTATGTCTTACGATGCATCCCAAATTCTCTTGGGAACCGGCCTAGTTTCCCGGAAAAATGTGTAAGATCTATTGACCTTCTGAAGATTCCAAGTGGTGCCTTCACAGGTCCTCCGCTTGGCTTGTTTTGAGAGCTGGTTTCTTCTTGGTCACTCCTTTCGCGCTCCATTTTTTCTGCCTCTCCACTCCATTGTATTATTATGACCTCATATTATTTTGTATTCTTTCCCACCCTCCCTGAGGGTTTTCTTACGTCCACTTAATCTTTTGTGTTCCTCTCTCTGTTTCCGTTGGGGGCTCTTCAATTTATCGCTTCTTTTCCCTGTTGCGGTGCACCAGTCCCAAGGCCTTGTCCTCTGTTGGGATGCCCCTCTCCTGTTCTCTCTGGGGTCTGCCTCTTCCGCCTCCATTCCCAGTATTGTGAGGCCTTCAGTGCTTGTAGTGACCCTCTGTTGTTTTCTGTCCCATGAGAAGAGGAGGCCAAAAGGAAATGTCCATTTATATGGAATCTTTTTTTATCTAGGATTACCTTTGTCAAACGGGCCATCACTCTCCTTTTCAATAATGTAGATGCCGCTAGGTCCTGAAATAGGGAGATTGCGATCCATTTAGAGCAATATTTGTCTGACCCCTGGCAGCTCACAGGATTTTCTCTTTCATCTCATAGGAGGTCAATGCTGCCAGGACATCTGGGTCTTTAGCCCGGACCCAGCCTTCGAGGTTCCACCCTATGTATACGATCAATGTGTATATTTTCTGGAGAGGCCTCCGTTATAGGGGTGGCAAAGCATTGTTGTACTAATAGCTTTAGGTCTGCATCCTCGTTAGTTTCTGCCATGCCTTTAATCCTGCGGTTCGACCTTCTGGAGCGGTTTTCAAGGTCCTCTGCCTGGATCTCCCTATTGTGTGTCGCTGTTGCGATTTAATCTAACAATTCTGAGTTTCGCCTAACATAGTCCGAGAGTTCCGATAGCCCCTGTTCCGTGGTGTCGACTATATTACCTACGGTATTAATTTCCTCTCTGACCTCTTTCAGGGAGCTTTTGAACTCTTCTTTTAGGGTCACCATTTGTTCTTGAAACAATGTAGACGACATTTTTTCCATGCCCCTCAAGCATTCTTGAAGGTCCTCCTTAATGAGTGCCATATCTCTGCCGACCTGTGTGTTTTTGGGCTCCTCGGGTTGGTCTCCTGGCACGTTTGCTGGGGCTTCTATTGGGTTCTGTAGCCAGCACCTTTCCAGCTTTAACTTTTCGTGCCCTTGTTAGCACCTTGTACTCTTGGTGTCTGTTTCCCCTTAGGTTTTCACATCAGAGTGTATTGCGGGCTTGGATGTTGACTAAGGATGTATGCATTGTTGCCGAGAGTTAATCCCACTGTCCTTGTGGCCTCCCAGTGGGGCTGACTGCTGGGCTGCGTTTGGTCTCCTGAGATGCCGATGATGAAGGGGGTTCTTGTCCGCTTCAAGCATGGTTTAGTGGGTGTTCCTCAAGATGGATACCTGATGGTGGCATAGTCTCTAGGGGCCGTGTTATCGTCCCGCAATGAGGTGCCTTGTGAACCTGGGGAGGGGGGCTTGGGGGGTGGTTTATTTTCCTGCGCCCCTTGCACTGTTAATCTCCTGTCATCTTTCGGGGACCTCAGAAGGAGCATTTCTTGCGACTGCCCTTTTTATACTTGTCTTGGGGGTCTGTGTGCTTGTTTTGTTGCCAAGTCTGTTTGGTTGGTACATGTGGTTTAGAGCGGGAGCCTACTTTTATCTCTCTGTTTGGGCCGATTCAAATGGGCTCCCTTATGTTTGGGGCCTTAATTCTAGCAGTTCTTGCTGGCTTATGGCCGTCCCTCAGTGGCCTCCTCGCTGTTTTTGTTTATTAGCCGGCCCATCCGACGGGCCGCCGCTTTGCTCCTCCTCCCCCGTGCTGGCTCTCCTTGCTTGATGCACCTCATGGGCGTGTGCTTCCTCCAGTCCCTGGCTCCCTTAGCGGATCTCCTCCCCGGATTATGTGGGTGGGGGGGGTACACCCTCTGGTCAGTGCGCAGCTATCGGTTCTGTGCCCCGTTATTTTCCGGTGGCCGCTGTAGCCGGCTCTTCCACTTGAATCGGTCTCGCCTGGGTGGTGCTGTCCCTCACTACTGTCTGCTGGCTCCTGCTCTTTCCACAGCGAGTACGGTTGTGCCTCGGGATGTTGGAAATATTTTTTTTCCACTGAAGTTGCGGTGTTCCTCCTCTCTCTGCTTTGCAGGGAGTGTTAATTGCCCTATTTTTGCTTTTGATAGCTCAGTGTTTCCTTATAAGAAAAGGCTGGCACAGAGTTTATGAAGTGCGACTTCACTCTCCGGCGGCCATCTTGGAATCCAACTTCACCTCCTTTTAAGGCTCTGTTTGTAGCAATAGTTTCTCTTATGGGCTCTCTCACTCTGACACATGACTCATTTTGGCTCATGTGCTTAGTTCTCGTTTCTTTACTGTTCTTTAAACTCTTTTCGTACTTTTGCTCCCACTTCGCTAGATCCCCTCGGCAGCAGCTTTCTTTTTCATTCAGCGACCTCTGGAGTTTTATTGCACTACTGTGTTTCACTAGTTTGCCAATTGCTTCTTTAGACGCTCTTTAATTTCTGTATGCTGTACGTGGTCACTGGGCTCCTCTGTAACACAGCAGATTAGACGCGTGCCGGGTTTCATTCATACTTTGAAACTCACCAGCGGTAGCGTCTTGGCTCCTGCCATTTGCGTCGTTCTTCATTGAAGACAGGGCTATTCCACCTGCCCCTTGGACAACCCTGGGCTAGCTCTCCCAGCCAGGGTAACAAGCAGTCTCTGGCCACAAGAAAAGGGACCGCCCGCTCAAACGGCTACCTTTTGATCCTTCTTTCCGGCTCCCTGGAGACACAACTCTCTCGCCACATACACACCACCTGCTTTCCCACGCAGGCCTTCTGCAATTCGGTACACCGTTCTCGCTGCAACACTCTCAAACTAGATGGGCCTTCCTGCTGCTGCTTGCACGCTTCGTTCTCTGGGTTGTCGACTTTGTCTATTGTATACCCCCAGCAAAGGTAGATTAGGCTACAGGGGATGGTAGTTAATCTTAAGTGCCTGACTTTGCCTGAACTCGTTAGTGGGGCACATGTACTGAAAGTACTGGTTTGCCTCTGCTTGCTTTTTCTCAGTACTACAATGGTTTCTTTCATAGGTATTCTTCCTCCCTTGAAGATGCCACTTCTTCTTCGCAGTACTTTGCATGTTGTCAAAGGGTAAGGTACAGTCACAGTAGCCTACAGAGGCAGAGGGGGATTACATGGCAGTGTTGGATATGAAAGATGCCAGTGCACAGTAAGTACTTGTACTTCCAAATAGGGGACACTCACTACCAATTCAAAGTGCTTCCCTTTGGCATAGTCTCAGCGCCAGTGGTGTTTACCAAAGTAGCAGCAGTGGTGGCAGCACACTTATGCAGGCAATCCATCCCTGTGTACCCTTATCTAGATGACTGCCTCATAACAGAAGACGCACCACACATGTGTCAGTCACACACTCAAACCACAATCAACCTTTTATTTCAGTTGGGGTTCTCAGTTGGTGTTCTCAATGAACGAGAAAAAAAATCAAGTCTCGTCCCCAGTCAGGTAAAACAATTCCTGGGTGCGATAATTCAGCCACAAGACGCTTTAGTCTTTCCCTCCAATGAAAGCATCGAAAACATGTTTCAAATTCCTCATTAGGTAGCCTGTCTTAGGATAACAGTGCGGAAGGCATTGTACCTTCTTGGGATGATGCCTTTGTGTATCTTTCTTCTGCCGTACATGAGGTTGCGCATGCGTCCAGTGTAAGAGTGGCTAGCGCAACAGCGGTCTCAAGCAAGCGGTCATTGAGACGATCTAGTGGTCGTTTTGCAATCTCTAGTTAAAGCACTGCAATGGTGGTCAAGGGAAAACATGCTACAAGGAAAACCCTTTCTAAAACCTGCAGTAGAGGCCACTCGAACAGACACATGACTTAAAGGGTGGGTGAGAACATTATCTTCATCAAACTGCGCACGGCTTATGGACACACTCAGGCTGTCCACACTAGCCCAAAGGAATTACAATTGGTCTCTAACTAAACATATTCCTCCTGTTATATGTTCCAGGGGAACACAACTGTCCAGCTGACGGCTTAAGCAGAAACATACAGCTTGCCTCGGAGAACGAGTGCCAGCTACACACAGACATTTTATGCAGCATCTTCAAAGAATTGGGCCAACCAGACATAGATCTCTTTACATCACAAGAGAACGCACGATGCCACGATGATGCATCCAGGTTTCTCCAGACAGGGTCCAAGGGCAATGCACTGTGGATCAGTTGGTCAGGGAGATTTGCATACGCTCCACTTGGCTCTTGAAGTCGTACAGTTTGGTCACTTAAACTTACCTCAACGATGCATGGACATCTTAAGAGGAACGTAAGCCTAACACAAGACATTGGCCCTCATTACAAGTTCGACGGTCCGGAATCCTGTTTTACTGTGAAGGTGGTGACACCATTTCCGCGACCGCAAGTATGCAGAAGTAAGGTGTGATTATGGTTTGTTGGTTGTGCGCCCCAGACCATTGCGGAACCGGTGTCACCGCAGTAACACAAACACACACGGAGACGGATGCACCGGGTCCAATGGTAGCGGTACATCCGTTTCCACCACGTTCATGCCGGATATGGAAATACTGGTGCCGGTAGCACCATAATCGCGAAAACCGGAAAGAGAGCGTGGCTATTACTTAAAGCACAATCCACTGCATTCCTCAGTAACCACAAGCCTACAGCTCCTGCGACTGCTGACTAACAACATCTGAGATGACATCAAGGGTTCCAGTCACCCGCCAGCGCAAACCCCGCTTCAGCGAGGTGGAACTGATAGTGCTCGTAGAGCACATTGTGGATAATGCAGCGCTGCTGTTCAGTGCAGATCAGAGGCGCATCACACAGCAGAAACGAAGGGGGATCTGGTCAGCGGCTGCACAGAATTGCACAGCTGTTGGCGTCACAGTGCGCATGGTGAAGGACTGCCACAGGCTGTGGGACGATCTGCGGCTGCGGTCAGGAACCTGCTGGCAGCACACAGGCAGCACTGCAATGCCGCAGGAGGGGGACCACATTCCCCACTGAAAATACAGACATGGGAGGAGGGATGCAGCAGCATCATGGACCTCTAAGGAATTGAGGGTGTCGGAGGAGCTGAGGTGGGAGTACACAGAGTGCAAAGACATGTGAGTGACTGAAGGAAGACCAGCATGGCACCCACCAGCCAGGTCCACATAGGCACACAACACAACCACCATTGAGCCCACCACACCCAGCACCCCTATGTGACAACACCACCTGGAGATCCAGACAGCGTGCAACTCAGTGTAAGCCCTGATCCACATACCTTATTGCAGCACCCATCAATGAGTGTACTTGCAAGTGGATGAAGCATGAGGAGTGTGATGTGTGTGACTGGCCCATACGCATCCTGTCATACCACTAACGGCATGCCCTACAACCCACCACTACATCGACTGACAGTAACGGGGAAGAACAGCCGGTTTGAAGGGGGACAGCACGAGGCTGTCACACGACGCAACCCCAGCAAGCCACAGCCAGCACCTCAGTCAGCCATGCTTCCGGTACAGTGCAGGTGCGCAGCACCACAGAAACCACCATCTCTGCTGCGCCTGCAGAACACCATGCGGCACCATCCAATCCCCCGACAGGCACTTCCAGTGCAGCCACAATTGCATGTGCCCCGATAAGCGACAATGGGCCTCATTAGGACCCAGGCGGACTTCGCGGTGCTAAATGCACCGCGAAGCATGGCGGAAAGCCGCCGATAGCGCCATGGGGGTTGGCGGATTTACCGCCCCATTCCGACCTCGGCGGAGCGGTAAATCCCCAATCCCCATTCTGCCCTTCCCCATTCCCATTTTTGCCCCATAGGGTATAATGGGAGTGGGGAAGGAGTTAATTACGCCACCGTAAAATACGGTGGCGTAATTAACAACGAGGTCCCGTAGCGCCATGGTTTTCTCCGCCTGGTAAAACCAGGCGGAAAAGGCCGCCATGGCGCTACGGGAACTCGTAGTATGGCGGAGAGGTACGCCATGCACTACGCTGGCGTAACACCCTCTCCGCCAGGGTCCTAATGAGGCCCAATGAGAGTGGCAGCCTACAAAGTGCGCACATACAGCATGGCGCTGATGAGCCCACAAATGGCAATGATGGGGGGGCAACACCACGCCCGATCAGCATGGCACTGATGAGCCCACAAATGGCAATGAGGGGGGCAACACCACGCCCGATCAGCTGGGCGCATTCAGCCCCATTGGACTTCACATTCCGATGCGCTCCCCCACACCTTCCCTCCAAGAACTATCCACCCGGCTAGAGCGCATAGAACAGCGCCAGGATACCCTCACGCAACTTGTGAACCAACAGCTGCAGGAGGCAAGGCTCCAACTGGAGGGAGCACAAATGCAGCGAGATAGCACTGCCACCTCCGAGCATCGCCTCTCACGAGCTAGTGGGCTATTTGCAACAACTAACATGGTGTTATCACAGGGGGTCAGGGAGGGAAACAACATCATGTCAAACATTGCAGAGACAATGTTGGTTGCCCAGCAGGCCTACCTGGGCCGTGTGCCACCACCTAACCCCACTGTGCCCTCCACCAGCAGCACTCCCACTAGCTCTGTGGCCAGCAGCCCCCAGAGGCGGTCCTTACGGCTGCAGGATCGACAGGGAAGGACGACCATGGGCCCAAACGTGGCAGGAAATAGGCCGTACATTGTGGGACTTCAACTCACACAAGTCGTGATGATGCTCGGGTTGTCGGGTGGGTATGTTGGGGAGGTGGGGATGGGCCTTGAAGGGCTTAGCTAATTGGGGCCTGTTCGGGGGTGGGTACGTTGGGGACGTGGGGGTGGGCCTTGAAGGGGTTAGCTAATTGGGGCCTTACCAGGGGGGTGGGTACGTTGGGGAGGTCCGGGTGGACCTTGAAGGGGTTGGCTACTTGGGGCCTCGTTGGGGGTTGGGTACGTTGGGGAGGTGGGGGTGGGCACGTGTGGACTTCATTTATATAATCAACCTATTTGACCTGTACATTAGAAAATACACTGGTGTGCAAATGTGAAAGTCAAGCGGACATTATTATTTTGTTTCTGAATAATTCATTTACTGTAGTGCAACGACATGAACGGCTGAATGTGTGCATTTAGTATATCAGAAGAAATTGCGTACGAGTGATTCACGTGCATGTTGTCCATCTATAGCACCCCGGCCTGGTAGTGCTCCCATCCCATCATCATCGTCGTCATCATCATCCTCATCTGCTGGCTCGATGTCCTGGGGCAGTGCAATTTTCCTTCGTATGCGTAGATTGTACAGCATCGCACATGCAATAACTATTTTTCCCTACTTCACCGGGGCTGTACTGCAATGCGCCATCTGATCTGCTCAGGCAGCAGAACCTGGCCTTCAGCAGTCCAAAGGTCCGCTCTTTCACGCCACGTGTCCGTATGTGTGCCCAGTTGTAGGCGTCCTCATGACTGTTCCGTGGCTGTCGTATGGGCGTCATCAGCCATGGCGTGAGTGCATATCCGGCTTCACCTGCATGGGAGTGATAGTGAGGGCACATGTTACTGTGTGTGGTATTTATATGCAGTCCACAGGTGCACTTTCATGTATTCAGATGTCTGACTCATATATTGTTCGTACTTGGATCACATTTACATGAGTCCTGTAATGCGTACATTCGTGGAGTGATGTCAAGCAGGTACATGTTGCAATCATCGCTATGGACTTGTTTTCAGATGTGGTGGGTGTCCCATGCATTGTAAGGTGAGGGGCAAATCTGCACCAAGCGCACAAAGAAAAGTGAGGAGTTGTGACCACTGCACACGGCACAAGAGGCACCCACTCTCCGGTGAGTGTTGTGCCCCTGGGACCTTCCAGGCCTCTTCCTTTGTGTATTTCTCCCTGATTTTGTTAGCCCCACGGCCCGTTTGCACCTCTTGCCTCCTCCCCACAGCCCGCTTTCCCTTCTGTGTGTTTCCCCATCCTCCCGGCCTTGATTGGTGCTCAATTCCTGTGCAGCTGAACCCACCGGCCCGCGCTACTCGGGTCACTCACTTTTGGATTTCCAATATCCGGTTAGTGTCGTGCCCCTGAGACCTTCCAGGCCTCTTCCTTTGTGTATTTCTCCCTGATTTTGTTGGCCCCATGGCCCGTTTGCACCCCTTGGCTCCCTCCCTCAGCCCGCTTTCCCTTCTGTGTGTTTCCCCATCCTCCCGCCTCCCAACCCGCCCACCGGCCCTAATTGGAGCCCCATCTGGGTCATAACTGACCTTTCCAGGCCAGCCCTCGGCCCGGCAGCCCCTGCGGCTAAGGGCCCTAAGGCAAAGGGCGGCTCCTACAGAGGCGGCTACAGGTTGTGTCAGCAGGTGTCCGCAGGGGAAGCCAGCGACCAGCCGTCAACCAGCAGCAACCCAAAAGTGCGGCATGGGTGGGGGGGCAGTAGAGCAATTACTCTACTCCCGAAAACCCTGCCACTCAACATTACCTTACCTCAGAACTAAGAATGTTAGCAATCCCATTAGATTTGTTAACACTTAGTTAGATTGTGAACATTAGCCTATGCCAGACATAGACAGAATTGTGAATGTTAGCAATGCCTCACCTACTTAGAAATGGAAAAACTAGCCTGGTCGCACCTAGATAGGATTGTGATCGTTGGCAATGCCACACTTTTAGAATTGTGAACAATAGCCTACGCTAGTTAGATTTATAAACAGTAACCAGCGTCACTTATAGATAGGATCATAAATGTTAGAAATGTCACACCTAGTTAGACTTGTAAACAGTAGCCTGTGTCACTTCTTGATAGGATTGTGAATGCCAGCAATGCAGCACTATTAGATTTGTGAACATTAGCCTGTGCCAGACCCAGACAGGATGCTAACAATGCAACACTTACTAACTTACTTAGATCTGAGAACATTAGCCTGACCAGACTATACTAGATTGTGAATGTTAGCAATACTGCACTTAGCATCGTGAACATTACCATGCCCAGACCCTGACAGGATTGTGAAGGTTGCAATGCCACACTTACCCACTTAGTTAGAATCCTGAACACTGGCCTGCCCGGACCCATACCAGACTGTGAATGTTAGCAATGCCACACCCATTTAGATTTGTGGACAGTATCCTGCGTTGCTTCTGGATAGGACTGTGAATTGTAGCAATGCCGCACTTAGTAAATTTATGAATGTTGGCCTGCGCCAGGCCCCGACATGATTGTGAACGTTACCCTGAATAGCTTCTAGATAGAAATGCAAATGTTGCCATGTCCCACACTTGGGCCGAGCTGTGAACACTAGCCTGAATCGCAGCTGGATAGAAATGCAAATGTGTAAATATTAACATGCCCACACATGTACCACTGTGTACCCTGCTTCCCTGCTTCCCATGCTGTTGCTATATATCCGTATCCCCCCTCCTGTCACTGTAATCCCAGCCCCATGCCTCTGTGTCCGTGTGTCGCCCTAGTCCCTGCCATCCTGTTCATATGCCTGGTCTTGGGCGCTTTAATGAAAACCATCATATCCCATCACTACGCTTACTCTCTACTATACACCATCATTCAACTAACACAGCTATACCCCTGATTAATTCGGCCTAGCTGTTCACATACGACTACCACCCCATGAACACCTAATCACCCTAATAAAACGCAGCTAGCCAAGCACATTCTGGCCTAGTTGCTCACATATGCGTCCTTCAGGCCTAACGCAGCCAGAGCCCAGTCTGGGTGTCCACCCACCAGACAGCACACATCCAACTGATATCTTCAGCACCACACTTAATGCTAGGATGCAGCTACCATTCGGCAATTACATCAGCTACACACATCTGGTGCACCCATGCACCCTACAACACTATTTCTCTCTACTGACCAGAACTACGGTTCCTGAGGGCGTTCAACATACCAGCGCTTTGAGGTCATACCAATGATAGAGCGCTATGTAAATGCCAAGTAACATAACATAACATGTGAATTGGGGGTGGGAAGTACACACATCCTCATGTTGACATTGCATGTGTTCCACCCCATGGCTGGGGTACACATGAAGATGGCAGGGCATGTTTGGCCCTCACATGGCATGGTGCAATTTTTAAGTTGCATTGGTGAGCTGTGTATCTGGTTCTCATATCCCCCCTCATATCCTCCCCCACCCCTCAATTTCACAGGGCTCATGCATTGCCAGGTCTACTCACCCAATTGCCTGGGACACTGTGGCCCTTGACTGTGCCCCCCCCCACCTCCTCCCCAATTACACAGGGCTCATGCATTGCCAGGTCTACTCACCTAACAGCCATGTGCCCTGTCCAGCATGACGTTCCATGCACCGTGGCAATGTGGAATTCCACAATACCATTGAGTCGTGGGAATCGTGCACAACAATGCGTGATGATTTGTTGGACATCGCAGACCATCTGGACGTTCAATGAGTGTTAGGGAGAATTCTCTTTTAAGGCTAATTTCCCAAACCTAGTGAGTCCCCCAGCAGCTTTGCTGGATTTTTGGGGTTTTTCTTTCTCCTGCTAAGAGTGAGACTCTTTTACTCCCACTTTTAGGCATGATTTGAGATATGTCTCTGACTATTTGTGTGATTTTGGGCTATGTGGTCTTTTACTCCATAGGGGATCATCTGTTTTTTGTGTATGTGTTACACAGCACCCTCAGTGCAGTAACACAGGGGTGTCATAGTGACCCCCAAACATAGACTCCATACCCTGGGACTGACTACTGTCTCCCAGGGCATGTAAAGTCACCATTGACTTTATTAGTCTTAAATTGTGAACAGAACCAGTACAAACCATCATATTGTGGAAGCACTGGAAGGGGTTAATTATATTGCCCCTGGGTCTGTTTTCAAGGGGGAACTGTCCAGTCCCCCCTTGTCGAGTTTCTGGCTGGTGGCAGTGGTTACCACGCAAACTATTCCACCGGAATATTCTCTATGGGATTTTCCCATTGATTTTAAATGCACCACTTTTTGGTGCAATGTTAAAGATACCGCCGGTTTATGTATTTAATATTAAATCCACGATTGGGTCTTTTTGCCAGAACTCTTTTCTAAAATGGTGTTCGTGTCCGTCTCTGTAACTCTGACCAAGGTCGAGCCCTTTGTTCCACTTTTTGGCGGGCTTCTCCACAGAAGCCCTCCAAATCGTGCCACTCTGTCTGGGTTCCACAGGATGGGTGGGGAGGGGAATTGGCACCCTGGACTGCGTTGCCTTAGCAACTCAAGTCGCGCTCTGTTCTGATTGGGCCAGTGGTGAGCCGTCCGGCTCACCACTTAGCATGTTTGAGTGACAGCTAGGCTGTTGAATCGGGGTTTTTCTGCATAAAAGCAGGGCCTTTTGGACTGGAACTTCAGAAGTCGCCACAGGACCTAAGAATCCGAAGAGGGAAGAAGCTGAGCCATCTGCAATGACGACCCCACCGGTGGAGCCCTGCTGCACAAACTCACCACTTTTCCCAACAACAAAGGACGAGTCTTCTTCCTCTGAGCTGGTGGGACCAACCAGTTCACCCTTTTCACCTTCCGAAGACGTCTCTTGGTCGAATCACCCGTGCCAAGCACCCCGGCGGACGGATAGCCAAGCTTCACTACTTTGACCGCGAATAAAAGGAACGCACCTTTTTAACCGGAGAACTCCGCGGCTGGTTTCATCCCTGTGCAGTACATCGACTCCAAGTTTCCTCCTCGACGAGATCCTCTCTTCCCCTGGTTGGAACAACGAACTGCAACCACTGCCAGGAACAACTGCCACCGCTGGAGCTTCTTCTCTCTTTAAGGTACTGTGTTCTACCTGGCCTCCCTTTCTTCGGTTTGCCCAAGGTGACCCTTAAATCCTTGGCTTGCCAACTGGGTTGGCCCCAGACCTTCTAACTTTACATTCTTGAATCGCCCCAACCTCTTTTGAACATTCTGCAAAGACCTTTTAGTGCATTTTAAACCGTGTGATCCTGGGCACATTTCGCTTTGCTCCATTTAAAGTGGGCCTGGCCTATGAGCTTTGGCTCTACAGTATATACTGCCTTTCTTCTCTTGCTGAGAACTCCTAATAGTGTTGGGACCTGTTTTATTTCTATGCGCTGCCTTTTTCTCTCCCTTTAACCTAACTATTGGAGTGCCATCTAGGTTACGCGCTCACATCTGTTCTGACAAATAGTGGTGGTTTAACCTTGACTTGTCTAATAGTTATTAAGGGAGGTGTGTATACTTTACCTGACTGTGTTTTAACTTGCTTTTGATTTAGAGTGCTAGTATATTGCCTAAAGTGTGTTTTAAATAAATAATTATATACTTTTTATACAAAGCTCTGGTCAGTGTTTGTTTGCTCTACTGTGTTTTTGGCCCTATTGTGTATACTCTATGTACTGCCTTACTCTTCTTGAGAGAAGTCTGACTGCTCAGCCACAGCTACCAGGTAAATCTGGGTGGTGCAGACTGCTACCAATTGGGTTTACTGCTTACTCCTGTAGTCTTAATCTTTTTGCAGTGTTCCCAAAGGGAACTGCACAGGATTCTGCCTAACAATGAGTTTTGTCCTCAATTGCATGTCTGACGGTCAACTCCACGTGCGTGCAATCTAATGCGCCTATGCAATTGGGATGGCATGGAAGGCCACTTTGGTGGCAATGACCTGGGCAGGGGCACGGGGTAGGGCAATGCATTCTGACGCATGGCGCAGCAGCGCATCCAGTACCTGGATGAGTATCCTTGAAAAACAGGGTTGTGGCAGCCCATGCTACTCCCCAACAGTGTGCTGATAGGTTCCGGTGGCGAGGAAATGCAGTACGGAGACTACCTTCAGCAGGGTTGGGATTGCAGTACGGATGCCAATGCGGCTGCTGATGTCCTTTTCAATGAGGGTGATGATTGACATGATGGAGGTCCTGTCAAGCCGGTAGACTGCTGCTTGCAGGTTCCCTAGGACAACTGCTGCTAGGGCGGCTGACATCATGGTTGTGTTGGAAGTTGGCTTGGGTGTGGGCCTTTTGTAGCCTCCCAGTGGCCTATGATGTGCAGTTGGCCTGATTGTGCACACCTGGGGCTTGTTGCAGCTACCTGCCACTGTTTAACGCCATGTCCGCGGTGCCGGCGGTACCGGCACAGTGTTCGTGGTGTTACTGCCATGATCATGCCAGTGTTTCCCTGTCCATGCTACTCGTAATGTGCTGGTATTGCACGTTGCCGGTGATTGGGGGCATGCTGCCGACTAGTCCTGCTGGTTCCGTGCATGGTGATATCGGGTGCGTTGCGGCCGTGGGGTCGGTTTTGCAGTGATGGTGTTTCCACCATCGCGGCTCTTAATGAGCCGATCCAGTAAACGGTGCTGGTACGGTTTTACCGGCACCGTGCAATCCGGACCGGCTTGTAATGAGGGCCATTGTTATTTCAACAAGTGGATGTGCTTTGTCTTGTGGTGCAAAAGGCAAGACGTGAACCCCATTGACTGTTCACTTTTTAATATCATACAGTATCTACTGGATTTGTTAGTTCAGGGTTAGTCCTTCATTCTCTTAGTCCACCTGGCAGCACTATCCGCATATTCCACTTCACAAACCAGAGTTTCTTGGTGAGGTTCCAGCGGTTAAAGCCTTCATGGAAGGGGTCAAAAGGCTACCAGTTTCAACTCCACCTCCAGGGTGGGACTTTAATGTCATTCTGACCAAGTTTACGGGGCTCCCTGTTGAATTTATGCATAAATCTAGTCTTAAACATCTCACCTTTTAAGACTGCTTTTCTTATAGCAACTACCTCCATAGGGAGAGCCAGTGAACTGCAAGCACTCTCAGTTCAGGACCCATTTGTAGCCATTCATAAAGACTAGGTAGTGTTAAGAACACATCCATGTTTTTCTCCAAAATGTATTTCTACATTTCATGTTAATCTGTAGAACTTCCAGCATTCTTTCAAAACCCACAGAATGCAGCAGAGGGAAGCTTCCATTCAATTGATGTTGGGAGAGCAGTGATGTACTACCCAGACAAAACAAAACCAATAAGGAAAAATATCAATTCTTCATTTGCTTAGCTGCTGGTAGAGAAGGGAATCCTGTCTCTAAATAAGCTATTTCCAGATGGATTGTACATTTCATTTCATTCAGCTCTGCTATTCTCTGTTAAAGAAAACATCACTATTCACACCCGAGCACACGCAACTCGAGACACTGGGGCTACTCTAGCATTCATGGCAAATGTACCCTTGGAAGCAATTTGCAAAGCAGCTACCTGGAGTTCCATTCACACTTTCAATCAACAGTACTGTGTGGATACTCGTACAAGAGCAGGATCCCCAGTGGGTCAAGCACTGTTGAGGCCTCTTTACCTTCTAACAACCCTGCTCCTTCTCCAGGTACTGCTCGCTAGTTTATGCAAAGCATATGATTGTCCACAAGCCTCGGCAGACAAATATTACATACCTGTAATAGTCTTTCTGATGCTTTCATTTGCTTAGATTCACATGCGCCCACCCTTCCTCCCCTCTTGGAGTTGAAGGTACATAGACAACTTACATCTTTCTGTACTCGCACATAGATTTTATGCTCCCTCATATCAGAAACATAATCAGAGGACCTTGATGCGTGAAGGACCATGGGTACAGTAAATGTCCCACAAAGATGCCCTGTCGACGTGCCTTTTTGAATTTCAAAAGCCATGCAATACTCTGCACCAACACTAGATGTTGGTATATGCAAAGCATGTGAATCTAAGCAGATACAAGTATCAGAAAGGCGATTACAGGTATGTAATATTTGTCATATACTACAGACACCATCACTTTTGGAGTGATGCATAGAACCTGCAGCCAGCCTTCTTATGTATGATAGGGCCTTCTTAGTATAACCCTTATTAAAGTCTTATTTGACGTTGTTAAGTTTCATAAAGTTCTTGGCTGAAGGGTCAGCAAGATAGATAGCCTCCAGTGTTTTATCAAAATTTTGAAGGAAGGAGAACAACTCTTATTATTCTTTTTTTTTTTTTTTTTTTTTAAAATTACCCTTCCTGTATTGCCTCGAATAACAGCCTTGGAGGCATCCCATACCACCTCTGTAGGAACTGTCCCATCCCTGTTCAACTCCAAATACTCCTAAATTGCTCATTGCTGTTGCAATTCTGATTATTGTTCCTGTTTTAGCGCATTTTCCCCATTTTTCGATTATCAAGGCCTGCAGTACTGGCTCCCTGAATTGGGCACTGACGGCAGAAGAACCCTATCCGTACACCTTTAATCTAATTGGTTCATAAGCACTGTAACTAGCTTCAGGGAGAAGATGTATTTTCTCGCTAAGCTAGTCAACCTGATCATTTAATCATTTATTCATCAGTGCCTTTGTCAATCAGTAACTTTATTTCGGCCGTAGACACACATAAGTCAACAACAGCAATAAATTACACATTGCATCCACATTATAAATAAATCATATACAATGTCTGTGGCCTGCATGTGTCCCCAAAGGGGGATGCTTCAATTAGTGGCTCCTGCAACTAGGAGGGAACAGGCAGTTATATCCTCGCTTTCCACAGTGGTTTGGCCCAAGGGGAGTTTCCTGTTGTCCTTTTCCCAAGGGGGTCTGTGTTTGCGCCAGAAAGCACAGGACAACGCGGGCTGTTTTCAAAGTGGGCATCAATATTTTCCCCAGGATGAGCGCTAGCTTTGATCATGGCGTTGGGTTGGGGAGTGGCAGCTCCTTAAGAAGCCCAGAATACCTCTTTCCACACTTGGCTCCCTAAAGTCAATTTGGACATTCCTGGGCGTTTTTCCCCTGATAGGGCAGCCTAGTGCACCTGAGAAGCTTTTCCCGTTTTACAAATAGGCAGCCCTGCACAGCCCGAATCCAATGGATGCACTTGTTCGCAAGGGCTTCCCTTGATTCATGATAATTTGGGGGCAATTTAGGAACCCTGTGTAGATATAGTGACCCTCCCCTGCCGGACACTGTAACCTTACTGGAGTTGGCAGTATGATACAATGGCATGTGTTCAGATCCACTGGTTGACTTTCCATATTGGCATTAGGCCTAAGGCCTCCTTCTGTCTTCCTAATGGTGGTCTGCGGGGGTGGAAGAGGGAGTGGCCTTCTGTGTACTTCAGATGTGAATGTGCCCCCTTTTGAGCTATAGGAGCCAGTGATGCTATGTTAAGCAGGGAAATTTCAGTTCTGCGGGTCTTGCTACAGCCACTGATACATCTCAGCCTGTCAGGGTTTGAATTTACATTATTAAGAGGTGGCAGAGTTAACATGTGGTTCAACGACAATGCATGTGGGTCCCCCTTTTTGCCCTCTGGGATGGTTGATACCTCCCCCTTGAGCCCTCCTTTCCCATGTTCCTCCACCAGCGATAGAAGAAGTTTGATTGGCGCCAACTCAACAAAAAAAAGATTGCATTTGCATGCTTGGGCTCCTGGGGTCGCCCACCCCACTCTGATCAATGATGGGCATTGGTATTTTTTAAAAATGTATTTAATTATAGCGCCCCTGAGGCATCAGGGAGCGAACATAGAGACACAGTCAGACAAAAAAAAAACAGGACAGCAGATTCATTGTCACAGTGGGCTAATAATTTATTTAAACAGAAGTGTTTTCAGTTTCTTCCTGAATATCAAGTAGTTAAATTCTAATCTTGGAGAGCTGAGGAGTCATTCCACTTAGTTGCCACTTTTGTTACAAAGGAGCGTCCATTTGCTTTTTTTTGTATGTGTGATGTTCACCAGTCCTTGAGCTTCAGAGCTCAGGGATGCACCTGGTTCGTATGTGATTATTTATTCTTTCAAAAAGGCTGGAGCAGAACCATAGAGGCAGTGGTGTACAATGGTCATTGCTTTAAAGGCAATACAATCATCTAAGGCTAGCCAGTGGAGAGACTTCCTATCCTCGGTGATGTGTTCTCTTCATGTTTTCATTCTGATGGTTCTGACCGCGTTATTTTGGATGGTCTGGATTTGAGCGATGCAGCCCTTTTTAGCTCCGATCAGAAGGGCACTACCATAGTCCAGTCTAGATAGGATTGTGGCTCTAGCAATGGTGGTGCAATTTTTATCACTCAAAATCGGTCTGATAAGTCAGAGTACTCTCTGATAGTACTGACAGTTTTGCTTTTAAGTACTTAACATGTGCATCTGCCCCAAGTGGTGCCTGCAGGTAAACACCGAATGTTTTGACCTTGTACGAGACTAGAATATTTGTGTATTTGATACGAAAGGAGGCATAGTCAGAGCTCTGGCCTGGGATGATCCAAATATGATGAGCTCCGTCTTGCTTCTGTTTAAGCAGAGACTGTTTATTTTCATACAGGCCTCAATTGAGTTATAGATGTTAGCAATCTTGGTCTTATCTGAGTTATGGCACCCACTTAGTTTGATTACTAATTGAGTGTCGTCGGCAAAGTTGGTGAAAAATACCCTGAGGTTGGTAAGGAAGATGCAAAGATACCGTAGATACAAGTTGAACAGGAGTGGGGATATACTTGCCCCCTGAGGAACACCACAATTGATAGTGCGAGGCATAGAGAACTGGTCTCCGCAATGGATTTTGGAGCTCCGTTCTGCAAGAAAAGAAGACATCCAATCTATAATATCCTGAGAGCAGCTGCCTGATTTTTCTAAGGCATCATGGAGTTTCTGATGGCCAAGCAAATCAAAGGCTGCTGATGTCCAAAAGTACTAACATTCCAGCCTTTCCTCTGTCCAAGATGTTAAGCATTCAGGTTTGAAGATTGAGTAGGGCGGTTTCGGTACTATGCGATCCTCTGAAGCACGATTGTTGTGTGTGTAGAAGGTTATTATCATCCACAAACGCTTGAAGCTGTCTAGTTGCTGCCTTGCCTAGGATCTTTAATAGGAAATTGCAATTATTTATCGGGCGAAGGTTAGATGGATCGTGTTGATCAAGTCCCGTTTGTTTTTTTACTGATCAAGTGACCGTAACCATTTTAATTTCTGCTGGCACCTCATTAACCCTGAATGGAGCATTGACCATTCTAAGAAAAATGGATCGACTAGGTCAATATTTCCCAAGATAAATTTAGGGGGCAAGATGTTCTCTGAACAAGTCGTTTGTCTGATGGAATATGTCAATATTTCCCAATGCAAGTTGGACCTTCTCAGTCTTCCTGTGAGGGTTGGAAAGGGGGTGATAGGTAAAAGGGTTTTTCAACTGATTTCAGAATGAAAGTTTGCCCGTGGAATTGGTGGCTGCAGTGATCTGTTCATTGAAAAGGTTTTTCTTTGCCTCAACCGATTTTTCTTTGTATTGATTCTCCAATTCTTTCCACTTTCACTTATTAATTTGAGGGGTCTTTTAACTACTTTCTTTCTAGTTTCCTCCTTTTTCTTTTTTTAGGTTGTTGGTTTCTGCTTTAAACCATTTTTCATGGTTTAAGCTAGATCTGACCTGTTTGTATTTCGTAAGAGCATGCAGGTCAAAGTTCTTGGAATTGATTGTTGTACACTGTCACAATCTTGTCACACAAATCCTCATCTGAGGTCGAGGACATGATGTTAGTGATACCTTATGCTAAGATGTGGGAAGTGATGTTTTTAAAGTTCCTACTAAGAACTTTGTTTGGTGCATTGTCCAATTTCCTGACATTATCCTTAGGTGTCATTACAAGTTCGACTTTATAATGGTCAGACCATATGCAGGGAATTGTTCTTGTATGGTGATATCCATATTGCTAGAGATTATCCAGTCTAGTTGATTTCCCTTATTGGATGTGTTCGTTGTTAACCACCAGGAATCCAATAGATTTTAGGTCTTTCTCAAGGGCCAGGGCTTCCTTGTCTTTAATGTTGCCTCTCCACCTCTTAAGGTCACCCAATAACACAGTCCCTGTGTTGGGCCCTTTCAGGTTATTTAGCGCTTGTACAAGGCCATTGCTAAAATCTGAAGTTAATGATGGTGGCCTATAGAGTGCAATAATGTTGATGCAACTATTCTTAGTTGGTGTCAGTTTAAGCATCAGGGTTTCACATCCTTGGCAGTGGATGGTGAGAGAAATAAATGTAAGCTACTCCTAGCTATTATAGCTACCCCACCGCCCTTTCCTACTTCTCTATTCTTGTAAAAGATGCTATATCCCTGGGGTACCGCAAGGTCGATGGTGGGGCCTGTTGGCTCCTGCAGCCAAGTGTCGGTTATGCATAAAATATCCATCTCATCCTGAATTATGTAATCCCGGATGCACTGGACATGATTGGTGGTGTTTAGTAAGCCAATGTTTATGTCTAAATACTTTAAATTTAGTGTAGAAGGCTCTGGCACTGACCCAGAGTGGGAAGAGGATGCTGTGGGGAGATCCAGTTGGGTGAATTGGTGCCAGAGTTGAACCATCGTGGACCCCTATTAGTTTAATTGGCACTGGGACATTCCCTGTTGGTCGTCATACAATAACCCTCCTCCATCCCCATGCTTCCCTGGTGTTGGTTTGCATTCCGATTGACGTACTTTTGTCCCTGCTGTCTGCCATCTGTGTGACTGGACCTAACCCAGACCTGTTGCTGCAGGTTCCGGGATACCAGGGATACCAATGGAATCGCGGTTATCCATCAGAGACTGGGTAGAGGTCGTGAAAACGGGGGTTGCGGTGTTCATGGATCATGGTGGCTGCTGAGACTGTTGGGGTGGTATTAGCCTGGAGTTTTGAGCTTCCTGTGGCCACAGGTAAACAGGGACTCTCCGGTGTCAGGGGGGCCAGGGGCTTTTTGCTACACTGTTCCCCAGGGATTGCTTGACTGGCCAGCCTTGGCTGTGTCCTCAATGTCGCAAAGCACAGAGCTACAATAAGCATCTGTGTCCTTACTGCTGAATCCTAGATCATAATTGTCGGCCTTAGTGACATGCTTAGTAACTCTGCCCCCCAGGTGTCCAGGCTCACGGGAACGTTGGTGTTGCCAAGAAACTGATGGATTTCACTGATTAGGATGTCTGCCTTCCCCACCGATCTTGAAAAGTTAATAAGCCTGGTCTTTATGGCACCAGATGGTAGGCATGGGGGGGAGGGGGCAGAATTTTCTTCCCGCCGGTTAATATGTTCCAGTAAGGCGAGGATGGCAAGCAGGGTGGGTGGACATTGCGTGTCCGCTAAAATTGTGTTCTTCGTTTGTGCAGCCTGTCGGAGTCCTTGTAAGGTCTTACTTAAGTTTTGCGCCTGATGCATGTAAACCTATAGCTGCCACAGAATCAAGGGGTGCGTTCCCCCTACATTTCTGCTCACCTACTCTGGTGTTTAAAGGCTGTTCAGGAGTCACTCATCGTCCTCTTTGGACCTCAGCTGCAACAGCTGCTCACTCTTCGGGCGCCGAACGTCCAACAGGGTGGCAGACACCTGCGTCCGACCAATGAGCGCAATCCAAGTAAATGTATGGCTGGCCCGATTCACAGGGGAGACCTTACCGCAGAAGCCTCCAAACCCTTGGGCCGTGGCCCACAATGCTCTCATGATGTGGTAATCCCACTGCAGATCAAGAAGTAGGCAAAATGCCACCAGAGCTGTCCCAGCGCTCCGTAACTTCAACCCAGCAGATGGACAACAGGCAGACAGATATCAGCCAACGGTGAAAACTGTGAGAAAGATCACAAAGAGGCTTCAACCTCAATGGATTAACCCATACTGCCTGATCTTCTGCAATCTCATGGGCTCCAGAAGGGGAACAGCCCCCCCTGCATCTCAGCTCCTGCAGGACTGTGCGACTGGCAGCAGTTAAAGAGAATTAGGGACCCGGTGTGCCTTCCATGCCCTCAGCTTCCTGCCAGCTCAGTGCTCACAGCAAGGCAACAGCCCGCCGCTGGAGCCTAGCATCTCTCAGTGCCTTTGTTCTTTGGTATCAATGAAACCAGAATAAAACAGCTTCTCCGTAACTATTAGATGACAGAAAGTCTGCAATAGGTTTGTGAGTTGTTCTTGAAACCGTTCACTTACTGATCTTCTCAAGAATGCCTCCTCGCAACATGGCCACCAACTCCTTTAGTGGTTTAGATGTGCAGCTCCAGCTTCTGTGTGCAAGAAGACTCAGATGCCTGTTCAACGGGGAAGACCTTCCTTCACAATCCTCCCAACGGGACTCCTGGATTGTGGATGTGGCGTTCAGGCATCTGTCTATCAGTCATTCCAACGGCTCACTTGGGGTCTTTCCTTTCTGCCACCACAAGCCTTCAGCTCTTGTATACTCCCCACTCTGCCCCCATCCAAACATAATTTCCTCCTTTGTGATGTCTGAACGCCTCTCGTAGACTTAACTTCATCCATGTCACTGGAGCTCGGCGCTTACCCAACCATCTTGGATTGCGGCTACACAGCTCCTCCCGTTAATATGTTTTGACTCGCTGGCCGGATCTGGTCCACTAAACTGGATATTTTGGGGCAAAATCGTCCAATGATTCAAAAGTTATTAAGTGTTCAAATTAAAGCTGGTTTGTGCCTCCTCCCATTCAATTTACCATAGAGGAAAAGGTATATCCTTTGAACACATACACACCACGAAAATGCTGAACGCATCTGTTCCAAATAACAAAGAAGTTGGGCACAAACTGTTGCAGATATTCCTTTTTTTGGTGTGGTGTAAAAACATGCCATATTTTTTAAAACAAATTGGATGGAGGGTGCAGTGATTTTGTCATGATGCCTACCCCCGGAGCACCAGGCCAGGCCCAGCACCCCCGGGATCAGGCATCATGCCCCCGGGTAAAAGCCCAGCGGCCCATTATGGGGGCTCTTTGGACTCTGTCCTGGAGCCGTTGGGGCCAGGCTCATGTTGGAAGGTGTTTAGTGCACTTACCTGATGCAGACCATGCTGCAAGATTCAGGCCTCCTTGAGACCTGAAAGGGACTATTTTTTCATTGGGACTATTTTGCCACTCGGGCGTGGCCGGGGAAGGATACTTACCTGGAACTACTTTGGGGGCTATTTAAGCCACGCCCAGACAGTAGCTCACGCTTTGCGTTGTTCTGCATCCAAGCAGCTGAACGCTCACCGTGTCTGCTCCTGCATCTGGTCTCCAGCCACGCCCGCCTCGATCCTAGAACACCTGTAAGGAAAGAAGAGAAAGGTGAAAGCCAAGAATTTTATCAAACTTCTTACCTGCATCCGGAACCTTCACGCCAGCGTTCCTGAGAAAAGTCTTTCATTTAAAAGCACCCCGTTGCTCGCTTCAGCGCCACGCTTCACTCACCTGTCCTCGGGAGTTCTTCTGGCTCCACCGCGACTGTCTGCACCGGTCGCCACATCTCTGCGCCTAGGGGAGAGAAGAATAGACAAAAGGTGAGCAGAAGGAACATATGAGGAAAGCCTAATTTTCCACCATAACACTTACCGGTCTTCTGTTGGTGGACCATTCCTCATTTCGGGTCGGCGCTGCTTTGTTGGCAGGTACTGCACCCTGGCCCCTAAGGGGAAAGGACAAAAGACATTATTGGAGGAATATAAAGACATTAAGAGGGATCGCCCCCATCGCTAACTCACCTGAGTTTACCATCGGCAATTCAATCCCTCAACGCATCGCCTTCATTCTGCACCTGAAATAAAGGACAGATCACAGGTTAGGAAGGCAACAGAAAAGGAGGCTCTACACTTGAACTTTTGTTATCTTCATACTTACGGCGTTCCGCTCGGAAAAGTCAAGTGGATTTTGCCAGCACCATTCTGAAAACCAGTGAAGTAACTGGACAAACACGCGCCCCTGCACCAGAAGCAGGATGGAGAGTTCATCCTTTCAAACCATAAGGTGAGCTTCAACCGGGGATTTCGGAGGAAGTTAGAGAAGAACGAAGGGGGGAAGGGAGGAGCAAGCACGCTATTCTGCAGACTGTTAATCCCCTTTCTCATCTGCAGAAGGATACTCCTACGGGCCAGGCAAGCAAGATTTGAGGGTCCTGTTCATTCGGTGTTCCGAGTTCTGCGCATTACGCTCGAAGAGGCCACAGCAACTCAGACTAGACCAGCGCCTCCGTGGGAGTCAGGTGAGCGTTACACATGTTTTAAAAAAATATATCTCCCATGTTGCATTGTAGCGACTGAAGCTTTTCAGAAATGAAAATCTTTGATCTTCATTTTCACCGAGGCAGCCCTTTCTCTTGGTAAACTGTGGTAATTTGCAGAAAATTCATGCAAGAACAAAGGGGGAGCTAAAACCTATTTTCAAAATGTATGCTAAAACACCAGGTGGGTTATTTGTTACAAATAAATATTAATTGCATGCAAGTTAAAAAATTACAAAATATAGTGTAAAAGTGAAGAGTAAAACCAGGCAAAATATCGCCTTTGCTCTTCATTTGCACTTTTTTGGAAAACAAATCAAATGGTGCCTGCAAAATATGTTTTGCAGATGGCGTTTGCAAGGAATTCCTATTTAAGTTGAATCAGGCATGTGTGTGTGCACATTGATACTTACATACATATATTTCTGAGGCTTGTGAATCTGCTTAGGGTCACATGCTTTCTATAGGCTGCCATCTGGTTATTGCTGCATAGCATTAGATCTTGTTTTTAAAAATGAGTGTCAGTAGGAGCCTACCAGTCACACTACTCCTACTCTACATGTCCGGGTGACCATGATGCTTCTTGCGTTGCCTTCAGATTGTTTTTTCTGCCTTTAAGGATGGATGTAAAATGTGGATGTAAAATGTGGAGTTTCCATTAGTTGACTAAACAATCGTAGCGGTTGAGCCCTATTTGAGGTAGAGAACTAGATTTTGGTATCGAGAAAAATCAGCAAAGGCGGCAGTGTTCAACACTGACATCACAGCAAAATGCACAACAGGCGATTCAGTAGGGAGAGTGGGAGAGGGCAAGGGTACACACTTGGTCCCTTTCATTTAGAGAATGCCTTTAATCCCACTACCTTTTAAACTAATATTCGAAGGGATTGTGTCCTCCGACGCATTCCTTATCTTTGATAGATCATCTCCCAGCTTGCTGGCCTCGGATTTTTTTTTTTTCAGTAGAGGGCGCTGCGTGTCGACGTTCCTCGAGCCTATGTCCCTCGACGGCCTCCGTATCGGCGCCGACATCACCATGCGTATAAATAGACTCGCGCAGCGTCTGTTGCTCAGTTCCATTTTTCCGCGCTTCGTGGGGCCTTGGAATATCGTTGCTCAGTTCTTCAGTCGAATATATCAATATATTCCTCGTGAATACTGACTCGTACTCGATGGCTTCCTCACCCGAACCGACGACTCCACGGTCCGGCTTAAAAAAATGTCGAGACTGTGGAAAGAAAATGTTGTTGGCGGATCCTCACAGGATCTATTTGTGGTGTCTGGGAATCGAGCACCATTGTTCGGAGTGTGAGGATTGCATGTCCATGACGGCGAAAGCCTTGAAGGAGCATAAGGGGAAGCTCGAGAGAGGTAAGGCAGTTAAAACTTCTTTGAAAGTTTCCTCGGCGGAGTCGAGACATTCGTCTCCTCGCCATCATAAAAGATATTCTCGTTCCCATCACTCTTCGAGATCTAAGCATTCAAAAAAGAGACGTCGAAGATCCCTTCCTCATCTTCGTCTTCCGTTTCCCCAAAAAGGGTCTCCTGCCCCACAAAACGTAGCTCTCAGGCTGAGTGGGAGGAATTCATGAAAAAGATGCTAAGCGTCTTCGAGAAAGCAGCCTCGACCCCCTCGAAGACTGCTGAGGGTGATACCCTGGGTGAAAGACCCGAAAAATCAAAAAGCCGCGAGTCGCAGTACCCGGCGAAAGCCACTTGAGAGCGTAACAAACCCTCAAGTAAAGGCAAAGTTGCATCTTCGAAGATCCCTTCGACACATAGATCGGCATCGTTGACGCCGTTATCGAACGGTTCTTCGACGGACAGGTCAGTCGAGTCGACGCCTTCTTCGACGCTGAGAAAGCATAAACCCACGGCCACCTCACAGCCAGTGGCCATACACAGAGCCTCGAGCACGAGAATGTCGTCGACAACCTCGAGTAGAATCCAAATACTCTCGAGTTCATCGGGGCCTCTACCACCTTTCTCGACCGCTTCGATGCCTTTAAAGTCCACGTCGACGACGTCAACGTTTTCTCAGCCAATCATGACAAACTTGGCTCCTTCTGCTCTGGAAATGGGATTTATACCATTTTCAAGACCTGATCACTCCAGGGTCTTATCTTCTATTCATGAAGAAGGGGAGGATTCGGATCAGGAAAGACCTTTTGAGTTGCAGGGATCTGCAACTCCTGCAACAGAGGAATTTACCTCTGAGGAAGGTAGGTTGAAAGACCTCCATGAAACCCTACAGGAAGCAAGTGGGTTGGACACTTCCCCAGAAGTGGAATTTGCCACACCAGACTCAGGGGAACATGCTGAAACACCTTATAGAACCTTGATGGCAAGGATAATAGAGTTTATGGGATGGTCCACACCTTCACCTGCTTTTCAGCAAGACGACCTCACAGACATCTTGGTCAAAGGTCCTCAGGAGGATCCTGTGGTGCCATTCCATGCTGCATTACAAAGGAGAATATTGGCAAACTGGGAAACACCTGAGGTAATCCCGGCAGTTAACAAAAAATTATCAGCTAAATATCGGGAGTCTTCTGCTGACCCTGAATATTTATCCAAACGCCCAACTCCGGAGAGTCTGGTTGTTCAGGCAGCTGCTTCAGCAGGTAGTAAATCGGCTTACCCTACTGTTCCACAGGACAGGGATGATAAGAGATATGACTCTATGGCCAGAAAAGTATTTTCCGCATGTAGCATGGCGTTGAAATCCATCAATGCTACTTGTACGCTCGCAAGGTTCAGCCACACACTTTGGGAGTGTGCTTCATCAGCAGCTGACTGCCTCCCGGAGGGAGAAGAAAGGGAAGCGTTTTTCAACATCATTAAGGATGGTAAGGACGCAATGTGCAAATCCCTTCAGACTGGCATCGATTCTGCTGACAGTATCAGCAGGGCCATGGCGGCAAGTACAACAACCAGGAGATTTGCTTGGTTGCGAAAGTCTGGTTTTGCTCCAGATGTGCAAAGCAGACTCTTGAATATGCCCTTTGACGACTCTTCTTTGTTTGGTAAGAAGGCGGATGACAGTTTACAAAAACTACAAACATCAAAGGCCGCAGCAAAATCCTTAGGAGCTGCAATCCGTCAGACACCATATCGCTCCTCAGGAACCTCTTGGAGAGGTAAGTCCTTTTCGCTTCTATTCCGCATTCAGAAAGGCCAGAGAACAGCCGGTTCAAAGAGGTCAGAAGAAATTCACCCGAGGTAGACGGGGTAAAAACACAAAAGCCGCCACAGCAGCAGGTGCCTCTTTACCCTCGGCATCTGCATCAGCTGCCTCCAAACCGCTCTGAGGATTCTCTTCACAAAACACCAGTAGGGGGCAGGTTAACTCAACATCTGACGGAATAGCAGGCTATTACGTCAGATGCTTGGGCATTGGAGACAGTTGCCCAAGGTTACTGTCTGCCTTTTCTACGCATCCCTCAGAGTCATCCACTGGGGAACAGCTCTCTGAAAGTTCCAGATCCACTCCTCTTGCAGGAAATTGTAGACCTGCTAGAGAAAGGTGCCATAGAACCAGTACCTGTAGCGGAGAGGAACAAGGGCTGGTACTCCCTACTTTCTCATACCGAAGAAAGACGGAGGACTGAGACCTATCTTGGACTTACGAGAATTGAACAAGTTCCTCAGGAAGGACAAGTTCAAAATGGTAACACTCTCTCAGATCCTTCAGGCTCTCCAGCTCCAGGACTGGCTGGTGTCTCTTAACCTCCAGAATGCTTATTTCCATGTTCCAATCTATCTCAAACACAGGAATTACCTGAGGTTATCAATTTCGAGTTCTGCCATTTGGGCTGACCTCCACCCTGAGGGTCTTCACCAAGCTAATGTCGGTAGTGGCTGCAAGTCTAAGGAGGGAAGGGATCCAAGTCTACCCCTACCTGGACGATTGGCTGATCAGAGCTGTATCTTCGGAACAAGCTCAGATCCAGCTAGATTATGTCTGCCACTTCCTTCACAAACTGGGCTTCTCCCTCAATTTAAAGAAGTCATAGATGATACCATCACAGAGACTCCAGTTCATTGGAGCGGTCCTGGACACTTCCCGGGAAAAGCCTCGCCACCAGAGGTGAGGGCTCAAGATATTCTGCAGATGGTCACCAAGTTTCAAAATGCCCAACGTCTCTCAGCCTTTGACTTTTTGAGGTTGCTAGGCCTCATGGCATCCTGCATCTTCCTTGTGCCATAGGCTCGTCTGAGAATGAGATCTCTTCAGTGGGCACTGAGAACTCAGCGGTCGCAATTCTCAGGGAGAATGACAGACCTCCTTCAGATTCCGGACAAGGTGGCTCGAGACCTTCAGTGGTGGGCCTGCCAGAAAAACATCTTGAAGGGGGAACTGTTTTGGCAACCATGGCCGGAGATAACAGTAGTCACAGATGCCTCACTCACGGGGTGGGGAGCCCATACCAAAGACTTTACCATCAGCGGTCGTTGGTCTCCATTGGAGTCCAGACTACATATCGACCTGTTAGAGCTGAGAGCAATCAGACTAGCGCTGAAAGCTTTTCTGCCATCTTTACAAGGGGAAAAATGTCCTGATAATGACGGACAACACAATGGGCATGCACTACCTCAATAAAAGAGGAGGCGTAGGATCACTGCCACTGTCCAGAGAGGCAATGCAGCTCTGGTTTGGGGCAATTCAAGAAGGAATCTATCGGCAGTCCACCTAGCCGGAGAGAAGAACTTGATGGCGGACGCTCTGAGCAGGCAGGGCACAGTCTCCCACGAGTGGGAACCAGCACAGGAAGTCCTTCAGGAGATCTTCGCCCTTTGGGGAACCCCTCAAGTGGATCTGTTTGCCACCAGTACCAACAGAAAGTGCGATCTGTTTTTGTTCAAGGGAATTTCCCCCGAGAGGAGCTCTTGGGGAAGCGTTCGTAGTGGACTGGGAGTTTCCACTCCTGTACGCGTTTCCACGAGTCCCTGTCATTCCTCAAATGATCAGGAGGTTGAGAAGATTCCGGAGAACCATGATCCTAATTGCCCCAGACTGGGCCAGGAGAACGTGGTACCCGGACCTTCTGGACATGTCCATCTGCCCTCCAATTCGTCTTCCACTCAGGGAGAATCTTCTCTCACAGAAGGGAGGTCAGGTTCTCCATCCAGACATCAGAACCCTCAACCTTCACGCCTGGCTTCTGAAAGGTTGAGATACAAGGATTGGGACCTCCCTGATGACGTCATGGAAGTGTTGCTTTCGGCCAGAAGGCCAGCAACAAAGTCTTTATACTGCTGCCGTTGGAACAAGTTTTGCAGCTGGTGTAGAGAAGAGAATATCGACCCCTTTCCATGTGGTACACCAACAGTGTTATCCTTTCTACTCTACTTGGCAAATTCAGGCCTTCAAGTTGGCACTATCAAGGGCTATCTCGCAGCGCTATCGATTTTCAAGCGCACTGCGGAGGAGCCTTCGTATTTCAAATTACCCTTAGTAATACAATTTCTAAAGGGATTAACTAATGTCTACCCTCCAAGACCTTTCCAGGTTCCTTTATGGGACTTAAATAGTAGTCTTAAATTTTCTGATGGGTTCTCCTTTCGAACCACTCCACTCTTGTTCGCTAGCATTTCTCACCCTTAAAACTGTCTTCTTAGTGGCTTTAACATCTGCTAGGAGGGTGAGCGAATTACAAGCCCTATCTTGTAAACCCCCTCATACAATGTTTCATAAAGACAAGGTTGTCCTACAGGTGAAGCCTAATTTCCTCCCAAAGGTGGTTTCTGAGTTCCACATCACTCAGAAAATTACTTTACCTTCATTCTATCTGCCTCCGCATCCGGGGAAAGAGGAAGAAAGGCTACATAGGCTGGACCCAAGGCGAGCTTAAAGCTTTTACATCAGTAGACTTGCTAGGATTAGGCAAGCTGACCAACTGGTCGTGGGTTACTCAGGGCACAAGTTGGGACTACCGATAACAAAACAAACCATTTCCAGATGGATTATTTTGGCCATCTTGGAATGTTACAAACTGGCAGGGAAAGAGCCTCCTCAAAATCTTAGGGCTCATTCAACCAGGGATATCGCAGCCTCCTCGGCCCTCCAAAGAGGGGTTCCGGTTCGAGACATATTTGCGGCTGCCGCATGGTCGTCCGCATATACCTTCACAAGATTTTACAACCTGGAATCCTCCTCTAGTCAAGAGACTAGGTTTGGCAAAGCCGTATTACATTCGGTTCATTCCTGAAAGGAAACATGGCGTTTTACTCCCACCTCCAATTGCACACCACTGCTATTGGAGTCTATCAAAGATAAGGAATACGTCGGAGGACACAATCCCTTCGAAGAACAAGTTCTCCAGCATGGGGTCTGGCATGGATTCACATGCTCATGAATATTCCCCGTCGTCAGGCCGGGAATCCTCGGGATAGAAAAAAATCAGTATCAGTTTCGTTTCTGATCTGTCTTTCTTAGTAGTAACCAATCACTGGTCTCTGGGTCATACTGCCCCCAGCCAATGACTGCTCTCTCCCTAAGCCCCGCCTCTGGCAGCCATCCTCAGATTTTTACCCCACATTCAAGTGATGGGAGTCCTCGTGCTGTAGCTCTCGAGCTTTTGCTGCGTTTTCGCGCTTTTTCAGTAGATTTTTCTCATTTTTCGGTTAAATAGAGCCTCAAGCTCCACCGTTTCTACATCCGATCAACGGGGATCCGTTTCAGAGTTTTCTACGCCCCACAAGGGTGAAGATTTCGTCGAGTTTGGAGGATTCTAGAAGTTCCGAGGCCTACCCCAAACATGGCCCAGGAGAAAGAAAGCTTGACGCCCAGGAAGCTGTTCAGGACCTGCCCTGGATGCCAGCTTCAGAATGTTTTCAAGGAGGACGAGCATTCGTTATGCCTCTACTGTCTCCATGAGTACAAGACGCACACGGAGAAGGACTGTGCGTTTTGTCGGAACATGTCGGAGCGGACCATGACGGATCGCCACCTCCGTCTCGCCAACTGGCTGGAAGGGAAGAGCCCGTCAGGCGAGAAGAAGAAAAAGAAGTCAGAGCGGTCTTCTAAGACCTGTGAGGGCGCCCCGGCAACGGGGTCCCAACAAAAGGCTAAGCTCTGCGGGCACCGGGAGCGCCGAACGGTCAGGCTCCTTGGCTGCCAGGCAGGGTGCATCCTCCCCGGCGCCATCAACCACGAGCCAACGCTCTGGCTCGTGTAAGAGGAAGTCCGAGAACCCGGCGAAGCTTCTGGAGAGGCCCCGGTCGATCTCGAAGATTCCGGCAGAGGGGGAGCGAGGCTCGGACCCTCCCCCCAAGGTGAAGGCCCCAGGCGTACAGCAGGTGACGATGGCCTTAATTCACCCTGCTAAGATCTCGATTGAGGATGTCGCCACAGCCCTGGCTCAGCCTGTGGAGGCTACACCAGTGGAGGCGACCTCAGGACCCAGAGTCTCCCTGCCACCGCGGAGGGAGTCGTCTTTCAGGCCCATTGAGAAGACCCCCACAAAGTCCTCGTTGGAAAAGGTGGGGGAGGGGCTGGTGGCCATCGTGGATACGGGCACGACCTCTGAAGAAGAGCTCATCGAAGTCGTGGAAGAGGCCCAGCCCATCGGGAGGGATCCCGACGAGGGTGACGACGAGAGCGACGGTGTCGCCGACAAGGCTCCTCAAGAGCCCTCGCGCCCATCGTTTCCGGCGCCGCAGGACACTTGGGCGGCCATTTTGTCAACGATTCAGTCCTTATGCTCGGAGATAAGGACAAGGTTGCCCCTCCCCCCGACGGAGGTACCTGAGCCAGACCCGACGGGGGAACCGGAGCCAGGACCTTCGGAAAGTCCACCGCATAAGAGGAGGACGACGCATCCTACGCCACCTCTCCCACCTCTGCGGCCTGCTCTGCCTTCCCCCCGGTCTACTACCCACGGGGATGATACAGGCACGGATATGGCTATGACAGGTACAGATGACGACGGAGGCGACGATGGGACGTGTCGGCCCCTGCTCGGGCGTCCCCACCCGACGAGATTGGATCCTTTTATGCCATGATTTCCAGGGCATCCGAGCTCTTCCAGCTCTGCCCAGAAGAGACGAAGGAAGGGTTCCTCTACCAACGGCGCGAGGCTAAGAGGAAGACGGTCTTCGCTGTACCGCTTCTTGATGACATCTGGGATGAGGGGCTCTCCCTCCTCAAGAACCCTGCCACGGTGCCGGCATAGTGGGACCGGTACGAGAAGAAGTACCGGGTCCCCGACGCTGACCCCTTGTGCCTTCGGGCGCAACCTACCCCGGATTCGGTCTTCTTGGCGGCGGCAAAGAAGAAAGCGGGGGGGGGGGCATCGGCCTCGACATCAACTTCCCCGCCGGACGGCGAGGGCAGGAAGCTGGACACGATGGGACGACAGATCATCTCTCATCCGCAGCGACGACTATCAAGGCGGCCAACGCCCTGGCTCTCGTAGCCCGCTACGACAGGGAGTTATGGTTCAAAATCGCCCCACTGTTGGACTTCCCTCCGGACGCCAAAAGTGCTGAGGCCCTTGAAATCCTACAGGAGGGTGAGGTTGCTTCGGACCACGCCATCACGGTGGCAACGGACATCGCCGACACCGGTTTCCGTCAGTTGGGCAACAGCGTTTGCTTGAGACGACGAGGATGGCTCAAGGCCACGGATTTCCGCCAGGACGTACAAACCAAGGTTTTGGACATGTCCTTCGACGGGAACAACCTGTTTCGGAAGGCGGTTGATGAGTCCCTTCAGGCCATCAAGACGGACATAGAGACTGCCCGGGCACTGGGAGTGCTCCAACGACGACGGCCGTCCTTTCGGAGCTCCAGAGGCAGACAAGGTGCCTCCAAGGGATCCGGCAGTGGCTCCTCCATGTACCGCCAAGCGGCAAGATCTTCGTCCCAGGAAGCCTACAGGGGACGCAGCAAGTCAGGTGGTGCCCGTCGTTGTCGACAGGGAGGTCAAGGAGGCAAGGCGGCCTCCAAACAAGATTGAACCGACCGTGGGGTCGGGACCCTGCCGGAGCACCCCGGTGGGAGGCCGGCTGGCGCGGTTCGTCAGCACGTGGGAGTCCATCTCCACCGACCATTGGGTGCTGGACGCCCTGGCCCAAGGGCACGCCCTTGAGTTTCAGAAGAAGTGCCCTCGCGTTCCACCCGTGGCCAGGAAGGAAAATCACGTCCCTCAACTACTGTTGAAGTAACGGCGATGCTCAAGAAGGGTGCCATTGAGCTCGTCCCAAACAGGCTTCCGGGCTCCGGAGTTTACTCAAGGCACTTCCTCGTAAAAAAGAAGACAGGAGGATGGCGCCCTATCCTGGACCTGCGACGACTGAACAAGTACATCAAGGCACAGAAGTTCTGTATGGTCACCCTCCAGCACGTGCTGGGACAGCTGGAGGAGGGCGATTTCCTATCGTCGTTGGACTTGGAGGAGGCATACTTCCACATCCCCATTCTAAAAAGACACCGAAAATTCCTCAGGTTCGTGGTCCAAGGGCGGCACTACCAGTTCAAGGCCCCCCCGTTCGGATTGAAGTCGGCACCCAGGGTGTTCACCAAGTGCCTTGCACCGGTGGCGGCGCGACTGCGCCTACCTGGACGACTGGCTCATCCGGGCAAGGACAAGGGAGCTTGCCGTGGAGCACACTGCGAAGACCGTCCAGCTGCTCACGGACCTGGGATTCTCCATCAACTTTCCAAAATCCCACTGTGATGTGCCTCCAAAGAGTCAGATCCAGCCCAACATCCTTGGAAGCAGGGTCACAACTTCCATTCCAGGCACCAGTCGGTCCCCACAGGGGCCTTTTGGACCTTGTCCTGGCGCCAGTGGCGCCAGGCTCATAAGGGAACCCAGTCCCGGCACAGGAAGCGCCGGGCTCATATTGAGAGGAATGGTGCTTGGGTGGACCTACCTGCTGCAGACCATGCTGCTCACTTACCTGTAGGATGATATCTTCATCCATTCCTGGCTGGAACTACTTTACCTTCTGGGTGTGGCCAGCACCACTCCCTGGGACTGGATACCGGAACTGTTCTGGAAGCTGGAACTTCTTTCTTGCCTGGGCGAGGCTGTAGAAGGAGACACCTAAGCACCCCAGTGGCCTATTTAAACCACACCCGATCAGTGCAACGTGCTTCGCGTTATTCTGCACTAGCAGCAGGACGCTCACCGTGTCAGCTCCAGAGAATCTTCAGCTTCTGCATCTGTGAACAAGAAATCTTCAGTCTTACCTCCCGGAAAACCAGTCTTCAGTCTTCAGCAGCGTCTGAAAGAGTACAAGGACACCAGGTTAGGACAAGGCAAAACCAGCGCTGCACTTGCCTCGTCCATCGGTGCATTCCGAGGCCGCGTACCGCACTCTTCATACTCCGGCAACCCTGCGGAAACAAAGAACATTGGTTAGTGAACCTCTGTGATAATTTTGCTTACCTGTGCCACGTACACCTCGGTCTCCGCCAAGCGCTGTTTAACCGCACCTGCAAAAACAAGGACATCATTAGGGTTACTGTACGCCATCACTACTCACGTGCCTTCTAGCTGTAATCTGCTTGCCCATACTCTGGCACGTACCTCGGCGTCCATCTCCAACGCCGGCTGCTACGGCTACCTGAAAAAGGGAAAAGAGACATTAAGAAGTGCATTTAACTTCGAATAACATTCTTTTGCTTATGTGCCTTCACGAGCTCCGGCATTCTTCTCGCTTACCTTATCTGCATACCAGACCTGCAAAGGCAAGAGACATTTAAGTGTACATATAAATAAAACTCCATATTCAAGCAATTACTTGAATTCGTGCGGCTAACGACGGCCTTGCTCCCCGACTTCATCCTCTGCAATCAAGAGGCTGGGCTATTAACCAGTGAAGCAACAGGCATTAGCGCCCCTGCACAGACGCAGGATGGAGAGCTCCGCTTTCACCTATCTAAGGTGAGCACATTCAGCCTACGGATAACGTGGGGAGTCCAGAAAGGGGAAAGTCAGATTGGCCAATCAGACATACATTAACCCCTTGTTCTCCTACTTGCAGACACCTCACCCTCCAGGTCAAAATTACGGTGAGGAGAGGGCCCATCCAGGGTGTTACCAGAGGCCTGCACGTGACCCTAGAAGACACTGAAATCTCCCAGCCCGGACCTGCGCCTCCGAGGGATTCAGGTGAGCGTTACACCCACCTGGTTCTGTCGCAAGTCGCCCTGTTTCTGGGAGCCAAGCTCGACACAGTGGCGAGCTGGCCTCGCCGTCGGAGGAAAGGACCAGGACCATTCTGGGCAAGGTGCAGCGTCTGCTGGCCACAGACATGGCCAGGGTAAGATCTATCAAATCCCTCCTCGGGATGATGTCCTCCTGCATTTATCTGGTGTGCCTTTGCACTCTTCGGATGCGCCCCTTACATGAGTTCCTCGACGCCCGCTGGGTCCAGTCGACGGGCAGCTTCGAGGACAGGATCCCTCTCAACGAGACGTTCCGTCAGACGATCCGGTGGTGGGGTACCCGCTCCCATCTGTCGGCGGGCACGGACTTTCAGACCCCAGCGCACCAGGTGACGGTGACGACGGACACCTCCCTGGAAGGTCGGGTAGCGCACTCCGGAGATCTTCACGCGAGAGGCCTTTGGCTCCTGGAGGAGAAGTCACTCCATATCAACATCTTGGAGCTCCGCGCAGTGTTCTGGGCCCTCAGGTCCTTCCTTCCATCCCTCAAAGGCAAGGTGGTGAGGATCTTCACCGACAACACCACCACAATGTTCTACATCCGAAAGCAGGGCGGAACCAGGTCCCCGGCCCTATCCAGGGAAGCCTAGGATCTGTGGCATTGGGCCGTCGCCCAAGGGATGTTTCTGGTGCCTCTTCTTCTGGCAGGAATAAAAAACACGATCGCCGACTCACTCAGCAGGGAGCTGCGCTCGTGGTTCGAGTGGGAACTATGCCAGGATCAAGTGGATCGACTCTTCCGACGATGGGGCGAACCCCAAATCGATCTTTTCGCGACAGCGACGAATTCCAAGTGCCGGAGGTTCGCCAGCAGGTTCCCCCAGCTGAGGAGCATGGGCAATGCTTTCTCGTTCCCCTGGGACGGCCTATTTCTCTATGCGTTCCCTCCGCTGCCGTTGCTGCTCCGGCTCATCAACCAGCTCAAGAGGTCCCGGTGCAGGATGATCCTCGTCGCACCGGCGTGGCCGAGACAGATCTGGTTCCCGGACCTTCTGGACTTGTCAACGTCCACACCAGTCAAGCTGTTGACGGACGCAGACCTTCTCTCCAGAGAAGGAGGCGCCATTCTTCACCACAACCCAGAGTCGCTGAACTTGCAGGCCTGGCTCCTGCAGCACTAGAGTTTGGATGGTACGACATCCCGGCCAAGTGCAGAGAGGTTCTTGCAAAGGCCAGGGGGTCCTCCACTCTCAAGTGCTATGGACATAAATGGAAGCGGTTCTCTGTCTGGTGCCGTGCACAGAAGATTAACCCTCTGCGGATTACGGCCCCTCAAGTACTGCCGTACCTACTGTCGCTGGCCAAAGCTGGACTGGCTCACGCCTCCCATCAATATACATCTGGCTGCAATCTCCCAATATACCAGGACTATGGGACGGGCGTCCTTGTGGTCTCATTGCCTGGTGAAAGAATTCATGAAGGGACTATTCCGATCATTCCCGCCGGTGAAGGCTCCTGCCCCGGCGTGGGAGCTTAATGTGGTGCTGACCAGGCTCATGGGGGGGCCCAATTCGAGCCTATGCATTCGGCGCCTTTGAAGTTCCTGTCTTGGAAGACAGATTTCCTTGTGGCCATCACCTCCGCACGAGTGGGAGAGATCCAGGCCCTATCTTGCAAGCCTCCATACTTGACTTTTCATGACACAAGGGTGGTGCTGAGGACACACCCCTCCTTTATGCCCAAGGTGCCGTTGGACTTCCACTCAACGAGCCCTTGGTGTTGTCAGTTTTCTTCCCGTCGCCTTTGTCGCCGGCCAAGAGGACTTTGCACTTGCTGGATGTAGCTAGAGCGCTGAAGTTCTACGTGGACCGCACGAAGAGTTTTCGGAAGACGTCACAGCTGTTTGTGAACTTTGGGACTGTGAATCAAGGGAAGGCTCTCTTGAAGACTTCCATTTCCAGATGGCTCTCCGGCTGCATCATGCGCTGTCCGGCCGTCGGAGAGCCCATTCGACCAGAGCGATCGCTGCTACCACAGAGTTCCTGTCTGTTGTGCCCCTGCTGGACATCTGCAGGGCTGCGACATGGAGGTCGACGCACACTTTCACAAGATTCTACTGCGTCAATCGGGACTCCAGGGAGGAGTCCAGGGTCGGCCAAGCAGTGCTGCGCAACCTGTTCGCCTAAGGTGAGCCTGGTGAGGAGGTAAGAGATGCTTAATGTTGAGTTGTTGTATTGCTTAATGTTGAGCCTGTTGCCACCTCTCGTGGTTGTGCATGTGTGTACTGCTATGTATTCTCTTATTCATGAGCATGTGAATCCATGCCAGACCCCATGCTGGAGAAGGAACAAGTTACTTACCTGTAACTGTTGTTCTCCAGCGTCGGTCTGGCATGGATTCACATGCGAACCCTCCCGCCTACCCCTCTCCGGGCAGTATGACCCAGAGACCAGTGATTGGTTACTACTAAGAAAGACAGATCAGAAACGAAACTGGTAGTGATTTTTTTTCTATACCGAGGATTCCCGGCCTGATGACGGGGGATATTCATGAGCATGTGAATCCATCCCAGACCCAGCATGTGAATCCATGCCAGACCCACGCTGGAGAACAACAGTTACCGGTAAGTAACTTGTTCCTTACTTCTTACCTTGTAACTTTCTTTCGATTGGATGTTCCTCCGACGTATTCCTTATCACCCCTCCCATCCATCCCCGCAGTACTACTTCCCTTGTGGTTGCTGCTTACCCTCCTTCAAGGTCAATAACCAATTCATGTAAAACAACTGTTAACGTCATAACGGAACTGAGCAATGGACGCTGCGCGAGTCTCTTTATACGCGTGGTGACGTCGGCGCCGATACGGAGGCCGTTGAGGGACATCGGCTCGAGGAACGTCGACGCGCAGCGCCCTCTACTCAAAAAAAATTTCCGAGGCCAGCAAGCTGGGAGATGATCTATCAAAGATAAGGAATACGTCAGAGGAACATCCCATCGAAAGAACGTTACAAGGTAAGAAGTAACTTGTTTAGAATTGCAAGCTTGCCTGCTCTCTTGCCATCCCATGGAACATTTACATTTTTCCCATTGTGCAACACCAGATTCCCTTGGAAGGCTAATCACAACGTGTGCAATTGTTGTCTACCCAGGTATCACGCCAACTCTAAGGCAGAAAAGACGTTGGCTGATTCTACCGTTACAGCGGATGATTTCAAGCTAGGAAAAGTAGGCATCTCTTCGAGAGCTAGGCTGAAGAGGTGGACTTAAAGGAAACATTGTATGTTTCCTCAGGCCAGCCCCAAGCTCCATAGGACCAATGTCAGGCCGAGCTGTGGTGACAACCCCTGGCATCCAGAAGGCTGCTCATGACAAACCAAGGACAAGAAGAAATCGGACGACAGTCGAGGCAACCATACATCCGATCCGTTGATTTCAACACCGAAACATAAAATCTCGGAGCATACCGCTTGGATGCCACATGCAGCCGAACAGAGCTTCAGGACACAGAAACCGAGAACACGTGAACAATGGATGCAGGCATCAAAATACATGGCAGACAACCTTCGAAACAGAGTGGGGAAAACTTAATTTCAAACAACGTTTAACCGTCCAAAACACATAAAAACTTCCATCTTGACATCGGTAGAGGGGCAAAGAACTTTCATTGCAACGTCGTTGAAACGTAAGTGAACATCTGTTTCAATGTCCGTCGACAGGAAAGGAAGTCGATCATCTGTAATGCAGAAGAAGGGCACTGTTTCTTCTTCTGAATCAAAAATAGAAGAGGAAGTGTTACCTAAAAAATTAACCCAACAAGAAATGCCACAGGGAACACCTTGGTCGGAAAAAGGTTTTTCAATCCCTCATGAATTTGTGTGATAAACTTCCTAAAAAGATAAAAAGGGACACTTTGGTTGTGTTCACTGCAAGTAAACCAGTGAAAGTAATCCCTGAACAGGTCATACAGGAGGAAGAGGATATAAACACGGAAAATAATCCCTGACCAGGTCACACAGGATGAGGAGGATATAATTGAGGAGGAATTCCTTTCAGACAATGAGATTCTGGTAGAAGATGAGGACATCATTAATCCAGATGATCATACCTTACCATCGCTGGACATAGCAGATCCCCTCCACTACTTCCTCTCCTACAGAGGATTACGTTCTGTATGCTGATCTCCTTAAGAGAGCCTGCACTAGATTTGATTGTCAGACACAAGAGCCCAAAAAAAAGAGACAGATGTCATGAAGGATGGTTTAAAGAAAAGGAAATCTATTTCGTAATCAATTCTGCCACCTAAAAGTATAATCAAAAGGGTTACAGCCTCATGAATAAACCCATTAAAACAAAGCTGGTAAACCTGTGCATAGAAAATAAATACAAGCCAGCCCATAGTGACCCACCATACATAGTGGGACACTTAAAAGTAGATTCACTAGTTGCCACTACAAGTCGAAAATGAGGAGGGACTCCTGTGAAGAATCCTTGGGATCCCTCACTGAAACCCTGCCTAAAGTCTCCTCCTAGGTGGCCAGGGGAAGGCAGACACATCCTGATCCCAACCCTCAGGGTGGTTTACTGCAGGAGGATCACCTGAGAAGAGACAGGGCCAAGGGCGGTGAGGAGATTCCAAGGGATGAGACAGTATTTTTCCTCTGACAGGAAGATTCTCACCACAGTACCTATGAAGGTTATGGCTTATTGCCATTTGTATGTGTCTCAACGTTATTGTAGATATAAGGTTGTGAACCCCAAAGTTATAAAACCAGAACTAACTATACCAAAAGAAAGATCCTTTTTGGTGTCCCAAACTAAACACCTTCCTAAAATCCAGGGGTGTACAATGCAAAGGATTTTAGAAATGTCTTCACTAAACCATCTTTTCCTAAGATAGCCAATTCTCAAAGTCCCTCTGTAAAAAGCATTAAGGGAATACAATCTACCCTTATAAATTATGTAGAAGTGGAAAAACCTAACTTTAGTGAAGAAACTACAAGTCCCAGAATTCTAGAGATACCGGGACGAAGAAGAGGGCTGACAAGGCATGTAGATGTAGTAGTCCGACAATTAAGCCTAGTAGCCAGGCAATTAAGGCTAATGTTCCATACCTGAAGACAATTGTTGAACCTGTGAGGCATAAAAGCAGGAGAAGAGGAGTAGAAGGAGCTGGAACGAGAACCGGAAGGCTGGCTGTAGTAGCGGTAGTAGAGGAGAAGCACAAGGATGGCAAAACACAAGAACTGGAAGAACAGAAGGGATGCCGGAACCTGCAAGCTCTGATAGAGTCCTGTTCTACCAAAGCCTGAATAGCAGAGGCTGCACTGCAGAAGACATGCTGGAGGCTGAATTTTCCCCATGTGAGCCTTGTTGCTGTGGTTGCAGAGCTGTAAACGTGCAGGAGACTAAGGCCAGAAGCAGAAGGCAAGCGGAGGGTCTTGGAAGGAAAGACTCCTAATTCAAGAGCCGGATCGAAGATACCCGTGCTGGAGAGCGGTGTGGGTCCCCAGCAAGCCAGAAGTAGTAGAGGTGGCCATGGAAGTTGGGGAAGCAGTGCAATCCGCAAAGGCAGTGTTCCTGAAGCTGGTGAGTGAAGCACAGCGTTCCATTTCACTGCGCAAGCCTTGCCAGTAACAGTATCTAGCTTCTTAGTTTCTTGCATATTGTCTAATGCGAGTGAAAGCTGTTTGTTATACTTGAAATCTTATTCACCATGAAATTGTAGCAATCACGCATCTTGTAAAATATCGGATTCTCGTGTGAAAGTTAAATCCATTAAAACTCCATTGTTGAATTCTTTAAAAATGTTGCTGACTTAGAGTGGTTGCGTGTCCACCATTAAGAAGCAGGAACGCGCTCTGCACCATTACCGAATACCTAACTTTAATAAAAACACTCGATGCAAGTAACAAATCGTGAAAACTACATAAAGGGAAGGTCGTGTGTACCCAATTGTGTTTCCCAAAGGAAGTCCGTTTCATCCTTTACCGTGACATGGAAATACAACCATTGCTTCAACTTTAAAGCTTAAAGTCTACATGAGAGGTCACGTGTACCCAATTGTGTTTTCACTTGAGACTGAGCTATACAATATATCCAGAAGTGACGTGTTCTATTTCCAAGAAGTAAGAAGTCGAAATTATTGGAGAGGAACAAGCATTAACCAAGCCAAGAGGCCTCCCCTTTTCATAGAGAAAACAGTCTTGCCAAGAATGAAAGAGTCATCTAACTTTACTGTGAAGTTGTTAACAGTCAAGTGGCATAAGGCACAAGTACACCACTGTTATCTGAAGCTGAGCAAGTGGCACATAGACTTCTAGGTAATTACTTGGGCAGTTAAATGGCAGAAAGATAGGAGTGAAGTTGGGGAAGGGGAAACAAATGCTTGTGAAGTATACTCTGCAGCAGAATGCAACCTGTGGTGCTAAAGACTGCTGAAGCTAGAAAGGAGTGAGTTTTGTGGGCAGAAGCAGGTTGTTCATGTTGCAGTCAGACAGAAGAGGCAAAGAGGCTGCCCCTTTTAGAAAGTCATTAAAAGGGAGAGTGCCTTGCCTACTTTAAGAGGTTGAAGAGTCTTGGCTATACCTGACTATTTAAAAGTACTGAGTAGTAGTATTAGTAGTAATAGTAATTGAACTGTGGTGTTATATTAAGCTGTCAGCGGATGTTACATTGAAAAGCAGCCAAGTACTGTGGGACAAACGTGACTTTTCTCATAGTACCAGGTGTGGTTGTTGATAATAGAGGCAGCAGCCCAGAGAAAACATCCTGATAAATATACCAAATGTAAAGTTGTAACTGAAGAAGTCCTAAAAAAATTGTGTATAATTGATATTTGGGGGAATATTACACTTTCTTATGAACTGTGGCAAGTTATCTTGAAGAACAGACAGCTAATCATCATAACCAGTACTACCATTGGTGCCATTTATTTTTCCGGAAATTGGAAGGGGATCTTTTCATCCAGGATCAAACAGTTGTTACTGGTGGATTTTTCTTTGCTGAACTTTTACTTGTATATATTTACTTGAACCGTATTCTACTTATTAAAAAAACGGTATTGGCACATAATATAGTGTGTGAACATTCCTTTGTGGGAAGCTTGGGGACTCGCTCTACCTAAAAACACGCCTGAATCACCTCCCTGGAGTCTCAGCCTTGGTTGCTCATCCATAGCTACCCTTTGAGAACCATGGCTGGGGTGCTGTGAGGGGTCCACAATGCAAGGTGGACAACTGTTTGATATTTGTTCAAAATATGCCATTTTATTAGCACAGAAATAATATCAAAATGCCTCACTTGCCCTACTCTACTGTGGGTTTCCCTACCTAACAAAAAGGGGAAACGTTCTAACGCATACATTCTGGCCCTCACACTAAACATTAAATACAAAAAAATGATATGGCAATTCCAACAACATAAACACAGATAATTCCAGTTTCTTACAAACATTTTCAATAACCTGGGTGAACTCCCTTCCCTTTTTTCAACTCCACTGTTAATCAAAAGAAAAAAAGGAAATCCACATAGATGGCAAAGTCATAATTAAGTTTTGACAATGCTATGGCAAGGTAAAGTCTTGTTAACCAAAGTTCCAATAACAGAGTTCTTCTTCCTGAAGAATCACAGATTTTCCACTTTTTCAGAATAGCATCAATGTTATTCCAGGCCAGAATGCCTTTTCCCCATTCTCCAGAAGACTTGGCACAGTACAAGAGAGGTACAACTTCTAGAAGATTAGTGGAACACAAGTCTTAGCTAACGGTATTTATTCCTATAATCAACTTGTGATAGAGCCACAGCCTCAGTACTCGGTAGTACAACCAAAGCTTCAGTATGAGACTTCTCATAGGAGATATTAGTCATGATGAAAATAATGATACAGCTAGAGCTTCAATACAACCATAACTTCAGTATATTGTAACTTGGCAAGAGGTGTAATTGTCAGGATGACTTCACAGTGCTGCTACTACTTCCACTTCAACAAATTTCACTTCAACAAGAGTGTACTATGAGGGAATTCTCCTTTGCCTCATAGCAGCCCTACAGGTAAGGGGTGTATCGACCACTTTTACTCCCCAAAAGTAAAAATAGGGAGTACAAATACTCCCACAAATAGGAAAAAGACAACCTCACCGCTCCATGGATATGTTTGGACCAGTAGTGCATGTAGTACCATAGGAAGAAACTACTATTTTAACTGCCCGATTGGAAGAATTAAACATGCATCTTTTAATGTGCATGAATAACTAGGTATAAAGACATCAATCTTACAAAAACCTTTCTGTCTTTGTTAAAACATATTTTTCTTCTCTTAGAAAATACTCTCATTGGGAATTGGACTTACGTTTTTACTCCCTAAAAAATCATTTTCCTCACAACTTCAAAAATTAAGGACTAAAATACTCCCACTTCTAAATCTTATCTGGAGCACTGCCTCATAGCATTCCACATTGCTTGTGTCACAAAGTTTGCATCCACTGACAATCTGATAAACCACAACTGCTTCAGTTGTATTATGACTCAAGACAGACTTTGACAAGATTCAGTTCATGGTACTTCAAAACCTTCTTATAGGCAAGACACTCTTCCTCTGAATAACTCTATTGAAATGGGGAAGCCCCTTTGCCTCTCTAGTCTGTCTGCCACAATAACAACCCACTTGCCTTTAGGACCCACTTCTCGCCCCAACGTCTTGGGCAATATATGTTGTGTCAACTTCAACAATCTTTGAGCAGCAAGTTCTCCTTACCCAACTTTGCCTTCACTTTCTTTGCCATTTGTTTGCCAAACAATCACCCAAAAGCCTTGGCTCCACTCTCTTAGCTTAATGCAATGCCTGCATATTTTTGTCTCAAGCAAGATTGAATTTCTATTGGCCTCACAGTATTGATAAGTGTGTTCTGGCTCTGAGAAAGGTTGCTTTGAGTGTCAATAGGGCCAAGACCCTTTGCTTGTGCAACACTTGCTCTTTCTTTTCAACCGCGTATGCAAAGATACACTGTTTAACCACTTGATTTCTTACTTGTGTTGTAATTGTATGTGGGAATAAAGAGTTGGAGTTCAGTATTCCTTTTGAAAGCAAATGTTTTCTCACACAACCACTTAATGTTTTTCTCAGAGGTTAGAAGTTGAACAATGTCTTTTGCAACATTTGTTTGGCACAATGGAAGACATGCAGACTTCTAAACATAGTTTATAATAAGCTTCAAGGGTTTAACTATGGTCTGAGTAACGCTGGCTCTTCACGTAAGTGAAAATGTGATTTATTCGATCACACACGAGTGTTATTTTTCCATTGTCCCTTTATTTAAAGACGTCAATGAGCACTACAAATCGCTTTAACTTATACGCAAGTGAATATTTGAACTGGATACTGTTGCCGGTAGTGTTCGCGCAAACAATCGGAGCACCGGGTATGACTCACCGGCATCTGTGATCTTTGTTCTTCAGATTGCCCAACTTCTTTGACTTTCAGGCACAACATCTACTGCTTCTGGCTTCTCAAGGACCCGCACCCTTCCACGCTGAAGGCATCTTCAGTCCTGCCACTCAGTTTTGGAGCACCTCTCGCGCCTGAGACCTGCGACTCGCTGCAGCTCCTCGCTTCGGCCTCCAGAACAACTCCTGCTCCTTCTATTTGCCTACACCTGAGGGGGCCTTTTATGCCTCCCAAGTTCCTTCAGGTGTGGGCTGTTGGGCTTAATTTCATGGCTACTGCCACAGCATACCTCTTCAGCCCTCTTCCTCGTCCAAGTACTCATGGGATTATGGGACTTGTTGTCCCCATCTACAAAGTTAATTCTTTTTGGTATTTGCTTGTCTTTAAGGGTAGATTTGCTTCCCTTAAAGTCATTTAAAATGGAACCTTTAAATCTAGATGTTACTGAGGAAGGCAATTTATTCAAGGCAACATTTCCAGATTCATTTACATTATTCCTTTGGAGTACGGATGGTGTTTAGCTTGAAATACTCTGATGGTAAGGCCCGTACAGATTGTATGATACTTGTGCCCGAAATCCCAGATCTTATATGTGGGTTAGGGACATTATAATGAAAATAAGCCATTACCTATTTTACAGTGTCTCATCCCAGGGAATTTCCTCACCACCCTTGGCCTGGTCTCCCCCCAGGTGATCCTCCCACAGTACACCACCTCCAAGATCAGGATCCTGAAGTGTCTGCCTTTCCCCGGCCACCTGGGAGGAGACTCTAGGCAGGGTTTCGGTGAGGGATCCGTAGGATTCTTCACAGTACTCTGTGCCTCTACCCCAACTTTATAGCGGACAGAAGTACAGATACCCCCTTCCAGTCTTTTCACTAGGGAGGTGAGCCCACTCTGCAAAACATTCCCTAGGGGTTGAGGCAAGCAGGACTTCACCGGGAGAGACGCCCCCTTTGCGAATAAGGACTCCTGTTACTTTGAGGAGCTCCATAGACAAAAGAATGTAGACTACCTGGCAAGCTGAAGAATGTGGCATCCTTACCTTTGGCTGAAGGCAATGCAAGACTATACCCAATGGCAAAAGAAATGGAAGATGTCTCTTTAATACGAGATGCATATTTAACTGGCACGAAGAGGAAGAGAAGTGAGGAGCTTGATGCACAGGGGAAACGCCCTGACATGCTGGCTGGAGGCAGAGAAAAATCTAGTTGCGGAGCCCGGGACTTGGAAAGCAACAGAGAACGCATGAGAGGCTGGAAAACCATCATATGCAGAAGCGAAAAGAGGTCTGGGTCGACCAAGAGAGGAACAAGCAACCAGTGGTGGCGTGACCACAAGCTGGGCATGGTGGGTAGGACCACCCAGGAACAATGGTGATACTGCCTGTATGGGAAGCGTGGATCGCTTCCAATTTGTAGCAGCAATTGTTCAACGTGGATCCGAGAACCTTAAGCTGATTACCAGAGAGGGAAAGAAGACAGTCCTGAATGAGAACTAAGCCCAATCACTGGACCGTACCAAGAGAGGGACCTGGAGGACCGGGAGAAGCAGGAGGCCCATGGGATATGTTTCTCAATCAGAGAAAACTCATCAAAGTCACAACACTGAGAAAGCAGGGCTAAAATGATGTGATGGGAGTTGAGTCAACCAGAGTAAAAAGAAGAGAGTAATTGTACGAAGTTGGAACCTCTCATGAGTTACCAAATAAGCAACAAAGTCAACCAAGAAGTGAAAAGCGTAGACGAGAGATGCTGAATCAATATTCCTAGTTATAACCACTAAGAAAATACACTATAACACTAAGAAATTATAATAATAAAAGTTTAGAAAGGGGTGAACGAAACCCCATATCAAGTACTCACAAAGGGGAGGCCTGGAAGGAAACTACAAGTAACAATCTGTGGATCAAGAAATATTCTCATGGAGCACATTCTAAAAAGAAGGCCACAGAAAGTACGAGAGAGAAATGTGTTCTTGAGGAGCTACAAGAATTTATTGCAGATACTAACTGTCCCACAGAGAGTTTTAATTTAAGAGACTATTGAATGAACTGGAGGAGAGATCAGGCGATGACAAACGATTCCCTTGGTCTATTTTTAAGTTAGTTAGAATTAGTGGCGGGTCCAGATAGGGTAGTTTGTACGGAGGGCATATTTTCTTTTGGACTTCATGACAACAGACAAGCACATTTTTGTTTCTTTAGATAGGTAGGGTGCTCCCTCTAGTGATAGGGAAAGTTAGGTCTTCTAGTTATTTACATTAAAAGGACCTGAACCATGTCTTCCGAGTGTCCTGCTCCTTCTTCCGACCGCTACATTATCCTTACTTGCACGATTGGCTTATAACAATAATGGATGCACAGGAGTGCCTAGTGCACACTTAACAGACAGTAAATGTACTCTACAGACTGGGTTTCTCCATTAATGAGACACATTCTGTTTAGTACCAAGGCTGTAGAAGTAGGAGACCGAGACACAGGTTGCATGCTTTTGTCTATAGACTTTTATTAGTGAGCAAATAAAAGAGAAAACCCTATCTGACCCTAGTTCTGAGAGGGGTTTCCCTGCCTCAACTAATTCTAAGAAAACTGTAAGAAAACTGTCAGGCTGTCAGTCTAAAGGAGTCCACTGTCTTATGTCCAAAACCTATTTCCAGCCCTTATACTATAAAATTAACTAAGAAAGAGGGGTGATCTTCTTGGTTCATAAGAATGGCTCCCTTCTTCTGGACGACGATCCATATATATCGATTTCTTTCTTTCTTCGGTCCCATGCCCCCTTGGCATTGGTTTCTCTTGTTCCTATGTCCCAAACCGCTTTTATATTGGTTTCCTTTTTTTCGGGGGCCCCTACAACTGTTCCGGTCTTCGCACTCTTTGGGGCGCTTACCAGTGTCTCTCGGTTGTTTGTGGACTTCGGCTCCCCTCTCCTGCATCTTCTGATTGCTCCAGGGACTGTGGCTCCCTGCTATTGAACTGCGCGGCCCAGGCAGTTCTCTGTCTCCAGCCTTCTCGACAGGCTGGTTGTTCTGCCTTTCGTCTCCGGCTCCAGCCTTAACATGGCAGACCTTCCAGGGTTGCCTCACAGACGGGTGTCTGTCCCGTCCTCTGCTGCTGCTTCTTCCTTCCTCACACAGGATTCAAATCTCCCGGTTCCTCCAGGGAGGGCCTCTCTGCCTGTTTTGAATTTCCCTCTTCTATTTCAGCGGTGCCTTGGCCAATAGGAGGTCTATAAAGACTGGATGGCTCAGTATGGTTTATAGAGGGCTCTTTATGCTTCCCCACTTCTACCTCGTCTCAATACTGATCTTGAGAACTCCCAGTGAGTCAGTTGGTCTCTTCCTCGTCTCAGTACATAAGGGATAAATGTCCCTTGAGGAGCCCACACTCTTCTCGCCCCAGTACTTCCTACCTTACTGGTTTTAAGTTAACCAATAGGAACACTAGGGATGGTGTTGTAGGGGGTTGGTGAGGAAGGTGGGTTTAGGTAAGGTGGGCCATGGGAATACCCCGTTCTCCCTATGTCATCACTAATCCCATAGAGGACTTCCCACCCGCTGAGTGCCACCCTCGGGGGACTATCTGGTTGCGGCCTCACCTCCATGGCCACAAGAGAAGGGGCCCCCCTAGGGGGGGAGAAGTGATGACATCCAAGGATTTGTGTCACAAGCCAAAGAGGGGTTTTTCTAGGAGCAGTCCTAGACACACACACTCGACAAAAGCCTACAAAAGGTACCCGCATTACAAGCACTCATCTCGTAGTACATGGCGCCCCAAATGCTTTCACGCCTCAGAATGTGCCCAATACAACGGTGGCTAACAGAGCATTGATCTCAAATGACACACCAGTGGGACAATGTAGTGGTGGTCTCCCAAACCGTACACAAAAGCCTTCAGTGGTGGTTGGTAAGCAGTATGATAAAAGCAAGAACATTCACTACTCCACCAGCATAAATAACAGCAGTTCCATCTCTAACAGGCTGATGCGCACAGAGGAAAAGTGGTCAAACAAACAACATCAATTGGTTACAACTTCGAGCAATCAAGAGGACATTAAGCTGATTCCAAACAAGATTAAAGGGAAAGAGACTCCTCATACAGACAACCCAAACACACTGTGCTACATCAAAAAACAAGACCAAACACACTCAAATCAACTTTCCATTCTCGCACATTACATTGGGCACTGGTGCATGCTGTAATGATACCTACCCCCGGAGCACCAAGCCAGGCCCAGCACCCCCGGGAGCAGGCATCACGCCCCCGGGTAAAAGCCCAGCGGCCCTTTATAGGGGCTCTTTGGACTCTGTCCTGGCGCCGTTGGCGCCAGGCTCATGTTGGACATCAGTCCTGGCGCCATAGGCGCCAGGCTCATAAGGGGAAGTGTTTGGTGCACTTACTTGAAGTAGACCATGCTGCACACTCACCTGATGCAGACCATGCTGCATGAAGAACCAAGCCAAATGAGGCTTAGGAGGGAATATTTTTCTGAAGGAACTATTTTGTTACTTGGGTGGGGCTGTGGAAGAATACTCACCTGGAACTTCTTCCAAGGCTATTTAAGCCACGCCCGGACAGCCACATGTGCTTTGCGTTGTTCTGCATCCCAGCAGCTGAACGCTCACCGTGTCTGCTCCTGTACCTGACTCCAGCCACGCCCGCCTCGAACCTGGAACACCTGTAAGGGAATAAGAGAAGAGAAAGGTGAAAACCAAGAACTTATTCAACCTTCTTACCTGCATCCAGAATCTTCATGCCAGCATTCCTGAAGGAAGACTTCCATTTAAAAGCACTGCGTTGCTCTCTGCAGCGCCGTGCTTCAATCACCTGTTCCCGAGACGCCGCCCGGCTCCATCACGGCTCTCAGCACCGGTCGCCACATCTCTGCACCTAGGGGAGAGAAGAAGAGACAAAAGGTGAGCAAGGGAACACAAGAGGAAAGCCGAATTTTCAGCCATATTACTTACCGGCTTTTCTTGGTGAACCATTCCACATCTCGGGTCGGCGCCGCATCTTTGGCAGGTACCGCACCCCGGCCCCTATGGCGAAAGGACAAAAGAGATTACTGGGGAATTATAAAGACATTTAGAGGGGTCGCCCTCATCACTAACTCACCTGATTTTATCACCGGCAATTTACCCCTCAACGCATCGCCTTTGTTCTGCACCTGAAATAAAGGACAGAAAAAACAACATAAAAGGAGGCTCACACTTGAACTTTTGCATCTTCATACTTACGGCGTATCGCTCAGAAAAGTCAAGTGGATTTGCCAGCGCCATTCTGAAAACCAGTGAAGTAACTGGACGAACGCGCGCCCCTGCACCAGAAGCAGGATGGAGAGTTCATCCTTCCAAACCATAAGGTGAGCTTAAACCGGGGGTTTTGGAGGAAGTCGAGAAGAACGAAGGGGGGAAGGGGGGAGCAAGCCCCCTATTCAGCAGACAGTTAATCCTCTTTCTCATCTGCAGAAGGATATTCCTACGGGCCAGACAAGCAAGATTTGGGGGTCCTGTTCAATCGGTGGTCCGAATTCTGCGCATCACGCTTGAAGAGGCCACAGCAACCCAGACCAGACCAGCGCCTCCGTGGGAGCCAGGTGAGCGTTACACATACATAGAAACCTGGTCATTCAAGCAGTACATTATGACACCAAACAAGTCAGAACTCAACACCAATACAATCCGACAGATTTTTGCAACATTTGGGCAACCATCAGTCAACCTGTTTGCAACAAACGAAAGCAGAATATGCCAAAACTTTGCATCCAAGTTCTAACAACCAGGGTCCCTAGGCTATGCACTATGGATGAGTTGGTCAGGGATATTTGCATACGCGTCCTCCAGCTCCTCCGCCCGCCCCACGACACCACTAATTTGCAAGATAATTCACAAGTTACAGCGAGAGTCTAACATTGATACTCATCACACCCTTGTAGGCAAGGCAACAATGGTACTCATACCTACTAAACATGTCTCTCTACTCACCAACCAAACTCCATCCAATGCAGGATCTACTTACATATACCCACAAGTAGATGACTCATCCAATCCAATGAAACACAGTGCTTTATAAATGCCATATCATAACAGACAACTGATTTAGCATTCTGGACCCTGAGGTCAGAGAATTTGGGCATGTACATTTACTTACAAAATATTATCACCAGTCGTGGAAAAGATTTGTTAACTGATGTAGGAAAAAGCAGATCAATCCGATAGATTTCCAGCTACAGATGTGGTTATCTACCATATGTAGATATTATACTCGGGGCTAGTTTGAAACTCATTTACTATATGTAGCACGATTTGCTACGTCCACACTTCCGTGCCTATAGGAACTGAGGTACGACCCTCTGTGGGAAGCCCTCGTAGGACAAGGCCGCAGCGTTGAGTGATGCTGTTGCGCAGGAGACGCTGCCCGAACTATATGAAGCACGCTTCCCTACGTCCACGCTTCCATGTCGATAAGAACCGAGGTATGGACCCTCTGCGGCAAAGCCCTCGCAGGACAAGACTGCAGTGTTGAGTGATGCAGGTGCGCAGGAGATGCTGCCCGACTATAGGTAGCACGCTTCGCTACATCCAGGCTTCGTGCCTATAAGAACCAAGGTACGGATCCTCTGCGGCAAAGCCCTCGCAGGACAAGGACGAGGTGTTGAGTGACGCAGGTGTTATCCAGCATAGACAGTGAGTGCGGACAACTTCACCCTCCTGACTGCTGCCGCCATGTAAGAATGTGCGGGGAGAGTTAACTTGCTACGCTCCACGCAACCCCCCTGACCTGGTGCCCCTTCTCACCTTTGCACATGTGTTGTTTCCCCCGCGTCCTGTCCTCGCATGCCCCCCGCCCCCTTGCTTACTTGCGCATGCTCGCAACTTAGGCCTCGTGCGCCCCCTCTACTTTAGGTTGCGCTCACTCCCTCGCAACCTAGAGTGTATGTATTTGTGGATTTGTATAGCGGGTACCCACCCAAGGGAGGACCGAGCAAAGCAATATTGCATCTGCGTGCAGGTGGAAAAAAGAGCACACAAATAAAGGCCAGCTTTTAGCTGATGCTTTTTAAATGAAATGGTGGGTTTTTCGTTTTTTCCTGAATTCCAACAGAGATTTTATGTTTCGCAATTCAATTGATAAGGCATTCCAAACTCTTGTTCCTGCATAATAAAAACGTTGGTCACCCAGGCAACGTTCAGGTTGATGGGTCTGAATTTTTTACACCAAATATCTTGGGGCCGTCTCTTGGATGCACCTAAAAACCAAACAGAGGGTCTTAAACAAAACCCTCTGTTGCACAGTCAGCCAATGGAGATCTCTCAGAGGTTGCGTGATATGTGAATGGCGTGGCAATGAAAAAATAAACCTTAACAGCTGAATATTGTGCAACCTGTAAGCGCTGAATCTGCTTTTTCGGAACATCTTTAAGCAAGGCATTACAGAAGTCGAGCCTTGAATTAACCAAGGCACCAACCACCAAGGAACGATCTTTAGGTAGGATCAATGGTAAAAGCGGCTTTAACAGTCTAAATTGGTGATATATCAATTTCACTGTTTCGTTAACCTGCAAATTACAGCTTAAGTCTCCCTGCCAAGTACAGCCAAGACTTTTAACTTATGAGACAAATGATGTTGAAGCATCAAAAAGCTCAGGGCAAGGCACCAATTGTAAGGTTGTTGCCAGTTTCTTCTTGGGGCAAAACATAATCTGTTTTCTTTGGATTCAGCTGGAGCCATCCAGCTCTTGATTTTACTAGCACATGCAAGTACTTTCTGTATGGCTTCCAAAGGTTCATTCAGCCGCACATAAATCTGATAAGAGACCGAATTCGGCAAATATTTCCTACAAAGGGCGACTATACATATTTAAAAAACAGTGGCAACAATGAAGAGCCTTGGGGGACTCCATATTTCACTTTCAAAAAGTCTGATAAAAGATCCCAGCTTATCTTGTAGAAATCGATCGTGTAAGAAGGAGGTAAATCATTGCAATGCAGCATTAGAGACTTGGGCCCTAGCAGAAAGTCTTGACATGAGTAATTTAACTGTATCAAACGTAGCTGAGAGGTCCAACATGACCAACATGCTAATGTCGCCCTCACTCGACTGCCTTTAGAATGTCATCCCAGACTGTCAATAGTGCCGTCTCAGTTCTGTGACCTGGCCTAAACCCAGATTGGTACAAGTCCAGAATGCCCTGGTCCTCCATAAAAGCCTGCAATTGGATTGTAACTATCTTTTTCAGGATTTTAGCCAACCATGGTAAGTCTGCAATTGGACGATGATTTGAGTGCGCCTTGGGGTCTAGTGTATTTTTCTTTAACAGATGTGTAATGTACGACCTCTTTAATTACCTTGGAATGCAACCCTGTGTTAATGAGGCATTTACAGTAGCCAACACATGTGCACTTAAGACTTCCACATGTCTTATAGCTAGATAGGCAGGGAAAAAGTCTTAGTTGTGATTAGTAGGCTTTAATTTGGACATGAGATTACTGATCATATCCAATTCCACGGGTTTGAATTCAAACTTTGGGCAAGTCGAGTCTGGCTCAACCCTATGGTTGGTATTCAAATAATCATTGGATTCAGATAATGTTTCCAATTCTATAATAGCTCGAATCAGGTCAATCTTTTCTGTAAAAAAAGAAAAAGTATTCAAATCATTAACCAGGGATAAGGAATGGGTAAGAGTGCAAGGCGGACAGCTAACGTTTTTTACGTTTTCAAATAGAGCCTTTGGTCTATTTCAGGTACGATCTATTTGTTTTTGCAGACAGTGTGCTTTAGCCCTAATGATACCCTCCTTGTACCCTTTTAAGGCTACTTTAACCTCTGATAAATCGGCACAGGATCTGGATTTTAACCATAATTTCTCCCTGCAACGATATGATATTCCTTTTTCTTCATTGTTAGGGATAATTCTCCTTCTAGGGATAATTTCCCTCACCTACCGAGTCCCCCAGCAGCTTTGCTGGATGTCTGGAGTTTATTTTTTCCACCTGGTAAGAGTGTACATCCTTTTTCACTCTTGCATGTGTTTTGGCATATGTGGTTTTACTCATTGCCTGATCTTGGGCACTGGAGCACACCACTTCAGGTGCCCCTGTTCTTGTATGGGTTGCACCGCACCTTCAGTGTAGTAACCCAGGGTTGTCTTTTAGACTGCCCTCTGACTCCATTTTGCTGGGGCTGACTACTGTCCCCCAGAGAAAGGTAAAGTTGTCATTTACTTTAGTCACTTTTACCACAGACCCAGTACACCCCATCTTACATGGAGTACTGGAAAGGGCTAATCTGTACCCCTTTTATGTCTGTACCTCCCTGAGCATTGTTTCTCTCTTTTAACATTTAGACTTGGCTGGTGGCAGTGGTATCTACCCTGACTTTTCTACCGCGATTATATTAGATATAGGTGGTACTGTTCTTGGCTATTATATTAGCTTCGAACATAAACCCGCTTGACTAAATCATCTTTCTTTTGGCTCCGGTTGGGTTTACTCTAGGAAACCCAAGTCACACTTTGCCATGATTGGCTGAGGTGGTTGTCCTGGCTGGACAACCCCCCTGCTGCGTGATTGACAGCCAGGCTGTGTGAACGGGGGTTTTGCGTATAAAAGGCAGGTCTCTTGGGCTAGAAGTCAGTCGCCTCTAGAACTACAAGGAACCGAAGAGAAGCAGAGAGAATGACATCTGCTGCAACTACCCCGTGCCGGTGAAGCCCTGCTGCAGTCCTGAGTTATCTATCCTTCGACGACTAAGAGAAGATCCAGTCCGGAGTCTTCTTCCCTTGAGCCTGGTGGGGATAACCAGCTCATCTTCTTCAGACAGAGGTCTCCGTCATGGTCGAAATCGCTGAACACTGCTGTAGTGGTCCGGATAGCCACCTACCGAGCCCCTCTTGTTTTTAAGGAGCGCACCTTTTATTTGTTGTCGCTGCTGTCATCCCTGTGTGGTGCAGACCCCCTTCAGACGTCCACCTTCACAACGAAGCTCCAGGAATCGTGGGTCTGCGGGAAACCAACAGGAACAACTGCCAGGGCACCAGCTGCACCATTGGAATAAGGTACTGTGTTCTGCTCGAGGAAACTGGGTGAATCCCTTTTCTTCATCCTCAAGGCTTGTCCTCGTCTTCCCTCCTTCTTATAACTTTTGCTTCTGAACATTGACAATATCAAAGTACTTTTGGGCTACTCTGAATCGTGAACTGTCTAATGGTGTGATCTTCGGCAACAGGTCTCCAGTGTCACTTAGCCCTGGCTCCGGCCCTTTGACTTTAGAACTCCTGTTTGAGTGTTTCTCGATGCTGTCTGCCTAACCGTAAATATTTCCTGTGATTTTTGCCTCTAAGTCCCTCTGGGTATCTCAGCTGCTAAGCGTGTTTTTGCCCCGGTTGCATTTCATGTCACGGATGCGCTTTTATTTAGTCGACCGAACTTTCAAAAAGTGATCACAACCGTATCCGCGGTATCGTGTTTTGTTCATAACAGCGGTTCATTCAAACACAGGGTATTTACCTTGAGACATACTGTACAAAGTGAATTGGTTAGTTGTAGTAGATTTAACGTGTGGTTTTGTTTAAAGGTTAATAGAAGTGTTGTGTTTATAACTGATGGTTTAAAAATAAATGTACTTATATTTTTTACCTGAAACCTTGAGTCACAGTAATTGTGGTCCCTTTGTGTAATCTCTGCTATTGCTCGTATACTCTTGAGCTAAGCCTGGCTGCTCTGCTACTGCTACCACTATAACTTAGTAGGGCAGGCTTGTACCAAAGGTAAAACTTGTATTACCACCTTTGGTCTTAATCGTGTGTAGTGGTCCCTAAGAGCACTGCACAGGATTCTGCCCAACATTCATCCTCAAAGATTCATCATGCCATTGATTATTCCTACGACTAGATTTATTGGTGCAGGTAATGGGAGCCAGTTTGTCAGGTAGTAAAACTAGTGTAAAGTTAATCACACCCTTTTGGTCGAACCAACCAAGAAGCCTTGCATTAGATCTAACCCACTAATAATATCCATTTTCCTCTTACTGCGAGTAAGTGGAGCGTTAGGATTGGTGACTTTTCCACTACATTTTACCTTGTTTGGTATGGTGAATTTTACCAAAAAATTGTCTGACCATGATACTTGGAAATTTTCTTGGTGATGTACAAAATTATATCCAGGCAATGACCTCCTATGTGAGATATGGCATTAGTCAATAACGAGAGGCCATGAGAGAGCAAGAAATCCTTACGTTACAGGTATTCAGGATTGTCCGAACATTACACCAGAGGCTGAAATCGCCCAAAATGATTACCTTTCGATAGTGTAGAGCTTCTACTCCCAAATAACTATCTATCCCTTGTAGGAAAGAGCCCATATGACCTGGGGGTCTATAACACAACACCAGCTGAAAAGAAAAATTGTGGGATGTGTGTAGCGTAACTTAAAAGTTGAGACTGTATATCCCAATTTGGCATATGGAAATTCGATATGCGTTCACTCTCGCGCAGCTTAGGCCGCGTGCACCCCCGTGCATTTCTAGGTCACGTACGCTCTCTACTCGGCTGCGTGCATCCCTCCTTCCCTCCGCTGCTGTACTCCCTGCATTCCCCGCAGGCCTTTCCCTCCTCTCTTCTTAGCTCCCTCCTCTGATCTTTTGTGTGTTGTTCTTGACATTTTGTTCTCTACGGTTGTTGGCTTATAATGCATTGCCTGCATTCCTGCTGTGTTCATTCTTTTCTTCTAGGTTCATGTGTTGATTGTTCTGTTCCTGTTTTTGTTTTTCCAGGGTTGTTTGCTTACAGTGTACTGCCTGCATCCCTGCTGTGTTCATTCCTTTCTTCTATGTTCCTTTGGTGATTGACTTGTCTATGCACTGCATTTGATTTTCTGTCCATTGTTCTGTCCTCTGTGTGTCCCCCCATTTGTTCCGCCTGCTTCCCAGCACTACCATCCATGCTTGGGCTCCACCTTTCGTCTCATCCCCCTCTTCCTCTCTGCACCTTCTATGGTGCTCTCTGACTCATCGTTCTTCTCCAACTGCTTTTTTATCGACTTGCCTATCACTCTCACTAAGTCTGGCAGGAAGAAGCTCAAAAGGACATCCTGGTCTCCAATCCAGGCCTCCCTATCGCTGATGCCTACACCAGTGCTTCCTCCAGTTAGACCCTTACCGACATCCTCTTTGTCGGTCCCTCTCCAGTCCTATGGCCCCTCATATGATCTCTGTTCTCTCTCCTTTTTCTTCTTTGCCCATTAATGGTTGCACCCGGTGGGAGGCCCTCATGGCCCCCTTGCACTCCTCCAAGACCATCATTAATGTTTACCTAAACGGCACCGTCTTGGTCCAAGGCCCTCAGGCCAACCTCTTCCTTTTTGATAGATGTTTACTGCGTCTTATCAACTTCATTTCTTCTCCTGCAGTTCCTTCTTTCCCCTCTCTGGCTCCTTCACTGCCTCCATCTTCTGCTGCTTCACCGGCCACCCTGTTGCCTCCTTCCTCCGCCACCCCTCTGGCACCAACCTTCCCCTCCCTGGCTACCTTGCTTTCTTCTCCTTCCTCCTCTGGCACCTGCAACTCTTCCGCAGGGCGTACCTCTGACCTGTACCCCTCCACGGAAGTCCTTCAAAGGGGGCAACCTGCTCCACATTGCTACTCTTGCTAAGCTATCAAACACTCCTCTGACATCTGCCATCTCCTGGAAGAAATCAATTTGCATCTACTCGGTCTGACCGAGACTTGGTTCTTAGGCAGCTCTGTCACAAGCTTTGACACTTTCCTTCCTGATGGCTACAAGATCCTCTCCGAACCCAGAACCAACTATCCGGTGGGGGTGTTGCCTTCATCTTCCCAAACTGGATCCCTGCTTCTATCATTCCTATGCAGGACTGCTCTTCCTTTGAATGCCTGGTTTGCAGGTTCTCTCTCTCTCCTGGCTTTTCTCACTGTGGCCACTATGTACAGGCCGCCTGGCCAGGTCGCCCATTTCCTCTCTGAGTGGGCTGACCTCTCCTCCTCGGAGACCTTAACATTCACCTGGATGCTACCTGCCCTTCAGGATTCTTTTGCAAGCTCTACAGCTCTCTCGCTCTCTCGTTCTCTTTTCTTCCCTCTGGCCCGACTCACTCTGCAGGGCACACCCTGGATGTTCTGATCGCCTCAGACCTCCCCCTCTCCAACTCTCTCACCACTCCTCTCTCCTGGAGTTATCACTTTCTCCTTTCCTCCCACCTTTCTACCCCTCAGGCCAAGCCAACTCCAGCATTGCTATCTACCTTCTCGGTTGCCGCTCCTTTCTCTCCTCCTTCTGCACCTTTGGCTGACTCACAACCTGACACACCCCTATCTAATCTTCATCTTTCTATCTTTAACACTCTTGATGTACTTGCCCCTGTCATGAGGATTTGCTTGAAGCCCAAATCCAAGGGCAACTCTTGGTACAACTCTGACGTCGCCACCCTCAAACGCAAGTGCAGGGTGCCTGAGAGGAAGTGGTGCAGGTGCACTCTCTGACAGACTGGCCGGCCGCTGCTCCAAGGGCAATACAGACTCTGTCCTCACCGAGAATAGGGCCCACATCCAAGCCCGCGTCTCTGCGGCATCTAACAACTCAGCCCAACTCTTCAAAATCTGCAAGGGTCTGGCCAATCCTTCTGCAGTCTCTACCTCTCCTGTCCCTTCCGAGGCCCTCTGTACGGCCTTGGCTTCTCATTTTGTCACTAAAACTCAGGACCTCCTGCCCACCCTCTCTTCTTCTTCTTCATCTTCCTCCACTCCTGGCCCGCCTGTGGCTCTCTCCTCATTTCTCTACCTTTCCCTTGTTCACCCCAGAGGATGTTTCTAGACAAGTCCAATCTATGAAGGTCTCGTCAAAACAGGTTCTCCCCTGTTCATCCAGAACCACATTGACACCCTTGATCCAGCCTTGGCCTATTCCTGCAATCGCTCCTTTGCAACTGGAACCTTCCCCTGCCCCCTTACGCCCTCCCTTGTGCACATTCTGCTAAAGAAGCCCTCTTCCGATCCTTCCTCTCTGGCTACTATAGCCCGATCTCATCACTCCTTTCTTGGCCAAACTCTTGGAAAAGCTGGCCAAGCCCACCTTAATCCGCACACTGAATCTGTTGGTTGTCTCCACGACCACCAGTCTGGCTTCAGAGCTGCCAGAAGCACGGAAAGTGCTCTCCTGAACACCTGTGAAGACCTGCTCTCTTACCTTGATTCTAACCTTCCTTTGAGCCTCATTCTCCTCAATCTTTCTTCTGCCTTTGATACGGTCAACCATGCCATCCTGCTCAATCGCTTCCATGATAACATGGGTAACACTGATCAGGCCTTGGCCTGGCTGACCTTCTTTCTCACTGATCGACCCTCTCAGGTCCAACTGGGGTCTTTCCTCTCCTCTAACTCCCTTTCTACTTGTTGTGTTCCCCAGGGGTCTAACTTCTCTCCCTGGCTGTTCAAGCAATACCTGGCACCACTTGCCACTGCATCGCTGCCTTCTGCTCCAACTTTTAGTGTTATGCGGATGATACCCATCTCTCCTTCAGGCTCCCCTCACCCGCCTCCTCTCCTTCTCTCAGTACAGATTGTCTGTCCGCAGTTCAGGAATGGTGTGCCGCCAGTGATCTCTGCCTTAATGCCAGTAAGACTGAAATCCTCCTCATCGGAACACCAGCACCCTCCTTTCCTCTCTCGCTATGTGGCTGCCCACTCTGGGCCCTCTTCCTGCTCCTACCTCTGAGGCTAAGAACCTTGGGGTCATCTTCGACGCCACCCTCTCCTTCTCTCCTCACATCTCTGACATCGCTAAGAAGTCAAACTGTCTGCTGCACCGCCTTGGAGGTATTCTTCCTTTCCTCACTTTCCCCCAGAAGCTCACTGTCTCCAGAGCTCCGGTCCTCTCTAGGCTGGACTACTGCAACAGCCTCTTTCTAAATCTCCCTGCCTCTACACGCTGACCTCTACAATTTATCCAGAACAGGACTGCAAGACTTGTCCTTGGCCTCAAGCCAAGGGATCGTATCTGTTCAGCTCTGAAATCTCTTCATTGGCTCCCAGTGGCAGCCAGGATCAAGTTCCGAACCCTCTGCATCGTTGCAAGGCTTTCTGGGGCCCGGGACCGCCCTACCTCCAACTCTCTTCCTAAACATCTTGCTTCTCGAGCTCTCCACTCATCCACCTCCAAATCTCTTAAGGTCAGTTGCTTTTCCAAGCAGAGAGTTAGGGGCAGATCTCGATCTTCGGCTGGGTCCTCCCTCTGGAATAGCCTCCCTGCCTCTCCCAAACTTGAGCAGGACCACCTCCGGTTCCAGAAGCAACTCAAGAACTTTTTTGCTTCTGCTTTCTCTTCCTCTCCCCTGCTGATGTCCGGACTGCTCCATGCACTGGTCACCTGGCTATCTTCTGAACTTGGGCCCAAGCTCCTGCATGTCCAGTTGCACTTCGCAATGCCTCCCTGCTCTCCTAGCACTTGTGGTCTGTATCTGCAACCATACAGTCCCTTCTCTCTATACTTATGAGCACCCGTTGGCTGCTCTTTTTGAGTTACTTGCACTGAGCCACACGCTGGCTGCACTTTTGAGTTACCTGAACGTACCCCCTCTAACCCCGCTGGCATTTCTCCCCTTCTAGTTCCCTGCACTACACAATCTGAATGACACAGGATCTAGTAAAAGCATTGCTTTGTTCTCCCTATGTTTCCCCCTCCTTGTCTTGTTGCGCCTAGAAACACTTGTGTACAAGCGTGTTATAAATTCTGTATCGTATCATATATATCTGATTTAGCAGATTATACCACATCATAACAAGCATATTGTGTTGGAAGATACCGGTAGTTAAAGCCTTCATGGTAGGAGTCAAGCATATCTATTTTCCAGTCATTCACCCATAATAAGGTTTTATGTGAGACATGCATGGTATCAAGAGAGACACAGACTCAGGGCCGGTCTTACAACAGATTGCACCCCAGACAGGAAGCATCGTTGGCGCCCCCTCCCCCCCACCCAACCTGCGATCGCATGTGTCATGGGCAGAGCAGCGGGAGTGGGGACTATGAGTTAACAAAATTGTCAATGCTGGCATCTGCTGAATTTCATGAACCTCAGAAAACAGCAATAAGAGGGTCAAAGTCGAACAGGCCTGGTTATGTTAGTCTGCTTTTGCTCTTCATTTTTAGTAACAATGACCAGTTTGCTGCTGTGACTCAGGTCAGAGAATCGACAATGTCAGATCTACACTAATGTCATTCGTATGACCTCAAACATTTAGCCACTCTTAAAAGGTGATGAACTGGTCTTGAACAGTCTTACTTGAACCTCAAAGAACAAGCACCAGCAACATACCCACTGATAGCTGTACAAGACCGTCTATCTCAACATTAAAATACATGCATTTTTGCAATATGTATTGCATCAAATATTTCACGGGAGGTTAAATATATTTAGGAGGGACACACGTAAACAATATCACTACTCCATGTGAGTGGTAAAGTCTACTTTAAACATATGCAGAGAGTTGACATGCATGTACAATTCAACATAGCTCCCAATGTTAATGTTGTAGAGGTGGCGTTCTAAAATTATGACATTACAATGTGGAATTTACATTGAAACACACTGCAGTGCATTACCGTGGCAGAGAAATGACAGTTCGAGTATTGGGGTTTGTTTCGTTCATGCTCGTGAACTCTCAACATTCTTAAATGTTTCCTTCGTGATCACTCATTTTAGCTCCCAACAGCACCATGAAACTGTAAGATCGCAAAGAAAAACAATGTCTACCATCCCAACATAAAAACACAAACAATGAAATTCTTAAAGGGCGGAAGGCAACCTTTTCTTGAGACTTGTTAAGTTTACTTTTTGCAAATTACTAGTCGCGTGCTGCTTGAATAACAGCGGCCCATGCATATTGTGCCGTGTATAGAGGAATTTCATTTCAAGGGACTTGGAGTACTGCGGGTATCAGGGGAAGCATCTCCAGTGTACCCCAAGTGTAGTGCGCTTTGCCCTCCACCCTCACCCCCCAGCCTTGCAACCCTGCACTTTTTCACATTCTCCATTATGGTAAAGAACATTGTCCCGAGCTTGGGAGAGAAATGGACTATGCAGAAGGAGCTGCCTCCACAAGGTGTGTTTAGCTGCTGGTGTATCAAATGCAGAAATGGGTGGCATCAAGATCCCCATGCTCTGAAACACCTTTTTGTGCACTGGTTGGTCACACGACAAAGTGTGAGCAGGTGATTCCCCAACACTTGAACCATTATTTAGAGACCTGGCTTTGATTAATGTGGCGTTAGCTAGTCATGGCCATTTCCCAGCGTTTGTGTTAAAGGAGATCGGAAGCTGCACCGCTTTGAAACACATTGTGTATAGGCGCTATATAAATAAACTATCACATCATATCATACCGTGTGCGATATTTTAAAGGCCATGAATTGATGCTACAGCATGTCACCCCCAATTGAACAAAGAAAGTGAAGCATGCATCCTGCAAGTCTGGGTATTTGCATTATACGGAAGACGGGCCAACCGTCCACGGAGACGGTTTCTACTATAGTTGCCGAGTCGCTTTCCCAAGCCAGCTGCTGTGCAGACTTCGCTCAGCTTTTGGTCCAGCGCCTGCATCCATCCTTCACACCATCATTCACAAGGCGCGTTCGTGTAGGTGTTTGTTTATCTCGTTAGACTAGCACGATTGCTATTCCAAATAAAAGAAGCACAACGACAAAGAGTATAAGAGAAGTCTGAGCGAACAGTGAAATGTATGAAACTCTTGCACTAAAATAAAGTCAGCAGTGCATGCATAGGAAAGAGGGAGCGGGAACTAGGGGGGCGTAGTAACCTCCAAATCGGCTCACGCGTGGTACTGGCCCCCAGGGCCTCTCCCTCGAAGTGATTTTGGCCTGGCCACGGACTGAATGGCCGACGGACGGACCAATCCAACCCCGCTGGAACTTGCAACTGTCTAAGATCTGCTGACGGTGATACTCTGCCCAGGTCTTCTGAGAACCGGCCTTTTGATCTCCTGAGGGGAGTCCACCACCAGTGCTTGCTTCCTTTTTCATGACTACTTGAGCCTTAACAAAAGTGTCTAGCTTTGTGGTCTCCAGAGGCAATTCTTGGTTGGCCCAGTCATCTCCGCAATACCATTTTAAAATAAATAAAACACCTATGCAGCAATAGGCCTCACCTGCGAGGACGGGAGCAGGAGGAAAGAAGTGTGCTTGCCTCGGCAGGCTGTAGTTACTGCTGGATTTCCTGAAACAAGGTCCAATCAGCGAGGGCAGGATGCGGCAACTGTTTGTATTTGCTGATTCTGCTGCTTGGCAGTGTGGGCTTGTGATAGGAACAACTTCAGGATTTAGGGACCCAATCGCTCCTCTTTTCTGTAATGGCTGTGGCCGACAACACCAGCCAGCCCCAATCGATCCACACTTCAGTGTCAGTGCATGCCCATAGCCTGGAGGAGATCACACTGCATGTGTGCCCATGGGCCTGGCTGGCTGGCGCCAGGGGCCAGGGGAAGGTAATAAAGCAACAAATGTTGCTAATTTATATGCCAATTTCCCTGCCTGAGGGCCGAGGCCAGGCCGTTTCTTGGCCCGGGCGAGGCGGGCAACTTCCCGGGGCGCAATAGCCCTGGGGGGTGCAATTGCCACAGTCCCTGGAGCCTCTGGAGGGGATGGATTACCCCAGTTTGTGGGGCAGCGCATTGACATGGGGAAAGTGCCGCAGGTCAGGTGCTGGCGCTGCCCCTTCCGACTGTAATGTCACGTAGTACAAAAGTACTACGTGACATTACAGAAGTCAGAGGCTCCCTCTGACCACTTTCGCGCCACTTGGGGAGGGGAGCTTTAGCACACCAATAAAAACAATTTAGGTCCCCCTGCAGCTAAAACCAGCCCCTTCCATCACAATGCCGACAGGAAACTGCTAATGGTGGCCCATTAGTCACTAAATGGTTTTGTGCGGGCATTGAGATGGGAGGGGAGATGCAGTGGGCTGTGGGGAGTGAGCGTGCCTTGCAAGGACGCACCGTTGGCCCCGACACGGTACAAACGGAGACCCGTTTGGGCCCATGGTGTGTCCCTGCAAGCCCAGAAAATGGCCAAAATAATAGTTTAAAGCAACGCTTTTTCTTTCATGCCACTTCTTTTCCAAACTATATATCAATTACACTTTAAACCACTTCCATGGTAATGGTGATGAGTTACTTCACTATGCGGATAATAGTTTTGACCAGTGTTGCTGAGTAAATATTCTTTAAGCCACGAATCGGTTTATTTATTTATGCAATGTTTGTCGGATACCTTTATCCGACACACGTTGCATAAATAAATAAATATGCAGGTACCCGACAAACATTGGATGAATAAATAAATTATCCTGGTCCATGTATCCTTACAACAGTCAAGACTTTACTGTATCAAAGCATACACTTGATTCCCATTCAAAGAATGTTAAAGTGATTCTTTATTGGGTTCAGGTGTCTCCTTGCCATTGCCCTTTTGGCTTAGGTTGCCTCCAAACCCTCTTCAGCATCTTGTGTTCTTTGTTGGTTTTATATACTGCATCCTATGCCATATTCATGGTCTCTTGGTGTGCCCAGTCCTCATTATCTGCAGCCTAAGTGGGACTGGGGCATAAAATGGTCTTGGGCACCAGTGAAAAAGTGGCCCACCGTTGCAAATCGCAATTCATTCCCTGTGTGACGGACTGTTTGACTTTGGGTAGGAGTTCCTTAACTGTGTAGTTTGGGAATGGCGCGCAGGGTGCAGTGGGAGTGGTGTGCGGGGTGCATCAGGAGTGGAGCGTGGGGTGCATTGGGAGTGGTGCATGGGATGGGGTGCAGGGGGGGCGCATTCCTAGTGTTTCACCCTGGGCACCAAATGGACTAGAAACTGCCCTGGCCGAGCCCACAGCCTGCAGCAGTGCCAGTCAGTGGTAGAATAGACGTGTAACACGTTTGTTTCCTAACATTATAAAAATGAACAGGCACATTCGTTTTTATAATGTTAGGAAACAAATGTTACATGTGTATTTTAGCACTGGCACTGTGGACTGCTGGTGCAGCGCCCCCTAGAGGCTGACTGACGTCAGGCAGCCGCCTGGGCTGCCTGATGCAAAGACCGGCCCTGCACAGACTCAAGTTTTATTGTTTCAAATCCTTTATTTACTACAATGCTGGAGTTGGTTTAATACCTAACTGGCCCGAACTCTAAAGGAGTGGTTCCCTCAATTGATGTTTCTAAGGGCCGTTGATGTCTGAAAGTCCAAAACCAAAATCTGTCTGTATCCAAACCTATGCTTGCCTTCACTCTAAAATCTGGTAGGAAGTCTCTATAAAGGAAAAATAGTGATTAAAAAAGAAATGTATACCAAGTGTGGTTTTAGGTGGTCTTCTCACCAGGTGTGGCTTGGTTAGTATCATCAGTGTTTGGCACAATCAAAAAAGCTCTTCTCCACACAGGTCTTATACTCTGTTCAACAATTCCCAATCTCTTTAGTTCCTGGGGGCTCCCTTCCCCAAGCTTCACATCAATCAAAAATATAACAGTTCCTTCCTGGCTTCTCAGGGTTCCCTAACCCCAAGCTTATGCTTCATTGTTGCACCAAATAAAGGTTCACCTGGTAGGCCTCTTAGGGTTCCTTTCCCCAAGCTCAGGCCCCTTCAGTTTCAAACAGAAAGTTCAACTTGTCAAATATGTATTCACCTTGTTTAGGCCTCTTGGGGCTCTCTTCCCCCAAGCTCAGGCCCTTTCAATTTCCAAACACGAGTAGTTTCAAACACAAAATGTCCACTTGTCAAGATGTACCTTTCTCTTATTTACAGTTCCTTTCACACACAACCTTCTCATCGGGTAATATCGGAGACGTTTGAAAACGCTAGGTTCTTGGCTAATCCTAAGCGCGACTACTCTGATCTTTGGCCCCTCTCTGTATTTCCTGTATTTGCTTGCCTTCTATGCTTTCCTCTTTGAGGTGCTCCCTGCACCCCTTGGTTATCTTCCACTTTGTTGTGCTCACTTGCACCTTCTTTCTCGCGAATGGCCGTGCCCCTGGCACCTTCCCTTTGGATTCACTTTCTCTTCACTGTGCCTCTTGCACATTAATTTGTTGGCTTTCGTGCACCCTTGCAACTGTCCTTTTCCTTTTTGTGCCTCTTGCACACTTGTTTTGTTGTCTGGTACTCACTTGCACCTTCACTTCACGTTCGGGTCAGTGGCACCCTTTTCATGTATCTTCAAGCCTTTTTCTTCCTATCTGCTCTCTCAACACCTCTCACTCGCTTTCCTTTTAGTTTCTGCTATCTTTCTGCTTCCTGCCTCTTGTAAATTCTGTTTCTTCCTTCCCGCTAGCCGCATGCTTCTGAATTACTTATCACTTTCCCCTTTGAAACTCACCGGATAGCGTTGCGCTGGCGAGCGCTCCACTCGGGGCATATGGGATTGAGGTCAGGGTATCACAACCACACCCCCTCGGGACCGGTACACGTCCCAAGGGAACAACCATTCTAAACACCGCCAGCAGGTGAATGGTCATTCCGGCTCCCTGGAGACACAGCTCCCTAGCCACGCTGCAGCCTCTCACAGGCAACGAGCCAGCGTTGCAGCACGCCTCTCTCTACCAAATTCTCCAGGCTCTTCTCCCTTCAGCTCCCTGCTCCTTGGATTCTCAGCTTCCTTCACTGTTCACAGTTTGCTCCCCTGGTTGTGTAAAGCCACACCTTTTATAATTCACATAAGTCAAGTGGAGCCGGTTGTCAGTAATCAGTGTGGAATGCCTCACCCTATTAATGGGGGACAACCTAATGGCAGTAGGTGGCAGTCTTCCTTTTGTTCTCAAGGTGTTTCATGCAGGTAATCCTCACTAATCTCGGTAGCCTCTTGTTCTTCCCAGTAGGGCGCTTTGAAACACAAGTTCTTGATCTATAAGCGCCTTACAAATGCCCAATAAAATAAATAAAATAAAATATTTGTCGGAAATGGGGAGGTGGAGATGGAATGGGATTGCAAATATCCCATGAAAGCTGTGGAAGGGGTTTCAGATGGGGAAACAGGGAGAGGGGGAATACCATGTCTCACCCTCTAATATTCTCTGCCCAATGCCTGTGACCCTCCACTCAGGTGATTCTCCCTCGCTTGTCCACCCCCAGGGTCAGGATCCAAAAGCGATGGCCTTTCCCTGGCCACCTGAATGGAAGAGCCCGGGGGAGTAGGTGAGAGAACACCGTCAGGTTTCTCATTTAGTTGAGGGAAGGCAATCAGCAAATGCAGTAATCAGAAAGTTTATATTCTGTGGAAACTGCTGGCTGGCTGTTAGCAGAAGGCACTGTTATAAAAATACATGTTTTGCTCAGGTGTTCTGGCCTCGGGTTTGAGACACTGCCAACTTTACTAGGATTCACATTTTTTGGGCAAGGCAGTGGATAAGGTTCTTGTAAAATCCCCCAAAATAATCAAAGGCCTAGGGAAAATTGCAAATAAACATTTTACGCCTGGGGGATCCTCTGCCAACAGGCTTGTTTTTCATCCACAACACATGCTGCAAAATGCCACACAGTTCTCATATCCATCAGGTTTCAATACGTGATACACAGGAGAGTGCTCCCAACACACAACTTTCCATGGACCACAATGTCCATAAAGACATGGGCGCCATATAGGTCAAACTTCCATAAAAGCCTCCTCTTGCAACAAGCAATGACATACTGCTACAGGACCTTTTCCGTGTCACCCCAGAAGGGGGGGCCGCATTGCATCATACATCCACCAATGGGAGGTGGATAACATCAGACAAATTGATGCGTTCCACAGTTGGGGCAGCATACTGGATGTAGTTTATACAGGCAGCGCAAGCTGCCTCCAAGATGCAGTAGCCATCCACTGTGTCACACCTACTTCTCCAGGAGGTAATACAACCCCTTTTAACCAAGAGTCATCAAGGAAGTGCTGCTTAATCAGGTAAATGGGAATTTATTCACTTTATTATTTTTTATTGATTCATGTATTTGGTGCACGTCTAGTACTTTTATCCAAAGCGCTTTACATAAATAGTCATGACAGTATACAAAAAGTATAAATAATATAAAAGAGCACAGCTAGTGAAATTTACATGAAAATCCTGAAAAGAAGAATGAAGGAGTTGAGATTTTAGTAGTTCCTTAAATTGATAGAGAGAGAAGGACAAGGCCCTAGAAATTGAAATGATCTAAGAAGAAAAGTGTTGCAGAATGTAGATGTCAGATATGCTCCCTGATTTAACGGATTCCTTCCCAACCACGGTGTCCCTTATGCCCTCCTGCTCACCTGCTGACTCTTCTTCAGTCTGGAGTCCAAATCTCCTCCTTCTCAAAGCTTCTTCTCTGGAAAGCAGATGGGGTCTGCCTCGAGAGGAAGCCACCCTGCCCCTCTGACTCGGGGCCTAAGGGGGGCCCCCGAACCGGGGCAGACCAATGCAGGGGAAAAAGCCAACAGGCATAAAAAAAACCCCTTTTGATGGAGTACGCAGGCTGGATACCGGATAGAAATGATATGCAGGCCAAGACCATCCGACCAGGAAGGGAAGACCAGGAGAATAGCTGAGGCAATCTGTAGTAGGATCTAAGGATTGAAGAGAAGCTTGGAGGATTGAGAGGGTGAGGGAAAGAGAGAGAGTAGAATACCACAAGGAGAAGATCTAGACTGCAAGCAGAGCAGAGCCAAGGCTAGCAGAGAAGAGCCAAGACTTAGGGATAATAAAGGAAAGGTACGTGGAACACGGAGGAAAGAAACAGGAGCGTACCAACCCGGAAGCCTAACGCGAATAGGTTGCAACGCGCGGACTTCCGGGTTGGCGCTCCTGATAAAGTGCGCCGTTGGAAAGACGGCCGAACGCTAGAACGCTGCCGGAGAACGCGCGGCTGCGTAGCGGCCATGTCAATGGCCGCTCCAGCGCCAGCGTCTCCATAAGCACCAGCGGTCGCGGCCGTGGCCGCGGTCGCCGAGCGTGACAGTATGCCTCCCTCCAGATCCTAACCCTCCGGGCTTCCCCGGATGAGTTTGGTGAAAACTCTTTAACAGTCTAGGAGCATGAACATATGACCAGGGTTCCCAAGAATTCTCTGAACTGGGATAGTTCTTCCATGACACAAGGTATTCCAATCTGCCTCTGCGATATCTGGAATCTAATATGGCAGACACTTCATATTCTTCAGGGATAGACTGGGGATTACACGCAAGTTTAGTGGTCCTTTTAACGGGAGTGTTTGGGTCCACTAGACGGAAGAGAGAGGAGTGAAAGACTGGGTGAATCCGAGACATGGACTTGGGGAGTTGTAGTCGATAAGCCACTGGGTTAATCTTCTTGAGTATCTTGAAAGGTCCGATATACCGGGGTGTAAGTTTGGTTGGGTGGACCCATTTAGGCAAATATCTGGTGGACAACCAGACTCGCTCTCCTTCCTTCCAATCAGGACCCGGTAAACGAGCTCGATCAGACACCTCCTTATACCTGCGTCTGGCGGATACCAGACTTCGTTGGGCGGTAGAGTGGGCTGTAGTTAGTTGATCCAATGAGGATTCGATGGTGGGTATATTAGAGGGAGAAGAGAAGACTGGTAGTATACTTCTAGGGTGAAAGCCATAAGAACAAAAGAAAGGGCTGAGTCCAGTTGCCGAATGTACAGCGTTGTTATACGCGAATTCGGCGGTGGGTAGAAGACTCACCCAATTGTCTTGATTCTTGTTGACATAACATCGAAGGTATTGTTCCAGGGATGCATTGAGGCGTTCTGTCTGACCATTCGTCTGAGGATGGAAACCGGATGACAAGGCTCTCTCGATACCCAACCGTTGACATAATGCTCCCCAAAATCGAGAGGTATATTGAGAGCCCCGATCAGAAATAATCTTATCCGGAAGTCCGTGAATTCTGAAAATGTCCCTCAGGAATACTTCTGCCATTTCTGTAGCGGATGGTACTCCTTTAAGTGCTGAGAAGTGGGCCAGCTTAGTGAATGAATCAACGGTTACCATGAGACATGTCAGCCCCTGGGATCGGGGCAGGTCTACTATAAAGTCTGTGGATATTTGAGACCATGGTTGGCTTGGTAATGCTGGTTGCATCAACAACCCATAAGGCTTATGAGTGGGGTTCTTGTTTTGGGCGCAGATCATACACGACTTACAGTGTTGTTTCACGTCGTGAGAAAGAGAAGGCCAAAAGAAGGAGCGAGAGATTAATTCCAATGTACCTTTGACACCCCTATGACCGGCGGTAACATGGTCGTGACCCCATTCCAGAATCTTCAATTGTAGGGGTTTAGAAGGAATGTACAACCGTTGCCCCACCAGTAAAAGTCCTTCAGACCAGCGAAGTTGAGGATGTAAGTCGCCCGGCACCGAGGTTGCCAAATTGGGATGAGTAGCGGTCTTAACTTCTTGAAGAAATTACGAGACTATTCCCACTATTCGGTTCCGAAAAAACATCTTCTGACCAGAAGACGAAGAGTGATAATCGGAGGACTGACACCTCGATAGAGCGTCCGCCAAGCTGTTCTGAGTGCCTGGAATATAGGAAATAGAAAAGTCATATTGGCTGAAGAAATGTGCCCAGCGAACCTGTCTGGAGTTTACACATTCCATGTTTCGAAGAATCTTTAAGTTCTTATGATCTGTACGTAGAGTGAATGGATGTGAACCACCTTGAAGTAGGTGTCTCCACTCTTCGCAGGCCACCTTGAGAGCTAGAAGTTCCTTTTCAATTACGGAGTAATTCAGTTGATTCGTGGATAGAGTCTTAGAAAGGTATGCAATAGGGTGTTCCAGTCCGTCCTTGAGTTGAAGAAGTACCGCTCCCAAGGCACTTGCGGAAGCATCCGCCTCTACTATAAAGGGCTGATACTGATCAGGTTGGGCCAGAATAGGTGCGGAACAGAATCTCTTCTTTAAGTCCATAAAGGCATGGTTGGCCGTTTCCGACCATTGAAAAGGCTTGGCATCCTTCTTGAGCAATGAAGTAATGGGCAGCACTATTTGAGAAAAATGTCCTATAAACTTCCTATAGAAGTTGGCTAATCCCAAGAATCGTTGGACCTCCTTCAACGACGTGGGTGCTGGCCAATTTAGAATGGCAGACACCTTTCTGGGATCCATGGTTATGCCTTTCGGAGATAAGACATATCCCAAATAAGGAACAGAGGATACGTAGAAAAGGCACTTTTCCGGTTTGATTAATAGATGTTGGATCTGTAGACGATGAAACACTGTCTGAAGATGGGAGGTATGTTCTGAGAAGGATTTTGAGAAAACCAAGATGTCATCTAGGTAGACAATGACATTGAGGAATAATAGATCAGAAAATAAGCGATCCATAAAACGCTGGAATATGGCGGGAGCATTAACCAAACCAAATGGCATCACTCGATATTCGAAAAGGCCAAAGGGTGTCCGAAAGGCAGTCTTCCATTCATCTCCATCTCTTATCCGGAGAAGGTGGTAAGCACTCCGGAGATCCAATTTTGAGAAGATGGTTGACCCTTGTACAGCTTCCAGTTTGTCTGCTATTAAAGGCATTGGATATCGGTCGCGTACCGTGACCTTATTAAGACCTCTATAGTCGATACAGTGCCTTAACTCTGAGGAATTCTTTTTTGGTACGAAGAATAGTGAGGCTCCAGCCGGTGACTTAGAGGGACGAATGAGACCATTAGTCAGATGAGAGTCCAAGTAATTTCTGAGCGCCTTCTTCTCTAACAGAGATAAGGAAAACATACGACTAAATGGAACTAGAGCGTCTTCTACCAGCTCAATGGCACAGTCTTCTGGGCGATGAGGTGGGAGATCCAAAATCGGATTGTCTTTGAAGACAGCTTGGAACTCGGCCAATTCCGAAGGAATCTTACAAACTTCATGTACTCCTTCTTGTTGAGGAGTGAATACCTGTACCAAATCTTCGGAGGCATGGAGTAGACAGTTTTGCTTACAAGAAGAGGAGGTGAAAGCCAGGGTATTTTGAGTCCAGTCGATGAGCGGGTTGTGCCTCCTTAACCACGGAATACCCAGGATAACCGGAAAATGGGCTGCTCGAATTAGATCAAATTGGATCTGTTCGGTATGCTGAAGAATGCACATCTTCAAGGAGATAGTGGAATGGGTGATGGGCCCCGACGACAGGGGAGAACCATCCACTCCTTCAACCTTCTGGACTTCTTCCAGTTCTTGTAGTGGGAGACCATGTTTGTGTGCCCACTCAGTGTCCATGAACATTCCTGCGGCTCCACAATCCAAAAGCGCCGTAGTGGTGAAGACCTTTGTTGGGGTTTCCAAACGGATAGAAATTGCCATGAGGCGAGAGTCCATGGTGGTTGACTGAGATGCTACTGTCACCGTAACATAGGGACTTGTTGTCGGACCTCGGTTACTTGTCCCCTTCAGCTCCGAGGTTGATCGTTTCCCGAGCGTCTAGGAGGTACTTCCGTACAATTCCGAAGCAAGTGTGAGCCGGATCCACAGTACATGCAGAGACCTGCATCTCTCCGACGTCTTCTTTCTTCGGAGGTTAACGGGGACCGAGCGGAACCAACTTGCATGGGTTCCTCCTTATTGCTGGAATGAGACAGTGAGGGCATAGGGTAGGCATTGGATGGAGGGTTGTGATACCCCTTCTGCTTCTTCTTCTCTGCCTTGCGTTCACTAAGGCGATAGTCGATCTGTGTTACTATTGAGAATAAGTCTGACAAAGTAGTAGGACGGGCTATTCTGGCCAGCTCATCCTTTATCTCCTCCTTCAATCCACGACGGAAAATAGTATACTGGGCCCTTTCTGGCCATCCAGCGTCCGAGGCCAAACGTTTAAAGGTGGAGATGTAAGTCAACAGATCCTGGGGGCCCTGCTGTACATCCAAAAGTTCCTCTGCAGCTACTTGGGTTACTTCAGGTTGTTCAAAGGCCTGGCGCAATAAGGCCAGAAAACCCCCATAATCTCTAATAATAGGGTTATTGTTGGTCACAAAGGGGGTGGCCCAAGCCAAGGCATTTCCGCTCATGTTAGATATCATGTACCCCACCTTGGCCTGGTCATTGGAAAACATCAGCGGTCTGAATGCAAAGTAAACGGAACATGCTTCCAAAAATTCTTTTAAGCGTTTGGGGGTGCCATCGAATTTGCCTGTGGATAATGACATAGGAGGTAGGTCGGAATCTCTAGCTTCTCGATTGGAGATCATCTGCTGCAGAACTGCATTATCGGCCTTTACATTCTGCAATTCCACGTTCATGGCCTGGACCGCGGCCACTAATTCTTGGATCTGCTCAGGGGAGGCCATATTGCTTCTTGGGCGTTGCAAACTGTCAGATATGCTCCCTGATTTAACGGATTCCTTCCCAACCACGGTGTCCCTTATGCCCTCCTGCTCACCTGCTGACTCTTCTTCAGTCTGGAGTCCAAATCTCCTCCTTCTCAAAGCTTCTTCTCTGGAAAGCAGATGGGGTCTGCCTCGAGAGGAAGCCACCCTGCCTCTCTGACTCGGGGCCTAAGGGGGGCCCCCGAACCGGGGCAGACCAATGCAGGGGAAAAAGCCAACAGGCATAAAAAACCCCCTTTTGATGGAGTACGCAGGCTGGATACCGGATAGAAATGATATGCAGGCCAAGACCATCCGACCAGGAAGGGAAGACCAGGAGAATAGCTGAGGCAATCTGTAGTAGGATCTAAGGATTGAAGAGAAGCTTGGAGGATTGAGAGGGTGAGGGAAAGAGAGAGAGTAGAATACCACAAGGAGAAGATCTAGACTGCAAGCAGAGCAGAGCCAAGGCTAGCAGAGAAGAGCCAAGACTTAGGGATAATAAAGGAAAGGTACGTGGAACACGGAGGAAAGAAACAGGAGCGTACCAACCCGGAAGCCTAACGCGAATAGGTTGCAACGCGCGGACTTCCAGGTTGGCGCTCCTGATAAAGTGCGCCGTTGGAAAGACGGCCGAACGCTAGAACGCTGCCGGAGAACGCGCGGCTGCGTAGCGGCCATGTCAATGGCCGCTCCAGCGCCAGCGTCTCCATAAGCACCAGCGGTCGCGGCCGCGGTCGCCGAGCGTGACAGTAGATTAGGAGAAGGTTGATATGATTGCAAGGGCTGCTGTCACTCTCTGCTGCTCGCCACAGGTGCCGCTCGCTAGGGATCATGCCCATATCCAGCACACAACTCCCAGCGCACAAGGTAAGCCAACGGCACATGCTGATGCACATGGCAATAACCTGTATTGTATCCACTTCCCCCGGGTGCTAGTCTCAGCACTGGTCTTGTGGTCGTGCACTCCTCCCCATATACCTCCTCAACCATATCCCGAGGATCTGCACAGCTGCCGCCAGCTTCTAAACCCCATCATGTTCACTCCAGCCCAAGCCCGGCCCACTCCGTACCCCTGATGCCTCACACAACACGTCCTGCCCGACCTCCACGCATGGCATACTACCAGCATTGCCCCTGCAGCAACCACTAGCCCTCTCACTCGCTCACCTACACTGCTCCACACTATCCAGACCTCCCCACTCCCCACAATCATCTTACCTCCTCTCATCCACTGTCCAGTCCACCTCCCCCACAGCTGATCTCACAGCACACCTGCAGCAACTAAATGGGCCCATGCACGTCACCTCCCCAGACCCACCCTCTTCCTACCCTCCCTGAATGATTTGCACCTCCAGCCCGTAACGACAACCAGGCTTCCATCCCTGCTAGCCTACAGCACCAGACATCCTCTGACAGCCCCTTCATAGTGCATTCCAGCACCCCTGCCCCCAAACCTTGCATCACCAAGCAGCACACAAGTAACACCGGCATCCTGCAACGATGCCACCCCTCCTCCCCGCATCCCACGGCTGCCGGTTCAGACTCCAACCTCACCGAATGCCACACCCAGCACCACGACTTCCAAGCCCACGCTATGCACCTCTCATCAACCCAAAACCCCATACCTAAAACCAATCTCCACCCACAGCCACCTTAACACCCACCAATACCATTCCACCTACGCCTCAACCACACAACACGCTCTCACTCTCCATTATAGCCCATAACGCTCTTCTAAGACTCAGGACCACCACCCCATGCGCTAATCAGACCCAGCCCACTACACCACAGATGCCTGCCTCCAGATCACTCTCCATCAGAGCCTGGAATGCTTACCTAGGTTACAGGATCACTACTCCATATACTGATCGGCCCGAGCCTACCACACCAGAGATTCCTGCCATCAACTCTGCGCCTAACCATTCTGTCCCACTCCAACCAACGACCACACATCCTAACTCAAACACCACCATGCCACACCTCCTTCCGGTGCGATGCGCCCTCCTTAACACTAGGTCCATCACTGCTCATCCTCACGAAATCCTAGACATCATCACCATTAATGATCTAGACATCCTATCCCTCACTGAGACTTGGCTCTCCACAGCAGCAGGCCCAACCCTCTCCATTGTCATCCCCGCTGGCTATGTCATCCTCTGTCGTGACAGGACAGACAAAAGGGCGGTGGAGTAGCCCTCACTTACAAAGACTTTCTCCCTCTACATGCCTCTTCCACTACCACTATGCCCTACTGCAAATCCCTGTCTGCCAAACTTAGATGTTTGCCGAATAACACTATTAACATACATCTCATATACCGACCACCAGGACCCATTGCCTACTTTGAAGATGACCTTAGCCAACTGACCTCTACCAACCTCAAACCCTCCACTCAACTTATACTACTGGGTGACTTTAACCTGGGCTTCAAGGACACCAACGACACAAACGCTACTACCATAGCCAATTCTCTAGCAGCCTTTGGATGCACCCAACTCATCACAGATCCCACACATGCCCACGGCCGAACCCTAGATTGGCTGATAGAACACAACTGCAACATCACCATATGATGTAACCTAATATGTCCTTGGTCTGACCACCATCACCTTCTACATTCCAGCCTTTAGCAAGCCAGCCAAACCCATCCCTATCCATAACATAACTATGGCCGCAGCTCACGCAACCTGACGAGTGCCAACATCATTCCCCTCATCAACACACCCCTCCCTGCCACGCTTGACCCCTCAGCCTTAGTTGACCACTATAATACCCTGCTTCGCAATGTAGTCAACATCCTTGCTCCTTTCAAAGCCAAGAGGCCTACAAACCCAAACCACCACAACTCCTGATTTACCCCAGAACTATGCGCCGCCAGAGCAGCTAAACACACAGCAGAAGCCTTTTGGCTCAAATCCCCTATCCCTGTGAACAAGAGCCACCTCTCTTCTCTCTCACACCACTACAAACAGCTGATCCTCACCTCAAAAGCCTCCCTATGAAACACTAGAATCACCAAGGCGGCCTCAAGGTGCTGGGAACTCTTCACCATTCTTTGCAAACTTGAAACTCCCCTGTCCCCCCTCAGACGCCATTGTCAAAGACAACGACTGGTGTAACAAGATCCAAGACTTTCCCACAGGTAGTCACACAGCTCCAAGCCAGAATACTCACCAAACAAGCCTCTCTACCCACAGCAGACTTCCAATCGGGACCCACCCGGGATGACATCCCACCCTTCAAGTTTCAGCCTACCAATGTAACCACCCTTGGCAACATCATCTCTCTCCTTAAACCCTCCTGCTGCAAGCGAGACGCCCTCTCAGACTCTGTGGTCAAAGACTGCATTGAGCCCCTTCTCCCTTTTGATAGCTTCCCTTATCAACTTGTCCTTCACTACCTGCAGTGTCCCCCTCCCACTCAAGGAATCCCGGATTTCACCGCTACTGCAAAAACCCACCCTGGACCCTGCCATCTACACCAACTACCACCCCATCACCACTGTCCCCTTCCTCCTCAAAATCATAGACAGAGTAGCTTATCTATAAATACAATCCTTCCTCGAACACCATCACATCCAGTCAGGCTTCCACCCCAAGCACAGAACAGAAACAGCCCTCCTCGATCTAACAAATTAGCTAGACACAGCCAACGACTAAGGATACTTATTCCTGCTCCTCCTTCTCGACCGTTCAGCAGCATTTGACCTTTATAGAACACAAGATCCTCTGCCAAGCACTCTAATCCGCCGCCCACTTAACCCCAGATACCATTAACTGGATCGCCTCCTTCCTATCCAACAAATCCTCTAGAGTTTTTGCAGGCAAGGCCACTACCTCCCCAACACCCAACTCTTGTGAGGTACCACAAGGCTTGTGTGTCTCACCCATCTTGTCCAAGGTCTACACTAAGCCACTGTTCGGCTACCTTGACACCTTAGGTATCTCGTAAACCAACTACGCTGATGATACTCAAATTCTCACCCCCCTCTCTGGCGATTACCTGAAAGACACCCGGAGAATCGACGAAATATATGAAACCATCCAAGCCTGGATGGCAGCTCACAGTCTCTGCCTTAACGACAAAAATACTGAGCTCTTTATCATTGGGCCTTCTGTCCGCCTTAAGAGGCCTCCGCAAAGATTACACACCCTTCATCATTGATGAACACAAGATCCTGGTAGCACCCTCCGTCAAGACTTTGGGGGGGGTCTACCTCGATTCATCGCTCTTCATGTCACGCCACGGCAACCACATCACCTCGACCTCAGGCTATGCGATCAAACTAACGCAAGCAAATCCTTCTTCACCACCACAAACAACCATCTGGAAGTTGCACAAGCTCTTATTTGCTCAGAACTTGACTACTGCAACTCCCTACTCTGCGGAACCTCAGAAAAACATCTCTGCAAACTTCAAACCACCCAGAATAATGCCCTCCTGAACTTGGACAAACTGGAACACACGTCAGTGTCTAGGAGAGCGACTCACTGGCTTCCAGTAAAGAACAGAATAACCTTCCAAATCCTACCCCTCACCCACCGATGTCTCTTGAACAACAACCCAAGCTACCTGGTGTCCAGTCTTAGAAAACACATTTCAGCAAGACCCACCTGGTAGGCCTAAAGTCACTGCCTAGTCACCCCAAGGTACAGTTGGGCCAAAGCTGGGGGCACCGCCTTCTCAGTTCGAGCACATCACTCTGGAATATGCTACCCCCGCACCTGCGGGATGAACCATCTTACAATGTTTTCAGAAAGGAACTCCAACACTGTTGTTTAACTGACTTGTATCCGCTCCCTACCGTTTACTGTATTTCTCCTCTTGTAACTAGCGCCTAGATGCCTACGGGCTGTGAGCACTGCTATAAATGCACACATAAATAAATAAAGGAACAAAGATAAGGAGTCGCTACAGCATGTATACATTTAAAGACATGACAACAAAACTGATATTCAAAACAGTGCTAAAGTGTTAACCAACGTAAACGAGCCAGGTAAGAAGTAAAATGAGCAGACCTAGGAAGACGATAAAAGAATACAAACCGCAGAGTGCATAATAGAGCGTAAAGGAAAAAGGGCAAAGTTAGGGAGTCCAATCTCAAGAGAACAATAGTAATCTAAACGAGAAAGAACCATTGACTGAAGCTGATTTTTTGTGGCAGAGAGAAGGTAAGTAAATGACCCTTTCCAGACTCGAAAAGGTGAGTTGTAGTGGAGAAAAAGATATGGACCGAGGAGGAGAACTTTTTGAAAGAAGCAGGATAGAAAAGGATTTCGGTTGTATTGGGATTTTGACAAAAGAAACAAGAGGATATCCACTATTTTATGGCAGCTAAACAAGCAGACAGACATTGTTGGATAGATTCAGTAAATGATGGAAATGATACTAGAATCTGGTTCTCAAAAAACACAAAAGAAAGACTAATGTTGGACCCTAAGGCCCACAAACAAATATGTCCAAACTCGTGAATTCAGAATTACTACACTTCTGGTGTACATTCTGCTTCTAATGAAAGGAGATTATATGCCAACATTAGATATGAAAGATGTCTACTTTCATATTTCAATGCTCCCAGTTCATCGCAAAAATGTGTTTCAAGATAGGCAAAAGACACTTTCAATTCAAAGTACTTCCTTTTGGAATAGCATTGGTACCTTGTCTTCACCAAGGTGCTTGCAGTAGTAGTTGCACATCTGTGGTCCAAAGGAATTCCAGTGTACCCTTATCTGAACGACTGGTTAATTACCAAAAAAAGCAGCGCTCTACTAGCACAGATTCCAAGTTATGTGCTTGGTCGTCACATAACAGTCAGAACCATTATGAAACTACTTGCACAATAGCTCCATGCATCTTTATAGTTCCACATGCAAGACTCCACATGCGCTCCTAGTAACAATTGCTAGCACAACAGTGGCCTCGGGGAACAGGCAAGTGCGAGTACCTAGCGGTAGTCTCTCGAAAAATAATCAAAGCACTAAAATGGTAGACAAAAGAAAACATAATGGAGGGGAACGTTTTTGTCAATCCACCCGTACAAATAACTATAACACACACATCCATGACAGGATGGGACGCGCATTGTCAGCACATCACCACACACAGGAGGTGGCCCACACGACAAGTAAAACATCACAGCAATGTGCTGGAGATCCTAGAAGTAAAGATGACACTGAGCTATTTTCAAAGGAAGTTAATAGGAACAAACTTTCTTATCAACAAAGACAATACAACTGCCATGTTTTATATCGGCAAACAAGGGGGGACTCTCTCAGTGCAGTCCCAGATCGTACAGAATATACGGCAGCTGTCAACTAGACAACTGTCTAGCGGAAAGTTTAAGATGAACCATCATACAGAATCAAACCGATTTTTGCTCAGTGGGGTCAACTAACCATAGACCTCTTCAGAACACCAGAAAAATGTCTGGATTCCCAGTCGTAGATGCACGAGACGTCCTTAGGAACCAGAGAAGTATCCATCCCTGTCAGGGTTACTCACTTCCCCGTGGAACAGTTGAACAAGATAGCAAACAACTAATCCCAGCAGGGGCGACTTATTGGTTGTGTCCCTTTTCTTAACCTCAGTGCAGGTCACCAACACAGAAGCTATGTGGGGTGAAAACAAGCAAGCATTTAGTAACCAGGCTTAATTGTGTTTTTATGCAATAAACATACTCAGAACCCTGATCATAAGAGAACACTAAATGGATTACCTTGAAGTATCCACTGGGGAATTCCTGTTTTTAGCACGGGAGGACCACTACTATATGCAGTACTGCAGTAATGCAAAACAGGAGTTAAATGGTATACATTAGCGAATCGCTCCTTACTGGCATCGCTGCTTTAATGAACAAGGTATATAGTAGATGTATATTGTAGTGAACATATACTGGAAGCTTAAATTGGAAACTCATTTGAGCTAAAGAAATGTAGGCACTCCAATTTTACTGCTGGATGCAGAACGAGCGTGGAACACAAGACAACAAAAATTAAAGGAACGTTGCTAGGAACAACTCCTATCTCACATGGCTAAATACCTAATCTGGGTATTTCTAACAGAGGAGCAGTCGGATTGTAGTAACAGGCAGTTTGAGACACTGCTCGCTCATGTCCCAGTTTCTTTTATGTGCGCAGAGAGAATTGAGTCCCCCCCCCCAGCAGCCATCTTGATAACCACTAGACCGACACGTCTAGAACCTGAATGCATCCTACCTGGCGGCCATATTGGATAACGTGGAACCCGCGTTACTATTTCATCTATCTGAACGAAGCCCACGGGGAGTTGGATAAAATGATTTCACAACGTACTTCCCAAAAGGATTTCAATGGCTGTAACGACAAGTCCACCTTGGTTGTCCCAGTCTCCCTTGTAGCAAGTGGGACACCCTAACCTGAGTCCTAACAAAAAAGCAAAATACCCTAACTTTGCGCACAGGTACCCACATCAGAGGTCCCTAGGACATGCGCTATGGGTAAGTTGGTTAGGCATATTTGCTTATGCTTTTCCCCTTGCACCACTGTTACGCAGTGTGGTGCACAAATTGCCCCAAAAGCATCTCATAATGATTTTCATTGCACCAGTGTGGGCAAGACAGCTGTGGTACTCCCACCTACTGAACATATACACGTATCCACTAATGAAACTTCTATCGCACAAATGCTACTACTACAACAGCAAATCCTACATCCAACACCTCACATGGTTTATACATCCAACACCTCACACAACCAACGTAGCTGCTTAGTTCCTGAGGTCATATAATTTGGACATTTACAATTACCTACGAGATGCATGGGCATACTTAAGGAGGCATGCAATCTTAACGCGAGACAACCTTACTTCAATATGTGGTAAAGGTTTGTAATTTGATGCACTAAGGAGCAAATGAAACACATTGATTGCTCACCAAATAACATTCTCACTTTCACTTTTCTTCATCTACTAGACTCCAGTCTACTCTAGAATTCCCTCACGGTGCATTTAGCAGCATTGTCGGCATACACAACATCCCAACAGAAAGTCTCTTGGTGGAAAACATCTGTGGTCATGGCTTTTATGGAAGGATTCAATCTCATATACCCACCAGTGGCTCATCCCACCACCGGGATGGGATTTTAACATTGTTTTATATAAACTTATGGGTTCAACTTTTGAACCAATGTACAAAGCTTCATTAAATGACTTTACATATAAGGTTGCAGTCCTCATTGCCATCACTTCAATCAGAAGAATAAGTGAGCTTCAGGCATCATTTGAGTCTAAACCTTGTGTCTCAATAGCCGAGAACAAAGTGTTTTAAAGAACACATCCAAGGTTTTTACCAAAATACATTTCAAAATTCCATGTCAATACATTTGTTCCAGCCTTTTCTCAAAACTATCGAACTTGGTTGAACGAGCACTCCATATGCTTGACATATGCAGAGCAGTAATGTACTACCTCAACAAAAACATCTCTGTAAAATAGATCAGTTATTTGTTTCATGGCAGCAGAGAGTGAGGGAGATCCATTTGCAAAGAAGACTATTGCCAGATGGATTATTAGGTGTGTAGAGCACTGCTGTATGCTTTCTTAGAAGTCTCTCCCTTTTACACCTAAAGTGTATTCTACACGTAGTAAAGGAGCAACACTTGATTTCATTGCTAACATACCTCCAGAAGCAATTTATAAAGCAGAAGCCTGGAGTACAGTACACGCATTCACATAGCACTATTGTGTTGTTACATAAGCAAGTACAGACTTGCGAGAGAGACAAGCAATGTTTTAAATATCTATCAGCCACAGTCCCTTCAGCTCTCCAGCCACTTTAATCGGGTAGTACTTGCTAGTCTATGCAAAGCATGTGAATCTAGGCAGATTTACAATGCTCAGAAGACAAACACTACTTATCTTTTAGTGCTTGTTTCTGCTTAGAATCGCATGCTCCCACCCAACCCAATTGGTGAAGACAGTTACAATAAATCTTCCGAGCAGGAAAACAAACAATCTGTGAATGCTGACCGTGAGGGATCATGGGTAGCTGTAAACATAGTGTAGTGATAGTGTAACAGCAACGCCACTATCGACGCCCACTGTTTGAATACAAAAACAAGATTTAACACTCTGCACCAACCAATAGTTGGTGGCCTGTGCAAAACCTGATTCTAAGCAGCTGCAAGCCACAGAAAGAGGATTGCTCGGTATGTAATGTTTATATTTCTGAGGCTTATGGATCTACTTGGTCACATACATTGCATCAGCCGACATCTAGTGATTGGTGTGGAGTATTACATTAGGTTTTGTTTTCGAATTTGAACATGGGTGTTGACAGGGATGTTACTGTAACAATATTCCTACAATCAATGTCTTCAGATTTTTTTTTCTGCTATCCGTTTGGTCGCTACACACAGAGTTTGTTCCAATTACTTATAAAACGTAATGCTCAACTCCGAACGATTAATCTTGTCAACTACTTTTGACACCCATTTCGCACAGATGACTTCACGACTACCAAAAAGGATCTCAGCGGATACTGTAGAGGGCACAGGAGATCAACAGCCCATGCCATCGTATTTCTGGGATGAAACCCAGACAATGGGGAGAGTGGGGGAAAATACTTGTTAAGCAATTCTTACAATGCCTCCTTTCATTCCCTTCACCCTGTGAGAAACCAGAAGGTCTCGCCCGCTATTCCCTGGGGGTCTCTCTCTCAGGTTTCCATGGCACAGCCATCGCCTTTGGATCCAGACTCTGCGGGTGGACCAACTAGGTGAGGGATCTTCGGGGAGTGGGACACCTGATGGCAAGACACGGTACGCCTTCCCTGTAACATCTTTACCCAATCCGACACCTGACTTCCATTAGCCTTCCCCGCATGTTTAAAAGGTGGAGCATGAGAGCGCACTCTGAGCAAGGCAAAGCACACAAAGGAACAGTACTTTTCCGACGGCAGCTGAACGAGGGAAGAAATATGGCAAACCAAGAAGGATATGCAAAAGAGGGAGCTACCCTTGACCTTTCCGGCGAGAAACCATTGCTTTTCAGAACCCTTTAGAATACAAAGCATAAGGCCAGGAAACCAAACTGAAGAATCCTGTATTGTGTCAGAGATACCCGGGCCCTCCTGCACGGCTGACCGAGTCAGGGAGGATCAGCAGCTGACGTGGTACTGTCCTTGGCTCCAAGAACAAAATAGTGCCTGAGAGAATAACACAGCTGGTGAGTTGGGGAGACCAATACAAGACGGGTCTGTGTTGAAGTCAAGGTTGCAAGCGGCAACATTGTATAAAGAGCGCAAGTATGAAGATGGAAAAGCGTGTGATGAAAAACGTGAGGAAAGCTTAATTGCTGATGAATGTTTGAACATTTACGGGAGATACAATACCCGTTAGTGGTCTAGCGCCGCGTGGATGCTCAATCAAAGGTCTCTGTAAAGGTATCTAGCCAAGATGTGCCAGAAACGAAAGTAAGAACATTATGCGAAGTGAATCGAAGTGGTCCTGCAACGGTTATGTCAAGAGGAAAACATAGAAAGTGAGATTACATGCTCCAAGCCCGAATGAGGGAGACCAAAAGTGAATATTGTGCTAAAGGGATCCGAGCCCGAACAAGGGAGATCCATGGTCCGAGCCGTAATTAGGAAGACCAGTTGTGAACATTGTGGTTAAAAAGGGTCCGCAAGCCTGAAGGAGGGAGACCAATTATGAATACCGGAAGTGAGAACTTGTGCATTTGAAAATCCTGATAAGAAAGGAACTTTGGTCCTTGTTTGTTATGACAGGCCCTCTGCAGCAATAGACTGTTATTGGGCAGAAGGCTTTGGCAAAAGGCCCCGATACCAATGTTTTGAACTGTATCCTCGTGACATAGAAGCCAGAGTGTGTGTGAAGCTTGAACGTGCCGCCCAACATATTTCTTGAACACTCTTCTTTTTGCAAACCTTATGGTCCCACGCCATTTTGTATTTAGAAGTAAGTATTGGCAATAGGTTTATTTGTATAGGCCCCTTTATTTTGACAGACTCAAGTGGACTCTGTTATTATTATTTGATCGTCGTAGCTTGCTCCCATCCTTAGATTTAGGTTAGGATAGGCGTTCAACCAACCCATTGAAGTTCAATGAACACCCTTGAACTGTGATCATTTGTCTGTCTTCACCGTTTGATACCATGCCTTCCTTACAACCCTCAATATCTGCTCTGTTTTATAATCATGCCAATGGAGAACACGCCCTTTACATTTTCTCCTTCTTGTAATAAAAAGTTTCCCTGCAAAGGCATACAGCGTGTGCAACAACTGTCTTCAAAGGAACCATCTAGAAGAGAAGTATCAAGAGTGTAAGCTCTTTAAGCCTAACTCACTAAAGGAACTCTGAAAGAAACATTTGGTAGCTTATACAAAGCAGGCAGCATCATCTGTTGTGTCTTCTGCATCAGAACATCTCAAAGCCGATGAAGATCGTATCGGTTTCGAGCGGAAATCCAAGGAGCCCACTAATAGGAAATTTCCATTTCCCGTCAGCCTGTCCCCAGCTCCATAGAGCAGGTGTCAAGCCTAGCTGTGGAGACTACAACTGGTGACAAAAAGGGTTGCCACATAAAAACAAAACCTAAAACAAACGAGGGCTGCTCAAAGCCAGTGGTCAAAACCTCAACTAAGGCTAAACATAAATAGATGATGCACAACACCGGCTCCTTCAATGCTGAAACATAAAACGGAAACAAAACGTTCAGGCATGAATGTAGAATCCTCAAGCCATGTTTTAAAATGCTCAGAGGGCTCGAAGCATACTCTTCCGGCCCGACCAAATATGTTTCCAAAAAATTACATAAACCGCAACCTTCTGGTATGGCAGACAGTGAGGGTTCCCTTTTGCAAATCATTAAAAAAAAAAAAGGCATGTTTCAGGAATCTGAATCCGAGGAAGATATATATCAAATGTCATCTTCCTCCACTAAAACTAAGGAAAGGTTACAGGAGACAAATGGACAAGTTATCTTCCATTTATGGATTGTTTTTAGAACAAAATGCACTAAAAAAAGAAACAGCCCGTGAGTATAGTGCTCCCATTAACAAAATTCAAAATATGCCCTATCGGACTACCCTTGAAGAAGAGGGTACCCTTTAGGAAGACTTAAGTGGTAGAGCCAGATGACTACCTTATGCCATCACCTGACATTATAGAGCCACCCATTACATCCTTCTTCAGATGATCAAGGCGTGTGCAATGATCTTCTGAAGAGGACTGCAGACATGATTAAAATGGAAACAAAGAGTTGGGGGAAGAAACAGACTTTATAGAAGACATACTTTTCGAGAAAAAGCAGGTGGGACAATATGTACCACAGACAACTTGTTGAGATGAAATAGTGTACTGTATTGCCACTGGCTCTTAACATCACAAATCAAAGGCATCCTTGAATGAAAATGGTCTCATAGTACGATCCAAACAGACTCACTTTCAACTCTTCCTTGCGAATATTGTGAGGCGCAAATGGGATCAACTACGTATAGTGCTTGCAGGGTTATAAATAGTATTTTCTGCTTTCACGAGCATGTGTTTGGCAGGGTCCTACTCCTCTAAGAACACCTGGATATGTTGAATTTATATTAATTTGTGCAAACAAAGGAAAATAGTGTTACAACCGTTTTAAAAACAAAAAATGTAGTTTTTATCTTTGTGTTCTCAAAAAGTATTTTCCAAATATGCGCATCTGTTTTCAGACAAGCAGCCTGAGAAAGCATCAGCAGCATTTTAGCAGTGGGGGAGGCCCTCATGTTTAATTTCATTGGGTAACAATTGTTCTTGCTAAGTAACATTTTTATCTTGTTTTACCTAGCCTTTTACTTGTGTATATATGTGTTGCTTATACCAGCAGGTACGGTAGTGTGTGGAGGTAACAGCCATTACAGCCTGTTGTCACTTCTTATGCATTGTGCTAATTGATTTGGCATGTGTCGGTATAGCGGGACTTGCTGCTCCATCATTTGAACCTTAAGGTATTGTTCTGTCTCTTTTCAGATCATTTGCAGTACCGGCAGCTTTGGGAGTCCCTCAAACATATGTGGGTCACCCCCTGGCATCCAAGGGAATCCTCACAGCTGGGAGAACATCTGCCTCCCTGCCGACACCACTGGGACTGCCGCTGGCAACTACAAGAAAGCACCAGGTTTCGAGAGAGAAGACCAGGTAGCAGCAGATTATATGAAGTTTCAAAAACCCGGTCTGCAGTCCTCTGCTTGGTAGATGAGGCCGATAAAAGCATGTACTGTACAGAAAAACCTTGACTTGTGACAGACTACACATTTTTGTACATTTACCGATGTGTGTGACATATATGTTCAGGTACAAATATTTTCTAATCTATTATGCATCTTAGTTAAGACATGCATATGATGCTTCAATCATGGTATTTTGTCATCAATGTTCATAAACACTGAATATTGCCTCCACTGTAAGGACTCAAAGCATGTATTTAGAGAAAAAATTTGACCAATCATAGCCTATATGGCTTACTTTGTTCTTTTTCCCTCATTTCTTTTTTAAATCTCTTCATTAGATTTTCAGCAATTCATAACATCGTCACATAGATCCAATAAAATATTGCAATAAGCATTCAATAACCAAAGTTTCCGAACATCTCACATCGTATACTTCATTAACATAACCACTCTATGTGAAACATAAAATAATAAAGCATTACCAAAGGTACTCATTTGTAACAGGGAAATAAAAGAGAAATCGACAAGTCTGATATGCTATAACGTATAATAAAGAAATAGGTGCCATGTATCTTTAATTCTAATAGATTTCTCCCTCCCATGAATTCTTAATCTTAGAACTATCCTACATACACAGGCCTGGCTTTGGAAATGTCCAACTGCCGATGGCAGCACTCTGAAGCTCTGCTTTGGCTGTGCTTGCTCTTGTTGGCACCCAAGCCTTGGGAGGTGAATATAGGAAGTCCGACGTGCCTCATGAGATCAGTTCCCTTTTTCTAGGTCTTTGCTGCTCTGCACAAAAGTGGGAGAACTACCAAGTCCATGGCTCGATCAGAGCCCTCAGCCTCTGAAGGAGAGAAGTCTTGTGCCACCATCAGTGAACCGTAGGGGTCATATCACTTTCAAGAAGCATATAAAAAAAGAAATGGTGTTGGAGATCTCATTTATGGAGTGACTTTGCCCAGTGGGCACTCCAAAATGTAACAGTTACTCACGGTCATGGGAATCTGCTTCTGACTCCGAGACATCATCACCTACTTGGTTCAGGAACCTTTCACCACTAACTCCTGTACTCCAGAACATTGGAGAACCGTGAAGGAATTTTTCCTTTTGGTGCTGGACCTCTTCACAAAGGCCCCAGAAGCTTCAACCCTGGAGCTGGTGTTAATAGAAAGATGATCTGTGCCGTTTAAGGCTGGTAGAGGTCTATTTGGCCTGACGCCGCACTCCTCTGAGCGTGGTCGAAGCCATGGATCTATAGACTTACAGCATTGTACACTTGTGTGTCTTGGCACTGGTCCACATGGCTCCTTCTCAAGAATGCCTGACCAAATTTAATTACATTTTGTATTGGTAGGCAGACTTCAGTCCTTTGATCCAGCCAGGAGCACTAGGTGATATCCCAGAGGAATTCCATTAAGAGGATGTATGTCTGGTCATATTGGCTTCCGACCTTCAGGATGCCAATGGTCTTGATACATCCCCTGAATTTGATTTTATGCTGGCTGCTCCCTATTCCTTTATTTGTATATGGGTACTTTTAAAAAAACCTACTGGAAAGACAGAGGAATGCTTGGGAATAACTGCTGTTATTGTTTAAAGGATAGTTCCGGGACTTTTTTTTTATTGTTCCTATGGTTCGGCCATGTGTTTTTAAGCATAAATCGGTAGATCGTAGAAAACTTTCCTATGGACCTTACCTGACTTTTCGTCCATTAACGCACTCGAAAACATCCGCCATTTTATGATAATCCTATCATTTCCCCCCCATCGCCCTGGCTCACCTGCTTTTGCGGCACTAAATCAAATCCCCCGCCCCTGAGCCTGACATCAGCAGACGCGTACTGCCCATTTCCCGTTTCGTGTCAACAATCGCTGCGCCTCAGCTAATGAAGTGTCGCCATGGAAATGGCAGGACGCCTCTTTCCTCAATAAGTATAAACAGACCGTTTCACAACACACAGCAGCAGATTTTCGAATCCCTTCCTCTCTCTGTGTTACTTTGAGTATTCTGTGACTCGTTTCTGTGCTCTGGTCAGCTACCTTCGTTGATTGTAGCCCGTGTGAACAGATACCAGTACCATCGCTATAAATTATTTTACTTTCTTTACCACATAATGGCTACAATAATGCCGTATATGTACGAGCCCGAGTACACCGAGGAAGAACTACTGGAAAGGCAAGCACGCGAAAACGATGGGGATTCGGACGGCAGTTGGGAGGACCAGTGAACGGATGAAGAGCCTGGACCATGTCACTCAGATGCTCGAGGTACGTTTCAGGACAGTTCCGTCGCCCTCCTATGTGTCTTCTTTTTTCAATTTTGTGTTCATTACTAATGAAAGTCCTATGTTTCAGGGAGTCGATGGAGCATTAGTCCAAGAAGAAGGGGGAGCATGCAGTTACGGGTCGGCGCAACAGCTTGCAGAAGTGTGCACCGCAGTTACATCGTCCCTTGATGTTCTTATGCATTTCGAGGTATGGATACTGACAGTTCGATCAAGCGAAATCATATGACGTGATTACATCCGCTATACTTCCTTCTTTATTAACGCAAGTACTATGTTTCAGGGAGATGACGGAGCTTCTTCTACAAGAACATCACCCCTAGTAGTTGATGTAGATCTCTGGGTGGTGACACTTCCAACGATCAAGCAAATCGAATCATATTTACATATCCATTATTTATTTTAGACAACTGATCATTTGTGCAGGTCTATTTAGATGAGCCGTTCACGCCTGCACAAAGTTTCTGTTCTTTTTATCAAAATAGAAAACCATACTAATGCAATTACTGTGTTTCAGGGAGTCACTGAAGCATCATCTTCAATAATATCATCAATGGAAGTCTATGAGGAGCCCGAGGTATGGATCTTGACAGTTCCATCTAACTAGATCAACAATGCGTGAATAATTGTCGTTTGAATGTTCTACACAAAGCGTTCATTCGTGTTTTGCTATTGAGATGTACGTGGGTATTGGTCCCCAAGTACATTTTGTGTTTTCGATATTATTATACATACTAATGAAAGTTCTATGTTTCAGGGAGTCGATGGAGCGTCAGTGCGTGATGGATGTGCTTATCATGAAAATGTAGTCGTTGCAGCGCAAGAGGAAGTGGAGACATGCACACACGAGTCGGAGCAACAGCGTCCTGATGTTGAAGTTCGAGGCAAGAAAGTTTCAAAGAAAAGAAAGAAAAAGAAGGTTAGTGTCCTGGTCACTATATTATGTTGTTTTTCACTGTTAATAGTTCAATACTGTAAGTTGTGTTTAAACTGAACATCCCTTTTCCAATCTGTCCTCTAGTTGCGAGTGGGTGTACGAACTAGATCTACACAGACAGTGAAGCGAACGAGAGATGTTGCTTGTCAAACCTTTTGGCAGGGACTTGAGACTGGAGATGCATCGTGCCAATGGGAAGAATATGAAGTGATTGACAACGGAGCTATACCACCACCAGCCATTGATAGTGAATGTCCTCCTGGTAGTTCGGATGCAGTCGGAGATCAATTCACAGAATCCACACCCGCAAAAACTAAGACCGCGAGAAAGTTGAAGAAATTGTCTTATTCACCCATCGCTGGAGAAGGAACAGATGTTGCAATGGAAGAGAATGAAGTGGATTACAATGAAACACCATCAATATCACTGAACATAGCGGAAGACGATATCAGAGATTCTACCTTTCATGTGAGTGACATGTCCTCAACGTTACAGGCCGAACCAGCTGGGATGCAGAGTGACAGTATAAGAAAAGAGGCCAAATTCATTGTATTCGATAGTTGTTTGATTGATATTATTATTCGGTTGAAATGTGGGCATTCGGTAGGTGGGGAAGTATGTGGGGAGCCATTGATTAATGTGACTCGTGCAATTCGAGGCACTAACCTTAAAATACATGCCACCTGTACAAAATATCATCCTTTCTCATGGTCTGCACAACCCATGCTGGGACTACTGCCAGCAGGCAATCTACTTTGTGCAGCGGCTGCACTTTTTAGTGGTTCAAGTTTTAAAAAATTAGAGTCTTTCTTTCAGTTTGTGGGAATCCATTTCATTGCGAAAACTCAGTTCTACAAATACCAAACCGATTATCTATTTCCAGCCATTAGCGAAGCTTGGAGAATGGAAAAAATGTCTATTGATAGTACATTCGCGGGCAAACGGTTCAGGCTAGCCGGTGATGGACAGTGCGACAGCCCAGGATTTTCAGCCAAGTACTGCACCTACCACTTTCAGGACATGGAAAGTAAGAAAATTGTGAGTTCGGTGGTCGTGCAGGTGTCACAAAGTACATCCTCAGTGGCCATGGAGAAAGTTGGCTTTGTAGCATCATTGCAAGAACTACAATCGCGGGGAATGGTGATCGACCTGATAGCCACGGACAGACACGTTTCAATTGCCAAGACAATGAGAGAAGAGTACAAAAATATAAATCACCAATTTGACGTTTGGCATCTTGCAAAAACAATCAATAAAAAATTGTCGGCTGCAGGTAAAAAAAAAGATATGCAAGGTATTTCACAGTGGTCCAAGTCAATCAGCAACCATCTTTGGTGGAGCTCAAAAACATGTTGAGGGTCGTTGGAAATTCTACTGGAAAAATGGCGGTCAATAATGCTACACTGTACAAACGTGCACAGCTGGAACACGAACCAACATTTCCACAATTGTGAACATGGCCATTTGTCCACAGAGGAGGCACGGAAGAAGAAGTGGTTGATTCCTTCATCACCCACTCACAAAGCCATTGAAAAGATTGTATTTGATAAAACTATAACAAAAGCTTTGAGGGGACTCACGGAATTCTGCCACACAGGAGATTTGGAGGTATTCCACAATATGTGCCTAAAGTACAGGCCAAAACGATTGCATTTTGGCATGGAGGGCATGATAAATCGGACTCTTTTAGCGGTCTTGGCACATAACCATAATGTCGGCCGTCAACAAAGTAGGACGACCGGAACTTTAGGGACGCTTCGCTACAATAAGGCCTTCACTAAAAGAAGTAAACAATGGGTGATCAAACCAGTGTTTGAGGATATGCAATGTGAGTTTATTGAGAGACTTATTGTTGACGTCCTAGATAGGCACATAAATGGAGTTGTGAACGAACCTGTGCAGGTGACAACTGCATTGCCACCCAACATTGCCTCTGTTCCATGTCCACCTAAAGAAGAGCTCATTGAGAAATACACATCACGGTTTAAATGATTGTAATTTGATTGTCTGTTCTCTCGAGTCTCCTCATGTCGCAGGCCCATTGAATATGTTTATCTATCCAACCTTGTTCATTTGCGCATTAAATTAAACCAAACAGTAATATAAATGATTTTTCCAAAAATATAGAATGTCTCCGTATTTATGGTTCTGTGGGGCTGCAAAGCACGCAGACAAAATGCAAAGATGGAGTGTAAATTTCAAGTCCTGTAAGACGGCCTTACACTGAATGTAGCTAACTAGGAATGTGTGTTCGTTCAAAGTGAAGGTCAGCTGCTTTGATTTTTTCTCGGGTGCCAGAATGGCCCACGACTCAGTATAAGGTTCTATTGTTATTTGACCTTGACAGGCCGGGACCACGTAAGAAACGATAATGAATATAATTTCAGAAACGAAAGCCATTTCATGTTCGTTCATTAGAAGAAATAAAACGTCGGCATAGAAGGAGTGGTATTTCGGGGCTGCCCTACGCACAGACACAATGGAAAATGCAAATATAATGTAAGTAACTCTTTAGATGAGTTTATACCGCAATTTAATTACTATACAGTAGCTTTAAAGACGGGTTAAGTTGTACTTGTTCATTCTATGTGGCATATTGTTTTGTACCGCGCACTTTCTTGGGGAGAACCGTCTCCTTTTAAGGAAGCACCTCAAAACCTTCCTCTTTGCTTCTGCTTTCTCTCTCCCTCTCCCCTGCTACAACTGGTCCACTGTCTGCGACCTCGGTCCTGGGCCCTTCCACTCTCCACCTGCACTCCCTGTCAACCCCTGCACTGGGGGACTGTCTCAGTATCCTACAGCCCCCCCCTTGACGTATAAAACCCAGTTGCACTGTCCTAGCTATGAAATAATTTCCAGACCTAATATATAAAATGAATAATTTTAATAAAGATCTGATGGTGAGACTAATTTCCTTTTTTTATGTTTTTCAAATAGATACATCGTCCATTATTGTCTGTGTCACGAGTACCAGACACCGGCGGATGGGTTTTTTTAACCGCCAGTTGCTTCTCCGCGTGAACAACGTTAGCACCCTGACCATTTTGTGGGACGATCGCCAAGTACAAGTATGCCCTTACGCTGTACTAACGGCTAGATGCAACATACAGACCGTTGTGGTGGCCTAGTGCCTCGTTGTTGGAACAGCCATGCGATTATCAGTGCGACCGAAGAGCTTATTTTATTGTAAACCAACACCCTGTCTACTGCACACGAACATCGCTTGCCTCAAGACGAAATATTTTGGATCGAGAGCAAATAAAAATTCATTGATCTAAGACCCTGTGTACAGCAAAGGAACATCGTGTGCCTCGAAACGAACTTTTCGGAACGTGAGCAAATAAAAATGCAAATCGCTGAATATTCTCAAAACATTTGATGTCAAATAAATGTACTTTGACAAATGTACAATCTTGCCGTTTGCTTTTAAACCACAGTTTCATATTCCGAATTGTGGCGCTGTATTGTGAGATGATCTAAGACCCTGTGTACAGCAAAGGAACATCGTGTGCCTCGAAACGAACTTTTTGGAACGTGAGCAAATAAAAATGCAAATCGCTGAATATTCTCAAAACATTTGATGTCAAATGTACTTTACCAAATTTACAATCTTGCGGTTTAATTTAAAAGTACAGTTTCATATTCCCAATTGTGGCGCGCTGTGTTGTGTGAGCTCATCTGTGTTGATTTCCTGGTTCTGTGTGGAGTCGCGTAGAAGACGCCTGGGCGCGTTTGCCTACGCAGCACAGTCACGTCACGGATAGAGGCGGGGAATATGAATGTTTTGATCAAGTCTGTTTCAGGGGCGGGGGATTTGATTTAGTGCCGCAAAAGCAGGTGAGCCAGGGCGATGCGGCAAGTGATAGGATTATCATAAAATGGCGGATGTTTTCGAGTGCGTTAATGGACGAAAAGTCGGGTAAGGTCCATAGGAAAGTTTTCTACGATCTACCGATTTATGCTTAAAAACACATGGCCGAACCATAGGAACAATAAAAAAAAGTCCCAGAACTATCCTTTAAGGTGTGGCATGAACTGATGGACATACTTCCACAACATAATCCTGTCATTTAGCCTGGCAATCTCAAACCCAGTCCTTCGTATCCGGATGAAGCCTGCCTAGGCTTAAGCCAAGTGAAATAATTAGGCCAGGAAGCACCTGCCTGGACATTTGGACTCTTGAGTTTCTTTCTACACATCCTACTTTTAAGTCTGTTGGTTCTGGGTTTCACTGTGAATGCAAACTGGGTGACCTTCCCCAACTTGCACTCGGACATGGTGACTAAAAACTGGACCCTCTTGTAAGTTAAATTTTCACCTGCGGTAGCCTTATCCTGCGCACAGCAAATACCTTGTGCACACTCACCCCCTATTCCCACACTTCGTGGGATGTGGTTTAAAGCGGCAGCTAATAGCCTGCTTCCTGAAATGTAAAGGGCGAATCGGAGTGATTTGCCCACGGCTGAAATTACCGCGGGCAAATCGTTCGCATGAGAAAGGTGCAAAGTACCAAATGTTAGCACCTTTCTCATGCAAACACACATACAAACTCACACCCGCACACACAACACACCCATAAAACTCCCCCACCCACACCCTCCGCACACACACCCACCCACACCCCCAACATAAACAAACCACACTTACCTTGTCTTCACGCTGGGTTCCTGCAACGCCAGTTCCTTTTCACTTCCGTGATCAGGAACCGGCGCCACGGGGACCTTTTCTTTTCTTTATTTTTTTTTAAACGGAAGGCTGCAGGGGTGTCCCCTGCAGCCCCCGCTCACTATACCATAAAGTATAACCTATTTTTATTGGTTTTTAAGATGCACAACATCATCAACATTACCCCAACAACTGCCTTGCACCCCACTTTTATCCCCACTCCCCTGCCGGGTGAGTATTTTTGCCAATTCAATCAAGGTTTGCATTTCAGAAAGCGAACATGTCCAAAATTCCAATCCTGTGTGGGCACCATTGTATCATATAGTCACTTTGTAGGAAGGAGAGCACTGTGCTCCATTCTTTCTGGAATTCTCCCTGGATGCCTTGTATCTTTTATGTTATCCATTCCATAGTAACGTATGACTAAATCTTCTGAAGCCAGTCCTAGATTGTCGGTGGGGACTTGTGCTTCCATTTTTGAGCTATCGCTAGCCACGCTGCAATCGGCAAACCCATGAAGTTTTGTTTTTGCGGTTTTGTCATATCCCTTGATCGGGGATCCCACATCCCACATCTCACAGAGCCATACTTTTTCTCCCACCTGACCTAAGTCCTTGAACATCGCCTGCATCTGAGTTTTCACCTTGGACCAGAACCTTTGAATTCCCGGGCATTCCCACCATATGTGTTTCCAGGTTCCCATATGCTTACGCCCTCTCCACCATATATTTGATGTTTGCGGATACATTGCTTTTGTCATGGGCACTAGACTAGGTGACATTATCAAGTTGCCCTCATATCTAGTTCATGGTAGGCTGAAGGGGAGACAGGCGGGTGCATTGTGGGTGAAAGCATGGAGACCAAAAACAGGGTTAATATCCATATCAGCCAATGAAAACCCCTGCGGCCATAGAATAACGTGAGACTTCCTGTTCCATTAGCATAGACCCCTTTAAGGCCAATCCAGAACTAATGCAACGCTCTAGTCTTTGGACGAGGCTCTCTATAAAAGCCACGCCCAAAGAACAAGACTTGCTTCGTGTATTCTTCTGTTGCATCGAGCACGCGCTACCTGATCCCAATCCCCAGAGTCTTCTATGGCTTAGCTGCAGTTCTGGCGCCCGGCTGGGCCTCCATCTTCGCTACTACGAGCTCTGCATCTGAAAGAGGAAAGAACAGAAGCATTAGTACAGCACCAGTTTCTACTTACCTTTCCGCGGCTTTCCAACGGCGTCGGCAGCTTCATTCTTCACTCGTGGTCCTTCTGATCTTCACCGCCCGTCTGAGTTACGGGTTTTCTGTTCTTCACCGCCCGTTGGAGTTTCCTTTGGCAATCTGCAAAGAAAAGAAAACACAAGAGAAAGACAGGTTAGTCTTTATAGACACTCGGAAAGCAAAATCCACAAAGGCAATACAAACCCGCACTTCTTCCTTGCGAACCCAGTGAAGCAACTGGGAAATCCGAGGACATTGGACATAATACTCAACAAAATCACAGCACTAAGGGCCAGTGAAGTAACTGGCCCTGGAACATTATTCGGGACTTTTGAAAGTTTTCCAACCACCAATAAGGGGAGCGGCATTGCCATTCTTCTCAGCAGCACCACCAAAACAAGCAAGGAGAACAGCTTCAAGTCAGCACGGCAACCATCCGGCCCGCACGATAGCGCCCCTGCAGAGCCAGGACGGAGAGCCCACCTTCCTAAAACAAGAGGTGGTCCCTCCCGCCCCCCCTTTAGACACAGTGCTTGAACCAACGGGGAGTCTCAAGGGAAGGTCTCTGGGTCGGGGCACTATTATAAACCCATTCTTTATCTTACAGGTAGAACCCCAGGTGAAGGGAGAAAGAGTTGGTTTCAGGGTGAGGGGAGAGCAGAGCAGAGGTCGAAGGAATCCATCGCTCCTGCGAAGATTCAGGTGAGCGTGACACTTTTAACCTCTCAGGGGTGTAATGCCATTGGACCATAATTTGAATCCACATTTCTCTCATCTGGATTGCCCACGTCAGTTTTGGTATATCCCTCCAGGTGTGTTCCCATTGTGTTCTGGGTATTGTTTCCCCTAACATTCTTTCCCGTTTCCTCATATAATTACATTGAATCTCCTCCTTTTGTGTGTTTTAAGAATTTTTACTAAATGGAGACAAATTTCTTTGTGGTGTGTGGTTTATGTATAGCTCGAAGGATGTTAGGTCTCTGGTCGCTACCTGCCTTATGGACGGGGTCAACAGACAATCTCTCAGTTGTTAATATTTAAATGTCTTTTGCTGTTAGGCCCAGCAGTGTCTTTGTTACGCTCACCTGATATCCCCGGGGGCGTCTGGAAGTATCTGAGATCTGGAACCCTGGATGCGTAGTTGCACAGTGCTGAATAATGAATCTTAGTTATTTGTAGGGTGAGCTATCTGTCCTGTGTTTCTTGTGCAGGGGCGCTTGACGTTTGTTGGCGAGCTGCATCACTGGTGCAGTTTGCCTTCCTTGGGACCAGGACTGATGCGACCCCGAATCTGCTGGTAGGCAGGTACGTTTGTTAATTGTAAGTCTTTGTTCTGTTTATGGTGGGAATTCATTAATGTCTTTATCTCCTTCTTTTCAGGTGCAAAGGTCTTGATGCTGGCGTGCCGGATGGAGAGGCACGTTTTCTAGGTAAGAGAAAGTGCAAAGCGCAGCGCCTTTATTGTCTTTTAAAGCTAACCTGTGTTTTCTTCTTCTTCTCCCCACAGGCCGCTGTGGTGCTGCAAGTGGATGAGAGCGCGATGAAAAACAGGCCCCCGGAATCCGTTAAGGTAAGTACAGCGCTGTGCGGTTGTTTAATATTGAAAGTGAACCTGAATATGTCTCTTTTGCTTTGCAGCTGTTGCTGTGGTGCTCCGGATGGAAGCGTGGCGTAGCGCGATGGAATTCAGGTAAGACTGATGGAATTCCATGTTTTGGAAGCACGCATTCTAGTATTGTTTTTACCTTTCTCGTTTTTGCAGGTCGCAATGTTCGAACAGCAGCTGTGGTAGCGGTTCGCCGGAAGTCCTTAAGCTAGTACTCAAATGTGAGTGATGTTACTTCCTCTCTCGGTTTCCACAGATTGCAGCCCAGTTTAGATGCTGAGTGCTGGATGGTGTTTTCTCAGATAAGGCAGAATAATCTTGTTCTTGCAGGATTACAAGAAGATGCTGGACGCGGTGAGCGTCACGCTGCAGGTTTGCAGAATAACTCAAAGCGTGTTCTGCAGTCAGGGTGTGGTTTATATAGCCCAGGTAAAGTAGTTCCAGGCCTGCCACACCCAAAACACTAGACCGCATGGCTTGGTTCTTAGAACTAGACTGTGTGGGTGCTTCCATGTTGGATTTAAAGGCCCATGTACATAAATGGGATCTAGTTTGTACAGCCCTTCCTTCCTCTCCCTACATATGAGCCCGGTGCTAAAGGCCTCCAGGACTGGCTCCAGGAGCCCTTTTGCAGTGGTTTTAAGGCCCTCGGGGTTCTGGTGGGAGCCTGCTTGTGGCACAACTTGTGCCCCCTCACAGTGGTCATGACAGTCTTGCATTGCTCAAACGATCTAATTTTCTGGTCCTGGTACATGTCCCCAAACTTTATTCACCAGCCGTGTCCCACTTTTTGTATGCCTCCTTCTCTAACCCTGGCAGAAATTCAGGTTTCTGATGCTTGTTATTCTGCCTTTAATCACATGCTGTGCATGTAGTCCGACATCCAGTGGTCACTGCAAAGTATTGCATCTTGTCTTTCGAAAATCAAAAGCGGACTTCGACATGGACGTGACTGTAACACTATCCCTAACGTGACATGTAGTGTACCCAAAATCCCTCACGCGTCGAGGTCCCTCAGATTGTTTTTTTCACACAATATACTGGTCACCCTAAACAGAGCTCATACAGAGACATTGGGCCTCATTACGACCGTGGCGGTCTGGAAATAACGGTGGCGGTAAACCCGCCGCCACCGTTGTTTCCGGACCGCCTGATCCCGACCCCTGCAGGCGGGAGGTGATGTTCCCGCCAGGTCTGACCTGGCGGGTTTAACACCGCCCGCCTGCAGGCGGACGAGGAAACACCGGCAGCATTACAAGATGCTGCCGGTGTTTCCATGATCCCGATTCCCATTGAGTCCCATAGGACTCAATGGGAATGGGGATTTACACCATTCCGCCTCCGTGATTCCCGGAAAACCGGGGTTGTGATGCCCCGGTAATTCCGGGAATCACAGAGGCGGAATGGTAATACGAGTCCGGCGTTAACCAGGCGGTTTTACCGCCTCGGTTAACGCCGGACTCGTAATGAGGCCCATTGTTAATTGTCCCATCCACCTTTGGTCGAATATATTAGATTATCATTTAAGATCACCCACCTATCGACGGCTGTTCCGGATCTCCGCCGAAACCTCCACAGACCGGCGGACGGTGATCCAGTAGGCGTTGCCAACCACGTGGCCGGGCCTTCCAGGTTGCCTACACCGTAGGGAGAGTGGGGTTGGCGTGGACATTTCTGTAAAATCTGAGAATGCCTTTCCCTTTCCTCCCTCTTTCTTCTTTGTTCTTTGTCACTTTCCCTATCCTCAGCTATGGAGAGGACTACATTTAGGTTTTGCCCCATTTGCAAGGGCAAATTTCCTTGAAGAGATGAGCATCGACAGTGTAACCGTTACTTACGCCTCGATCACGACAAAAAAGGTTGTGCGGCTTTCAAGCTTCTCCGTCTGAAGACATTGAAGGAGCGCCGTGTAAAGCGGTGGGCGGCCTACGTGATGTCAAAAGGCCGAATCAAGTTCTCCCACTGCCGCAACCGCGGAGTGCGACGAGGGCATCAGTGACGAGCAGGCCTCCGACTCGGATGTTGTTGATCTTTCGGCAGAGCGCTCCCGCTCGCATCATCTGGCCTCGGCCCCGCCAGGCACTGCTATGGGGACTGTACACCCTGGCGACAAAGATAAACACGTGCAACTCATTAAACACACAACCCCCGGCCAGTCTTCGACAAAGTCAAAGCAGTCCACAACGTCAAAGGGCACACCGGAAGTTTCGGCCGTGCCTGCCAACCATCAAGATCGGCAGCCCTCCCCGCAGATGCGCGTAGCGACTGGGCACACGAAAGTGAAGGGCGTTCCCCCCAATATTCCTAAACCCGTCGAGACACATTGTAAGAAGGCGTCTGCTGACGACAAGGCCCCGATTCCGCCGAAGACTGTACAACCGCGGGCCCAGGCTACGCGTCTCTGTACAGCGGAGGACGTTACCGAAAGCATTGCGAGAATTGTTTCGGCGGACGCTCAAACGCGTCAATCGAGGGATTCGGAAAGCCCTGGTATTCGTTGAAATCCAAAGATAGGCTTAAGGATATACCGGAACCCTCCGCCAAGCCTAAGGAGAAGCACAGGGACACACAAACCTTTGTCGGTCCCCCGGGAAGAGTTTACGGAAGGCGAAGAAGTTATTTCTTCGGCATTGAGACAAAAATCTTGACGTTTAGCATCAGAGGATCGTATTCAAGAGCCCATTCCACCTCTAGACCCCTATAGGTCTTCTATTTGGACCAGGGAAACATTTGAAAATTGTATGGACAGGCTTGATAGGTTTGTAACCCTCTCAGAGCAATCCACCCCTAAAAGACCACAGGAAGAAGCCCTTTTGAACTCTGTGGCTAAATTTCCAAGACTCTTTGATCCCTCTCATGAGGAGGATGTGTACACTTATGACCTCTGTTAGGGAGAATTCTCTGTTTAGGCTGAATGTCCTAACCTAGTGAGTCCCCCAGCAGCTTTGCTGGATTTCTGGAGTTTATTTTTTTTCCTCCTGCCAAGAGTGAGACTCTTTTTCTCCCACTCTTGGACATGATTTATGGTGTTCCTTTGACTGTTAATGTGTTTTATGGGCTATGGGGTCCTTTACTCCATAGGGTCTCATGTGTTTTTACTATGTGTGTTACACAGCACCCTCCGTGCAGTGACACAGGGGTGTCATAGTGACACCCCACCATAGACTCCATACCCTGGGACTGACTACTGTCTCCCAGGGCATGTAAAGTCACCATTGGCTTTACTAGTCCCAAATTATTAACAGAAACCGGTACAAACCATCATATTGTGGACGTACTGGTCGGGGCAATTTGTTAGTCTGTTAGTCGAGGGTGCACCTCTCCATCCCCCCTGATTGAGTTTTGGCTGGTGGCAGTACTTTTTATATTCGACCACGAATATATCCCTATGGGATTTTCCCATTGTTCGAGGTTACCAACTTTAATTATTTAATTCTCATAGCCTCGAACATACCGGCGGTTTATTTATTTAATATTAATTCGCCGGTTAGTATTTTTTGCCAGGACTCGATTCTAAAATGGCGTTTGTGTTCTCTTCTGTGATTCCAACCCAAGTCGAGCCCTTTGTTCTACTTTTTGGCGGGCTTCTCCACAGAAGCCTCCAAAAGTGGTGCCACTCTGTCTGGGTACCACAGGGGGTGTGGGAGGGGGTTTAGGCACCCTGGACTGAGTTACCTTGGTAACTCAAGTCGCACTCTTGTGTGATTGGCCCAAGTGGTGTGCCAGCCGGCTCACCACTTAGCATGTTTGATTGACAGCTAGGCTGAGTGAATGGGGGTGTGTTGCATAAAAGCAGGGTTTTGGGGACTGGAACTTGAGAAGTCGCCACAGGACCTGTGAATCCGACGAGGGAGAAGCTGAGCCGACCTAACACGACGACACCACCGGTGGAGCCCTGCGGAACCGACTCAACACTTCCCGACGACAGAGAAGATCTCCCGGCTGGAGAGGCTTCTTCCCCTGACTGGTGGGCACAACCAGTTTACCTTCTTTTCCTCGCAGCCCAGGACGTCTTGTGGTCAAATTGCCCGTGCCAAGCACCCCGGCAACCGGATAGCCACTTACCACTGGACCGCGAATAAAAGGACCGCTCCTTTTACCTGAGAACTCCGTGGCTGGTTTCTTCCCTGGCAGTGCAATGGACTCCTGTCTTCCTCCCCGACTAGATCCTCTCTTCCCCCAGACGAAGCACTGACTTGCACCCGCTGCCAGGAACAACTGCCCCCGCTGGAGTATTCTCACCACTTTAAGGTACCGTGTCCGCCAGGCCTCCGTTTCTAAAGATTGCTACAAGGTAATAATAATCCCTTAACCTTCTGGACTGGGCTGGCTGCCTTGACCATCTAACTGGTCCCTTTCTTTGGTCCAACTCTTTGTGAACCTTTTCAAGACTTTTTGTGCACTTCAACCGTGTGACCTTGGACACATTTCACTCTGATCCTCTTAAAGTGGATCCGGCCTTCTGAACTCTAAATTCACGGTTTTACTTTGCCGTCTTCTCTTGTTGTGTTCTTGTGAAAGTGTTGGGATCTGTTTCAAATTATACTCTACTTTTCTCTCGCTTTTTAAAACTAATTATTAGAGTGCCATCTGCGTTAAGCGCTCCTCTGTGTCTGAAAATAAGTGGGGCTTTACTTAAGAATTGTCTAATATTCTTTTAAGGGAGTGTATATCTTTTAGTGACCATGTTTTTGAACTGCTTAACATTAGTGCCTGTGTGTTTTACTAGATGTGGTTTTAAATAAATAATTATATCTATTTTACACCAAGCTCTGGTCAGTCTTTACTTGTTCTACTGTGTTCTTCTGACCTATTGTGAATACTCTGTATAGTGCCTAACTCTTCTTGAGGGAAGTCTGACTGCTCAGCCACAGCTATAAGTGAATCTGTGTGGTACAGACTGCTACCAAGTGGGTTTACTGCCAAACACCTGTAGTCTTAAATCTTTTGCAGTGGTCCCAGAGGGAACTGCACAGGTTTCTGCCTAACAACCTCACTGAGGAGTAGGTTCCTGCAAACACTCAGGATGATGATCACTTCATCGACACTGAGGCTATGCATGACCCCATAGATGAGTGAGGAGAAAACCCGGATATGGTTGACCCTCAGCCTTGGCAGTCTCCAAATCCTTCTCCAGAACCTGATGCCCTGTGTTTAGACTCCCCACAGACCGCTCCCACTAGACAGCCCTCTCGAGTGGACGATCAAATGAATTTAACGCCATGTTGCGCCAAGCAGCAGAACATTTCAAGATCGCCACAGATGAAGCTGTTCCTGAGGCCAACTTTGTGGAGGACATTCTTAAAGAGAAACCGCCGGCCAGCCAGGCTATTCCTCTGCTTAACTCAATTAAAAAGCGTCTGGCTCCCTTATTATCAACACCTGCACTCACAAGAGCAGTTAATCCAAGGATTGAAAAGCTATTTCGGCCTTCATCCTCTGATCCCCTTTATAGAAGTGGTCACTCCACCCCCGACTCACTGGTGGTGACCACTACAAGAAAAAGGGCAGGGGTTCCACTGTCAACTGGGGAGGCACCCCCTGACAATGTCATGATTCCTGCCCCTCATGTCACCAGCCCTCCAAGATGTCAGGCTTGAGCCAGGCCACGATCACCTACATGGCCCTCAAGGGCCTCTCCATCCCTCCAAAGACCCACTTGGAGTCAGACTTGGCGCTTGTGGCACCAGACTCACTCCCTCCCATAGGATAACATTGGGGATTGGACTTGTAGTGCACTGATAGGGACAAAATGGATGCCCCCACATATTTCGGTTCCCAGAACTGCATGTGCAGTCTAGTCTTTTGGGTGTGGTTCAGCCCAGAGACACCTGGGATACCCAGAAACTATTTAAGCCACGCCCACGCTGAGAAACATGCTTCGTGCACCTGCCCATCATTCATCGCTCCTTCTGTTCTGCGGGCATCTTCGGCGGTGTCATTCCCATCCCTGCATGCCGCTTCCTAAGGAAAAGGGAAAAGAACAGAAAAAAGGCATTAGTAAGCATTCTCCAAATCTTCGCTTATTTTTAAATATTGTACGAGCTTCAAACGCTTACCTGAATCCCAGACGCTCTGGGGGAACTCTGTCTCTGGAAATTCTCATCCATCTGCAAGAGGGAAAAGACACTCCAGGCTAGCGTGGAAACATTTAGAGGCGCTGCATACCGCGCTTACTCACCGCATTTGTTCTTCATAACCGGCATAATCGGCATCCACGCTGAAAACGTCTAAAAGACACAAGAAAAGAACTCAGTTCAATACAAATACGAAAGGGGTGCATCGCGCATTGCGCTCTCACTCACCATCAGCGCTACTCATCTCAGCAGCACGCCGCCATCCCCGGACGCCGGCCATCATCTAAGGAAGGAAAGGAACGAAGTTAGAGAACTGTTGAAAAGACTCATTATACTTAACTGTCAGACGCTTGCCAGTGAAGTAACTAGGCAGCAACGAGCCTGCATCAATCAACGTGCCCCTGCGCTGAAAGCAGGACGGAGAGCACACTATCCAAGAAAATAAGGTGAGCTGTGGATCAAAGGGAAGGGTTGGACCCCGGGGAAGAAGGGGTTCAAGCACACAGAGACAATAGGGAGTTAAACTCTACCAATCCTGTGTTTCAGGCCCAGTCTCCAGTCGAATAGCCTCCAGGGAAGGGTTTGAGGTCGTAAGAGGTCAGAACAGGCTGAGTGACATCCCCGTGGATACCAGGTGAGCGTTACAGACAAAGAGTGTAATAGACTACGCTCTAGGAAAGAGGGTCACGGCTGCAGCAGCCTTTTCTACACGCATTGCTAACAATACTACCTTATTAACCAGCTACGCGGACGCTCAATGGGCCATATTACAGGAAGGCCTGCAGGAGGTTCCTGAACCGCTACTAACTAGTCTTCTGTCCGCGGTAACCAAGGGCAGACAAGTAAACCAAAGCATACTCAAGAACACTTAGGATTCCGCTGACAGAGCGGGGTCCAATGTTGGCTCAGGGCACCCTCCTGAAGACACACGTGGCTAAGAAACTCTGGGTTGAAGCCAGAAACTCAAGCGTCACTTATTAAAAAACCCTTGGAAGAATCCAATCTATTTGGAATAGCGGTCGACGAAGCTCTCGAGACCACAAAGAAGGAGCACGACAACCTGAAGATGCTAGATCAAATCACACAAAAACCATCCACAAGGTGAAGAACTGGGTCCAGAAGCCTTTTTCGTGGCCAACGCTTCCCTCAAAACCAGTACACCTCAGAAAACAATTGGTCTTCTCAAACCAGAGGATACACCACCTTGTATCCCCAAAGGGGTCAGCGTTGTGGGAAAGGAAGGGGCCAGAACTTTACCCCCAAATGCTCCCCGGCCTCAGGTTCAAAATGACCCAAAGATGTCCCCTCCCATACCTCCCCGGTCGGTGGCGGCTAACATCATTCCTTCAAGCATGGGAGGGGTTAACTACAGACCAGTGGGTGCTGAAGACTGTGGCCCACGGGTACTGTATAGAGTTCTGCCGGTCCCCAACATTCAGACCTCCACGCGCAAGACGACTGACACCAGACCATCTGCGTATCCTTCTTCAGGAAGTCGAGACACTAAAAGAAAAGGAAGCCATAGAGGTTGTTCCTCTTTCACGGGTAAACAAAGGTATTTATTCAGTGTACTTCCTTGTACCCAAAAAGGATCTGACCATGAGCCCTGTATTAGATCTGCGCCCAGCGAGCAAATTTGTAAAGCCACAAAAGTTCTGCATGGTCCCTCTGCAGGAAGTAATTCCCCTGCTCTCACAGGGGGATTACATGGCCACACTGGATATGAAAGATGCATACTTTTCATATTTCAGTGTTGCCAGCGCACAGAAAATACCTCAGATTCATGATACAAGACAAACACTCTCAATTCAAGGTACTACCCTTCAGCATAGCCTCCTCACCAAGGGTATTTACAAAAGTACTAGCAGTGGCATCAGCACACCTGCGCAGGCAATCTATCCCGGTTTATCCTTCCCTCGACAACTGGCACTCTTATGAAACCTGTCAGTCAAATACCCAAAGAACAATAGATCTTTTATTCAGTCTGGGATTCTCCATCAACGAGAGGAAATCCAGCCTAGACTCCAGACAGGCCAAGCAGTTCCTAGGGGCTCTAATTCGAACAAAGGACAGCCTCGTCTTCCCCTCCAACGAGAGGGTCCAAAACATGCTGTTTCAAATCCCTCAATATGTAGCCAGTCGAGAGGTGACGGTACGCAAGTATATGCGACTGTTAGGAATGATGGCGTCATGTATTTATTTGGTTCTTCACGTGCGCTTGCGTCCAATGCAGGAGTGGCTCAACAGCCAGTGGTGTCAGGCCAGCAGACAATGGGACGATCTAGTGGTCGTCTCGCCATCCCTTGTTCTCTCCCTACGGTGGTGGTTGAGGGAGAACCTCTTGAAAGGGAAATCCTTCACCGCCCCCATAGTGGAGGCCACTCTAACTACAGACGCATCTCTCACAGGGTGGGAAGCTCACCTGCTTCAGCAGACAGCACACAGAGTTTGGTCGTTGGACATAGCATCCAACCACATAAACCTGTTGAACTGTTAGCGGTATTCAACGCACTGAAAGCTTTTCAAACTCAACCGCAGGGAAAGACAGTCCTGATCCTCACAGACAGCACCACGGCCATGTATTATCTGAACAAACAAGGGGGCACTCACTCTCCAGGGCTGTCCAAACTGTCCCAGAACATTTGGAAGTGGGCTCTCAAACAGAACATTTTTCTGCTGTTTCAACATGTTCCAGGGGAACTCACTCTTCTGGCAGGCGTACTCAGCAGACACTTCCCACTACCAAGAGAGTACAAATGGCGATTACACAAAGAAATCGTCTCCAACGTTTTTGCGGAGTGGGGTTTTCCAGAGATCGACTTGTTCACAACTCTGGAGAATGCTCCATGCCAAGATCACGCCTCCAGATAGCCCCCAAACCGTTCCAAGGGGAACGGACTCTGGATAACATTGTCAGGGAAATTTGTTTACGCTCCCCTTCTCAACAGGCTAGTGCACAAGATGCACCAGGAACCAGTCACAGTGACATTGGTGGCCCCCATGTGGGCCCACCAACCCTGGTTTGCTCATCTGATGGAGATGTCTCTTTCTCCTCCGATGAATCTGCCTTGCCCATACAACATGTTGTCACAAGACAAAGGGGAGACACTTCACCCATGCCCGCAGACATTGAGGTTAGCGGCCTGGCTCCTTAGGTCATAGAGTTTGGGCACCTACAACTCCCTCAGAGATGTATGGACATACTCAGGCAGGCAAGAACACCGAATACTCGATATTGCTATGCCAGTAAGTGGAAGCGTTTTGTCATCTGGTGCAACTCTAAGAGCTTCAACCCCATTGACTGCTCTCCTACACATTGTTTTGTACCCGACTCATTTACTTGACTCAGGCCTGGTCTTTAACTCTCTAAAGGTTCACTTAGCTGCTCTTTCAGCCTACACTACATCACAACAGAAGGTGTTGTGGTGGAAGATACCAGTTATTAAGGCTTTCATGGATGGAGTAAAGAGAATTCACCCTCCCATTTCTAGCCCAGCTCCCGGATGGGACCTGAAAGCGGTGTTGACTAGACTTATGGGCTCTCCTTTCAAGCCCATGCATAGAGCAATTCTCAAAGATCTCGCCTGCAAGACTGCTTTTTTAATAGCTATTACTTCCATTAGGAGAGTAAGTGAACTACAAGCGCTCTCAGTTCTAGACCACTTTGTAACAGTTCAGAGATGAGGTGGTTCTGCGCACTCACCCTAGGTTTGCACCTAAATTCATTTCAAGGTTCCATGTGAACCAATCCATAGAAGTACCAACGTTCTTTCAGAACCCCTCAAACATGGGAGAAAGAAGCCTGCACACACTGGATGTACTCAGAGCAGTCATGTTCTACATGGAAAGAACTAAGAAAGACAAATCAGTCTTTCGTTTCTGTGGCAGCAAGTAGAGAAGGAGATCTGGTCTCCAAATCTACTATCTCTAGGTGGATTGTCAACTGCAGCACACTCTGTTTCTCTCTTGCTAAGAGAGAACTGCCCTTCAAGCCTAGAGCACATTCTACTCGAGGCACTGGGGCTTCCATAGCATTCATTGCAAATGTTCCCTTAGAGTCCATTTGCAAGGCGGCAACCTGGAGTTCTGTACACACCTTTACAAAACACTATTGCCTAGACACTCATTCTAGATCTGATTCTCAGGTGGGGCAAGCAGTACTAAGACATCTTTTCACTACTGTTCCTTCTCACAACCTACCTCCAACTCTGGGTACTGCTCGCTAGTCTGCACAGCATGCGATTCTAAGCAGATTAACAAGCATCAGAAGACATGCATTACTTACCGTAAAAGCATTCCTGATGATTGTATCTGCTTAGATTCACATGCGCCCACTTTTCTCCCCGCTTGGATGGAAGGAACATAGACCTCTTACTATTTTCTGTACTCACTGACGTTAGTCATAGGCTCCCTCATGGCAGGAAAAATACAATCGGAGGGACCTCGACGCGTGAGGGATTTTGGGTACCTTGCACGTCTCATTGGAGATAGTGTTACAGTCACGCCCATGTCGACGTCCCCTTTCGATTCTCGAAAGACAAAATGCAATACTCTGCGGTGACCACTGGATGTCAAACTATATGCACAGCATGTGAATCTAAGCAGATACAATCATCAGAAATGCTTTTACGGTAAGTAATGCATGTCTTTCTGAACATGAACCTAAAAGGCGCTGGTTCTTCCTTTAGCTCGCCTCTTTGTGTTGTATCGTCCAATACATCTACGGTTGCTCTCATCACTTTGCTAATTTAAATGTGTGGTGTATATACTTTTCCCCTTTCCATAGCAGTTCCGACAATGGAGTACCCACCACTGCCCTGTCCTGGGTAGCCCACATTTTGTGTGAGTCTAATGGGACCCATTATTTTAATACCCACAGTTGCGCCACTTCATAATATTAGCGTACTCTAGTATATTCCTCTGTTTAATATTGTCTCCGGAGGTGTATGGCCTTCTGGGAGAGTGTGTCCCTCCCCCGTGCTTCCGCTGTAGTGTAGGGGTAAAAATAGCCTTCTTCTTTCCCCACAATCGCTGAGTGTTCCTCGTGTATCCACTGGTGGGCTACCAGCGGGCGTCCGGTAAATCCCTCTTTATTACCAGCTACCCCCCTGGGTGTCTGTCTGCTCTGGGAGCGGGGTTTGATTTGATTTAGGCTGTTGGCTGGTGGGGGGGGAGATACCTGGAGTTGTAAGCCCTTCTGTGAGAGTCTGTTCCTCCACACAAATTCTCTTGTGGTGGAGCGGTAGATGCAACCATCTGCTTTCCTGCCGAGTGCTGCGTGGTCCTAGTGTATCCTCTGGTGAGATACTGCCTGATTAACCAGCTCTATTACCAGCTCCCACCCCCCCCCCCCGTACCCAGTTACCTTGTCAGTTCTGGGCGGGTTTGCTATTATCTGTCCAATATGCAGCATATTGTACGGAGTCCTCCCCATTGCTTTTATCTGGAACTCTGAGATTTCCCACGATTGCTTTTCTGATTGCCTTCTGCACGCTACCCAGCTGTGTACCTAGGACCGCGAGGTATCTGGGCCGCGGCGTGCCAGTGTCTATGCACCCAGCGCGGGGAGGGGGGGCCTGTCTTAAGTTTTTTGTGGAGCCGGTGCAGGGCTCAAATATTTAAAAGTTCTTCTCATTCGGGACGGGAAGGGTCCGTAACTTTATATGTATTGCTGATTGCAGTCCCGATTTTTCACATCCCCGCCGGTGTCCGCTCCTGATTCTCGTGGGGGTAGTCGTTCTAACCCTTGCTCTTACCTGCCCGCTGTGTCATGGGTAATACCCCTATGTTTTGCTTGTACGTTTCAGGGAAGAATCTCGTTTTACTGGCAATATAAGCTTGGCCTCCAGCAGTCCATCCTCGTCGCTGGGCTGCTTCCACTTTCCGTTGCTCTGGTGAAGTTGATCGGCCTTTCGAACGCCCGCGGTCCCACCTCGTATGGTGGCCTGTCCAGCTGCTTTGCGCGTGCCCTTCACAGTTCCGTGTGGGAGTGCCGATTTTCTCTTCGCCTGTCCGGAGTCGTCCCCCACTTCCCAGCTGTTCTTCCCTTTACATGTCGACTTCTCACAGGAGCCCTTCACGGTATCATTTCTCCCTTTGCTTCATTGCAATTGCTTTGCGTTGCAGCGCCGGCAGGAGAGACGCTTACACACGCCTGCTTCCACCGGCCGCCATTTTGGAGTCCTCTTGTCCATTTGTTTTAACGGCCCTTCGCTTCTTTTGCCAGGGGACGCTACTTTCTGTCTTCTTAGACAAAGGATGTCTAGCTCTTTTTTCCAGGACTTGAGCTGACAAGGTTGTTAATATACAGACCCATTTCAGATGGATTGTTGTCTTCATTTCCAAATGCTACGTCTTGGCAAACTAGGAGATGCCTTCAAGCTTTTGGGCTCAATCTGTCAGGTGTCTGGCAGCTAGCCCTCCTTTGCAGAGGGGCATCCTGGTTGTGTGATGTCCACCTGGATATCGTTGCGCACTTGGTCAAGCATTTCCTTCATTCCTTATTTGGAATGAAGACACCTCCTTTGGATGTGCGGTTCTCTAGAGATTCCTGATGAGGTGCTAGTTACTTGCTCTTCTCCAGTCTCAAAATTCTGTACTGCTTTGGGGGTCTTGTAAAGATGAGGTATCTGTGGGAGGAAGAAATTATTTAGACTAACAAATTACTTACCTTCTGTTACTGGCTTTCCGATGAATTAGTCCTTTCTCCCACATATTCCTCATCACCCACGCACCTACCCCTCATTAGGGAATGCTTTCAACCTGTGGCAGTTTTGTGGTTCCTTGTCTCTGAGCTCAGGTGATACTTTGCGTAACTGAGAATGCAACCTCTCCATGTATACCACCCTGGAGGTCACATCCAGAGTCGTCACCAACGATGCAAGGAGGAGCCAATAGACAGCCCTAGTGCATCCCCGGTGGCTGTACGAATTTAAAAAGCCTCACTAGAAAAGGGAGATAGGGGGGCCTGTTGTGTAGTACAGTTAACACTTAACAGATAAGTAAAAGACCCACACAGGTACGTTATAAAAAATAACAATCTTTTATTAAAGCTCTACACTAAGACACGCACACCTTAGGTATTATAGGCTTGGGAAAAATACTTTAGAACATATATACAACTTAGGTGGGTCACCCTCAAAGGGTTACACTCCACTTCAGATTACTAGGAAATAAAACACATAATAAAACACATATATGTAATGCAATCTTTTAAAGTAGGGGAACAAGTGATGTTATCTCAAAATGATGCCCAGCACCATATGCTAACTTTGAAAGTCCAGCCCTAGTCTACCCCAAGTCTCAAAGTCTTTACAGTGTCCCAAAAAGTTCCTGAGAATGGAGACAAGTAGCCAGAATGACCCATTCAATGGTGCGGGCACAGTACCAAAGTTCAATTAGTGCAGGGCAATAACAACACTTCAAAGATGAGGACTTGAGAGACCTAGGTCCAGTTCCAGTATGAATAGTAGCAACTACTACTCTTGGGGTTCTTCAGGAGGACCTCCAGAAGTACTGACGTGGACACAACTACCCTGGATCATCCCCGGCTAGTGCTAAGGTACACAGGACATTACGCCCAATGCAAATCCTATGGGGAGGGGTGGGTCAAGAGATATAAGAGATTTCGGGCCCTGAATCCCCACAAAAAAGTTAAGAATGGTCCAAGGTGACCAATCGCTTGGGGAAGCAAGGCTCACAGTTGCTGTCGCCATGCAGGCTCGTCTGGTTGCGGGTTTGAATCTGTAATCCCAGGTCCTCTTTAGAATCCTCTGGAGACTGCTTATTGTAGGGCAAACACATAGACTGGTTCCACAGTGAAGAAGGGACCCTCACAGAGGTCTTCATGGATACACTTCTTGCATTGAATCCAGATCGGGTCAGGAGGCACTCGGCAAACCAGCGGTTGAACTTCGGTTCTCCTGCAAACACTTCTGGTGGAGGACAGCACAGTGGATTTCCAGAGTCCGAGCTGAGCCTCGAAGATGCCCAGGATGAATTCCAGCCGTTTGGTCAGCCAGCGGTCCTTGCAACGGCGGATGTCTGGTTTCGGCTTTACAGAGCAAATGCAGCTGTGCACACTCCAGCGACGAAAAACTTGTGACAAACATCGAGCAGGACATGTGACTGGTTGATCCCACAAATCTATAGGAGGAAGGAACCTCACAGAGGTATTCCCTGTGGAGTAGAACGTCTAAGTGGGCGATGCAGTGTTTTTTTACTGGAACAGCACTGGTCTCTGCAGCAGTCCTCCAGCATTCCTCCATCATCCTCTTCGGATCTCTTCAGTTCCAATGGTCGACAGCGCTCCTGGGTCCAGCTCATCTCCTTCTATCCAGAATAAGTGCTGAAGGTGACCCCAGCCCTCAAATTTGGACACTCTACAACATTCAAACTTGGGGGTGGCTGTCCAGTTGGGGAAAGCCCGCCTCCCAGAATCCTCCAGCAACATCCAAATCACTGGAGGAATGCTGATTGGGGGCACGTATCTACCTTACAACTTCCTGCTAGCTCTCTCACAAAGGTGAGCCTTTGCAGCCTTTCTTCGAGATGCCCACCAAGGTGCAAAGAAGGGAGAGAGCCCTCCCCCACCTTGAAAGAAAGGACGGTTAACAAAGGACAGGGCAATGGAATGTAACAACACTGCTACTTAGAAACAAATTAAGAGGATACAAAGTTTTCCTACAGAAGTTCAATGAATTTGGCTTGTGCTGGGATTAGCAAAATGCACTAGTCACAAAAAGGAGGTGACTACTCCTACAGTGGGGAGTCTAGGGACTGGCAAGGTAACCCAAAACTACATTACACTATGGACTCTGGGGTAGTCACATGGTAGTGGGGTGCTGTCATAGGAAAGCACGAGCTACAGACCGAGGCGGAATGTTCTCCCCTCCACTGGATCCTTGTAAGAAGGAGTCCTGTGGGCCCAAAACTAAAGAACATGCAGGATGGGGTGGATGAAAAGGTTTCCGACATCTGGAGTCCGATAAAAATCCCATAGTCCAGGAGTAGTGTTGAGAGGCTCAGGACAGAGAGGGTAGGATTTGCAAAAAGAATCTCCATAACCGTCTCATACAATGTGTCAAATTTTCTCAAAAGGAAATACATTTATCAACTGCATTTAGCTAATTCATTTAACCTATTGTAAACTTTGTTCTCCCTTGTAAATTTGGAGGCAGATAATGTTATTGTAGTACCATGTGATTGTCACATCTTGCCTAAACGGGTGTTAAGAAAATGGTGCCATGGTTTAGGGTCTCTGCAAATCAGGCCTGAAAGGTTTTGAAATAATCCATACTTGTTAAACTACTGCCAAGAACATCAAACAGGAATTAAAATATACTTGTTGGAAAGCTATCCAGAAGTAGTTGTAGCTAATACCTACTACTTTATCAATACCAATTAGGCAATAAAATCTCTGGTTGTTTTGAGTTCTCGTTTAAAAATATAAGACTTTATTTTTGACACTGCATCCAACAACATTTAAGTTGGAATAAGACCCTGTACTACGATAGAATACAGTTAATATTTACTCCAATGGCACTATCATGATTCAAGTTAATACTTCACAATCAATTCCAAATTTGGCCAAATTAAGAGGCTCAACGATCAGCTGCTGAAGTGTTTGATCCCATCAAAATCAGACACACTACTGCAGTGCCAGGGGATGAAAGTCTCGGGTGAAACAAAAACAGAACATCAAACTGTGAACTGCCATTCTCAACACAGCCCTGATAAGAGGCCAATTGGGAAGCAAATCAAGTCTAGGCCTACCATCTCAACTACAAGAAGCCAAGGAGGATCAACAGTATGTTCTTGATGAAAACTTAACTGCCTACACCCACATGGAATCATGGACAAGCTACACATTTCTGCCCATAAGTAAGAGTTTACCTGAAAAGGGCCAAAAATGAAGACTTGACGCTTTTTATTTTTGTATTTTTTTTTTTATTGGCATTTTCAACACAACCAGCACCAATGCGGCAACAATAACCATATCCCACAACTCCCACCCCCAGGGACATGACATCTCACCGAGGAATATATTCTAGGTATCGGATCCCAAGTATTATGTGCACACTGTACTATTCAGTCTTATTTTCTCTCCCTCCAGTGTCTGACCCACATCGGGCTCATCCGAGTCCTGCTGAAAGTGTCACAACATTTTATTCCACTTTTTCTGTTTTTCGGGGGTAATGTTGGATCTTCATCTGTGTCTTGGGAACACCCGATCAGATATTGTATGTAGGTGCCCACATATTCTCAATACCAGGTTGGGTACGAGTTAGGGAACCATATCCTATTTCCATGTCATTGCAATATAAAATGTCCGCCCTCCATTGTGCCACCTTGAGACTTTGCTTTCCTCCCCACATCATTGCAACCGCCGTTTGGCAAGGATCAGGATAATTCCTATTAGTTTCTCTGTGCTTTTCGGAATAATTTTGGTATACCCTAGTAATGCCATCAGAGGGTTGGGTTCTAAGCTCTCCCCCGTTATGCCACTGATTGTGTCAAATACTTGTTCTCAGAACCTCCATGTGAGAGGGCATTCCCACATCACGTGTAGAAAGTCAGCTGAAGCGTTATCGCATTTGACACATCTGCCTGAGGTGTCTGGAAAGAATCCCTTAAACTGGACCGGTTTATAGTAAAATTGATGCAAGTATTTGAAGTGAATTAATTTAAAGCTCCCATTTGTAGCCCCGTTCCACAACCCCTCCCAGCAGTACCTCCACACTTCCTCAGAAATCTCCTGACCCAGGGCCAGCTCCCATTTCTTCTGGGGGGAGGCTTTTGTTACCTCCTTTAGGGTGAGGCTCATGGCATAAATCACTGAGGTCACTCTGTTGCTGAGGACACCATGAAGCATTTTGTCCAATATGGGGGCTGTCTATGGTTGCTTGGGAAATGTCAGGACCAGTTGTCGCATGGCCACCCTCAATCTATAATATTGAAAAACTTCCAATGTGATAGTTCCCCCTTATCGTTCAATTCCTCCAGTGTTACAAATGACCCTTTTGGAAAGAGATCACCCCCAGCCGCTTCATTAGGGCAACAAAGCTCGCCTCTTTGATGATGGGAATCACAGGTGTGATTTGGGGGAATATAGAACCCCCCACCCCTTAGACATGCGTTCTATACAGGTCCAGGCCCTACATGCGACATCTACCATGTTGTGTGCATGATGTGTTCTGCTGGATGCTGTGAGGATGATAGATCGCAAAGTGATGGTGCTGTGATTGCTCTTTCCACCCCATGTGTCTTCTGTTCCCCAAACCAGTAGAGGAGAAACCCTGCTTGTGCTACATTGTAATATGTTTCAAATTCCGGGCGTGCAGGACCCCCTTCATTTATGAGCGCCACCAGCTTGTCCCAGGAGACTCTTGCCCGCCCATATGAACTGCAGCATCGCTGATTTCAGTTCTCTGAAGTATTCTCAGGGTATTGCTATAGGGGCATTTAGAAAAACATATAGGAAACCTTGGATGTAATGTAATCTGAGAGATTCTACCATATAGATTGAGGCAGGTTCACCCATCCATTGCTGTTTTAGCCTGTTCTAAAGCTCTCTGATAGTTATTTTTATATACAACATCTATGTCCCTTACTTTATAAATCCTGAGGTAACTGGTCTGGACCATATGCCAGTGGAACACCCGACCCATCCAAATATTGTTCCAACTTGTTTGTTAGTGGGATGCCCTGCGCGATTACAAACCGGATTCATGACAGGATTGTATTCTTCTGCCCAGATAATCTCCCCAGGCAGAAGTTTCCCCAGCTGAAGCTCAATCCAGTCTAGTGTCTGTACATGGTCTTGTTTCGGGCTGTAGTAGTTGACTAGGGTGTATAGTTTACCTTGAATGGTTCCCCGCACCACAAGACCCCTCCCCTCCCGATCTTTAATCACAGTGGTCTGGCGAAACACAACAGAGCTATGAATGAGAATGCACACCCCTCTTGCATACGAGGAATAGGAGGAAAAATATCCGCCAACCCCAACTTCTCCCAAATCTGGACTCTATCTCCGATGTTAAATGAGTCACCTGTTGAAACACAATTCCCACCTGATGATGCTGCATTTACAGCAGGACCTTCCAACACTTGGATGGGCAGTTCAACGCCCTTACGTTCCAGGTAATGTAGTTAATGTAGTATGTAGTATTCCAAACCCCCTCGCCTGATCTCCCCAACTAATCAGCATCATCCCTTCGCCATCCCATGCATAGAACTTAAGCTTCTGCATGAGGTGTGGCTTGATGCCCAGCCATCCACTACACCTCCGCTATCTTAACATTTGTGACCCAACTGCCCTCGGATCAAGTTGCCCACTTTGTTTCATATATCACTCAGTACACAAGGATATGTTACTCTGGCTGTGATTTCACCCATTGTTCCCATGTTGTCTGGGGTGCCTCTATTGCAGTTAAAGAAACTGGTTGGCTTTCTATGGGGTATGGAAGAAGATTGCTTGTCGCTCATGTTCTAGCTGCAGCTTTGCTGTGATGAGCATGGCATAACGGATGCCCCTCTTCGGCATTTGTTTCTTGACTTCCATTTACGTTCTCCTAGAAGCTTGTACCTTGTCCGGAAAATCGAAGCAGAATATGATTGTGTCTCCTTTATAGGTCACAGTTCCCTTTTCTCTGCCTTTACAGAGAGCAAGATCTCTAGCCCGATAATTTAGCATGCAGGCTATAATTGGGCGTGGCGGGGGCCCGGGGATCGGTTTCTTCCCGCTCTACACTCAATGCGCCCTTTCCACTATGAATACCATTGAGAAATCCTCTGGCCCCAACACCTCCCACATTATCTCCTCCACTAGGGGTTCCATAATTTTCTGCTCCCACCGATTCGAGTCCCCTGCTATTCTCAAGTTATTCATTCTGGACCTGTACTCTAAATCCTCCTGTTTATCAGCAAGCTCCTTCAGGGCCTGTTTCACTAGTGTCATGTATCTGGCTGTAGACATGGACTTCATCAAGTCTCTCCCCATGTATGTCGAGACTGACCTGCATGTGGTCAAATTTACAAGTGAGGGTGTCCATCTTCCCATCCAGGGACTGTATGCTGCTTTGCAGCTGGTTGAACACTTCCTTGCTGTCTTGAAACGCCTTTGTGGGAGGGTGGGTTGGGGATGTGCCCAACTGGGGATCCCTCCATCGGCCTGTTGCTTTTTTGCCTGAGAAGGGGTGTCAAAATGCACTTTAGACTGTTGTTTGCCTCCTTTGCCTAATTTTGACATCTCGATATTGCCCCTATTGTGTTCAATATAAATGCTGCCTGCTGCATCCCGTGTTTGCTGCCGATCTAACCCTTCCCTGGTCACAATGTGGTCTCACAAAGTCAGCCTCTTAAATTCCCAGTTGCCCTCCAGATTAGTTAGTCACGTTTTGTGGTCTTTCCATCCTTTTGCACCTTCAGACGGCAGTCCTCTGATCAGGGGGATCTGTATCTGCTGCAGGTGGATTTGCGTGTAGGGTTCCCAACCGCAGACCGCTCACTGCCTCAGTGTTATGTCCTTTTGGTAAATCCTTCGCAATCCTAGGTCCTTCCACCTTCTGATTCTTGTAGGTTCCCCATGCCTGAGCTAAGGGGGCATATGGTTTGCTGCGCTGTGGGTCTGCCCTTAGGGTCTCAAGCCACGGGCCACACACTGCCTATGTTTCACTGCAGTTATCTCATCTGTTATGCCTCACCAGGATTGCTTCTCAGTGTTGTTCCGATTTGTGCTGCACAGGGTGGTGGGGGAAGGGAAGATGAAGACCTTCGCTGTGGTCCCTTCCTCCATGATAGTGTCTCCCTGGGGCTTATATTCTGCATTTGTGCCCTTCAGTGAGTTGGCCAGTCCAGACTTAGTTGCCCCCCCCCCACCCACCTCAAGGAGCTTGCTCCACCCAGTGTTCTCCAAGTTCAGACACTTATCTGTAATGAAGCCGGAGTGTCGCACTCCCTTCTCGAAACTATGGCCCTTGCACCCCCTATATCCGCAGTATGAAGGCAGAGGACCATGATCCCCTATGCCTGGGGGGCACAGTTGCTGCACGCTGCACACTTCTCATGCTCGCATCCGTTGCAGTGCCTCTGTCTGGGCTATTGTTCTCGCAGGGGCTCTACGTTCACCGGCACCGGAACGTGTTGCACATCCCTCACGGGTCTACACTTGATCCGTCTTCTTTGGGGGCTGGAGTCACCTCCCTGCCAGCAGTCAGGTTTTGAACAGCCCTATGGCTTCTGTACTGTTCCCGTGTGGCGCGTTCCAGAGCTCAGTCTTCTCCCAGCTAGGCATTGGAACCAGTGAGTTCCCGCCTGCGCAGTGCTGGGCAACGCTGAATTTCCAGGACCACCGGATGCCCTGCGCACCGTGTAATTAGGTTTTCGCAAGTTGCCTGTTGTGGTTGGGGGGCTTCTGCCTGATGTTGGCAGGGGAGCCTGTTATGTGCTCACTTGTCCGGTTTGATGGGGCTCGCCACTGTCACTCAATTCTCTGCCATTGCAGGTGATTTGCTGTTCACCCCGGCAGCGTACTGTTCATCCTGAGGCAGATTGTGAACCGTGCTTCGTGCCCGGGCCAGCTCCTCCTCCACTGCATTCAGGTCGTTGTGCTCAAAAACCCCAGACGTAGCAGTCCGTATCTCTTTGCATCGCGCACTGGCAGGCTTCAGACTTCACCCCAATGTGGGCGAGTGTCATAAGGCTCAGGGTTGTGTCTGAGGGATTGGGCCCGTCGGGAAACATCAGGATAATTGCCGGATTAGAATGAGGGGCTTAGGAGCTCACAGGCTCACGGACATCTTGGCTGGGCTCTCTAGCGCCCTACGGCTGAAGATTCAACACTTAAGTCACACTCTGTATGCAACCTACATCGAAGGAACCTAGCCTTCCTTTTTCCTGCAGGAGAGTAGACCTAGCAGATTTTCAAAAAAATTGCAGTGGCAACTTTAAAGATGGTCTCAATGCTCATGCAGCAATCAAGATAGCAGTCCATAACCTCATCACAGAGCATGACATTAATTTACTAAGTTGCCCATTGCACCATTCTGCATCGCTCATCCTTCAACAGCTCTCCAGTTGAAGAAAGGTTTAGGATCATGGCACTAACCCCGATAAGTCCTTGATGCAAATGGGGGACTAACTTTGGACATGGAGGTGGCCAACGTTCACATCCCAACATGCTCAGCCGTTCCTGAGATTCTTCCTGGGTTGCACAGATTTAACATATGGTCCTACTTTACAAATTGATGCTACCTGTGGTCTTGGAGCTTTTAGTGGTCGGGATGCACAGGTACACAAACCTGGACAGCTGGATGGTCCAAGCTTTCAGTTCGGGAGAGGCCTCCTCAGCTTTTCGGTCCTTGCAGTGCTGGACCTTCATTTCCTGATGGACCTCACAGCCAACCAGAGGAAGCCATTCCAGAGACTATTTCAAACGTTGACCTTTATGTAGTTTGTTTAGGATAGAGGACTTCCCAATCCCACAATGGGTGAGAAATTAGGTCAGATATGTTTCACTTTCTTCCATACCAGTGGGTTGCAGCATTGCTTTCTTTCTAGGGGAATGGGTTGACTCTTATAAGTCAATACCCATGGCTACTGCCTCCAGTTTGTCTTTGGACCACTTAATCCTACTATTTTGCTCAAGCCTTCTCCGGACCATCACTTTAAGGAGGACATTACCTACCTTATTGCCAAGCGTGACATGGAACCAGTCCTACCTTGAGGAGTGGAGCAGTGTTGAGACTCTTGTTGCAATCTCATCCCCAAGAAATACAATGGGCTCACACCTGTGGTGTACTGCGGCGACAAGGAATGAAGAGACTAACCAAGTGGTGCCAATAGTGGTTGCTATAGACATTTATTAAATGAAAAACCAAACTAATCTATCACTTACACTAAGGGGATTTCTCTACCTAAACTAAAGAAACTTGGGTGCTCATCAGCAAGTCTGTGTAAATCAAAACAAAAAGGCACCGACCGTCCCAATCACAAATGTTCCTACTCTATCCCGATAACTAAAACACCATAATGTCCAGCTACTGTTTGTAATCCAGGAGAATGACTCCCTTCTTGTGGATGCAAAGCCTCAAAAGCCCTCTGTAGTTGTTGAAAGCAAATGATCCATAAACGTTCTTGTTCTCTGCAAGCTAACAGAAAATCATATAATTAAATAAAGTTCTTGTGGTGCTAGGAGAATGACTCCCTTCTCCTAACTGGTTCATCAATGTCTTTCACAGTTCGCAACAAAGTTTGTAGTTCCCTTATGATGGTTTTCAGAATCTCTGGGTTTTGGCTCTGAGTGTCCTTTTATGCCTGGATAGTAGCTTGCAACTTAAAATGTTAGCCATAGATGGTAGAGTCGTGACACAGAAGGAGAACAAGCACATAGGCCGCTTACCTCTATATACCAGACATTGGCTGAGACAAGACCGTGAGAAGAAACATTATCGAGAGTTTGCTGAGGACTGTTGCTGAGACTCACTGGTGGGTGCAAGTCAAAGGGAAAAGAAGACTGGAGAGAACCAAAGATAGGCTTCACCCAGGAGGACAACCTAATACTGGTGGGTTATAAGACATACCCTGGAAAGAGACCGCTAGAGTGCACAGATGACACCGCCACCCTCCAGCATTTTTATTGCATATACCCCACATGTAAAACATGAACTTGTCTATTAGCAGCCCATAATACCACTGGAATACAAGGCACTCTCTAGAGCGCAATTACTCTGAAAGGAGTAGGCAGAGTCCCTACTAGCGAGTCCCCCACCAAGCCTGCATTGTTGCTAGATCCTTAATGTAGGGCACATATGTCCTCTGCAGTAGACTTGAGCTTTACCTGCAACACCCTCCCTTAAACTAGGGTGATCTGACGTATCAAACAGGGGCCATTTCCTTGAATAAACTCTTGGGGTGACGCCAGATCTGGTGCTGACAATGGAGGCATGAGCGTCAGGATGGAAGGCACACCACCGTGTCAGTGTAGAACAAAGCTCTAGGAATATGTTAGACATACTACCACAAAGACACAGCATACAAAATGGAGCAGCATAACGTGTCCAAGATACATGCTGACCCAAAAGCCAAAACTGTTACAAAGCAAGACATATCTTACAATTTCACTGAAATAAGGGCCTTGGGGTCCGTGATCCACGCTTCTAGATCTAAGTTTTAGAGGTGAGGTTGAAAAAGCAGAAGACCAACTAGAAGCTCTGGAAACCATCCAGTTATTGATGAACATACTAGGGTTGGTAAGATAATCTGACTTATAGTGTATTTGTTTGCTTCAGATAAACATTGTTTGGGTGTCCTAATACTTTTTGTTGGCTGTAGCATTCTGGATGACCTGCAATATATGCAGGGTTCTTTTGGGAAGACATAGGTACACTACATTGCAGTGATCTAATCTGGTAGTAATGAAAGGCTTTAAAAGCTTGATTTGGTGAAGGAAATAAAAGTCGTGTAAATATCTCAGTAGGAGGCAGAGATAGAAGCAGGAGTATGATGAATGGCATAACTGCACGTTCATGGACCAGTCAGAGTTTATTGGGACTCAAAGATTGTGTGCTTTGACTGGCTTAGGGCGTTGCCTAATACCAAAAACCAAAGATTAGACGACCAGCTATGCATCAATTATTCAGGGTGGGGCCCATTGGCATGTTTGTATAGAGTAGGTGGTTATGTGATTGGTGATTGAACAGGATCCGCCAGCAGCCTCATGTAAAGGTTAAATAGTACTGAGCTAATCTACGATCCCTGGGCAGTCCTCACAAAAGCTGGATCAAGATGCATGCTCAAATGGTGGGAATGCCCAATACTGATTTCATGCAGCAAAGAAAGTATAAACTGGCCTCGACCACTCCCCTGATTCCAGAAATGCGGACCCTGGAGAGTGGGGTGGTCAAATTCCATAGAGTGATCCAGAGGCGTAGGCAGGGAAGGGCCTGAGGGGCAAGGCCCACCCAAAATCTGTAAATGCCCACTCAGCAGCGCTGTGTGGGCATTTACAGATATTTTTGTCAGTGCAGTGGGCCCAACTACATTAGCATCGGCCTCATTTGTTAGACAATCCTGGCTACGCCTCTGGAGTGATCTAACAAAATGAAAGCTCTGATACGCTCGCCATTCACCACTCTGCTGAGGTTGTCCATTGACGTTACCATCACTGATTCAGTACTACGTGCTGGTGAGCGGTCTCTTCATAATAAGCTTGGAGTTGGATGGTGGCTGTAGATGTCATGATCTTTTCTTGATATGAAGTCTGAGAAATGGTATAAAGATGTGCTAATAATAGCCCGTGAGTCAGGCACCACCACAGAGGGAGCTACCTCAAGGGATCATGGGCTGAGCTGGTAAGGTGGCATGAGGGCATGATGGTAAGGATATAATTCCCTGAAATGGATTGGAAACCGCTAAAGGTAGAGGCTGTGTCACTGGCATCAAGCTTTAAAGGTAAAGTGACATGTGTATCATCTTCTGGGATGATCAAGAGATTTGCTTTTGGATGGACGTAATTTTATCGGAGAAATAAGGAGGACGGTTATCACATAGCTGCAATTACAGTCTCTATGTACACTTAAACTAGAATATATTCATGGAGAAAAGAATTTTTTTTTTGTTTGAAAAAATAAATATTTTTGAATACGCAAATGACTGCGATAAAAATATAAAGTTCAGTTATTCTTCAAAAGAGATTCAAATTGACGTTTGTTGCTTCTCCTAGCTCTTCAGAATGCTATTCCTTATTACAGTTCCAAGTTTTCTGTAATGTTGTGAGTGGTGAGGAGACATGCAACGTAGCAAATATGTTGGCAAATAAACCCTTGAACAAAGTGGTAGGGGAAAGATCATGAAATAGTCTGTGGCTGTTAATTAATTTGGCTATGGGAGCTGTTATTAAACCAAAGCTAAAAAACACAGTCTGGTATCGATATGTCTGATGGCAAACCCTGCCGGGCAGATTTGTGGCTGTGTGAGACAGGTTCACGTCTGAACTTGTATTGTGAGTTATTGAATACTGCCCCTTTAATCAGAGGACTGAAGTGTAAGTACATGCATTTCTCGCATGCCATGAAGCACAGTTACCCGCGGTCAACTGCAGGAAATCGGAAACTGACGGTGAATATTTTGTTGCTGAAAATCGAGACCACATAAGGTAAATACAAAACTGTGCCTCATTATTGATTCTTGCACGTGTCCTTTAGTTGTCCACAATATCATGATGGAAACCTCCCCCTTTATTAACACTTCCACAGACATCTTAGAAGCCGGAAGGAGTGGCCAATCGACCTGCAGGGCATGAATTGTAAAAACCAAAAGTTTATATTCTCCGAAGAGGGGTATAACCATATTCGAAAACAAGGAGCATGTGTAAGGGGAGACTGACTCACGGGTGGAGCAAAAGAAAATGATATTTTTAAAGCAATCAAATAAAGGATACGCAAGATGATTTGTCAATTAATACTTTGCTACTTTCCCAGCATTTAGACAATGTCGAAGAAAGATACCCTGTACTGACACAAACTTTAGAATTGGCAATTCCAGCCGCCCTCATCTTCTCGGAGCATAGAGAAAACCTGGAAAAATCGGCAAACATTAAGGCGGGAGAGGGGGCGGCTGTGGGATGCTAAACCAGCATGCTAATAGAGGACTGTTTGGATAGTTTGGACTTATTTAATTCCTCACAAGTCATCAATAACTTAAATATGTCAGATTTGATGCATGGACGTTACCAGGCTGACTGGGAATATAACCCACATGGCTTTGGAGGGACAAGTATAATTCTTTGGCCCATGGCGCAATGCAGTGGCCCAAACCCACAATGCAGCGGCCCCAACTTCCAGAACAAATTAACTCAATGCCAACCTCTCCCCACCACACATCACATTCTCAAGTATATATAATAAACATTATTGACATTACTTTCCATTTATGCAACATAACTTTCAGTTATGTTTGTGGTGTTCTAGAGACCCTGACCCCAGGAAACTCTCCCACATATCCAACATAGTACAATTATTTTACCAGGGTCGTTGCTGAAACAGGAAAGCTAGTATTTTGAGCCCAGATTTCCCCATGTCTCAGTTTACAAATTGACAGCAGACTACATCTCTGCGTATCCCACCCAATTCTATCTTGAGGTGGTGAAGCTATAGAATTAATTGGTGGAGCCGAGCCAGAGCTTAACCAGGGGTCTGGCATCTCTCTGAGCTGTCAAAGTAAAATACCCATGCCTGGCGTCCTGCCTCCCAAACACACAACACAAAACCCATACCAGGCACTTGTCTGTCCTTTCAACCCATACCCATAAAACCCTCACTTGGCAACCTGCCTCCCCACCAGTTCACATTATATAAATGGTTACAATGATAACCACTTATGGAGTAACAATACAGATAATGAACCTATATGAGTAAGGATTTCCCTATACATAGTTAAAGAACATGAAGCACAGTAAGGAAAAGTGATTTGCTCACGATCGCATAATGTGAAGTGTAGAAGGTGCAGATTTGAGCCCTGTCTTCCTAGCTTAAAGCAGAGGAGACTTCATCTTCTCCTATTCCATCTCCAATATTAGAACCAAAGCGCTTTCTACAAAGTTGTAATTCAAGAGCTAAACTGGTACGCAGTTTGATAAATCTGGCTTTCAAAACACCAATGTATCTACATGAGGAAAGCCTCTTAATTAAGCAATAGGCCCCAGCGGCGGGGATATTACTGAGTCAGGTAATGCCCCGGGGCCCATAGTTAAGGCACGGGGCATTACCTGACTCTGTAATGCCCCCGCTGCGAGGGGCATATTGCTATTAGTACCCCGGCCCGCAAGATCTGCATGACCGGGGTACTAAAACCAGTTTTGTCTGTCCCGAAATGCTGCAGTGTTTCGGGACAGGGAAAAAAAAAACAAACAAGAAAATGGCCGCCAGGAAAGGGAAAACGGAGTCAGTTTTCCCTTTCCATGGCGGCCATCGGGAGCAGAAGATGACAGAGAAGAAGGTAAGTGGTGTTGGGAGAGTGGGGGAGAGGGAGGGAAAATAAAATAGATGTACCTGAATCCCCGGCGGGGGACGAAGGCAGCCTCCAGCCGCGTGGAGGCTCGGAGCGGGAGCCCGGCTTCGAGCCTTCTCATTGGCTGAGGGGCTGCCACGTCCCCCGCCGGGAACAATGGCTGTGGAATCCCGGCTGAGGGATTCCAGGCCGGGTAATGCCCCTGCGAGGGCCAATCAGAATGCTTGTTTCATTCTGATTGAGCCCTTCCTGGGTACTAATAGGCAGTATCCTGAGGAGAAAACACCTGAAAGTACACAAAATTGTTCTGAGGCGGATTATAATGAAAAATCAATATAATTATAAGCTTAAGTCTGAACAATAATGTCTACTTTCAAAGAACCAAGTCACATAATAAAGCAACCTGTCAACATATAAGAGAAGTCTCATTGAAACATATGTTCATGGAGCAAATATGCATAACTTTGTCCAAAGAAAAAGAGTTGAGCCGTCCCACAATCGGGTGCAGTGGATTGCAGGTCAGGCACAGATCTCAGCAAGTAAATTAACCTCCTGACCCACTTTTCAAGATATGTACCTCTATCACGTACCCTATTTCCATTGTCCTTTGCTGTACCAAATCCTACGTGCCACTCTACCCCCTTCCTCAAAATGAACTTTCAGACCTCTGTTTCCCCCTTTGCTCCATTCTTTAACCCTTAACTCAGTCCACTTCCTTTCCCTTGGCTACATTGCTCAGTCACCAATTCATTGTCACTCACCCCCTTCCATTACCTTGGTGCACATGTAGACAACAGACTACCTCAATTTGCCTGTCAGGATGTGGGTCTGCATTTGGACAATGTAGAGTAAAAGACGCAGAAGTGGAAGTGGTGCGTAAGTGGTGTTGTCGGTGGGAGACCCCTGCCAGCAGCACGTTGATTACTGCATTACTTGGACATTTCTGCTCGAGTGAAAATCGGAACCTGGAACTTTGCTTTTTTTTTTTTTTGGCCATATTTGGCGTGCTGCAATGGGAGCCTGTCCCCTTCCGCGTCAGTGGAGCCTAAGTGGTGCGTAAGTGGTGTTGACTGTGTTGCTGGCGGTGCTGGAAGGGGCTGGCAGGCACATTCAAATTAACCTGATCAAATTACATCTACCTGCGGACCCTTTAAATGAGAAGCTGCACTTCGGGTACAATGGGACGCCTGACAAGTGATTCGACGGACCAGGGGGGAGAGCAGCAGGCTAAAACAAGACAGCTGGTAAAACAGCGCCTAGCCTCCCATCCCACTCTCCCCTCCTCTTTGTCACCAACTCCGATGCAACTAAGTAAAACTTTTATGCCCCTAAAACAGTCCCGTCTTCCATTTGTGAACAAGGAACAAGGGGTAGTGACTAAGCAGAAGGGAATCGGGCGTGACTTGCTTATCATGCCCCACCCAGACTTAAGGGACACTTGCCACGAGGAAAACCCGTAAACCTGGAAATCACACAGGTGGAGATGGCTGTGATAGAATGTGCCGGACAACTATTGGAAAGGGAAGGATTCATGGACCCCACCCAACCTCGAGTGGAAGAAATGGACAACCTACATGGAGATGGCTGTCCAATGGTGCTCTTAAATCCACTTCAGACTCCAACAGAACAAAATATGACCCCTGACCCGACCCCCCAAGTGACCCCGCAGGTATCGCCTATAAAAACAAGCCTAAGGGATCCTGTTAGGGGGGTGGAAAATGCAGGATTTATGGATAATTCAACTGGCCCCAATGTCCCAAAAATACTGGTACTGGATAAACCGGCCCTGATTACCCCACAACAAAACAAAATGGGGGGATCGGGATGCATAATCATAGAGACCGACACAGACATTCCTTGCTTTGAGGATGTAAGTGAAATAGAGATAATGAGCTGGCAACAGGAAGGTACACGGATGGAAATCAGCAAGCTACCAAAGACCTTTTCCCAAACTATAGATCGAGCAACACGTGGCATGAAGGAACTCCTAGAGGATCGAGAATTCCCCCCACTCCCCCCCCCACATTGAGTAGGGAACTGGGGAGTTTGACCTTGGATGGTGCCGCTAGTGGGGAAGAAAGATCTCGGCCAGATGAAGCTTAGCAACTCAACCCTGGCGAGCAAATTGATCCAAGACATATCGTGCCTCACAGGTAAAATCATAAGGGAAAAAAGATGCTAGTCCTTCATAATGGAGAAAATGGCCGCACTGGATGATGAAACATCCTTGGATCCTCCTGATCAGACAAAATCTACTTCATGGAAAAAGAATCCAGACACCCATGAAGACACAATCAGACGTAGCAAATGAGTGTTCCCGTGGAGCATAATAACCAACAGCACATGGGGATTGATGAGATCTCTTTGAGGAAATTAAGTGAGCTATGCAGCAAGGGAAGAATGGATGATTTTATCCACACTCAGAATGTGGTGATGGCAGCTTTGAACATTGCGATCACACCTTTCCTTAAGCTGTATGAATCCATCAATGACTCTCTGCAAATAGTCTAAACAACAAATTTGGAAACTAAGGAAAAACAAAATGAAATCGAAGGTTTCGCTAAACGACTAGATCATAGATTGGAAAAGGAATCGGAATTGGCCCAACAATGGCAAAATCGGCTAGGGGATCTAGTCCCACAAGAATCTGATAAACAGCTGTTGATGGAAGCCATACTGGAAGATCCCAAGTGGATCAGAAAATCCAATTTGTAAACAACCTCCCAGGATAATCGATTCCACTCTGAATATGCGGACCACTTGGCTAATCTAATCCAGACTCGATAAGAGAGGGGAAGAAACAACGAGAAACGGAGCAAGCAAAGTAGCTGATAGGGGTCCCCCTGGTTTCGGGGAAGGGACGTAGCCTCACTGACCCAGCCACCACGAATGAAGTTCTAGGGTCAGGTGATGCAGAGCTCCGAACGAGCTATGCAATGTTTAAAGAGTCAAACCAGTTAAGCAAGCAAGAAACGGGAACCCAGGGGAAAGTACAACAAAAAGAACCTATGGGGATCCCCCAAAAGAAAACAAAAAAACAAGATCATAAACGAAAGTGAAATGGCTCTAGAATTTTCCTAAGGAACATTAAAATACCAGCACCGGAGGAGCCTGAATCTCGAGCTAAGAAGCCCAGGAGAGAAATTAGTTTAAATCATGCACCAAAAGATCAGGGTCAGCAGTAATTACTACCAAGTGGTAAAATAGACACTGATCTATCTATCGCCACAGATCTTGACTCGAGCGGATGCTTAAGTGAACTCATCGAAATAATTGAAACTAATAAAGAGGAAGAAATGTGGGACAACATAAGTCCCTTGGACGGGCAAGAAATTAACAAACACTCAAACAATGACCCAGTGGGGGAAAGGAGAGGAGTGGACGCTGAAGTAAAAAAAATGGATAATGATCCCATAAGGGGAAAAATGTTGTGCAAATACCTTCAGTCCATGAGAACAAAGAGAGATGATCAAAGGAAGACGAACACCTGAAGACATAGGAAAGAAAGAAGAAGCACAACTCCTCAGGCTCATAAATCGCACAGACCGTGTTCTTGGGCTAATAGAGAAAGACATAGGACTAAAAAAAGCCCAGATCTATTGATACAGCTAGAAAATAGACGTAGACTTAGGCAACAATCTCAGACAGGAACGACAAGGTGGAAGGACAATATGAACAAAACACATCATACCAGCATAAAAAAGCAAGTAGCCAAGGACATCCCTATGAAGAGTAGTGATGGGGAGAAATCTGCTGGCAAAATCTACAAACTGAAAATGGAAAGGTCACAAAGAGATAGAAAGATGATAGTCTTAAATCGAAGGAATATGTCAACTTTATTCAACAAGCTCCCAACATCCATGAAGATCTCAACTGACGATATAGTAATCGTTGAATTTTTCGATGAAACAAGAACTGACGCAATTATATTACATCTGAGATCGTGGAGATTACAAGATCGAGTATGGCGAGCAAAGGATAAGCTGGCGCACCTAGGATTTAAGATCTCTGAGGTAAAGTCTAGTTGCGAGAGGCTACACGAAAAAGACGAACCTTGCCCAAAAACTGATCTGGAACCCCCAAGGAAAGGAGTGGAGCCCAATAGTCATAGGCATAAACAAAGAGAGCCTAATAAACCAAGATCTAGCACCAATTATCGACCCGAGGAACTCAGGAAAGCAAACTCATCTTCAGAGAAGTCAGGAAAATGACTGCAGAAACTGATGGTGACCATGTTATCAAAACTAAGGTTCACGGTCGATGACTCCGATTCGAAGAGGAAAAAGACAGGCCTGGAGGACAGAAAACAGCCACAATACACCAGAGGTCCCCGGCCAGCTGGCACATTGAACGATAAAAAGACTCAAGAGAGTAATGCAGAGGGAGGGGAGGAAAGGTCACTCCTGGCCTCATGGAACACTCATGGATTTGGCCACCTCTACTCTGGTGAAAGTAACTTTCTGGGAAACTATGAGTTAATCTAAATACAGGAATTATGCATAAGAACAACCCCAGTGTGTGAGGGTTATCAAGTCTTCATGAATCCTGTGCAGAAAGGACCACTTGGCAGGCCCGAGCAAGTCTTCTAACTCTGATTAAAGATGAATGTTATCTACAGGTATTAGAACAGCAGTTACCTAACCCTTTTGTTCAATTGTTGAAACTAGTCAAAAATAGGGATCCGCAGGAGAGCAGACTACTTTTAATCAACACTTATTGCGGTAGTAAGGACTGTGATATGGAAAAATACCTAGCGGGCATTGTGGCAGCCATTGATTTGTCAATGCTTGAGGATAAAAATCAACGTATCCTAATATGTGGCGATTTGAACTTAAACTTTGTAGACAATAAGGGTTGTCTGAAAAAAAGATCATGTCTAGATACAAAGGAAGATCGCTGGCTGAAAGAAATGGTATCAGGGAGATGATCATGTTGAATGGACAGACTTCAGGTGACATTCCAGAGGCTGATACCTAGACCGGTAATTTGTGCAACGCATGTCTTGACTATTCTTTTGTAGCCGGGAATACACTAAAATTGATCAATACCTTCATAGTCTAGAAGCAAAAAGCTAGTGACCACGCGCTCTTGGAAATAGAACTTCAACGGAGACCGCAAAAAACGAAACACCATATCATCTCCCCAATGGAATTATCATGGGGCAGGAATAAGCCCAAAATTAAACCTCAGGCCATCCCTAAACTAGTGGACCGCCTGGTTAACAACGTCAAAAATGAACAGGATGCAGTCTAGTATAGATGGTTACTCAAGGACTATGAAGTGAAGAACGACCCAAACAAAAACAAAACAATAGTAAGGAAACATGCATATAATCCGGACCTGATGGGGAAAAAGGAGAGCCCATCGAGTTGAACTGCATCAACTCCGGAAAAGCCGTCATCAGAATAAAGAAGAAATGACAAGGCAATGTAAACAATTGTATAAAAATTTGCTTAAATCTTCACGGGGCTGGAGTTCACAAGCTGATGCTGAGTGAATGTTAGCAGCTATAAGAACCTCAAACACGAGGTCCCTCTGGGAGATCATAAATAAAGGAGACGATCATCAGGCCACCCTAACCTCAAATCAAGTCCCAAAAGGAGCAATGGGTGAAATATTACACTGCCCTCTTCCAGGAGACAGATGCGGTCAAAGAGAGAGCAATCCAACACCGTGGCTCATCGAAATCGACAGAGAAGATATACTTTTGAGGATCAAGAAACTGTCTCTCAAGAGCGGCCGGGCCGGATGGATTGTCTAATTACATGTTGAAAGAAAATGGGGAAGCTTGAGCAGAACTTATTTACCCGCTTTTCGAACAGATCTTAAAGACCAGAACTATACCACAAACATGGAAGGAGGCCCTTACAGTACCTATTTACAAGAAAGGGTACCGCTTAAATCCCAGAAACTATAGGCCAATTGCCTTGCTGGACTTGATTGGCAAACTATTTTCCTCCATTCTCTTGAGGTATCTTAAAAGGAAGCCAATAAAGGCAGGAATCCTGGACAAGCGGCAAACAGCCTTTATGTCTGGAGTTGGGACCTCATTGAATCTACTTCTCCTAAATTTGGTTAAGCTGCTTGCACTGGAATCTAAATTAAACATCTACCTAGGCTTCATAGACCTAGAAGAAGCCTTTGATGACTTTGGGATAAATTTAAAAAATGACACTGTCCGGAAGATCTCCTTGAAGCCATTCAGGCATTGTATTCCAACGCCTCAATACAAATTGTGGTTTCCAAAGGAGGCGACGTCACCATAAAGATTCTGACCTTCAAGGGCATCAAACAGGGATGTGCCCTGGCTCCTTTTTTGTTTGCCCTATATCTGGTGCACATTAAGGAGTCCCAGGGCAAAATACGGGCCTTTCCACCAATATTTGAAGATTCAGCATTTTCGTGGATACTCTATGCAGACGCTGTTGTATTCTTGGACCAAACAGAGATAGGTCTACAGAGAAGAATCACAGAATTCAAGATCTACCTTAATAGCAACAGCATGAAGATCAACATTGGGAAATCAATGGTCATGATCATGCAGTCTGCAAGAGGTCCAAAGAGGAAACATAACCCATTTGTTTGGACAATTGATAAACCGGCCATGGAAATAGTGGATACAACAACATCTGGGGGTCAGGATCAACAAAAACATCAATGAACAGGCTCAACATAGTCTTATCAGGGAGAGGCTCATTAAGCTCTCAATTCAAGGGCGTGCTCTCCATCGAAGATATGGAGCCTGCTTGATGATCCCAGTGATTACATTCTACAAACAAATGGTGGTGGCCGTTTTGACCTATGGTGCTGAATCTCTGTTAAACCTGCCATGGGAAATATGGGATACACTTGAGGCTTTCTTTTGGCGCAAGGTCCTGAGGCTCCTGAATTGTCTACCTGTGAAGACAATAAGACATGAATTTAGGCTGCAATCCTTGGAAGTGATAGTTCTTTGGAAAACCATCTCCCTATACTGTAAATGTATACTGGACAATCCACCGATACCGTTTGAAATTCTGGCAAAGACAGAAGTGAGAAAGAAGGACAACCTCTTCCAGGCATGGAAGAAGAATTGTCAAGAGGCTCTGCTACACTATAACATCAAAACAGAGCTGCTCAAGGGAAATCCGGACAAAGCAAAGAGAACTCTTAGCGAAAAAGACTGGGAGGCAAAATCTACTTCAAAGAGCATGAACAAACTTTGTCATAACATTGTATAGGAACGGAAATCATTGAATGACCTTCCATCATATTTGAGAACGTTCCCATCATCCCGATATAGCAACCTATTGATGCGATGTAGGCTAGATATCTGAGGAAACAGATTACATTTCAAGAATGCTTATGCAGCAAACTGGAAACGTTGGAAACAACGAGACATCTGATGTTGTCTTGCCCAAGACTCTTAACTCGAAGAAGGTTTGTGGGCGAGTGGGTAGTGGGTGGATCGAATTAACCAATCTATGGAAGAGGAATACTGAGAAAGACTGGTGACAGTAGACCGGATTGGGCACCCCTTGGATGACCTCAAATTTGTAAAATGTATTTTCACAGTGATACATTATACATTTACATTATAAATTACACAGACCGGAGTAGCTGAACTGTTACTTAAGGCTCAGATAAGCCCCAATTTAAGGGTCATGAAAAAGGACTTATGTTAAAGGTTGAAAATTGTTTTTCTTTAACAAATAAAACATTTTTTGAAAAAAAAGACGCAGAAGGGACTTGGCTTCCACTGTACTCCCAAGTTGTACTTTCTTGGAATGTCAGCTGCATATTTCAATTCATGGACGCAGTGGGAACTGTGGGGGAGCCCACATGGGATGTGATATGTGATGAGGGAACAAATGCGACCTATTATATTTATTTGTGTTTTCTAGGAAGGTGGAATGTGTCTTTCTGTGTATGTGTTTGTGTCTATGTTTCTGTGGCTGTGGTGATATGTTTGACTGTATTTGTGACTGTGTAAAGTATCGTTGGAAGAATGTGTACGTGTTCATGTATCTATATATCTGAATCTGGTGTTGATTTGCCTGGGCATCCTGTGCTGGTCACATACAAGTGTTCCAGATAAGACAATAAAAATGATCAAACTAAGGGGGTCATTCAGAATTGGGTGGGAACAGTAAAATCAGCAGCATTTGGCAAATACCTTGTGTTTAACATCTGCCCATTTCAGGGATTGATCAAATACCACCAACAGTATTCCATCGGAATGAAAGCGGAAGTATTTTAGCCAGGCTTTCTGCAGAAAATCCACCCATTATTACCTCCTAAGAGGTGGAGGTACAAAACCGTATTGGTCCCCCCAAAACCCTGTATTACTGTACAGAAAGAAAGCACAGATGCTTACCTTCAATACATTGAAAAGTTTTGTTTTTTTTACAATGATCCATGTGGTCCTCCCTGATGCCAAACCTCTCACAACTTACCCATGTAATCCATGAAAGAGTCACACTTGACCATTTTGTGCACGATACAAATGTACAATAGTGATGTGAGCCACTACTGTACACAATCTGTTCCCATGAAATGAAAGTGAATGGAACATTAAAAAAAAAACCTTTCTTTGCACCAGCAAAGATGGGATGCCTCGGGGGGGGGTAAACTCTGAATTTGGTGGATTTTCGGAAATACCACTGGTGGTGGTGACTTTATCCAGTGAGATTTCATTTAGAATCCCCCCGACTCTGAATGATCCCCTTCGTTTGTAGTCTACAAATAATAATGCCTTTCAAAAAATATCTTTCTGTGTGTGTTTTTTAACTTTGCCAAAAAGTGAGTACCACAGACAATCCAACACATATTTCAATACCCACCATATGGCAACATCCATGGGTGCTATCATTGCACTATTAAAAACTCTTTTTACAAGGAATTCACTATTATAATTGTTGATAATGCACGTAGTACCAGGAGTGGTTTCTAAGCACAGGATCAGGATTCAAACCTGTGTTGCGTTGCCTTGTCTTGCTTCCAAGATGAACACGTTGCCCCTGAGCTATCCTTCCTCTCCATTAATCATGATATTCACTGGGACATGGGGGAAGAGTTCTTACATAATGAAGCCAGGAGCAAACTGTACTAAGATATAGACCCTTACTCCCATGGTAAGTGGAAGTCTTGATAAGCCGCTGAGGATTTGAAGAGATCAATGGTTTGAGGTGTAGTGGTGCAAACATTACAATTAAGGATCACAGAACCTGTAATTTAAATGTGTACACTTTTTCTGGGTGGTATAAATATACACCTGCAGATTTGACAAGTGGCGAGGCAAGGTGAGCTGTACCCCTCTGGCTCCATCCAGGTGCCTAGTGCGCCCCATTGGTACCTGCAGGGCTGGCACTGCTCCACTCTTCCAAATGCATTTTTGTTTTTTTTAAAACTGCCCTTGCCTGGGGTGATGGCCGTTTGGGATTACTTATGTTCAGGGTCAATTCCCCGGGGGAATCGAAACTGCCCACATACTATCTGGAGCCTGCGCTCACAACAAGGCAACATCAAGCTAGCTGTGGGTGGGGCACGCGCATGCATGCAAGGTCCGACACGTACTGGACAGGCCAGGCAACGTTTGCTATTATGTAGCTAATCTGCCCCAGAAACAAGCGGCCTGGTGGTGCATGTGCACGTAATACACTGTCCACGGCGCACTCTAATATTTGGTCAGTCTGAGAGAGCCGGACACAGCAGCAATGCCTTATCCTGCTGCCCGGCCTGCCTGCAGCCTGCCCGGGGTCTTAGCTGACCCTGACCTGTCCTGCCCTAGTGCCCTGCTGCTTCCAGTCCAGAGAGAGTTCTTTTTTTGTCCATTGTATCCCCACCTAAGGGTTATGATGCCCTTCTTAAGACTAAAGGGCTTCAGGCCATGTATTGATATTTTATTTCTATCCCGCTCGTACACAAGTGTTTCAGAGCACGACAAGTCAAGGGAGGGGAACAGTGGAGAACAAAACAACAATCTTACTAGGCCCAGTGACATTAAGAACGCGCAACTGCAAAGGCAGTTGGGGAGCAGGTGCAAATGGATCTTGGCCACCTGGCCTACGCACCACCCACCTTCTCGGCCATGTCTATTCCTTCCTGCTCTTAACTCTTTGATCAAGGGCGTCTCTTGCCCAGGCATCCGAAGTGAAGGGCAATCAAAGAAAAGGGCAATTTCTGTTTGGACCTGTTGAGACCAGGAGGATACAGTGTCCGAACCCCTGCTCAGACAGCAGGTAAGCATGCACCAACATGTGTTTACTCCCTCTGTCCCCACAGGCCATCCCTACCCCTCTGTTCCCTTTGTCAATTTCCCTTGTGCCCCCCTTTCTCGCACACAGGTGTTGCCCGTTTTGCTTGATTCTTCTACCTGCTTCCCCTCCACCCCTCAGCCTACTTCTGCAAAAGTCTGTCCTGATACATTCTGGTTTCACCATCATCGTCTTGTGGCCAATGCTGGATTTGACTTTTATGTACTTCATTGATTCACAGTGTTACCCTTTCTCATGGTGGCCCTGAATCATCCTGTTCCCATCTTCATCTTTTATCCATGCTTGCAACATTGTGTTACTACTGACTTCTGCAATTGTATTTGCTCTCCCCTCTTGCTTCTCCACTCTTTTTGACTGCTTACTCTGTTCTCTCCTCCTCCTTCCTTTCTCCCTTTTCCTATCTCCTCCCCTTACTTTCTTCTATGCACTTACTCTATCAGTATTTTCCCTGGACCTAGTATGATAGCAACCTCGTCTATCTCCTCCCCCTCCTCTTACTTGTCCCCCCAGCACTATCTAAAATGTTGTCAGGCCTAGTACGGTAGTCGCCTGTCTGTTTCCATTTCCTTCCCACTCTCCCCTTCCCTTCCTTATCTATGTTTTAGCTCTTGCACTATCTGAAATATCGTCAGGCTGAGTATGGTAGTTAATTTCACATCCTTACTGTTCATGGCCTGTAAGAATGTCATTGTATTTTCCCTCCCATGCCTTGAAGCGCTTTGAAACACATTGTATATAGGCGCTATATAAATAAACTATCATATCCTATCATGGGAGAGCGGGAGGGGAAAAGTGCATGTAAGGGGGGAGAAGTGGAAAGTGCGTAGCAAAGGAGAAACAGATAAATAATAAATAATAAAGGCAACAAACCGTGGTAGTGCAGCCAGCAAGTGGCAAGTACTGGGTTTAAGGCAGCAGACATGATGGGTCCAATATGTGCATCAAGAAAAAGGGGTGGTTGGGTGGGTACTGTATGGGTACAGATACAAACCCCAGTGCAAGGGGTGGCCCGGAGGCAGTGCGGGAGGATGGCAGGGTGAGCAGGTACCTGGGCCCGGAGGACAGAGGGTGGCCAGGTGCACAGCGCCAAGAGAGAACAGATCAGCAGGGGAGAGGGGGAGCGAAGGCAGAAGCAAAGATGGTCCTCAAGTTTTAGAGTGGCAGGGAGCCTGTTCCAGAGGGAGGCCCCAGCCGAAGAGGGAGATCTACCCCCAGCTCGTTTCTAAGCCGCCTTACTTCATATTTAATGATATTAGGTGAACCTTGTGTTTATTCACAACATTCTTATCTTTATTGAGCTATGAATCGGAGAACGTAGTTCACAAATGTGCAACTATTTTTTGCTTTTCCTCGGAATTGGAGGTTTCACCGCCACAATAAAACAGAAGTAATGGTGGTGGTTGTGGTAATACCGCCATGCACCAATTAAGACCAACAGGACTTCAGAATGGGGAATTATTATTATTATTATTAGTTCTTTATATAATGTTTCATGCCTGACTCCATTGGCTTCCAAGCGCTTGACTGGGAATTAAACCAATGTTGCATGGCATCAGCCTGTTCCAATGGCTAGTGTGCAGTCCCTGAGCTATCCTCCCAACTATTGCTCATATTCATGTGACAATTCAGTTTAACCACCGTTGGTAAGAGAAATGCGGGTCGGGCAGTATCAGCACTAATACCACAGAACTCATAATGAGAACTAATGTGTTTTATACATTGGCCTTGTTTCACAATGGAGCTCCCTTTGAACATGAGCTGAATTGCCTGCTTGGAGCGCACTGTTTGATCCCGAAGTAGACTAGATGACCGTGCTTGAAGCATATGGACCGACTGACCTGGAATGGTGGGTTCTGCTTGGTGCAGAGGTGTTCTGCATAGTGCATCACATCAGAGCTAATCAGATCTAAGTCTAAATGTCCATGTTAAAAGAGAAAAGTTGTGAATGGATACCCCGTAAAGGAAGCCTCCATAAGGTTTCTTTCTCCTCCCCCTTTTGTGGCACCCATTTCAGTTGGGGTCCTCCCACACCACGCTTCCTGCTGCAGGGCCCTGCCACTCGCCTATTCCCACCTCCTTTGCGACTGAACTCCATTGCTGAAGCACGACATAGTGTACAGGGACCTATATACTGGTTACTTGTGTGTTACTCTAAATATGTTTATCCTTTGAAGGGAAATGGGTGGGGAGTCTGTGGTTTAGGTGTTTGTGGAGAAAGAATGTGAAGTTCCTTGGCCTGGTCATTTTAAGAGGTGTTGCAACTTTCTGGAAGAAACCTAGAAAGTTGGCAAGCACACCTCTCTAAGTCAGCAGTGCAAGGTGTGGGTGTGCGAGTGGAAAGAACCAAAGCAAGGCTGGTACCCTCCTGGTTGCTTACAAGCATGGCTCATTTCCTTGTTATTTCAGTAATCTATCAACAAAACCTACATGGAAGCTAAGAAAGATGACTGGTGTAAAGCAAATCTCAAACAAGGCTCCTTTGGCACAGGAGATAAATTTCCATTGTTGGCATTGCCACTGTTGCCTTTGCGATATATTTCTAAGTTCTGATCCACAAACCCTTGCACAATGGCACTGGTTTTTGAGACTTGGATGCCCCTTGCATCCTGCTGTGTGTTTACTGAGCTTAACTCAAGCTCCTTAATTGGCACAACGTGGCCTTCTCACATAACCACAAAGGAGCTGTCTTCCAGATTTTAGGATAATATGCTCAAAGTTTCTACACCATGACATCGGCCATTTGAATGCAGTGCCACCTCCCTATGCTTCGTGGTGTCACTAGGACAGGGGCATGCAACCTTTGGTTTGGCAGATGCTTTTCATTATGACTGTAAGGCTCCCTTACCATTGACTATATTGGCTAGAGGTAATAAAAGTTATAGGTGATGTTAATGAGTGAGACATGCATGCTGCACAGTACACACAAGCACTTGACTATATGTCTCTTATAGAACCTCTCAACAAGGCTTTGACAATAGTTCCGATCCACACCAGAACCATGCATCTCTATTCTGGCCAGTGGTGTGCCTGAGGGTGCTGGAGGGGGGGTGGAGGGAGCAGCCACCCCACCTTCCTCCAATGGTGCCCAGTGTGACTCCCAGCCTCCTGCTGGCACCCTATTATGCCCCCTTTGCCCCCTGGCCCCAAAAACTGCTTCTGCTACTGGATTTAGCTCTTCGCAATCTCACTCACTATGGAGGGATATGTGTCGGGGACACCCAGGCTGCGGACACATCTCCAAAATTTCTGAAATTAAGACAAGTACTTCGCCCCATCTACAAAGATGCTGAGCGGGCCTTACAACACTTGGTTCCTTTGAAACAGTCTGGATTCTAAAGGATTTAGTCTTTTTCAATTATTTATTTTTGCATTTTGCAGCTCTGGCCCTGTGAGCAACAGCCCAGCCAACCTTAGTGGGATAATTGCATCCTTGCCCCCCTTCCCAGTCCTCCCCTGTGGCCATGACACCTGCACCCTCCATCTTAGGTGCTCTCCATCTAATCCTCAAACCACTGTCCGAATTATATGCCCAACTAGCTCAAAGGATTGAGAAACAAGTGCAGGCTATTATTATTATTATTATTATTATTATTATTATTATTATTATTATTATTATTATTTTTATTATTAACGATACATGCAAAAGAGAAGCAGAAAAAGTGTTTAATTGCAATAGCTCAAGCAATATACAGCTGCAAACAGAAAAATCAACTTGTTTAATAAATGAAAACAGATTGTTCTAAAACTCCTACCCAATCACCTGTCAAACTTGAGTGAGATCGAAGGGGAATTGGCTCAGTAAAGGGCTGTAAAAAGTTGACTGAACGTTTTGTGAATGATTGGATCATTCCTACATTTTAGTAGAAGAAGACAGTGTTTACAGCCTTGCGAACAAATTAAATGGAAATAAAACAACATGTCCTATTCAAAGGACAAAAGATAAATCCATAAAGTGAATAGAGGGATCCTTCTGGCCCTATGGGGCATGATTTACAATATCTCCAATAGTTCTTCGCAATCAACACCAATTCTCCAGCAGAAAGTGAGGTGACAGCCTTCACTTTCGAAAGCACCAATATCTATAAATCAGATATTCGCCTGAGAACGGGAAACACAATGCTAATTATTCCTGACTATCAACAATAGAGGTCACATATTAAGGAAGGAGATGGCTCACCCTACAGGAGAAGGCTGCGGGTAGTATTCCTCCATCGCTGCACTGAGAGACAGTAAGGGAAGGCACACTACCCTGTTAAGCAATTATCAAATAGTCCACTTTCACCTGATGATTATGGAGGAAATCGTTAGTGATAGCAGTGAGCCATTAAACCGTTCTTGAATATTGGAGACTTTACTATTTTTACCTTTTTTACCATCTATTACAACTAAGGACATTAGTCTAGTGCAATTTGTAAATGATGTATTTAAACTGTGTGAAACTACATTTTCTGTCAAATATAGTTAAATTGATGGCTCATCATCCCTGCACATTATGGTCTTCAATAATATTATGGTACCAGACATAGAAGAAGGTGATACAACCCATAAGTAAGGAGGTAAAGGGCAGGCCTAAACATAGTGACATGTTGCATGTAAATTGTCATGAAGACAACGAGTTGTTTAGAAAAGGTAAAACATGTGATACAAATTCTAGCTTAATGGAGCCAGCAGAAAGTAACTGTAAATGGCTACCAGAAGTTTCAAGAAATATATTCTGAAGCGCCCCGACCATCATTCTGAGTACTTGGCTATCCTGTTGTGGAACTATAGAGGAAACAGTCAACTGATCAGAAATCTAAAAGTAAAAACATCTATCTATGTACATGATATAATTTTTAATTGAATTAACTTGGTTAACTGACTCATTGCAATTTCATGGGGTTACCTCCTACGGTAATTAACCAACTAAGATCCTTTGGAGAGGCCAAAAGTGGAATTTGGGTGGGCACGCAAAATAAATATGGCTCTTATTAATTAAGAGTGGCGACATGGTGGAAAACCTAATGGCAATTGTGTTTACTTATATGTCATGATGCAAGGAGCTGGCCAATCCTGCTACAGTCTCCACCTCTCCTGTTCCCTAACAGGCACTTTGCAAACTCAGGACATCATGTCCTCTCTCTCTCCGCTTCCTCTCCCTCTACCTCTCTCGGCCCCTCTCAGGCTGCCTCTCCCTCTCCTCTTCTATTTTCCTCTTTCCCTGTGTTCACCCCTGACCAGGTTTATAGACAAGCCTGATCTATGAACGTATTGGCCAAGCAGGTGCTCCTTGCTCCTCCAGAACCATCAAGGACCACATCGACATCCTCGCTCCAGCATTGGCCGATTTCTGCAATCACTGTTTTGGCACTGGAACTTTATCCCCCCCACAGCACTCCCTTGTGCACCCCCTCCTGAAGAAGACTTTTGCCGGTTTTTCCTCTCCGGGAAACTACCGCCTGATCTCTATCACTCCTTTCCTGGGCAAACTCCTGAAAAGCCTACCATCTCCCAGGTTACTCTCCATACTGAATCTGTTGGTTGACTCCATGACCATCAGTCCGGCTTTAGAGCAACCAGAAGCGCGGAACTGCTCTCGTGAACACCCGTGAAGACCTGCTCTCAAATCGCAACTCTGTCCTCATCCTCCTTGATCTTGCCTCTGCTTTCAACATGGTCAACCATGCCATCCTGATCAATCGTCTGCATGACAACCTGGGCATCACAGATCTGGCCCTAGCCTGGTTGACCTCCTTCCTCTCCAATCGACCCTCCCAGGTCCAACTGGGGTCCTTTCTCTCCACCACCTCTCTCCACATGTGGTGTTCCCCAAGGCTCTAACCTCTCACACTGGCTCTTCATCCTCTACTTGGCACCTCTGGCCCACCTCATCTCTACCTTCTCTCCTAACTTTCAGTGTTATGCGGGTGACACCCCGCTCTCCTTCAGGCTCCCCTCAGCCTCCTCCTCTCCCGCTCATTCCTGATTGTCTATCTGCGATTCAGGAATGGTGTGATGCTAACGATCTCTGCCTGAACGCCAGTAAGACTGAGCTCCTTCTCATTGGGACCCCTGCTCCCGCTTTCCCTCTTTCACTCTGGCCGCCCTCTTTGGGCCCTCTACCTATGCGACAAAAAACCTTGGTTTCATCTTCGACTCTGCCCTCCCCTTCACTCCTCACATCAAGTACGTCTCTAAGAAGTCCCACTACCAGCCGCATCTCCTCAGAGGTATTCCTCCTTTTCTCACTTTCCCCCAGAAGCCCACTGTCTCTAGAGCCCTGGTTCTCTCTATGCTGAACTACTCCAACAGTCTCTTTCTAAATCTGCCAACCTCTACCCTTGGCCCTCTGCAACTAATCCAGAACTGGACTGCAAGACTTTTCCTTGGCCTCAAGCCAAGGGATCATATCTCTCCAGCCCTGAAATATCTCCATTGTCTCCTGGTGTCTGCAAGGATCAAGTTCAAGACCCTCTGTATTGTCCACAAGGCTTTCTGGGGCCAGGGACCACACGACACTACATCCAACTTTCTCTTACTAAGCACTTGCCTTCTCGAGCACTCCATCATCCACTTTCAACTCTGAGGGTCCGACAGTTCTCCAGGCAGAGAGTGGGGGTAGAGCTCTCTCCTCGGCTGGTGTTTCCCTCTGGAACAGCCTACCTGCCTCTGTCAAACTTGAACAGGACCATCTAAGGATCCGGAAGCAACTCAAGCCCTTCCTTTTCGCTTTTTCCCCTCTCTCTGCCCTGCTGATGTACTTGTCTGCCGCGCTAACTGGTTACCTGGCCACCCTCGGAGCCTTAATAGGCACAAGACTCTGTGACGACCGGTTGCCTCATGCACTGCCTCAGGGCCTGCCGCACACTAGGGCCTGTATTTCCAACCCTACAGTCCCCTGCCTCCTTGCACTTACCTAAAGGCGGCCACACCCCGGCGCCACTTACTTAGCTTTGCTTACCGCACTCACCCCTCCCCCTGGCACTTGCACGATCTGAATTACACAAGGCCTAGTAAGATTGTTTGTTTTGCCCTCCTTGTGTCTTCCCTTCCTTGTCTTGTCACGCCTAGAAACACTTGTGTACAGGTGCGTTATAAATGACACATATCATCTCATGCAGCAAAAAACAACAAAATGATTGATGCTCAAGTTAAACATGTTCCTCTAGAGCAGTGATATTCAAGCTTTTTCATACCAAGCCCCGCCCAACCCCCGGAGTAAAAATATTGTTTCTGGGTGTCCTCTTGGAGGCCTCCAGGCTTCTTTAAAATATAAGCAGATTGTCTACTGCTTATATTTTCTTTTAAACACAGTCATCTTAATTCTGTTTCATATTTTAAAAAAAGTAATCTTAATCTCTTTTTAAAGAGTCTGGGGCCTAACCTGGACATTCTTCAGGCCCCCATAGAGGGGACCAGCCCCCAATTTGAAGACCACTGCTGTAGACCAAACAGAGCATAACTGGATAGCAGTTGATTTGTATGGTTAATTGAAAGAATGGATGTCTGTATCCCCTGATGGATTAGTTATCTGTGGGGAGGACTTCAATGCTAGATGTCCGGAAGAAATTAAAGCATACGAGGGTAGCAACGGGGCGCTAGATGTAATACTAAAGGCTGATCTTCATTGGGAAGAGTTTACTAATTTACAATGTATTGAAACATCATTGAGCGATAATGCCTTTTTATCATTGAAAAAGAGAGCCTGTACCCCACAACTAGAGATGCATCGTAACACTAGGCCTTGTGTAACAAACATTGTAGATTACCCAGGCTTATAGCGCTGAGAGTTTTGATTCTGTTAAAGATACGGAGGTGAGCATTATGCTTGACTCTTCAAGCCACTCTTCACAGCAGCTTCTTTAAATCTTAACTTTTCTGTTTTACCTATTTTTTTTAATTTTATTTTTTTAAACCGTAGAACTTTCAAACGTCAACAAAACTTCCACTTCACGGTACTGCAAATCCCAAAAAGTCCAGTGTACCTGTATTTTTGTGTCTTTGTCTAACCACAAATCCTGGTCCAGCACAGCCCTTATGTCCTATCCTGTCTGTGCCTCCTTCTCTTTATGAACCAACAGTAAACAGTTCAACTGAAAAAACGTTGTCTTCAATGTGAACACTTCACTGACTCTGGATCTTGCTCCTGATCCACTAACGACCAATCCTGCCTGATGTGCCACAGCATCCAGAAAGCCCTCTGCTCAGTTGCCTTTAAGGTCATCACCTAGGAATCAACCAGACACACAATTAGGGAGGGAATATGCAGCTATCAAACAACAACATCACAGTATCACAGCATCAGTACATGAATCATATCAGCAGTACATCATACAATCATCTTACCCTGCGTATGATGGGCGGGATAATGCTTGCCTCTATGTCTTTAATAGAATCAAGACTCCCGGGGCTATACGCTTGAGTAAACTTCATTCTATGTCAAGACCGGAGGCAATCATTGTTTGTTCAAAGCCGTCTAAACTACTGTTGCCACAGATGAAGTCGGCTTGAACTAGAAAGTCTTAAATTTTGCCTCTGTGGACCAATTTGCGCACTTTAAAATATCATGTAGGATAGCTCCTGCTGCAAATGCTTTGGACGCCATCGCTCATCTGGTGGAATGGGCCCCAAGCATGCTTAAATCTATACCCGCCAAGTGAATAACCTCTCCATCCCAGCTAGCTATGGTGGCCAATTCTACCGCATGTAGAGATTTCCTAAATGCAACAACCTAACTACGGTCGGATGCACTCTAATCGGTATGCCATCGCATTTCTTGTGACTTGTGGTAATAGCAGACTTGTATACTCCTAATGTGTAAAATGCTTGCCCATATCGAGATACTTCTGCAAAACAAATTAGGACCTGCACTACAAGTGCAGAAATGGGATGAACATGTAGCTGCGCGCACCATTCTTCACACTTAGCCCATGCAGCGTCGTGGCTCCTAAGATTGGAAGGCACACATGAGTCTCTGATACAATCTGCAGCGGCTATCAAAAGGCCCAGCAAGTCCCATTGTTGCCTGAAATTCTGCACACCAATAGCTGTAATGACCCTGCCTGCACCAGAGGATGTTCCTGACCACCCCCCTCCCGGTTTGCACAATAGGTTCGGCCGCCACAAAATCACCCCTTGAAAATACGAGGAAAGTTCCATCAGAATCGGAAACCACACACAGGACTACCATCACTACTTCCGCCTGCTCCCTGCAGACTTTCGGCAGGGTCCTCGCTAGCATGATGAATGGGGGAAAGGCATAGTGCAGCGCTCCTGTTCAACTGTGAAAAAAAGCGTCTGTTTCTATCACAAATTCTGGCCCTGTTTTGCAACCACCAATCTAGTTCTATCTTCCCGTCTTCATCTAGTGGTTTATATTCATGATCTCTCACACCCCCTTGCAAGTGCCTGATCTCCCCGTAGTGCAGGAGCCCTGGGAATATTGCTTAGATCAAAGATGGAAACATCCCTACTATCCTCACTAGATTCCGAAGCGAAATATGCATTTTCCGAACTGCTAGCCTCAATTCATTCTTTATGGGCCTTCATCTACTGTTGAGGAAATTCTAACGTGGCTTTCTGGGTGTCTATCTCAAACCCCAGGAACTCCATCCGCTGTCTCTGAACTAGTTCGAACTTCTCCTGATTGACCAGAAATCAAAAGCACATGAGTAGGGCACTCACCCATCACACCTGCTTCACTAATGTCACTTTCTCCTGTGCAAAGATCAGGATGCCGTCCAAGTAAATTATAATCCTGATGCCCCCCCCCCTGTCCCTGATGGCCTCAGCCACCAGTCTCATCACCTTTGTGAACGCTGATGGAGCCGAGGCTAGGCCGAAAGGGCAGGCACGAAAACTGCCAGCTCTACCCCCTCAGAGGGGACCGCCTTTGTTCATGTGCCACCATGATGGTCAGGTAGGCGTCATTCAAATCTAGTCTCGATAAGCCAATCTGCCTTGCAAAGAATATCACTGAGGAGGTGGATACCCTCCATCTTGAAGTGCCTCTAGACTAGTCAACCATTCAACTCTTTCAGGTTGATTACTGGCCTCAACTTTCCCTTGCTGTGCACCAGGAACATGTTGCTGTAAAATCCTGCTAACCTTGAAGGACACTGCTCTGTAACTCCCTTCCCTAAAAGGCTGCACAGTTCTGCATCAAGGAGACTCTTCCTCCCTCGCAATCCTGAACTGTGTCGAGGCATGCGCTTATTGAGGTAAGCTCACAAACTCTAGCCTGAAGCCGCTGTAGTCTGCAAAACCCAAGCATCACTTCATAACTTGCGCCCTTTGTTTATACACTGTAAGGCCCGCCCCTTAACTCTGGGGTAACCCTTGCTCTGCGCACTTAACACCAGCAGCACTTTGCTGTCTGTAGCCTCTGCGACCACACAGACCCCTACTGCTTTAGAGGAAAATGGCATCCTACTGCCTACTTTCCCAGTAATGGGCTCTGGTGCCTCCTTGTTGAGTTGAAATGACAGGCCCCTGTGATGACCGGCGCCAGCGAAAACCCGGCCAGGAAATATCTTACGAATAGGGATCTGGGCTTTTTCCATGGCTGTATAAATTCCTACGAACCAGGACATTTCTTTTGCAAAGGCTTCCCCGAGGAGAATGCCTTGGGCTAACTCTCCCGCCTCATAGTTGGCAAGATCCCCCAGTTTGCTGTCTATTTTGAACAGAAGGCTGTGCGACCTCTCTGAGGATAGAGCACACAGAAAGCATAATGCCGGCTACGTCTATGGGTTTGCCGGTATCTCTGGCTCTTTATTTTAGCCAGGGGCCCTGCCCTGCCATGTCCAGGACTTCGTCCTGGCACCTCTTCTAGGCTCGGTCAACGCCTCCTCTTACATCTTTCGTGGCCTTGGTGACGAAGGTGACCATCTTGTTGTCTAGCTCAGGTGTTTCCATAACTTTTCCTGGGAGCTACGACCTGTGGAATTCTGCCTCATCCTGAATCACACTTCTCTTTCTAGTGGCTTACGAATATGTTGCGCCATCTATTGGGCCACTCTCAGTGAGGGCAACCATTCAGTCGTTTTCCGGTGTCTAATACCCTCAGGATAGAACATGTCACCTATGTCGTCTCCTACCTCTTGATTCACTATGGCCAACTGTGTACTTTTAGGGTTACTAGATTGGCTGCTAAGGTCCACTTTGTCCTCATCGGTGAGGGCATCATCTCCTGCGGCCTCCTCATCCTCAGAGGTTTCTTCGCTGTAATCGGCTGCCCCTCTGTTTATCACCTCTGGGGTAAGGGGTAAGAGGTGTGGCACTGCCGCTCTCCCTAGAAAGACACTTTTCAACTTGCCAAAAGGGCTGCAACCTCCTGGGGCATCTGTTGGGCCCCAACTTTTTGACCCATGGGAGTAGGAGAGGGGGGAAGGGCTCTTCCCGGTCTTGTCCTCCTCCTTAGACGAGACACAACCCCTATTTTTGGGTGCCTATATGAGGTGCCCTAGACAGGGTTTCCTCTTTTTTGGAGCCATTCCTTTCGCAGCAATGAAGGATTCCAAGGTATTAAGGCGCTCCTGGATAGGACTCTATTGAAACTTAAGGACAGATTCCTGTCGACTTCCAGTTCCTCATCACTATATTCTTGGCAGTAGTTTGTTTGTGCCTACACCTCTTTGCGCCAAATTTCTGATGTAAATGAATAAAAGTACGTAGTCAAGTTTCTTCAAGTATATTTTCTTAATTTATTTGATATATGTTCTGCCCATATGGATGACACGTGTTTCGGCGTTCCATTGGCGCCTTTTTCAAATCCGGGCCTTATTGAATGTAATTGCGACACAAGAATAAAATAATAAAATAAGAAAACCATTGCCAAATTTAATAGCACTAACATACGGGTCGCGAGAGTACACCTTATGTGATCCCCACTCAAGAAGTTCCTTCTCTTTAATGATGGTTTTGTCCTTTTAAAGTCTGTCTCCAGGGCTTGAATGTAGCAGGCTGCAGTAGGACGAGAAAAAGCTTTGCCTCGCGCTCTCTGCCCATTATCCATTTGGGCCACAGCTTCACACACACAGAATTACGAAGGAAATGTTTTCTCTGTGTTCAGAGAATCCTACGTGCTTGATGGTCGACGTGCACGTCACGTGCTTTGCTATTGTGCAAGGTTCTTTCCTCTAACACAACTCTTCCGAGTCAGAAAGGACCTTTGCAGAGTGCGCCTGAGCCCCGGGGAGCGCTCTGGTCACCCAAAGCGAGCGGTCCCGTGGCGCTCCCCGAAGGCTGCTGGCGCACTGAAAATTAAATCAGTACGTAGCCGTCCGACACCCGTAATAGCTTCCACACAGTACATATTCACGAATGCCTATGAACAAACAATGCTGCGCAACCTCATGAAAAGGAGATAATCTTGCGCCGCATCCCTGTTATGCTCGCTGAACATGCCTCCAATTAGAATTTAACTGCAATACAATCCCATTACCACCTATTGAACCCTCACATTGCTGCTCAGTAGAAACATGCAATCGAGCAAGTGACTTATCTGCTTGGTAGAGCAGCAAAGAAAGACATGACTAGACTATGCTGGTCCTAGATTGGTTGTTAGACAAGGACACAAAACTACAGGGACACTGTGGACTTCTGGGGGTTTGTAGTCCTGTGTAGTGGAAGTTTTGTTGAAGTTTGAACGTTTTAATGTTTAAAAAAAAAAAAGTGTAAAACGCTAAGATTTAAAGAAGCTGCTGTGAAGAGTGGCATTAAATGAATGGTTTGGTCAAAAAATGTTATTGCCCCTACGGGTTGGCCATGTGTTTTTAAGCCTAAGTCGCTCGATTTTAGAAACATTTCCTATGGACCTTACCCGAGTTTCCGTCCATTAAACGCACGCGAAAACAGGCACCAGGGAGCTGCCATTTTGTGATAATCTTATCATTTCCCCCATCGCCCTGGCTGACCTGCTTTTGCAGCACTAAATCATATCCCCCGCCCCTGAGTCTGACATTATCAAAACATTCATATTCCCCGCCTCTCTCCGTGACGTTTCTGTGCTGCGTAGGCAAACGCGCCCAGTTGTCTTCTACGCGACTTCACACAGAACCCGGAAACCAACACAGATCAGCTCACAACACAGCGCGCCACAATTCAGAATAGGAAACTGTTCTTTAAAATCAAACAGCAACACGGTAAATTTGGTAAAGTACATTTATTTGACAGTAAATGTTTATAGAATATTCTGCAATTGCCATATGAACTCCGAAAGTAATTTATTTTCTTTTATCTCTATCCGCAAATCCTTAAAGTTTTATCGTGAGTCACGCGCTGTTCCTTTATGGTACACAGGGTGTTGGTTTTCGTTCAAAAAGGCACTTTTGTCGCACGTTGAACCGCAAGGCTGTTCCATCAAGTAGGCACTAGGCCAGCGTAAAGGTTGATATGTTGCTTATAGCTGCTAGTACCGCGTAAGAGCATATGGGCCCTTGGCGATCGTCCCATAAGATCATCAGAATGGTGCAGTTGTTTACATTAAGCTGCAGCTGGCGGCTGAAGAAACCGTCTGCCGGTGTCTGAAACTGGTGACAGTGGCAAAATGGGAGTATATACCTATTTTGAAAACATAAAATTTATAATTAGTCTCGCCAGCCGATCTTTATTAATATTATTCATTTTATTTATTACGGCCGAGTTGAAACTATTTGCTTTCAAGTATAGTGAAACTATTTGCTTTCAAGTATAGTGCAATGGAGTATGTTCGGCTCTAAAATCAATGCGAAAACTAACTAAATAAATCGAGGTTGGTACACAATGAGAAACGACTTTTTGTCTACATGCGTGTGGAATGTGGACGATCCCACAAACCTTTTCAAAGCTCTTCATTCATTCATTTATTCATGCATCCATTCATTAATTCTTCATTCCGGTATAAAAGCGTCTAAAGAGTTACTTACATTATATTTGCAATTTCCATTGTGTATCTGCGTAATGCAGTCCGTAAATCCCACTGTGCTCTTGACAACGATTTTTCGTATACTGAACTAACATGAAACTCGGTCTAGTTTAAGAATTTTCTGCCTTATCGTCTCAAACGTTATTGCACCTCACAAACCCCCCTTCAAATGAAGTTCTTTCTGCATGGTCCCTGTCTCTCAAGGTCAAAAACAATAGAACCTTATACTGCCAGTGCGAGTTGTGGGCCTCTTCAGGGCGCAAGCTGAAAATCAAAGCCGCTGACCTTCACTAGAAATTAGCATACATTCTTTCTTTGCAACATCCCGTAGTAAAGCCATCTGTGAGAACTTGAAGTTTCAAATCCATCTATGTAGTGCGCCTCAATGTGCAAATGCGAACTGGCTTCTCTCCCATCTGCAACGGCTCGCTTGGCGCGTTCTAAGGCCCCAATTTTGTCCTCGTTGTCTGCAAGCTTTGAAGCCCCAAAGAACCATAACTATTGAGACTTTTAATTTTTTGGGGAAGGTCAGGGAAAGTATAAAGTACCCGAGGAGTTGAGTTGAAAGTGAGATTTATTATTTGTTTGTTTTATTATTTGCAGTACGCAAGCCTCCTCTCGGTTAACAGTGCCCAGCATTTATAAGAAATTGCGAAAATTAGTTACATCAACAAAAATATATACATACACATATAGACAAGGTCAGCAATATGAGGTGAATAGAGAGAGAATTCAAAGATGACACCCAGGTAGTTCGCCGCCCAGGATGGTGAAGGTAGGGGTTAGGGTTAGCGTACTTTGTATGCACACTGTACAATAAAATGTATTTACAAAAAGACAATCGTATTACAATTATTTAAACCGGGATTTGTACTTCACAACCAGCTCTCCTTTGGGTGGACATGGCACAGTCGCACTGTTGGGTGGCAATGGATCAGTTCACGGCCGAGATTCTCGTTATGGGCCAAGACGGCAAGTAGAGTCCTATGTCTCATGCCCTGTATGCTGAAATGCAAGCGCTTTGGCCTGTACTTTAGGCACATATTGTGGAACACCTCCAAACCGCCAGTGTGACAGAATTCTGTCAGTCCCCTCAAATATCTTGATAGAGTTTTATCAAAAACAATCTTCTCAATGGCTTTGTGTGTCAGTGGAGATGGATTCAACCACTTCTTCCGTGCCTCCACTGGGGATAAAGGGCCATGTTCACATTGGTGGAAATGTAGGTTTTCTGACCAGCGGTGCACGTTGGTACAGTGGTGCTTCAGTGACTGCCATTTTTCAAGTAGTATTTCCACTGACCCTTCACAAGTTTTGGAGATCCACCAAAGATGGTTGCTGATAGACTGGGACCACTCTGAAATACTTTCCAAACCTTTTTTTTTCCCTGCAGCCGAGATTTTCTTATTGATTGATTTAGCAAGATGCCATACGTCAAATTGATGTTTAATATGTGGGAACTGCTCTCTCATTGTCTTGGCAATTGAAACGTGTCTGTTCGTGGCTATGAGGTCGATGTGCATTCCACTCGATTGCAGATATTCCGCTGATTTTATAAATCCTAGTTTCTCCATGGCCACTGAGTATGTACATTGTGTTACCTGCACGACCACCAAACTCGCAATTTTCTTACTATCCATGTCCTGAAAGTGATAGGTGCAGTACTTGAAAGAAAATCCAGGGCTGTCGCACTGTCCATCGCCGGCTAGCCTGAATCGTTTGCCTTCGAATGTACTTGCTAGAGACAATTGTTCAATTTTCCAAGCATCACTAATGTCCGGAAACAGATAATCATGTTGGTATTTGTAGTACTGCATTTTTTAAATGAAATGGAGTCCCACAAACTGAAAGAAAGACTTTCTAAAACTGGAGCCACTAAAAGGTGATGCAGCTGCACACAGTAGATTGCCTGCTGGCAGTTTCCTCAGCATCGGTTGTGCAGACCATGAGAACGTATGATGTAATCTACAGGCAGCATGTATTGTGGCGTTAATGCCTTGTTTTTGACGAGTCACATGAGTCAATGGCTTCCCACATACTTTCCCTCTCACGGAATGCCCGCATTTCAGCATGCTTATAATATCCTTCAAACAGCTGTCGAATACTATGTATTTGTCCTCTTTCATTAGACTGTCATCCTGCGTCAAAGTTGTTTCGGCCTGTGACGTTGAGGACATATCACCACATTTGAAAGAAATATCGCTGCTATCAAGTTCTGATGCGTCAGTGAATGCTGCTGCTGGTTCATTCTCTGTCATTTCAACATCTGCTACTTCAACATTGATGGGAGAACACAACAATGTTGACGGCTTTTTTGGTGTCAATTATTTGGCGGGTGTAGATTGTGTAAATTGATCTGCGACTACTTCAGAGCTATCTTCAATACATCCAGTATCATGTTGCTGCGGTGGTGCGGTCGCACTGTAGCAATGGTCCAATACAACTTTGCTGGATTCTCCGGACACATTAATTTCATTTTCTGTACATTGGACATCCCGAGTCTCAACACGCCGCGTCTGAATTAATAGTTCCTCCATAGTGTAAATGGTCTGGCAAGCAATATCTCTCATTTGCTTCACTGTCTGTGTATGTATAGTTAGTAGACCCACGGGTAACTAGAGGACAGATTGGAAAAGGGATGTTCAGTTTAAACACAAGACAAAGTATAGTACAATTGACTTTAAAAAAACATAAAATAGTCCCCAGCACAAAAAAATGTCTAAAGTTATGAACTGTTTGTAACTAACCTTATTTTTGTTTCTTTTCTTTGCAACTTTTTTGACTCGACCTTAAACATCTGCACGCTGTTGCTCCGATAGGTATCCGCATGTCTCCCCTTCCTCTTGCGCTGCAACAACTATATTTTCTGTATCCGCATAGACAGCACGGAATGAGGCTCCATCGACTCCCTGAAACATAGTATTTTCATTACTGTGTATCAAAATATTGTTAGCATAAAACACACGTGAGGACGAACACACATGTACATCTCAATAGCCAAACACGATTTAAACATTGTGTGGAACAATCAAACAACAAGTATTCGAGCTCTGATGACCTCGTTCGATGGAGCTGTCAGTATCCAAACCTCTGGCTCTGCATGGACTGCCACGAATGATTGTATTGAAGAGGAGGCATCAGCAACTCCCTGAAACACAGTACTTGCGTTGGTATGGTTTTCAATATTGTAAACATAACACACACTTGGGGTTGACGGCACAGGTACATATAAAGAGATAACCACAAATGTTGCATTGTCTAAAAGAATCAAGGAATATTTAAATATGATCAGATTTAATCGACTTATTTCTCCAATTTCTTTACATCTGCATCATCTAAATGAGATCTTGTGATTGTAGTGAAAGCTCCATCGTCTCCCTGAAACGCAGTACTTGCGTTAATAGGGAAGAAAGTATAGCAAATGGAATCACGTTATATGATCACGCTCGATGGAGCTGTCAGTATCCATACCTCGTTCTGCTGAAGAATATCTAGGGCTGTTGTCAATGTGGTGCCCACTTCCGAAAGCTGTTGCGCCGATTCGTATCCGCATTGTCCCGCTTCCCCTGGAATTACTTGAATGTCAGGCTCCGCATCAAGTGCGTGGGTTGATGCTTCAACAACTGCCTGAAACATAGTATTTGCATTACAATATTGAAAACACAACACACACTTGGAGTCGACCGCACAGGTACATATCAATGGCTAACCACAAATGAAACATGGTGTAGAACAATCAAACGACAAGTTTTCCAGTCCTGATGATCACGGTCAGTTGAGCTGTCAGTATCCATACCTCGGGCTGCTGAAGAACATCTAGGGCTGTTGTCAATGTGGTGGACGCTTCAGCATCTCCCTGAAAGACAGTACTTGCATTAGTATGGATAACACTAATTATAACTGAAAAGAAACACCAGGGGACAACAACTAAGGTGTATATCAATTGGAAAGCACTAACCAAACAATTGGTAAAATAATCACACGATACATACAAACTATTACTTGACATGCATAAAACAAGTCTGTAGCGGAATAGCCAAGTATGATTAACTGATACGCGCTAGAAGTGGTTGATAATTGCGAGCACGTGACGGAAGTAGAATGTTCTTGCTTCAGATTCAAGGGATAGTCAAGAAGTTGTAAAGGTAAATTATTGTTTGATAATGAAATGCCAATATTTAAAATTGCCATGTAAGGAGACAGAATACTTGAGTAATGGGCAATATAGCACAGTTCCCTGTGCCCATATATAGATTTCGTTTGTGGGTTATGAAATCTAAAAATAATATATTGATAAATGTCATTATTCAAAAAGCTATACACTCATATCAATGTCGAAAGTATTACAAATTGGAAACAACACCTAAAATATCAATGAATCCATTCGGCTACCTACACACTACCGCAAGGCCTAAAGCTAAAAACAGACACTTGACTCACCAGTGGTGGATTGTGGACGAATAGAGTGGGAATAGCGTTTGCGAGCAATTTTCGCGTCGATCGCCGTTTATTCTTCTTTGTTACCCAAGATGTGGTGTACATGTTCGAGGGAAAGTGCCGGCTGCAGATGCGGTATCGATCACCCCTCTTGTCTTCAAAGACTTGTTGGACTCTACTTTCCAGCTCATCCAGTGGATATCCGCAATGTCTGACCCATTCTCTCATTCGATCATCAGTTTTCGGGAACACATGCATTGTAGTGCCTTCAGATTTAGCATGGGTCTTCGAAGGGCAACCGCTAATCGAACAGGCAGGCATTGTTGAAAATTCTGAAAAGTAAATATGAAGATTATTGTAAAACTTTGATGAATAAAAATGTCATAAAGTAAATGAACCATACCATGCTCAATGTAAGGTTTGTTTTGGTCGCCGGAACTATACCAGTTCATCATGTGTGGCTTAGTATTTGCATAAGTTACAGACATTTTTTAAATTATGTGACTAAACTCCGAACATGTGACTCGTCCCTTGGATGTTCTGTCTTGCACGAAAAGGAACCATGCTTACATTGTAGACTGGACCCCCGAAGGATGCAATTTGATGACAATTGACACAGTTGAAAATAAATAGATCTATTGATAGCATAACAATTGAAACTCGAGTCAAAAGCAATGAGACCAATGACCATAGCTCTATTGGGTACTGTAATAGCAAATAGATTGAAATTTAAAAATGACCGAAATATGACTAGGATACATGGCCTTACCTTGATCAACAAACAGTTGGATTCAGCAGGCCGAGCAGTATGTTGCAGGAGAACAGGTAGATGGCCACAGGTAGCACACTGACGAGTTTGCTCGAAGCGGTGACAGATAGCACGGCGACGAGCAGATTAGCATAGATCTCAGTGCTTCTCAGGTAGAAGGTTCAGGAGTTGACTTACAAAGCACAAACATGTTCTCATGAGACATATCAAGTGGTTTATAAAGTATTAGAAACAGGGGTGTGTTTGTGAATGAATGACGTGTGTATGTCGTGGTATTATGTTTATTGCAGGGGGGCGGCCTGCCTCAGGGGGGCCTGCCTGGAGACACAAGGTCTGAGGAGGCCATGTGAGCGATGGCCCCTGAGCGTGGGATACCTTTTGAAGTGCACATGCTGTTTGGCACCTTGGCCGTTTGCGCCCGTCACAGCCCCCCATGCTAGCGCTCATCCCCTGGTGCGAACCGCCTTTAATTGAGGGGGAGGGAGGGATGGGCCTGGGGCGTGCAGATAAGGCACAGGAAGACTGCTGAATGGAGACACACTTATGTGGATTGTAGGGGGGCGGGCTGCCTCAGGGGAGGCCTGCCTGGAGACACGGGGTCTGAGGAGGCCATGTGAGCGATGGCCCCTGGGCGTGGGATACCTTTTGAAGTGTACATGCTGTTTGGCAACTTGGCCGTTTGCACCCGTCCCTTGCCCATATGTGATGTTAAAGGACACGGGGCATCCATTTTTGTACCCCCTTTCCACTCCATTTTGGTGACCAGGCCTCACTGCGATAGCACAGCGTGCAGAGCCCATGGCCCACACCCTCGTTCCCACTCTGACTGGAAAACTCCAGAGGTATTTGCAACAGCTAATAAATGTAACACATCACTCTCTGAGATCACGGTCCTGCATGTGAACCGGCTTGAACCATGCACATGGCTCGTTCATCTCCACAAACGTGTCCTTGCCCACGCACCCTCGCCAGTGGAAAGTAACTGCCATTCAGACCCTGTGTCCCTGCAAGGTATTCTCTTCATGTGCCAGACCACTGACCAGGCCATGATGGCCACCTAGCAGATCCCCAACTAACATTAGACCTCTACTGCAGTATATCGTTGCCTATCAATAACAAATGCCACATATCGGAGATTCTTGTGAGCACAGCCCCACACTTCAAACACTGTATTATAGTGGTCAAGACCCTTGACCTAAGGCCTGTATAATCTAAAGTTCATTGATAGTATTGATATATGTGTGACTTTTATAGAGACATAACCGACGAATAGACTTTGAACAAGTGTTATTTAGTGCATGCATTATTGATAATATATTTGGTTAGCTTAGATAGTGACAACCACGCTTCACAGCGACCTGAACTTCACCCATTCCGAGCACAGGTGTCTAACGTCCATCCTTGAATGGAGACACACTTCATTGATTTAAAAAATCGAAACAACTGTTGTTAAAATATATGTGGTGTTTTATTTTGTAGCTTATTTTGATGACACAAAAATACAAAAGTTTACACATTGTACAGTTCAGGTTGCAGCACAGCGAGAGAAAATCCCCTGTACTGACCGCTGTCACTCGGGAACGTTTCTCTTATGGCACGAACAGCACAGGCGGGTATCACTCTTCGAACGCGGTGTCCAAGCCTCCCGTGAAGCCACTGTGTAAAGGAACGATAGTCCACCAGCCTGTACCACCTGTGAAAAGGAATGAAACAAACTGTTTTTAAATGACCAAGATAAGTTTAATAAACGTTTGTTGTCAATGACAATTCTTGTAACTAATGGCATTCTGCTCGGACAAATGCTATCTAGACACTGCACACTATTGAACAACTTTCATGCGTTACAATGATATGTATATGTAATTTTGGATATAGTAGAAGACCATGAAATAGTAGTGGCATGACAAGCAGAGTATACTTACTCGTTACTCGGATTACGAGGACGAACAGTTGCGCGAAGTTTGTGCATAAGCACCATCATTATCCTCAACACGGACCGTGTGAGGCAGGCTGCCCTGAAGTCTGGCAGCTCGGTGATGCATTGCGGTCGTGGCTCGCCTTCCGAAATGTAGGCCACGCATCCCGGGTTTTCACAGCAGCAGCAGTTCTCCTCCTCAGTCGGCATTAGCTCGCACCGATTTCATGTGAACCAGGTGGAAACACCGTCCATGTGATTAGGTCCAGTGTCTTCATCCGTTGATTCATCCTGCCAACTGCTGTCTGAAGCCCCATCGTTTTCGCGTGTTTCCCTTTCCAGTAGTTCCTCCTCGGTATACTCGGGCTCGTACATGTAGGGCATTATTGTATCCGTTGTGTGTTGCACAAACTAAAATAATTGATAGCGGTGGTACTGGTATCTATCCACACGGGCTACAAGCAACAAAGGTAGCTGACCAGAGCACAGAAACGAGTCACAGAATACTCAAAGTAACACAGAGAGAGGAATGGAATCGAAAATCTGCTGCTGGGTGTTGTGAAACGGTCTGTTTATACTTATTGAGGAAAGAGGCGTCCTGCCATTTCCATGGCGACACGTCATTAGCTGAAGCGCAGCGAATGTTGACACGAGACGTGCTTTGGCGTTGTGAAATGGGCGGTACGTGTCTGCTGATGACAGGCTCAGGGGCGGGGGATATTATTTAGTGCCGCAAAAGCAGGTCAGCCAGGGCGATGGGGGAAATGATCGGATTATCACAAAATGGCAGCACCCTGGTGCCTGTTTTCGCGTGCGTTTAATGGACGAAAACTCGGGTAAGGTCCATAGGAAATATTTCTAAAATCGAGCGACTTAGGCTTAAAAACACATGGCCGACCCGTAGGGGAAATAAAAAATGTTGACCGAACCATTCCTTTAAAGAGTTAAGCAAAATGCTCTCCTCCAGTATTGACATAGAATCATTGTAACAGGGTCTCGGGTCATATAGAAACACAAGGTCCTTTGAACAATATATCTGCAACGGTTTTGAGGCCTGAGGAAATACTGTAAGCGACCTAAAAGTCATAGCATTAATTTATTCAATATATTAATTTTTTTAAATGGTCGGGGTGTAAAGAAAAGGTCGACCTGGACATACATCAATGAAAGAAACTTTTTAAAAAACAGTGAATGCTTGACAATGTAGTATGAGTAAAAAAAGATTATTTCTCAAGAAAAGACATTTGAAAATCTACAAGCACTGGTGTAAGGATCATAAAGAGATTAGTCAGGAAACATGGAAGATGATGCGATCGCTATCGTAAATAAGGACTGTTCGTCGTTTCTGGGGGCTAATTAACAACAAAGCAGAGCAGTCGATTCCAATCTGTGCCGACAAATGGTTCACTTGTATAAAAGCCCATTTTAGGGAGGAAAGCTGTATTACTGTTTTAAGAGACAAACCCCTGGTGAAGGGGAGTGGCAAATTACCAGAGGATGGCCAAGTTCTAGAGATAATTAAGAATATTAAAATATCAAGAGCCCCGGCACCGGATTGACTTTCTAACGGGGCTCTAAAATATCCTGTTGATTTATGGGCTCAATTTCTCACTGGTTTATATAAATTGCATAGTTGATAAATTGAGTTCTTGGAAAATGGCGTTAATTCTGATTTAGAAAAACAGGATCTGAGCACAGTAATTACTGATTAATTGCCCTACTGGACAGGGTCAGCAAAAATGTTGCTCCGATTTGTACTAAATAGACTAAAGAAATGGACTATAGAGTCAAATTAGCTCCCATTAAACCTACTAGGATTCAGAGAAAAGTGTTCTACAGCCCTTAACCTATTGGTCTTCAATGCCCAGACTAAAACAGTATTGAAAGCTCTCCAATTTTGTTGACCTTGGTTGCCTTTACTGCAGCCTGTCTCCATTTCTATTTAATTTGTATATCTGACCTCTTCTGGAAATCTTAAGACGCTATGGACTGGATTTCCATTCTTATTCTGATGACACGCAAATATTTGTACGAATTGCTAATTTTCAGGAAGCATTCAGCAAATCTGAGCAATGTCTGGTAGAAGTGAGCAACTGGATGACAAGAACTACTTACTGCTTAATGCTGCCAAGACAGAACTTATATTGTTCGGCCCTAAGCATTTTCTGACGACTGCTAAGATACGGCCTGTTCCAACATTGCTGGGAAAAAGCTTGAAATTCGTATCAAAGATAAAAAATTTAAGATGCATGTGGCAAGAAGATCTTGGCAGTGAAACACAGGTTAGAGCAAAGATCAAAGCAGTCAATTTTGTTTTGAGACTACTATGTCAGGCACTTCCTTACATCCCTAAAGAAGATCATGCTCCTGTAGTCTGGGCACTAACTAGTGCCCATCCTGACTACTGTAATAGTCAACTGCTATCCCTTCTAAACAGCATCCCTTCTAAACAGCTTCAACGGCTCCACAGAGCTCAGAATGCAACTGTTAGATTGATTTTTAATTTACATAAATCTATTCATGTGTCTTCATAGGGAGCTACATTGGCTCTCAATTGCTGACCGCATCAAATTTAAGACAGCTTGTGTTGTCTTCAAATGCGTAAATGGCATCGCCCCTCTCTATTTAAGGGAGCTAATTCAACCATACCATCCTGTGAGACAACTACGCTCTAGCAATAGCCATCTCCTGATCATTCCTCACTCTACCTATACATCCCGAGGTGACAGAAGATTTGCTGTCTTTGACCCCAGGCTGTGGAACTCGTTACCGCTACAGCTTAGGACCATGAGTTCTCTCCTGCAATTTCGCTGAGCACTGAAAACTTTTCTCTTTAGGTAGATGACCCCCTTTTTTGGGGACCCTAAATTTAGTTACATTTACCCAGTTTACACCATCTGCACCAATATACGATTGAGTTCGTTATGTGTGCGCCACAAATGCAAAAAAATCCAATCGAGCCTTTCACACATCTGCTGATATTGCCTTTGGAGAAAGCTCCATAGACGAGGCCTAGATGAAACCAGGGCAGAATGCCTGAAAATACTACATACTGACACTACCATTAAAGTACGCTAGATAAACTGGGAAACCTTACTCACGGCACGGAGACAAGAAAGGGTTTGAAACAAGGGTGCATACTTGCACCATACTTGTTCAACATGTACTTGGCCGGCCTATATAACCAATTGGCAAAAATAGTACCACCCAAGCTAGGTAATACTCATGTTGGCTGGAGAGCTTACGCAGATGATAAAGTGCTGTGTGGCCATACTAAGCAAGATCTTCAGGCAGCCCAACATGCATTGAACCCGCTATGTCACTAAAAACCATTTGATTAACAATAACAAAAATGAAAATCATGATCATCTTCTTGAATAGAAGAACCCAGAATAAACGTACATGGTTCTTGAATTCAGTGAAGTTGGTGGTAATATCTGAATACTTATTTCTTTTTTGTTGTAATCTTTTTATTGGCGTTTCATAAAATGAATGCAGCACACAATAGCCCAGTGCTCAGATCACAACTTACAGAACCCTCCCACTGGAGGCGGGAGCCCTAGTTAACAAAATCAACACAGTGGAAACAAGACAAGGAAGGAAGCATGATACAGTTCTTCAAACTCACAGTGGCGCTCTTAAAGTTTTATAGTGCCCCACCTAATTCGCCCAGGAGGTCCCACGTCTAGTCTATACACATTTGAGCAGACCCTTAACTCTCAGTCTGGAGGAGCAGGTAAAATCCTTATTGTGAGCATGTGCATAGAATAAAAAGCAGCCCCATCGCCCAAATAATGGATGGACCCCACTGCCATAACAGGCCACATCAGTCGAGGGGATTCTTGGTGACTTCTATGAGGAGCATGGTTTGTAGCAATGGGACATTTACACAGTGCTTCACTTTGGCATTCTGCCCAAAGATCCCCAACAAGAAAATGATTGGATCCAACATCAATGTAGCCCCAGTGATACAATTAAGGGTATCCAGAGTGTCTGACCAGTACCGTGTCAGTTTAGGGCATCTCCACCAAAAATGCATGCATGTACCAGCACTGCCACATCCCCTCTGAGAGAGCTCATTCTCAGCATCCCTACCAAAATAGGTACCTGCTGGCAATTGATCTGTATCCCCTCTATGCATACTAGACACTTCTGGTAGCCTTTTTCAGACCCCTCCAGGCTTCCCTCATCCCTGTATTGGGATCTCAACCCCCAGATCCCTGTGCCAGGCCCCCACATAAGATGGAAGCACAACATCCCCCTCATGGCCCAAACACGAGTATAAGTGTTACGCTCACCTGGTCTCTGCGGGGGCGTTGGGGCACGGTTGGAGCCCTCCCCGGAGTTGGCTCCCTCAGGTCGCTCCTCTCCCCCAACTGCTGTCTTTCCGTGGGTCCGGAAGGCTGAACCTGTTCCTGTGATGAGATGAGAAAGCGTGGTGGAGTCGTAGTTCCCCTGTGCCCTTTCGTGGCAAAATGTAGTGCGTAGAAGTTTACCCATGCAAGCTCACCTGTTTGTATGTAAGGATGAGCTCTCCGTCCTGCTTTCCTTCAGCAGGGGTGTTGCAGATCAACCTAGATGAGTCACTGGTCCAAATTGCGTAGGTCCAGACCGGCTGCGACCATTCCGTCTTGAAGGTAAGTCTTTTATGATTGTTGTTCGTATTCTTGTAACGATACTGTCTCAAGGAATATTGTTCGTAACGGTATATTGTTCTCTCTCCCGTGTAGTGATGAAGATGACCCAGGAGCGCGTGATGATGGAGCAAAGAGTCTGCCCCGGATGCCCCCACCACTGGTAAGTAAGCAGTTTCAGAAGCTGCACCAAGTTCGTGAGTAGTGCCGCTTTAGCGAGTTAAAGTCTATGTGACCGCTCACCTTGTGTCTCTTATTCTCTTTGCAGGCGCGACAAGTCGGCGATGGCCGGAGAGCGGTGTCCGACTCCTACTGGCTGCCGGAGATGAAGATCCACGTGGAGGCTGCATCCGATGAAGTCCCCGTGTTGGTGGAATTCGAGCAGGTAAGTATGCTGGGCGGTACCTGCAGAGGATTCCGGAAGACAGGTAAGATGAAGGCAGCTGCGGCAGAGTCAGGAGCAGATGACAGCGCTTCCAGCGATGGTGTGGCCTCAGGTAAGGCGTGCGCAGCATCTGCAGAGTGGAAGCTGATGACGGTGTTTCCGGCAATGGTGCGGCTTCAGGTAAGGCGTGCCCAGCGACTGCAGAGTGTGGAGCAGATGGCGGTGTTTCCTGCGATGGTGTGGCTAATTCCAAGTAAGATGGTCGAGGTATCCGGAGACTGGAGATGCACGTGTTGAGCCAGGTAGGTGCTGGAGGGTTCCGGAGACTGAAGGCGCATGTGCTGAATCAAGTTAGAGTCTTCTGAACGATGGTAAGCGTTACGCTGCACTCAGCAAACTAATGCGAAGCACCAGTATGCGGGTGGGGCCGGCTTATATAGCCTGGCCCCAGGCACTCCCCTTAGGCCCCGCCCTGTGGCCCCACCTTGCTCCTCCTTCGGTCTTCTGCACGTGCCTTCCCTGTGATAATAGGGCCCCGCCCGGCCTTGCTGCACGTGCCTTCGTTGTTCTGTGTGCCATGCACAATTTGAAATGAGCTTGGTGCCATAGGCGCCAAGACTGGGTCCATTGGGACCCTGCATGAAGTGAAGCAATGGGCTCCTGCCCAGTGGCCATGACAATAAGTGGTAAATAAGCCCTTTAGTGCCATTTAACGGCAAGATTACCTTTTCCAACCCAGTTAGTCCTCTAGTTGCTGCCTTCTTGTTGCGAGGCTGCAGTGCCCAATGCCTCAGCTGCCAGTATTGGGATTTACCATTCTCCCAAATCCCAAACGTGTCCTTACATGACTCAAACGTCCAAATTTGCCTGTCCACAAAAATATGCGATAAAAACTCAGAACACCCTCCCTCTGACCCCCCCCGTCTCCAGTCACTGGTCCAAAGTTGGGGGTATAGTGAATAGGTGTAAGAGGAGAGGGAAAGGTTGAGACACCCTGGGCCTGCACTGCTGCATCCCAGACCTGAATTGTATCCTTAGTTGCTGGCAGCTCATATACACTCAGTGGCCTGTTCTGCTTCTCCAGCCACGGAATGTACCGGAGGGGCTTACCAGAGATGACCTCCTCATCATTATGGCACCAACCCTTGGTCTTCATTGAAAACTTGCAGTTGAGTAGCTCTAAAATACTGCCCTATATTCGGCAGCGCCATCCCACCCTCATCCCTAGGCTTGTATAATGTGGTCCTAGCAATCCTAGCCTTCCCATTTTTCCAAATATAGTCAAGGATACCCTGTTGTGCCCTTGTCAGCATCTTAGAGGAGATGGCAACCGGGAGAGGCTGGAAGCTTACAGCAGGTGGGGTAATATGCTCATTTTAATAACTGCCACTATTCCAAACCATGTGATCGCCCACACCCGCCACGACTGAAGGTCTATTCTAATAGATTCAAATCATTTGTGATGGTTGACTGGTACAGATCAGTGCAGGCAGCCAGGCGTGAGGTGAATTTTGAAATATTTCAGTTGCCCTTTGGCCCATTTAAAGGTGGCCGTTCTTTGCAGTACGGCCTGTATTTCTGCACTACATTAGATGTAAAGCACTTCACAATTGTACAGATTCATTTTAAATCAGGATCCCTTCCCTCACCCGGAATGATCTGAGGATCTCTAGCAGTTTAGGGACTGAGGCTTCTGTGTTGGACAGTGTCCAGATCACACCATCTGCGAAAAGAGCCGACTTGTGTTCAAGTCCCCGATATGGAATAGCACGGACACCCTCCTATGCCCTAATCCTCACTGCCAGCGGTTCCACGGCTAAAGCAAAAAGGAGCATTGAGAAAGCGCCCCCCTGTCTGGTGCCCCTGGAGAGTGTAAACCCACATTACATTTTCCTCTTGCGACCGGACCCAAGTAGAGAGGAAATACCCCTCTAATAAAGCACTATCGCATGTTGCAATGATCCTCTGAGGTAGGCCATTTCACCCGGTCAAATGCTTTTTTGGCATCCTTTCCCAAAAGCATGGCCGGGGTCCCCGTCCTATGCACTATGACAATAAGGTTTGTAATTGTGCTGACATTATTTGCCCCCTGATGGCCCCGCACAAACCCTGCCTGATCTTCCCTAATTAGTGTAGTGAGAACTGTCTAGCCTAGCAGTCGGTATCTTGGCATAGAGTTTATATCTGTATTAAAAATCTGTATGGGCCAATATGTGGTGCTGAAACTAGGGTCCTTCCCTGGCTTTGCGATAAGCAAGACATTATGGTGTGTGTGGAGACCCCCATAGAGAACATCTTATTAAACAAGCGATGGAGTGGGTCCAGCAGGTAGCCAGTGTACTGCTTGTATAATGCAGCCGGGAAGCTGTCTAGACCTGGCACCTTTCCCGCTTTTAGCGAGGCTATCACCTTTAGAATTTTGTCTCTAGAGATTTCCCCATTGAGCTGTTCCCACTGTTCTGGAGACAGTCGCAGCATAGAGCATCCCTCCAGAAATTGGGATATCTGGCCAGAGTCAGGTATAAAAAAATTATAGAACTTGTCAAATTCACGCAGGAGGTCCTTTTCATTGTCCTCTTTATTATGAACCATTTCTACCTTCTGATTAGCAATGCCCGCTATCCTCGCTGCTACAAGTCTGCGTTTTAATTTCTAGGCCAAGCTCCCCCTCCCCCCAGCGTTGTTGCCCTCCTCAAAGTAGCGCTGTTTTGTTGTAATTATGCCAAACTCCACCTTAGAGGTCGCTAACATAACCTCCCTCCTCGCCCGTTGTAAAGCTCAGAAGGCTTTTCGAGAACCCGTTCTCCTGTACCAGCTTTTTTAGTCTGCAATTCCTGGGTCAAAAGTGCAGTTTGCTCCCCCCCGGTGTGTTTAGTGCAGCAGCTTTAGAGATCCATATGCCCCTCATATATGCTTTAAAGGCGTCCCATTGTACTACTTCTGGGACCTGGTTGACTGGATTAGCTATTAAGAAATCCTTTATTGCCTAGGCTCCATCTTCCCACACAATTGAATATCTTAATAGGAATCGGTTGAGCTTCCAACATCCCCGCCCACCTCCTTGCACGGGAGAGAAATGCTCACTGATATAGTGTCATGACCACTGTGAGGGGGCACAAGTTGTGCCACAAGCAGGCTCCCACCAGAACCCTGAGGGCCTTAAAACCACTGCAAAAGGGCTCCTGGAGCCAGTCCTGGAGGCCTTTGGCACGAGGCTCATATGTAGGAAGGAAGGGCTGTTCAAACTAGGTCCCATTTATGTACATGGGCCTTTAAATCCAACATGGAAACACCCACACAGTCTAGTTCTAAGAACCAAGCCATGCGGTCTAGGGTTTTGGGTGTGGCAGGCCTGGAACTACTTTCCCTGGTACTACTTTACATGGGCTATATAAACCGCACCCTGACTGCAGAACACGCTTCGTGTTATTCTGCAACCAGCAGCGTGATGCTTACCGTGTCCAGCTCCTGGTCTTCAGCATCTTCCCACAAGAACAAGATTATTCTGTTTTACCTGAGAAAACCTCATCCAGCACTCAGCATCTCAACTGGGCTGCAATCTGTGGGAAATCGAGAGAAGAAACATCACTCACCTGTGAGTACTAGCTTAAGAACTTCCAGCGAACCGCTACCACAGCTGCTGTTAGAAACATTGCGAACTGCAATAACGAGAAAGGGAAAAACAATATTAGAACGCGCGCTTCCAAAACATCGAATTCCATCAGTCTTACATGAATTCCATCGTGCTACGCCACGCTTGCATCCGGAGCACCACAGCAACATCTGCAAAGGAAAAGAGACATATTCAGGTTCGATTTCCATATTAAACAACCGCACAGCGCTGTACTTACCATAACGGATTCCGGGGGCCTGTTTTTGGTTGCGCTCTCATCCACTCGCAGCACCACAGCGGCCTGTGAGGACAAGGAAACACAGGTTAGCTTTAAAAGACAATAAAGGCGCTGCGCTTCGCGCTTTCTCTTACCTAGAAAACGTGCCTCTCCTTCCGGCACGCCAGCATCAAGACCTTCGCACCTGAAAAGGAGATAAAGACATTAACGAATTCCCACCATAAACAGAACACAGACTTACGATTAACAAACCTACCTGCCTGCCAGCAGATTCAGGTTCACAGCAGGCCTGGGCCCAAGGAAGGTGTACTGCACCAGTGAAGCAATTCGGGCAGCTCGCCAACAAACGTCACGCGCCCCTGCACAAGAAACGCAGGACGGATAGCTCACCCTACAAATAACTAAGATTCATTATTCAGCACTGGGCAATTAGGCATCCAGGGTTCCAGATCTCAGAGACCTCCAGACGACCCCGGGGATAACGGATGAGCGTAACATATAGGGGCATGGTCCAAGACTTCTATAGTACCTATATCAATTCCTTTTATCCCTGGAAGTAAATCCTTCCACAACCAAAAATAGTCGATTCTTGAATATGTCCGGTGAGTGTGGGAAAAGAAGGTGTAATCCCTAACCCCCGGGTGGCCGTGGCACTATACATCCAGCAGATGCGAGTCAGCAATCTGGGTGAGAAGGGCGTTGGATGGTTTCACCGCCTCCGGTATCCCCCTTTTGACTTATCCCAGTTGGGGTCCACAGGTAGATTGGAATCCCCTCCTACAGTGAAACCCAAATATTCTGCAAGTACTGTCGCAGAAATTCATTTGGCCCTGAGTTTGGCCCATTGAGTGAAATGAGTGTAACCTGCAAAGTCCCCAGTACTACTGACAGGAACTAACCCTCTTTATCATATTTCATCTCCTGCAGACTAAAGGGTGCGTTCTTACCTATAAGGATACTCACCCCCTTTTTTTCAGCAGTGGAGTGGAGTGGAATTGTTCTGGAAATGCCCTGCTATGAAGCTTACCAATATTCATCCTCCTTAGGTGCGTCTCCTGCAGAAACGCTATGTCAATCTGTCGTGTTTTAAGCCTTTGGAGCGATATGTTGCGTTTCCTGGGGGGAATTTAAACCCTGACATTGTGGGTCAAGCATCGCAATTCCATAGCGCTAGTGAACATCAAGCATGTATAATGAGACCCTTCAACTTTCCCGGGCCCGGCACCTCGGAAACCATCCTACTACTCAAGTAATATTTGTATTGCTGCCGCTGCAGGTTTCAATCGAACAAACAAAAACATTGGAACCATGTAACCAAATGAACAACCGCTTTCCCACGGGCATGAGTAAGCAGTTATGTTCCCCCTGGCCCCCAAATTGTCAGCCGGACAAGCCTGCTTTACCCTCTCCTGAGCGAAACACCCCACCAGACGCCATCAGAGCATACATTCTCAGCCAGCAGATGAGAATTAATTTCCCGTTCTCAGAGTGATCCAACCATTATAAAGCCGCCAGCTCATCCTGCAGGGCCCTGCCCTGGACCGCCCCTGACCCCCCTACTCTCAGGACCTACCCCAGATAGGCCACCATCTTCTCTCATTGTCCTCTTCTTTGTTCTGCTCCAGGGAAATCCCCAAAACCTTGGCTGCCTCTTCCGGAGCTGTGCAACACCACTACTTTCCCCTCAAAGGTGAAGAGCAAGCCAAATGGAAATGTCCAACGGTACTGCACATGCTCATGTTGGCGTTTCCCTGTTACTGGACAGAATGCCAGCCTTTTTTGGACTTTCAGGGCCGCCAAGTCCTGAAAGATTAGAAGCTTTTGGGTGCCATAGGGTATTTCCCACATTGCCTTGGAATCTCTCAGAATCTCTTCCTTGGCTGTGAAAGCATGGCACGTCATGAGAACATCTCTGGGTTGGGCACGCAGGCACTTGGGCAAAGGTCCAACCCTATGCACCCAGTAAAGAATGATAGGATCAGCAGATATTCCAGGGAAGGTGTCCTTAAAGTAGCTGAGAACCCATGACTTCAAATCCGATCCTTCCACGTTTTCCACGAGTCCCGGGATCCTAAGGTTCTCTCTTCTGTGTCTGTTTTGTAGATCTTCAATGGTAGAGATTGGTTCTTCCATTCCCTGTTTTGGATCTCGCTATTTCCCCCTCAGATGGATGACGTCCTCTTGTAGTGAATGTATTGCCTCCTCCATGTCCCACACTCATGTGCTTATCTGCTTTAGATCTTTATATAGAACGTTCATAGATATGTGAATCCCCTCTGTTGCTAGTGCAATTTCTTTCCTGACCATGATGGAGATCTCTTCCTTGAGGGAGGCCATGCCCTCTATAAGGTCTTTTTTCATGAGAGGGAGAGACCCCGTTTCCCCCTCCTTTGCCAAAGCCATCTCCTCTCTAGTCTTAACAGTTCTGTCCATCTCCCCCCGCTCTTCACGGGAAGTCACTGACGCAGCTTCTTCTGTAATTTATGAGGAAGGCATACAGAGTGGTGCCTCTACATCCAGCTGATCTTTCAACTCTGCCGAGCACTCTTCAGTGTTCTGCCGTGCCCGGTGGGCTAGCAAACATCTTCCTTGTAGCTGCTCACCCCAGGCCTAATTAAAGGACAGTGCTCAGTAGGATGCCTGGGGCGGTGGACAGGATCTTCAAGGGTCTCTGACTTTATATCTCTAGAGCTACCAATCTTCACAGTCTGAGGCATCCTCTGAGCGAAGGTTACTCCAGTTGCCTGATGGCTCTCGCGGTCGCCCAGACTTCTTCAGCTCACCATGCTGGCCACCAGGCCTGGGGAAAGTCACTCAAGTCAGCTAGCCCCTCCCTCACACCTCTCCAAGCATACAAAGGGTGCACCAGTCCCCAGCACAAGCACCCCTAGCCCGAGGACGTGCTCCCCAGGTGAGAGATGAGATAAAGCTCTCAATGTACCTGGATGGGCAGTGTCACTCGCAGGTCAGGGCGCCCGGGTCTTGCTTTTATTACTGCAGTTCTTTTCACCGGTGGACCTCCTCTATGTACTGTGGGCGTGCCTACACTCCACCCAAAATGCTATCGCCTGCCGTGGCCCAGCACAACAACGGGAGTCGGATCTGGCAGATGATTTCTCAATGCAGGGTTGGATGCCTTGCTCCTGGGTGCCAGCAGTCCTTGCTGGTGTCTGCCCACTGCTGTCAGGCTTTTAGACTCCTCCAGGCACAGTACCATGGCCCCAGCTTCTGGGCCGCGGCCTAGATGCGCTATGCCTTGCTTTGACGCTCGGCAGGCCAGCGACTCGCAGTCTTGCCCACCTGCTATGCTGTGCTCACATAATGCCACCGGGGGGTAGCCGAGTCCTGGCGCCACTAGCTCACTAATGCCAGGGCTCGGGGAGCTCTCTAGGTAGCGGCCATCTTCTTTGGCCTTGTGTATCTGAATTTTTATATCTAGGGATGGAGGTAAATATCAAGTGCTCAAACAAATGTGTGAGACAAGAGTGTGAAGAGGTGCAGCTTTGTGTTCACCTTTGAGAGCTGGACAAAAGATAGTGACTTCTCTTTTGGCCTACTAAAAAGGCCGCACACGCACTCTCACTCGCACATACACACTCGCAGGGAAAAGGTTGCAGAGATATTATATGGGTGACCATATATATGGGGACAGGGGCAAAAAAGAAAAAAAAAAGTTTGGGGGTTGCGGGGTTGTCCCTCGCATGTTCCATGCAATAATGTTGCCACAAAAAAGGCCATTTTTCGGCAATATTTTTGCATGGCGAGATTTTTGTGGCGACATTATTACATGGAACCCACACACACAAACACACACACACACACAAACACACATGTGAGGAGTCAGAAATGTGAGACTGACACACAGGTATAGTTTTCTCAAAAGTTACAATTAATATTAAATAGAAGGGATGAGATAAATGCTGATCTTTCTCTAACCCAACAAAACTAAATAAAACTAACCTAGTGTCCAAAAAAGTATCTGACCCTCACACTAATACACACAAAAATATTATACAGGGAATCTTTGGCTGTCTTCAGTTGAGCAAAACAAAATACTAATTCAAATTCAAAGGTTTTAGAAAGTATTCCTAGTTGCTAGGGTTGGGCTCCCTTCCCCTGGATCAATTATGGAATACCTTGAGCAAAGTTCATATTCGATAAAGTTATGTGTAAAAACCTAGTTCCATTAAACGTAGCGCAAAACATTTTTCAATCATTGGATCCTTCCACTTGGCAATGAAAATGTCTCTTACCCAAATGCTTGGTCACAATTCAAAACAACTGTTATCTTCCACAGTCTCCCGGTTGGCAAAGTAAATGTTTTTTTCCCTCTAAACACAAGTTCCTAAACCAAGGCAATTTTTCTCTTTCAAAGGCCAAGAAATGATTAGTACATCACATTTCGTCTTCAAAGGAAACACTTTTGACAGGATGTGCAGCAATTACTTTTGGTAATGCAACAGTTCATCAAGAAAAGGTGATGAAATTAACAAGTTCTTTTCCAACACATCTTTTCCCACAACCACAGTGCTTTAAATCATCGTCTTTCCTGGTATGCTTGCCAGCCAGGATCAAAACTCCTACAACTACAATTGTGTTCCGTGGTAATGCTTGTTTCAATATTCTCCACACCAGTATGCTATGTGAGCAGATTTGAGCAATAACTGCTTCTCTTTGTAGTCTCTTGCTTATTGACAATGTGGGTTACAGCCCCCCCCCCCCCAGATTGGTATTCTATTAAAGGCAAGTTGCGCCCTTGTTGTCTCTGTATTACTCTTCTACAGCCTTTTGGCTGTTGGCAATGCAGGTTACAAGTTTCTTCCCATTGTCGTCTCACATAAGGAGGGTTGTGCTCCTGCAGCCTGTGTGTGTTACTCTCATGCAACCTCGTGGCTGCTGGCGATGTTGGCTACAATTATTCCCCCTATTGGTATTGCTTATCAGGGAAGTTGCTGTTAGGGAGAAACCTGTGCAGTTCCCTCTGGGACCACTGCAAAAGATTTAGGACTACAGATGTTTGGCAGTAAACCCACTTGGTAGCAGTGTGTACCACACAGATTCACTTGGTAGCTGTGGCTGAGCAGTCAGACTTCCCTCAAGAAGAGTTAGGCAGTATACAGAGTATTCACAATAGGTCAAGAGAACACAATAGAACAAGTAAACACTGACCAGGGCTTGGTGTAAAAGAGATATACTTATTTATTTAAAACCACATCTAGAAAAACACACAGGCACTAATGGTAAGCAATTCAAAAACACGGTCACTAAAAGATATACACTCCCTTAAAAGAATATTAGACAAGTCTTAAGTGAAGCCCCACTTATTTTCAGACAGGGGTGAGCGCTTAACGCAGATGGCACTGTAATAATTTGTTTTAAAAGGGAGAGAAAAGCAGAGAATAAATTGAAACAGATCCCAACACTTTTTCACGAACACAACAAGGGAGGAAGGCAAAGTAACACTAGGAATTCAGAGTCAGTAGGCCGGATCCGCTTAAGAGGATCCAAACGAAATGTGTCCAAGGTCACATGGTTGCAGTGCACAAAAAGTCTTGTAACAGTTCAAAAAGTAGTTGGATCAAAGAGAGGGACCAGTTAGAGGGTCAAGGCGGCCAGCCCAGTCCAGAAGGTTAAGGGGTTATTATTACCTTGTAGCAATCTTTAGAAAGGGAGGCCTGGCGGACACGGTACCTTAAAGTGGTGAGAACACTCCAGCGGGGGCAATTGTTCCTGGCAGCGGATGCAAGTCGGTGCTTCGTCCGGGGGAAGAGAGGATCTTATCGGGGAGGAAGACAGGAGTCCGTTGCACTGCCAGGGAAGAAACCAGCCGCGGAGTTTCTGAGGTACAAGGAGCGGTCCATTGATTCGCGGTTCAGTGGTGAGTGGCTATCCGGCTGCCGGGGTGCTTGGCACGGGCAGTTCGACCACAAACCGGTCTGGGGTGCGAAGAAAGAAGGAAAACTGGTTGTGCTCACCAGTCAGGGGAAGAAGCCTCTCCAGCCGGGAGATCTTCTCTGTCGTCGGGAAGTGGTGAGTCGGTTCCGCAGGGCTCCACCGGTGGTGTCGTCGTGGTAGGTTGGCTCAGCTTCTCCCTCGTCGGATTCTCAGGTCCTGTGGCGACTTCTGAAGTGCCAGTCCCCAAAGCCCTGATTTTATGCAGCATACCCACATTCAATCAGCCTAGCTGTTTATCGAACTTGCTAAGTGGCTCACCACTTAGGGCCAATCACACAAGAGTGTGACTTGAGTTACCAAGGTAACTCAGTCCAGGGTGCCTAAACCCCCTCCCACATCCCCTGTGGTACCCAGACAGAGTGGCACCACTTTTGGATGCTTCTGTGGAGAAGCCCGCCAAAAAGTGGAACACAGGGCTCGACTTGGGTTGGAGTCACAGAAGAGAACACAAACGCCATTTTAGAATCGAGTCTTGGCAAAAAATACCAACCGGCGAATTAATATTAAATAAATAAACCGGCGGTATGTTCGAGGCTATGAGAATTAAATAATTAAAGTTGGTAGCCTCGAACAATGGGAAAATCCCATAGGGAAATATTTGGGGTCGAATATAAAAAGGAGTTTCCACTGCCACCAGCCAAAACTCGATCAGGGGGGACGGAGACCTGCCCCCTCGACTAACAGACCCCGGGGCAATCGAATTGCCCCGACTAGTACGTCCACAATATGATGGTTTGTACTGGTTTATGTTAATAATTTGGGACTAGTAAAGCCAATGGTGACTTTACATGCCCTGGGAGACAGTAGTCAGTCCCAGTGTATGGAGTCTATGGTGGGGTTGTCATTATGACACCCCTGTGTTACGGCACGGAGGGTGCTGTGTAACACACATAGTAAAAACACATGAGACCCTATGGAGTAAAGTACCCCATAGCCCATAAAACACATTAACAGTCAAAGGAACACCATAAATCATGCCCAAGAGTGGGAGAAAGAGTCTGACTCTTGGCAGGATAAAAAGCAAACTCCAGAAATCCAGCAAAGCTGCTGGGGAACTCACTAGGTTAGGAAATTCAGCCTAAAGAGAGAATTCTCCCTAACAGTTGCGCCCTGGCTGCCTTATTTCATTTGTTCGGTATTCAAAATCATTAGTTTCAATTAAATGTCTTTTTCAGACCGACCCGAGCTCACGGCTAGTCGATCAGGGCGGGGTGGGGGCCTTGGTATTACTCGACCTCTCGGCCGCGTTCGACACGCTTGATCATTCTATATTCATATCCCGTTTGTCGGATGCAGGCCTATGGGGGCCAGGTGTTGAACTGGTTCGCAGACTTTCTGACTGACCAGTCTCAATCGGTCTTTCTGCCTCCCTACTGTTCGAAATCAGTTGCACTGTTCTGTTGGGACCACCCCTCAACTACTGGACCCCGGACTTCTGGCCCACGTCTCTTGGCCCCTTCCCTCTCCCGTCTCCTACGGTGAGAAACTTGGGTGTTAAGTTCTCTTCTTCTTTAACGATGACTGAACAAGTGTGCGCCATCTGTAAAGCCGACCATTTTAAATTGCGGACATTAAGAAAGGTTCTTCCTTTCATCCCTGGCCAGTTTCATGTCCCATTGATCGGAGCATTGGTCCTTAGTACAGTGGATTATTGTAACTCACTGTAGTTCGGCCAACCACACTATTTGCTCAATCGGATCCAAATGCTCCAGAAAGCTGTGGCTCGTGCAATATTGCGCCCGCCAGCATGCTCGCACATTCCCCCCCTTCCTTCGTCATCTTCACTGGCTCCCCATTGAACAACGGATCAATTTCAAATCTGTGTCTTGTTCACGGGGCCTACTATAAGGTGGGAGCTGAATACTTGCAGGAGAAGTTTACTCACTATGTGCCAAACCGTCCTCTGTGCTCCCAGTCCGCGCTACTCCTTCTGGTTCCCTGTGTTAAACGCACTCGAACGGGAGGCCGCACTTTTTCGGTGGTGCAGCCAAAGCATGGAACCTACTTCCTTGGGCTCTCTGTGCCACCACCAATCATCTGGCCTTCAGACGTGCACTGAAGACTCTTCTCTTCTAGCTCTTCTTATTCTCTTCTCTCCTTCTACCGCCTAGCGCCAAGATGCCTTTCGGCATACCCTGCGCTCTACAAATTCACATAACATTGCACCTGGCTTTTCAGGCCAACTCACTGGTCTTCCTTTGTTTCTCCTTTTGATTCGCGGGTACTGCAGCGGATCTCTTCATGTCTGTCTGCATTGCTGCGATCTCCGATATGACTGTCGCGGTGCTCGGTCATTTTTTCGAAAAAATAATGTCGAATAACAATTTTTTCGAACCCCCCCATTTCGGAAAAAAATGCAATAAAAAAAATGTGACATTTATTTTTCGACATTTTTTTTCTCGAAAAAATGACTTTCGACATTATTGGTTTCGAAATTATTACTATAAACCGACTGTCGCATTAAGTACAGTTCTTCAAGGGAGCTCTGACAACTCTGCAAGATCTCCGGTTCTGCTTCTTTACTGGAGCAGTTCATGGTGTGTTGGGAGCTAGTCTCCCACATGGCATAACTCTCTGCATTTCCACATCCAGCTGCGCCTTCTCTGCGCTGCCAGGCATCTTCTCCCAAGTGAGCTTCAGCTGGTGCTTCCTCTGCCTCCACAGCGTCTCCTGCATTGTCCTGCTGCTGCCTCTGCTACCCCATCAACTTCTCTTTCTCTCGCCTGAAACTCATTCCTGCATTTAAATATCCTGCTCAGGTGCTTCACAATACAGCAACTAGACTGATCATTAAGCTTCATGGTACCTTTAATCTTTAACTCAGTCCCTCTTCCTCGTCCCAGTATCACAAGCATTATGGGTTCTGAAGTCCATAATGTTTTTGGTCTTTTTATATTTCGTTAACTTAAACTGATTTGTGAACTGAGTTGTCAAATTTTGGGGAGGTTATGAAAAGATTTTGTGATTTACCCTTGGGGTTAGGACCTCTATATAAGTGTGAATCATAACAATGTGAGGTTGTTATGGTTACTTCCTGAACCTCCAATGTGCCAAGGTTATGCTGTTTGGCAGACTTTTTGTAGTCTGTGTTTTGGGTAGTTCTAGGAGAGGGAATCATATATTGACTGCATGCCATTAGGTATTTGGGTATTATGGGAATCTCATCCTCAAGAGACCTTTCCTAGAGGAGTCACCACTTCCCCTTGACAGCCATCTTCTCCCATGTTATCCTCCCTCATGTTACCACCCCCCAGTGCCAAGTTGCCTTAGGGTGTTTGTGCGCTCAATAAATACTAAATAATCAAAAAGGGTTAGGATCAGGTAGTGGCTGCCTTCCCCATCCCACATAAGAGGAGACTTTATACTGGGGTTTAGTGATGACTCTGCAGGATACTTCACATGTGCCTCAACCAATTTGAGGCTAGATTTTGGCAGCCTAGGGGTCTCTAATAGTGCTCCACTAGCCCCACTCTGTCAGCACTGAAGGTTTAATCTGTAGAGGCACTCTAATTATGGAAATACAAGAGTCAATTGATAGAAACAGGAATTCTAAAAGAAGCTTTTGCAAAGGGAAATAACTCGGAAATAACAGGAATTAAATCTGCAATTTTTAGTTAACATCAGATTTGTCCCAAACAAGGAAAACACTTTGGAAATGAACCTGGCAAAGTTTACGAAAAATTATATACTGTTGGAATGGCATATTAATATTGCCCATTTGTATTCCTTCAGGCTTAGTACAGAATACTGCCTTATTTGTTAAACTTTCCAGACAAACACTATAAAAGAGACTATATGAAATTTAGATGAAATCTTCTGGAGACCATGAAGATTATAGGGCTCAGAAAGAAAATTCCAAAACGTGTTGCCTTTGTCATAATACAAAACATCTGTTCCTTAGGCGCCCACACATGATTCAGGATTGCATTAGTCACTTTGGGAAATTTGTATAACTATGAAGTGGAACAGATGTCTGTATGGCTGGCAGGTGAGCCTAATCTTTGTATTGTAAATTCCTTGAAAGATTTGGAGATAGCCTTTATGCAGTGAATTATATGCCTAGGCAGTACACAAAATTGTGAAACGGCAAATGTAAAATTTTAAAGGCTCTTGCCTGTCTTCTTGAAATGTTACTGGTATTTTACATTTTGTCATGCTTCCTAAGGCATAAGACGAAAGATTGGATATGATGCAGATTTTTCTAAATGAATGATTTTGTTTTTTATTATGCATATGTGTAGAAGATTACACTTGTAAACCATTCATATACTATCAGTAAAAAAGTATGTTTTATGGTGACCGTGCCTAGGCAGAGATGTCTGGTTCTAGTTCAGAGTAATAATATAAGGTACATCTGCATGGTCTGACCAGGGGAAAAGGCGTGGTTGTCAAATAGCTACTCGTCTCGAAACAAACAAAATGCAGTACGATATCCACCCTGCAATGTTTGTGGGTTCCTTAATTTTGTTGAACTAACCCCGGGTCACCCATAGCTTGTCAACATTTTTGGTGAGCGCAGGATCAGGAAAACAGCAACAATAATCTTGGTTTACGCAGTGAGAAGAAGTTGAGCAATGAAGTCACTGAACACCGGCACAAAATTTTAATCCAGTGTTGAACTGCAATCGATAACTAGGTCTACCAAGAGTAAGAACTCTTTCAGAAGGTTGGCTCTCTTGATCAGTGTTTCTTCAAAGGTAAGGACACATCCACTACATCTTTGGCCAGTTCAATTACATAGTTCAGCCTTCTAGCCAGAAGGGTAAAGGTTAAGAGCAGGGGGGGACACGTGATGTAGTTTATCTGAGCAGAAGTATCCTTGGTCTCTTCCTTCAGTGCTAAGAAACAATGTTTAAGGGGCACTATAAAGCATAAAGAAATATGGTGGCTTTCCTCAGCCGCTCTAGCGATGTGCACCAACGCTGTGAATTTTGGTGCGATAACCCCATGTACTGAAATACCGGACACCATCTTCGGAGCTATACCACCCGGGTACCTGTTCGGCTGTGCTGCTGTCCACTGATATAGACCCAGTAAGAAGGTCCAATGAAGGGCTTCCTCCTCTGTCTGCTCACTGCGCCTGTTGGGAAGTGGAGCCAAACGGACTTGTGACCGGGGTCTGCAACGTCAGGCCTGGAGAGGGCGGGTGTGGGCCCTTTGGCATGCTGGCTGCGTTCAGAATGACCTGGTAAATCGGGGGCCTGGGCTCTCGCATCTTCCGTTGCACCTGACAAATCTATCTTGTGTCCTCCGGGTCCTCCTCTTATTATCAGGGGTGCTCTGCTAGCCTGTCGTAGCTCAAGGGCTTGAGGCCGTAGAGACCCCATGTCTGAAACAACACTGAATGCTGCCAAACCGAAACTGAGCATTCCCCTTAAACACCAGAGACTGATTCTTGGACTGAATATGATGGACCCTTGTCCGGACCCTCACCTGCTCTACTACTTATTGAGAGAGCCCAGTATAGCTCTGCCTTTTCTTCTCCTGTTTGGACCTTCTCCTGCATCAGATTATGAATGCATTAAGCTCTCTAGACATTCTGCTACCCTTAAACTATAACACAGCAAAATGATCTGAAGATGAGTTTGCTGATAAATCTGGAACCTTCACGATGGAAGACCCGGAAACTACAAGACACATACTTGCTCTCATGATGCTAATGGTTTAAGATGTTAGTATGATCAAAGTGAATGTGGCGTATGCGAAGATTGAAATGGGGGAGTCATTCTCTCCTGACTTATTCAGGTGGATATGAATACCCATAGAAAGGGACCTCCCAACCTACGGCGACAGCTTGCAAAGCTGGAAGACCAAATATGTGATTTTGAGTCAGTGGAGAAAAGGAGCAATGGGCCTCATCACAGGTTAAGCAACGCAGGGAAAAAAGTGGCGGTAATGATGCCATTTTTCCTGCACCGCCAATTTATAATTTTGGGTGGATTTATCGTTGGAATTACTGAATGATCAATCCACCGATTTTCTGAGGAAAAGTTGTGGATTCACCTCCAGCTTGTCAGACCATGGAGTCCTATGGTCAACAAAATGGGGAATTACCACCCCTTTTAATCCTGTGGTAGCTCCAGTGGGCCAAGGGGCAGTAAAAGTAATTGAGTTTGGCAGTATTTTGGTGTATTTACCACCAGAATGCTACCAAACTCGTAATGAGGCCCAATGTATGCATTTTTGGGGGTCCTGAGAGCGCTGACGCCCATCAACCTAACCATTTGTCCTGGATCTCCTTTCCCAGGTTCTGTAGATGGATATCTAGGATTGTACTGTACTGTACTGTACTGAGCTCGTCAGGGCTCCCGGAGCTCCCAGACCGAGGCCTGACCTGAATACCTCCTCGAGGCCTCTGAATACAGTTAAAGACAGGGGGCCTCTTTACAAGTGTGACAGCCAGAAACAACGTGCCAGTTATTCAGTTTACTGTCAAACATTCCGGACTGCCGCACATTGAGAGTCAACCACAGAAACAACATTGCCAGCCACTGCGTGCACTGTGACACCGTTGCCGGTAGCACAGGCAATGGAAACTGAAAACCCACGGAACGCATAGCCGGAAACACTGGCACCACGGAAAGAAGACTGCATTCCGACCACGGATCACCCAGAGACACAGGCACAGAAATGCTGGTTGTTCTGGAAAAACCATGCCTGTAACACCGGCACTGTGGAGCAGGCGGTAACCAGGCCCCGGTGTAAATCACCCTTTTTCTTTAATTATTTTGGACTTAAATATTTTACAAAAATCATAGCAGACTGCACCTAACCCCATATTGGCTTGCTGATCTACTCGGATCAGGCTAGGTTTATAGCCTTTTCGGCGCATCACTTGCATCATAGAAGTAGCAAGGAAACATCCAGCCACCTCTTCATTGATCTCAAATGATGCTGAGAAAGCTTTCTAAACGGTCGTGTGGTCCCGATCTTGCAGATTTTTGCGTTCAGAGATTCATACCTCACGTGGATCACCGCATTGTACAGCAGTCCTTCTGCAATGGTGGTGGAAGCCACCAAGCCTAGCACTCTTACCCTGGGGCCGATAAGAGCAGGGCTGTCTCATCTCACCTCTGCTTATAGCTCTTGCTTTCAATCCCCAGGCATGCAAGATCTGCCAGTCGGTCCACATCAGAGGGACCTGAAAGTGTGGAGTGGAGAGCAGGCTTCTGTTTTACACAGATTATATATTCTCTTTGTTAGCTGACCTGTGCAAGGATTTACAGACTGTGGCAACCATGGAAAGGGATTTTGGGAATATATCTGGGTAGAAGATACATTTGGAAAAGATGAAGATTATCTCTTTGAGTCTGAAGTCATTGTCCGGATGGGGTGCAGACTCCAACCACAGTTGCTGTCTGCTGACACAATGACATATTCAGGGCTGAAGCTTGATACTTTATCGGAAATGGTTGACATTAACATCAAAGGGATCTGAGCACCCACACAGGAGGACCTAAGCTATTGGAGGCACTTTCCACTCTCTTTAATGGACAGACTTTTGATGTTTAAAATGGTTTTGCACCCCCATCCCCAAATCATTTACATGTTCAGGATGTTGCCCTTGTCAATTTCGGCTAAATATTTCTGGAAGATGGATAAGATGCTCACTACTTATTTGTGGGTGCTGGGCACTGCTAAAATAAAACTTGCAATACTCTACAGAGACCAAACGAAATGGGGTTATTTGCATCCCCAGGTATTAAAGCCAGTGAGCGGGAGCAGTGTTCCACTACTTTTTTATTTTTTACTGTCAACAGCTCGACTACTTTTTGCAACCATTTTTACCATTCCGGAACTGTTCTTTGTGACGTTGAAGCACACTTCTCCACTTTGACACTGGATGCCAGTTATAGCTAAACTGAAAACTGTTTCAACTCAACTGGCTGTCAACCAGCATAACTGCAACATTTGAAAAATGTGTTGCACGTTGCTCCCTTCCTTCCTACTGTCGACCGCCTGATTCATGGTTCCACTACTTTTTTGGTACACTATTTTCACTGATTAAAGCTAGCTACTGGGCAGCAAGGCTAGCACAAATCTCTAGGGCTTTAAACAAGGAGATGGAGAACCCCTTGTATGTTCTTTACAAACAGCCAGTTCTCAACCCTTTCTTGGCCATAGACTCTTCTGACCAATGGTAACCCTTGTGTGAACACAACACAGTTTTATGGTACTCAATGAAACATTTGGCAGGGCTTACACAAAAGGGAAGGCATTGTGACCAAATACAGTGACTGCTCCTCCATGGTGTAATCGGATGCTACAGATCGTGGCAGCACTTTTTGTGGCTGTACTGTCATGACAACGGCATTGTATCCATGTGGAAATGTTTCTTAAATCCCAGCAGAATTTGGGTTGTACAAGTGGGAATTCTGGAGATACTTGCAACTAAGGCATAGCATCATCAGCGCATGGGTGCAGTCCCTCCATAGTCATCTGCGTTTGGGCCCTTTTTCCTTTCGGCCATCAGACCGAAACAAGGGAATATACGCTGCTGCAATTAAGAAGTGAGTGCACCTCTTCAGTTCTTGAAAAAGTCCTGTGAGTGTCACTTTGGGTTGGAGCTCTGATACTACCTGGTGGGAGATGCTAGTTCCTTTGGTCCTACTGATGCCAACACAATGTTCATTTCATACAAAGTGCTACACTGAATCTATTGGTACCTATGCCATCTGCACAGGATTAAGCAAACCGCGTCCTCCAGGTACTGGAGTGGTTTTGAGGAAGGGGGTTCTTTCATCCGCATTATTTCGTTTCCAAAATAAATTAAAGAACACTGGTCCCGGCCATTGAAGGTTATAAATCGTACCATGGGGGCTATTCTGGACACTTTCCCCATGTTGACTCGTGAGGGTTCCTAAGGGCAATGAGCCCCCACTGTCTAATCAGCAGACATAGTGGAGGGCAAGGGCCATTGCACCAGTGAGACAAGTGATTTTGTGTGACTGGAAAAACACAACCACTGGCCTGTACAGGTAATGGACAGATTTAATGGCTCATTTTGAAAGTGCACATATGCATGCACGATTTATTTTGTATGGGAGTCTTTCCTTTCCATTGTTTACTAATTTGCTTTTGGGGAAAACCAATGTTTCTTTAGAGTTCTATGGCTGTGGCTTTTTCAGTTTTCTTTTCTTTCATGTAGGCTGCCTGAAATGGAAAAAATGTAATAGAAGTTATACTTTAAGCCTACATTACAAACTTGTTCTGGAAATAGCACCTGTGCTTAGCAGAACGTGACCATGTGATAAATGCGTTAAAATTTGATAAGAAACTGACAAATGGATAAATAGAATCAGACGTAAAGGCAAACGATGTGAATCCCACCCAGCAGGTGGCTTGCTTAGCTACACTACAGAAGGGAATTAAGTGGCACACAGTAGACGTCCTGAACCTTCACAGAGGTGAAAAGAGAACAGAGGGGGGAGGCATGGAAAATGCTTGTAACTAAAGTTGAAAACATGGGTGTGAAACTGGATTTGAAATGGCAGAGAAACTATTTAACTGCCAAGATCATAGATGCCAAATATAGGGTTAGGGAGGCAGTGGATTGCATTATTACATCAGAGTAGCAGGTGTGGGGTTTGACCATTGTACTCAAGACCGCTGAGGCTTGTATTGAGGATCAAGATGGGAGGTGAATGTGACGGGACTGGTTAACTGAAAAGGGTTCAATGGAGATTTTTGTTGAAATACTCAGTGAAGAGACAGTGCCATAAGTACCATAATTTCTGGTGGAGAGGACTCCCAAATTCTAGATCATCATCTCTCCACCAGGAAGCCGACCATCTCCTATTGTGGCAAAAGTAAAACATTACAGGGGCCAAGACTGAATACTGAGAGCGGCAAGAGAGGCAGTGGTTATTATATGTAAAGTACCAAAGGTCTATTATTACCCAGTCTTTACCAGTAGTGTGCAAAAGGCTAGAAAGGATTTGATCATGTTAAAGTGGTACTCTGAGCACAAAACTGTTACACCCAAAAAATAGAAAATATGTTTACAAGATAAAACACATTTTCACAGACCCTCAGGCTGCTCTGACATACATTGAGAATAGAAGGGTTGCCACAGGAGGTAACAGTAAATTACAGAGGAACACACACGGTACAAGCCCTGCGGGCATGGAAAAGGAGATCTTCTTGCGGCAGTCCAATACACTAGAGGCTTTGGGTTCAAAACACAGCTGGATTCTCCTGCTGCATCCACATCTATACAGGTACGGCAAAACCAATGATACAGGGGAATGCTGTTGAGCCTGGGAGCCGTGTTAAAAGATTAGGTCAGAAGTCGAGGGGGGCTGTAACAAAGGGGTGTAGCCTAAGTGATGGACATGGCATGAATAGTGCTGCAGTACACATAAAGGGTGAGCAGGTGGCTTAGTCAAGGGAAGTCTTCCCCAAACTATACATTCTCCAGCATTGGATCTTGCATGTGGTAATGTTTGCATCAAGTCTGCATCTTGTTAATGCATTTCTTGTTGCATGATTTGTAAATAAATCACTCTGACTCTGTATAGAAACAATTCGGTGAGTAAATCGCCCTATTTCTGTAAGTGCATCTTTTTTTAAAAAGGGGAGAGGGACAACAATTACCGATGTGGGCTCCCCTCTCCTTTGCATAAATTCAGAGACCATTCTGGAAACTGTGGCGAGTCAGAAGGACACACTCTGACATGTTGCACAATATTTCATTAAAGAAAATCTAGAAGTCTAACTTTCCCTATTACTGTGAGTGATCCCTACCTATGGTGCTAACTAAGGTGCTTGTGAACGTCCAAAGAACTAAGTCTGCTCTTCAAAACTACTGATATGGGTTGTTTGAAGTAAAAGACTTGACCTACTGCCCATTTGACCTCCTTTTTTCAACCTAATTTTATTTTACCTACTGTGGAGGGAGACGCCCGCAAACCCCTCTAGTAAGTTGGGAGACAGCCCATGCAGCCCCCCCGACTTTCCCACCTCCTCAACCTATTCCCTTACCCCACCCCACAGCTATTTTTTAATTTAAGTGTACCATTTGACCTACCGAATTAGGTCAAAATGATGCAGTCAAATGGGAGTAGGTCAAATTGGCATTAGGTCAACTATGCCAATACCAAAACTACACTAACTGGCCCTATTAGTATGAAAACAAAATTAAGTCAGGAGAATGACTCCCTTCTCCCAAGGGTACTCCCAGTAAAAACATCATCTGCAAATAGTCTGTGTGACTTCTTGGATTAGTCTCTTAAGTGCTTTACATTTATTTTTAGTTATTTATTTATTTTTTATAAAGCACCACACACCCAAAGCCCTCAGAGCGCTAACACAAAATGAACAAAAAACAAACAAACATAATACAGAGTAGTAAGCCAGTATGTGAGAAAGTAAAAATCAGAGGAAAGAGAAAACCATTAAGAAGTCCTGGAAAAACACTGCAGACACAGCCCTTATGAGAATTAGTCTGCTTTCAGATCAACTACAAGGCTCAGATTCGAGGAGCCCCTCTGCAAATATTGACACATGCTCAGGAACAGTGGAAGGTTACTGGACCCACATTATACAAGAACACAGTCCCTGTTCTTCTGGGCACACCAACCCAACCTTACGTAAAACCTTTAGGTCGGAGGTTCTGAGGATTCCTTGCCCAGTTCTCTGGAGAAGCCATGCCAATACTTTATTGTGGAGAGCCTCTCTGGGTTCTTTCCCCACTGGAGTCCTCATATTAGTAATAATCACATTTCTTCGGTCCATGAAAAGTCCTCTTATAGTTTTATCGGTTATTGCTGGCATTTGAGATTTACCCACCCTCAAACTTTGAAAAGTTGCAGAATTAATTTTGCCATTGGTCGGTTGGTTGGCACATAAAGATATTGGTGCAGATTCAAAGGCAGCGATGAGAGATGTTAGGGACGAAGCCTGTGCATGCACTTTGATTACCAACGAAGAGGATAGTACCATGTCAGATGAATCATGTGTCAAGCCCCTGGCAGTAAATTTCCATTTGCAAAAACTGGTCCACCCTATCGGTTTGTTCATCTGTTTGGCAGAGAGTGTCCATTTTATCTGGATAATGTACTGCAATTCTGGGTTGTGGGTCTGTTTGTCAAAGCTTTTCCTTTTTGTACAGATGATATTGTGCTGCATGTTTGTCCAACAAAGATACCCATTTGCTGAAGTCAAAAAGCTGTTACACAGATGTAGCTTGTGATTTATATTAGCCTTAACTTTCTGCCAATGTGCAGGGGTTATATGCTCTATATGAGATCGATGCTCCTCAACAATTCCCTCCGGTCCGCACACAGGCTGTAGGGAGGGAAATGTCAATGGCTCAATTGAGTTTCAGTAATAGAAGGCCCCAAGGCTTCCCCATTATTTTCCTGACAGTTTGGATCTATTGTTTCCAATTTCCTGCGTGCTTTGCAAGTGCCCAAAGCCAGGCCAGGGTCGTCCTGATCATCAACCTCTAAAGGGAGATCAATTCTCCTTTCCTGGAGCCTCTGCCTCCTCTGCACACTAAGTGCCAGGACCTCAGACAATCGGTTGAAATTAGCTATTGGGGAGACAGCCACAATGCTGTGCTCTGCAGATGCAGAATTGGGCACATTATTTGCCAGATGAGTAGTTCACTTTTTTGATGCAGGAGTTCTAGTAACAGGCATACTGTACTATGAATGCTACACTTGCCAAGATGATCAAAGAAGGGGACTGGGTGTGACGACTAGCAGTGGGCCTTTGTCCCCCACGCCCTCCTCCAAGAGACCTGTGCCCAAACATCGAAAGCGGTAGGCACTCACGGCAGTAGTATTTCAGGCTTCCTTCTGGCCCCTATGCTCATAAGCGAAAACAAGTGCACCAACCATTTCCAAAAAGCAGGTCCCCCTCAGCGGCATAGGGCTGCTCAGCTTTTCCATGAGCTGACTGCCAAGTGCGGACTAATGCGACCCGACACAGCTTCCCAGCCTTTGCACGACTGTGCTGCACCATGCGAATGAGAGAGGAAAGGACCTGACCGGGATGGGGGCGGCCGCAGTCAAGCCACACTGCAAGTAGCAGTCATTTCCGACAGCATGCCAAAGGGGAAGATGTACCACAAATGGGCTATTGAGTTCTCCTCCCTCTTTGGGGATCTCTTATAAGATCTATATTCTTGGCTGTTGATCTCAGCATAACCTGTGAAGGTATTATGACTCATCTAGGCTTTGCCTCCTGGGTGATTACAGTACAGCTTGATTTGGTCTACTTGACCTTGTATGTGGCTCAGTTGCCTAGTTCCTCTAAATTCCGGCTCATATCTTTCTTTCTCTTTGGTAGTGTATTCTTCTTGTACAGAATAACAACTTGCTTTCCCTTTTCTGCAGGATATTATTATCCACTGTTCTTCTCTCTCATTATTCAGCTTTTCATTCATTCTTTCACAACATTTGGAGTTTATCTGCTTCCAGGTTAACCCCGTTTCATATGTTCTACTGAGATGAGTTGCGTGTTTAGGATAATGATTCCTTTGGGGCCTCCCGTTCTCCCCGTTACCTTTAATTCTGAAGGAGACCGTCTTCGGGAGCCTTCTTTGTGAGGTATCTTCTCCCTGGTCCTGGCTGCCGGCACTTTGTCTTCTCTGGCTTCTCCTTCCTCATGCTCTCATTTCCTGACGGTGTCCCGTTGCTTCGCTGCTCAACCGGACACCCCATCACCTTCTAATGCTGGTGTTATCAGCGATGGTTTGTGGACCCGCGGTCCATCACAGATTCTCCTTTGTGGTCTCTCCGCCATTCTCCTGGCTGCCTACCCTGTCAGTTTTTCCTACTTTGGGTCCGCCATACCTCTGGCGCCAAACTCTGCAACATTGAGCAATTTTGAAACTTGGGGGCTTCCTGGTTTCTGTCTTCTCCACGTGTTACACATCTTGGGGCTTGCGTATGTCTACCTCACTCTTCTCTCTCTCTCTCTTTGAGTGCACGTTCATCAAAGTACTTGTCCCAGTGGATTGGATATTCTGATTTAAAGGGAAATGTGTTTTTTCCATATAACAGCATCTATAATGAGTTTCTTTGTCCCAGTCTTGGTATTTGACAGTTTCTGGTATTTTAAAACATCCCATGTAGGCCATAGTATGTCCAGCTTTAGGAAGTTCCGCATGGGAACGGGAGTCCTTGTCCCCTATTTGGGAGTCTCTCTCAGTGAGGTCCTAGTTGCCTCCACCCCTATGGAGGGTATTGCGGAACAGGCTCACCGCCCTAGCTTCACGGGGGTAAGAAGAGCTCCCCCTTTGGGAGAAGGGATGAATTCGCTTGATTAGTCATATACCCTTCCCCTTATCTTAGTGAATTACCCTTCTTGACTGATTGGGAATCGGCCCAGTAAATCGACATTCCCCTGGTCTTGGTTTTTTCGATGTTCCATTGAAAAACAGAAAGGTTGCAAGTCCAGGAACCATCTCAATACTCTGGCGTTGGTGTCTTTTCCCAAACTCATCCAGGTCAGGTGAGAGTGATCAGTAATTAATCTAAATCTTCTGTCAGTTAGGTAATAACGTAAGTGGGTGACAGCCCAATTTATGGCCAAGGCTTCCAATTTCAAAGTAGCATAGCATTATTCCCTGGGGAAAAGTGTCCAGCATGTGTACAATACAGGGTGTTCAATTCCCTCATATTCGTGTGAGAGTACAGATCCTAGCCCAACCTTTGCGGCATCAGGTTGCAATAAGAACTCCTTATGAAAGTCTGCCATCTTAAGGATGGGTTTGCTACAATGTACGTTTTTCAGGGCCTGGAAACTTTCATGAGGCCTCATTACGTCCTCCTCCGTGATTGCTAGAATGACCGGGGCATTACAACCCGGGTGACCCGGTAATTCCAGAGGCTGAATTCCGTAAATCACCATTCCCATGGAGTCCCATAAGTATGGGAACAATGGAAACACCAGTTCCGTCTATGACGGAGCCGGTGTTTCCATTTCCGCCTGCAGGCGGGTGGCGTTACTCCTGCTAGGTCAGACGTGGCGGGAGTGATGCCTCCCGCCTGCAGAACTCAGAATCAGCAGGTCTGGAAACAACGGTGGCGGCGGATTTACCGCCACCGTTGTTTCAGTACCAGCAGGGTCAGAATGAGGCCCATGATCTTCCTTACTCCAGATCATTTTCTGTGTTTGTGTATTTTTCAACTTATCTGTTAGGTTAGCAGCAATGCTTGAATAGTTGGGGATAAATCTGTAGTAACCCATTAATCCCAAGACTGCAGAAAGTTGTCTCTTGGTCTTGACTGTAGTTGTTTTTAGGGCCACCTTTACCTTTTCAGTTTGTGGTTGAATTAGGCTTTGCCGATGAAAAAGCTCAGATATTTTGTACTGCAGACTGACCAAGATGGCATTTACTTGTCTTGGCTCGGAGGCCGGCTTTTCTCAGGGCCCTGGTGTTCTCATATCAGTAGTGATGTTTAGGTCAACTATCACTATGAACCACAGTATCATCCAGGTAAGTTCCATAGAAAGTTGATTAGGGTTTCAGTATTCTGTCCATTAACCGCTGAAATGTGGCTGGGGCTCCATGAAGGCCGAAGGGCAAGACCTTGAATTGAAACGGGCACTGTGGTGTCGAACAGGCAGTTTTTTCCCAGTTGGCTGGATTCAGAGCTGCCTGCCAATATCCCTTTGTTGGATCTAAAGTTGATATGTATTTTCTCGATGAGTTCATTCATTCTTGTCATCACATAATTATCAAATAAGGAGTTATTTGAAGTTAATGGAAAAGGGCCACTACTGACCAGGTTTTGCGACTAGGACTATAGGGGGGGGGGACACCAGGGGCTCTCTGAAGGCTAAATTATGTCTGCCTTACGCATTTCCTCTATTTCCTGTTCATTCAGTTTTGTTCGGGCTTCAGGAATTCTGTATGGGTTAAGGTTTATAGTTTTCCCTGTCGGTGTCCTAATAAAATGGAAAAAGTTAGCAACTCTCCCCAGTTGCTCTGAGAATACCTCAGGAAATTGATTTTATAAATCTTTAATATCGGTCTGTTGGCTGGATGACAGTTCGGGGAAGATCAGGGTATTTTCATTAGGGCAATCGGTAAGAAGGGCTCCCATTGTAACAGTGGTCTTCTCACTATGATCTATGTTCCACTACTTAAGCAAGTTTACATGATAGACCTGTGTTTTCTGGCATCTATCCGGTTGTGGTATGTGATTTAATGACCATTCTGTTTCAGAACTTTATAGGGAAAATACCATCAGGAAATCATTTTATTTTCTGAAGTGGGTAAGGGGACCAATATGGACTGTCTGACTGAAAAGATACGGTGACTGCACCCCTATTATAGACAGCCTGTTGTTTTTCCTAGGCCTGTACCAGATGTTTTTTTATATAATTTCTCACACTGCTTGCATATGGAATTTTAACGTTTCTGTGGTTTGAGAAATTTGTAATAGGGCTTCTTCTCTCTCCTCCCAGGTCTCCTTCAGCATGTCTAAGACATCTCGGGAATAGCTTGTATTCAGAAGCTCAAATGGGGAATATCCCAGGGAGAGGCGTAGGGGGTTTTCGTGACAGCAGAGGGCCCAGGGTATCATCACGTACCAATTCTTCCCGTCAGTCTCCACCAGCTTTCATAATATTCTTTTAAAAGTTTGGTTAAAGCATTCTACGAGACTGTCGTTTGGGGAAGATACACAGACGTCCTTAAGGTTTTGTTATTTAGTATTTCCTTTACCTCTTGCATCATGTGGGATATAAAGGTCGTACCTTGATCCTTAAGGATTTCTTTTGGGAACCCTACTCTGGAGAGGAAAGGTAACGGGTGCTTTAAAATGTGTTGCCTCAAATTAGTACACAGAGGAAAGGCTTCTGGATAGCGAGTGGCATAGTAAAGGTTTACATTGCTAAGTGATTCCCTAGCTTTGAGGATTCTAGGGAACCCATGATATCCATACCAATCCTGGAAAACAGAACTTTAATTATTGATAAAGGTTGTTAAGGGGCGGGTGGTACGGGAGTGTTGGCAATTTTCAGACAAATCTTACAGGTTGATATTCGATTCTTGACATCAGCAAAGACACCCGGCTAATAGAACCTAGATATTATGTGGTTCTGCATTTTCCCTATTCCTTGGTGAGCTGCGGTTAGATGGGAGTGTGCTAATTCTACCATAGTTCGCCTATGGCTCTGGGGTAACACCAGTTTCGTTCAGTGTACTCCCTCACGTGTTACATCGCCTCTATATCTGGACAGAACAAAGACCTTCCGTAAATCGGAGGCCTTGTTCATCACTTTTGGCAGATGCCAGTGCAAGGTCAAAGGCAACATTTGGCGAGGCAGTTTTGAAGAACTTGTTTTCTTAGAAAGGCAACTCTTCTCCCCAGGACTGCAGTCAGTTTTAATCGCCCATACAGTATGTATGCAAGGGGACGGGACGTAGGAGTAATTATAAGTTACTCACTGTAGTGACTAATGTACTCCTAGTCCATAGTCCAATTTCCTCCATACATCCCACCATCCTTTCCCATAATATTGTCGATGCATCAAAGGGGACAGAGTGAGGGGAGCGCATACGCCCAGGACCGTGCCCCCACGTGCATCTAAATTTGAAGGGGAAGACACATTTTCTGGTGAAAAAGGTTGTTTCCCATCCCTAGCGAAGGACGCCCATACAGTATGGAGGAAAGGGGACTATGGATTTAGGAGTATGTTAGTCACTACGGTTAGCAACTTATAATTTGTCTACAACGGTTGGGTCTGGTTCCCCGAAACCTTTAGAACCTTGCTCGGTCTCTTCTTGTTCTGACACTTCTTGGTGAACTGAGAACAACGCTTTTTCTCTAGAATGCCTTGAGCAAACCTTTTCCCCTTCTCTCACAGTATACAGATTCTTTCTGTGATTATGTATGAGTTCTCCAGCATGGGGTCTGACATGGTTTAACATGCTCATGAATATTCCCGTCGTCAGGACGGGAATCCTCGGTAAAAGAAAAAACGGTTTCACTTTCACTTACAAACTCTTTCTCCTATAAACAAATCACTGGGCCCTCTCCCTAAACACCTCCTCTGGCAGCCATGTTCAGATTTTTAACACATGTTCAAGTGTTCGGAGTCCTCGTGTTTTGCTCCGAGAGCTTTTCTACGTTTTGCGCTTTTTCGATAAAAAGTTCCTATTTTTGTCAAATAGAGCCTGTGTGCTCTTTCGTTCCTTTGCCCGGCAAGCAGGGATCCATTTGTCGGCGTCTTTTAACGCTCCTCAGGGGCAAGAATCGTTGAGTTTCATTGAAGATTCCAGGCCTCCACCGCACGCCGGACCATGTCAGAGGAGGACGACGGTTCCCTCTTCAAGGTTTGCTCCAGCTGCGGATTGGAGAACGTGTTTGTGTGGACAAAGACTTCCAGCGCCCCTGTCTCCATCCGGACCACAGGGAAGCGGATTGTGAAACCTGCCTTGGTTTCTCTAAGCGCACCGTCAAGGATCGTCACAATAGGTTGGCGGCTTGTCTCAACGCCAAGGCCTCTACCCCATGCAGCAAGCAGGGGCATGCCTCAACCAGGACCGACCGGTCCGAGGAGCAGGCTTCTAAGTCCTTTGAGGGTGCTCCATCCGTGGGGGCCCAAGACAAGGCCAAGCACCACAAGTCTGTTTCCATTGGGGTCACCGCACAAGCAGGTCCCACGACGAGCAGGGCACACATCTTCACGGTCTGCCTCCATCTCCAGTCATCGCTCCAGTTCCTCCTCGAAGAGGAAATCGGCTAACCCAGGGAAGCTGTGGGAGAAGCTGGAGAAGACCAAGGTGCAGAGTAAGTGTCCAACCTGCCCCTGAAGGCCCAGGTGGTCCAGGCGAAGTCATCCTCTATGATCGAGTTGGTGGCGGCCACCCTCTCGAAGGCAAAAGGGGCTGACCCAGCACAGGGGACCCTGATGGTGCCCAGAGTGGCCTTCCCTCCCGAGGCTGGAGGCTTCGGCCAAACTGGTAGAGAAAACGCCAGAGAAGAGGATGCCATCCCTGAGCCCGAGACCGACCCGTCATGACGCAAAAAGGGACAGGGTGGTGGCCTCTACCGTGCTCCAGGCCATAGATATTTCATCTTTGGACGAAGAGGAGCTGTTGTCCGTTCTCACGGTCCCAGAGGATGTGGGGAACGATGACGACGGGGGGGGGGGGAGAAATGTTGACGGCGACATGGGCGCTGGGTCCAGCAAGCCTACACCCTGACACCTCCCAGGGATTGTTCGCTGGACATCCTTTCAACTCTCCACACCCTGGTGTTGGAGATCCAGAGGAGGATGCCTAAGGCACCCTTGGCACTTGCCCTGGTGGCACCGGGCCCCCTGCCTGCGCAAAAGAGAAAACGGCACCCAATGCCGCCTCATCAACCACTGCACATGCCCCCCACTACTCCACCCTAGGGATATGGGGATGGAAAAGGTGACTACGGACACGGATGACCCTTTCCCCGCCGCTGAGGGTTTCTCCCCCAGACAAAGTGGGGTCATTCCACACCATGGTCACCCGCGCATCTGAGCTCTTCCCCTTGTCCCCAGCTCTATTAACCTAGGTCAATAGAGCTGGAAACAACAAGTCTGTTACATGTGAGGCAGTGCAAGATGTGGCTGGCATTTTACTACCCATATTGGCCTTTTGGAAGAACTTACTTATTGGGAAATCTCTCTAATCACATTATATGTAACTTTGTCCTAGCAGAAAAGGTTTGCAAGATGAGGCGGTACTTCAATGTAGACATCGCCTGGTGTTGTGGGGTAGAGTGTTGAACAGTGAAAGACCTAGAAAAAGCTGTAAAGCCTTGCATTCTCTAGTGTGGTGGGAAGAAAGGGTGACGTTGGTTGAGATTTGGTGGAATTGAGGGACTACCCAACATTTAAGTGTCTTCTTAGATCTTTCTGTGTTCTGGCAAATTCACTCACATATTAGGCTTTACAATCCATTTGGGGGGGGTGAATATAGTAGGGATGCAGCACACTCGCCTCAATTGTACCTTTTGACCTGTGTCCTGTATGAGCAGGCAGAAACCATGTTTTCGTTTCTTTGTGAGTCACAAATAAAGGTTTCAAGTTCACTGCCCGACTAAGCTAACTTGCAATACTCGAGATTGCAATGTGTATGATTCTCAATGGCAATATATCCAGTCGGTTGATTTCAATTTAGCACTTTGGAGTTAAGCCTGCCACTTTGAGTAGCACTGGTTTTTCATATGCAGCATTTATTTATTTTTATTTACATGTATAAAGCGCACAAGGCAGCCCTGAGGCAATGTGGCGCTTTTACAGTAGGCTTACTTAGTTACATATCAAACATGACAGACTGTAGGTTTTACTTAGTTACATGATACCAGACATGAACCGACTGTGGATGTTGTGAAGAAAAGTGGGCAAGATACAGGAGAGTATATTCCGTCCATCTAACCACAAAGACTCCAGCTAAGTGTCATGTGTACAGGAGTATGAGGTTAACGAGTGGGTCCTGTGGAGGTTGGAGATAGAAACCGTGAATAGAATAGGCAAGAAGAAGTCCAAGCCTGTAAACAAGGACCCTTATATCTCCAAAATGTTCTTGCGAGGTGATTCATTCATTGTGGTACTACGAAATCCTCTACTTGCTGGCAAATAAAGAACTCTATTCCTGAGATGAAAGATTGCTCTTATGCAACTGATTGCAGCCGTTTCCATTCAACTGATCCTAGATTTTGTATTCCCCTTATGTTTTTGGCCTTTGTAGAGTGGTAGCCTGGAGAATGGTGTCCCATGAGCAAGATGTTTCCTCCTACCTTCTTCCCCAGCACGTAGCCTCTGCAGCACTTTCATTGCAGATTACTGGAGTCTGTTTTTAAAATAAAATTGTTGTTTAACTGCTTAAAAAAAATAAAAACCTGTGAATAGAATTACAGAGAAAGAGTCCTGCAACCTCCATAAAGGGACGGCTGAAATTTGAGAGGAAACAGTTTTTAGTATGTTGTTCTTTTGTTCTCTTCCATCAGGGATGGGTCATAGCCATCTTGCAGCTTCTTTCAAGAACTAATCCACTGATGTTGTAGGATCCAGTAAGACTCCATGGCTAATTGTGTCAAAGGTCACTGTGAGGTAGAAGTCAGGACTGCCTCCTGGTCAACATCAACTACTACATGGGTGCTTTGCATTCTTTCAACCAAGTGTTGGCCGTAAGCCTGACTGGTCAGGATATAGAAGGTCATAGTGGTCTAGATGGGTTTGAAACTAGCTGGGCCACCAAACATACCACCAGTTATTTAGGCGGGTCAGTTTTGGAGAACGTAAACTCTGGAGAGCAGTACAAGATTGGGAGAGAATATTAAGGGGCATGGAATCATGAGGTTATTTACAATAAGCTTGAAGTTCCCAAACAATGTGACAGGCAACCCAGAATCAAGGGGAATGTTGGGGTGCACGGGCAGAGCTTAACTGGCATAGGAAGGAAGTTATTGTACCACGGCAATGAGTTCTGAATTTGAATATGCCATCCTGTACAGCAAAGAAAGATTATGGCCCATCTAGAGAATGGCTGCCAGAATGGTAAAAGGTCTGCATGGGAAACCTTATGATGAGGGAACCATCTTTATATAGTTAGAAGCGGACCCGGAAGGGAGAATTAACAAACACAAGTGCCCATGGAGTGGTTCTAGATCAAAGCTGTGATGAGATTAAGACTTGTTAGGGAGAATGTTCTGTAACAATATAAACAAGTCCTGATTTATAGAAAGTCTGGTGAATAAATGGTACTGCCTTCCTTCAAGGGTGGTGGGGGGAAAAATAATGAACAACTTAAAAATAACAGACTCTGACACACACACGGCATGACAATTAGCACATTCACTGATCTTTTTCACCCAAGTATGGTGGAGTTGGACAAGGGAATCACCGTATCAGTACTTTGAAAGCCACGGAAACCATGGCTCTGCCCAAACCTTTCATTACATCATGCAGTGAAACTGGCGTGATCTTTGCCAAGTATAAGTGTGGGTGGCAGGAGATATAATAACTGCCAACATTGCCTTATTCATTTGAATGGAATGCAGTATGTTTCTCCAGTATGGGCTCTGGCATGGATTCACATGCTCATGAATATTCCCCGTCGTCAGGCCGGGAATCCTCGGTATAGAAAAAATCAGTTTCGTTTCTGATCTGTCTTTCTTAGTAGTAACCAATCACTGGTCTCTGGGTCATACTGCCCCCAGCCAATGACTGCCCTCTCCCTAAGCCCCGCCTCTGGCAGCCATCATCAGATTTTTACCTCACGTTCAAGTGTTGGGAGTCCTTGTTCTGTAGCTCTCGAGCTTTTGCTGCGTTTTCGCACTTTTTCAGGAGATTTTTCTCATTTTTTGGTTAAAAAGAGCCTCAAGCTCCACCGTTTCTACATCCGATCAACGCGGATCCGTTTCGGAGTTTTCTACGCCCCTCAAGGGTGAAGATTTCGTCGAGTTACGCTTTTGGAGGATTCCAGAAGTTCCGAGGTCTACCCCGGACATGGCCGAGGAGAAAGGAAGCTCGACGCCCGGGAAGCTGTTCAGGACCTGCCCTTGATGCCAGCTTCAGAATGTGTTCAAGGAGGATGAGCATTTGTTATGTCTCTACGGTCTCCATGAGGACAAGACGCACGTGGAGAAGGACTGTGCGTTTTGTGGGAACATGTCGGAGCGGACCATGAAGGATCGCCACCACCTTCTCGCCAACTGGCTAGAAGGTAAGAGCACGTCAGGCGAGAAGAAGAAGAAGTCCGAGCGGTCTTTTAAGTCCTGTAAGGGCGCCCCGGCAACGGGGGCCCAACAAAAGGCCAAGCACCGCAGGCACCGGGAGTGCCGAATGGTCAGGCTCCTTGGCTGCCAGGCAGGGCGCATCCTCCCTGGTGCCATCAACCACGAGCCAACGCTCTGGCTCGGGTAAGAGGAAGTCCGAGAACCCGGCGAAGCTTCTGGAGAGGCCCCGGTCGATCTCGAAGATTCCGGCAGAGGGGGATCGAGGCTCAGACCTTCCCCCCCCAAGGTGAAGGCCCCTGGCGTGCAGAAGGTGACAATGGCCTTAATTCACCCTGCTAAGACCTCGATTGAGGATATCGCAGCAGCCCTGGCTCAGCCTGTTGAGGCTATGCCAGTGGAGGCGACCTCAGGATCCAGAGTCTCCCTGCCACCATGGAGGGAGTCGTCTTTCAGGTCCATCGAGAAGACCCCCACGAAGTCCCCGTTGGAAAAGGAGGGGGAGGGGCAGGTGGCCATCGTGGATACGGACACGACCTCTGAAGAAGAGCTCATCGAAGTCGTGGTGGCGGCCCAGCCCATCGGGAGGGAGCGCGACGACGAGAGCGACGGTGTCGCCGACGAGGTTCCTCAAGAGCCCTCGCGCCCGTCGTTTCCGGTGCCGCAGGACACTTCGGCGGCCATTTTGTCAGCGATTCAGTCCTTATGCTTGGAGATAAGGACAAGGGTGCCCCTCCCCCCGACGGAGGTACCTGAGCCAGACCCGACAGGGGAACCGGAGCCGGGACCTTCGGAAAGTCCACGGCATAAGAAGAGGACGCATCCTCCGCCACCTCTCCCGCCTCTGCGGCCCGCTCTGCCTTCCCCCGGTCAACTACCCACGGGGATGATACAGGCACGGACACGGCTACGACAGGTACAGATGACGACAGAGGCGATAACGGGACGTGTCCCCCGTCGCCCCCTGCTCGGGAATCCCCGCCCAACGAGATTGGATCCTTCCATGCCATGATTTCCAGGGCATCCGAGCTCTTCCAGCTCTGCCCCGAAGAGAAGAAAAAGGAAGGGTTCCTTTTCCAACGGCGCGAGGCTAATAGGAAGACGGTCCTCGCCGTACCACTTCTGGATGACATCTTGGATGAGGGGCTCTCCCTCCTCAAGAACCCTGCCACAGCACCTGCAAAGAGGGACCGGTACGAGAAGAAGTACCGGGTCCCTGACGCTGCCCCCTTGTGCCTTCGGGCACAACCTACCCCGGATTCGGTCGTCTCGGCGGCTGCAAAGAGAAAAGCTGGCGGCGCATCAGCCTCAACATCAACTTCCCCGCCGGACGGCAGGGCAGGAAGCTGGACACGATGGGATGACGGGTCATCTCATCCGCAGCAACGACTATCAAGGCAGCCAACGCCCTGGCCATCGTAGCCCGCTATGACAGGGAGTTGTGGTTCAAAATTGCCCCTCTATTGGACTTCCTTCCGGATGCCAAAAGGGCTGAGGCCCTTGAAATCTTACAGGAAGGTGAGATTGCTTCGAACCACGCCATCACTGTGGCTACGGACATCGCCGACAACGGTTTCCGTCAGTTGGGCAACAGCGTTTGCCTGAGAAGACGAGGATGGCTCAAGGCGACGTTTTTCTGCCAGGACGTACAAACCAAAGTTTTGGACATGCCCTTCGACGGGAACAACCTGTTTGGAAAGGCGGTTGATGAGTCCCTTCAGGCTATCAAGACATACACGGAGACTCCCCGGGCACTGGGAGTGCTCCAACAACGACGGCCGTCCTTTCGGAGTGCCAGAGGCAGACAAGGTGCCTCCAAGGGATCCGGCTCCTCGACGTACCGCCAATCTTCGTCTCAGGAGGCCTACAGGGGACGCGGCAAGTCAGGTGGTGCCCGTCGTCGCCGACAGGGAGGTCAAGGAGGCAAGGCGGCCTCCAAACAAGATTGAACCGACCGTGGGGTCAGGCCACCGCCGAAGCACCTCGAGTTCCAGAAGTGCCCTCACGTTCCACCCGTGGCCAGGAAGGAAAATCACGTCCCGCAACTACTGTTGGAAGTAAGGGCGATGCTCAAGAAAGGTGCCATCGAGCTCGTCCCAAAGAGGCTTCGCGGCTCCGGAGTTTACTGAAGGTACTTCCTCGTAAAGAAGACAGGAGGATGGCGTCCCACCCTGGACCTGCGACGACTGAACAAGTACATCAAGGCACAGAAGTTCTGGATGGTCACCCTCCAGCACGTGCTGGGACAGCTGGAGGAGGGCCATTTCCTGTCATCGTTGGACCTGGAGGATGCGTACTTCCACATCCCCATTCTAAAAAGACACCGAAAGTTCCTCAGGTTCGTGGTCCAAGGGCAGCACTACCAGTTCAAGGCCCTCCCATTCAGATTGAAGTTGGCATCCAGGGTGTTCACCAAGTGCCTTGCACCAGTTGCGGCGTGGCTGCGCCTGCAGCGGATCCACGTCTACCCCTACCTGGACAACTGGCTCATCCGGGCAAAGACAAGGGAGCTCGCCGTGGAGCACACTGCGAAGACCGTCCAGCTCACGGGCCTGGGGTTCTCCATCAACTTTCCAAAATCCCACCTGGTCCCAAGTCGCCCTGTTTCTGGGAGCCAAGCTCGACACAGTGGCGTGGCTGGCCTCGCCGTCGGAGGAAAGGACCAGGACCATCCTGGGCAAGGTGCAGCGTCTGCTGGCCACGGACATGGCCAGGGTAAGATCTATCAAGTCCCTCGTCGGGATGATGTCCTCCTGCATTTATCTGGTACGCCTTTGCAGACTTCGGATGCGCCCCTTACAAGAGTTCCTTGACGCCCGCTGGGTCCAGTCGACGGGCAGCTTCGAGGACAGGATCCCACTCAACGAGACGTTCCGCCAGGCGATCCGGTGGTGGGGTACCCGCTCTCATCTGTCGGCGGGCACGGACTTTCAGACCCCAGCTCACCAGGTGACGGTGACGACGGATGCCTCCCTGGAAGGTTGGGGAGCGCACACCGGACATCTTCACGCGAGAGGCCTTTGGCTCCCGGAGGAGAAGTCACTCCACATCAACATCTTGGAGCTCCGCGCAGTGTTCTGGGCCCTCAGGTCTTTTCTTCCGTCCCTCAAGGGCAAGGTGGTGAGGATCTTGACCGACAACACCACCACGATGTTCTACATCCGGAAGCAGGGCGGAACCAGATCCCCTGCCCTATCCAAGGAAGCCCAGGATCTGTGGCATTGGGCCGTCGCCCAAGGGATGTTTCTGGTGCCTTTTGATCTGGCAGGAATAAAAAACACCATCACCGACTCACTCAGCAGAGAGCTGCGCTCGTGCCACGAGTGGGAACTACGCCAGGATCAAGTGGATCGGCTCTTCCGACGATGGGGAGAACCCCAGATCGATCTCTTCGCGACGGCGATGAACTCCAAGTGCCAGAGGTTCGCCAGCAGGTTCCCCCAGCCGAGGAGTATGGGCGATGCTTTCTCATTCCTCTGGGACGGCCTATTTCTTTATGCGTTCCCTCCGTTGCCGTTGCTGCTTCGGCTCATCAACCAGCTCAAGAGGTCCCGGTGCAGGATGATCCTCGTTGCACCGGCGTGGCCGAGACAGATCTGGTTCCCGGACCTTCTGGACTTGTCAGCGTCCACACCAGTCAAGCTGCCGTCGGACGCGGATCTTCTCTCCAGAGGAGGCGCCATTCTTCATCACAACCCAGAGTCGCTGAACTTGTAGGCCTGGCTCCTGCAGCACTAGAGTTTGGAGGGTACGACATCCCAGCCGACTGCAGAGAGGTTCTTGCAAAGGCCAGGGCGTCCTCAACTCTCAAGTGCTACGGACATAAATGGAAGAGGTTCTCTGTCTGGTGCCTTGCACAGAAGATTAACCCTCTGTGGATTACGGCCCCTCAAGTATTGCCGTACCTACTGTCATTGGCCAAGGCTGGACTAGCTCACGCTTCCATCAAGATATATCTGGCCGCCATCTCACGATACACCAGAACTACAGGATGGGCATCCTTGAGGTCTCATCGGCTGGTGAAGGAATTTATGAAAGGATTGTTCCGATCATTCCCGTCAGTGAAGGCCCCTGCCCCGGCGTGGGACCTCAACGTGGTGCTGACCAGGCTCATGGGATCCCCATTTGAGCCTATGCATTCGGCACCGTTGAAGTTTCTGTCGTGGAAGACAGCTTTTCTCGTGGCCATCACCTCCACACGACGAGTGGGAGAGATCCAGGCCCTATCTTGCAAGCCACCATACTTGACTTTTCACGACACAAGGGTGGTGCTGAGGACGCACCCCTCCTTCATGCCCAAGGTGCCTTCGGACTTCCACCTCAACGAACCCTTGGTGTTGCCAGTTTTCTTCCCATCGCCTTTGTCGCCGGCTGAGAGGACTCTGCACTCGCTGGACGTAGCTAGAGTGCTGAAGTTCTACGTGGACCGCACACAGTGTTTTCGGAAGACATCACAGCTGTTTGTAAACTTTGGACCTGTGAATCAAGGGACGGCTCTCTCGAAGGCTTCCATTTCCAGATGGCTCTCCGGCTGCATCACGCACTGTCACCGGTTGGCATACCGACCGCTGCCTGGCCGTCCGAGAGCCCACTCGACCAGAGCGATCGCTGCTACCACGGCATTCTTATCTGGTGTGCCCCTGCTCGACATCTGCAGGGCTGCGACGTGGAGGTCGACGCACACCTTCACGAGATTCTACTGCGTCGATCGGGACTCCAGGGAGGAGTCCCTGGTCGGCCAAGCAGTGCTGCGGAATCTGTTTGCTTAAGGTGAGCCTCGTGAGGAGGTAAGAGATGCTTAATGTTGAGTTTTTTGTATTGCTTATTGTTGAGCCTGTTGCCATCTCCCGTGGTTGTGCATGTGTATACTGCTATGTATTCTTATATTCATGAGCATGTGAATCCATGCCAGACCCCATGCTGGAGAAGGAACAAGTTACTTACCTGTAACTGTTGTTCTCCAGCATGGGTCTGGCATGGATTCACATGCGAACCCTCCCGCCTACCCCTCTGCGGCTCTTCACTTGGTCATACTGCCACTTTACGTGCTACCAAATCTGAGGATGGCTGCCAGAGGCGGGGCTTAGGGAGAGGGCAGTCATTGGCTGGGGGCAGTATGACCCAGAGACCAGTGATTGGTTACTATTAAGAAAGACAGATCAGAAACGAAACTGATACTGATTTTTTCTACACCGAGGATTCCCGGCCTGACGACGGGGATTATTCATGAGCATGCGAATCCATGCCAGACCCATGCTGGAGAACAACAGTTACAGGTAAGTAACTTGTTCCACATTTTGGCAGAGGAAATCCGTAGAAAGGAATGCATGGCATTTGGATTCGCATGATCTGATCCCTGCCGGCAACGCATTCTGTGCAGGAACCTCTTTGAGTGGATTGTTCCATATGTTGTTCCTGCGTTTCGTTAGTTATTTTCGGACTTTTATACTTTTAAAAACGGATATGTTGATAAAAACGTAGAAAAATAAACATGGGAACACATTGAAAACAGTGCATTTTTTAAAACAAATTATTTAAATAATTATTTTTTAAATAAAAATATTGAGCTTCATATTCTATTTTGCCTGAACACTTGACAAACTATTCGACTGAATACTGAATATGCTATTCTTCACACATGCATTCCCAGAACATATTCGATGTTAGTCAACCATAACAGACCAAGTTGGGCATAAGTACAGGGTGCTATGGGTACACCCGCAGTGCTCTGCTGATGGGCGGCATGCTCTGTTTGTTGGGAATGCATGGTGACGCCGGGTGTGGCTCACAGGGGAGTTTAGAGGTTCAATATGGGAGGCTTTGAGGGTGGAAATTAATAAATGATCTGTAGGTTGGTGAAGCAGATGGGGGTGAGAAGGAAAGTTTGAGTAGTAACATGGCAAGGATTGGTGGTTGTATCAATATTATGACGTCTGCTTGTGTATCTCAGTTACGTGTTCAGACTCGTAAATAGTGGGTGTTGAAACGAGGGACATGTTTTTGTATATCAGCTTCAGTTAGAAGCAAAGGAAAAGAATACTGGCATTCAGATACGGGAAGTACAACAGGTTATGCTACACACTCAAGCATGCAGTGATGCATGTTTCTACCTATAGGAGGGAATGGTGTGTATAGGCAACATATATTGGAGAGTTATATGTGCAAGGAGCATTATCCCATCAGACGGCAATGTCATCTAATGGCAGTAAGATAGTTTTGTAGAACATTAGGGGGCTTCATAGTTGGACCAAGCAGTGGAAGGCGTTCAAGTATACCAGCAGGATGGGTTTTACAAATAGTGTTATTGCAAGAGTCTCATCTAACAGTTGCACATGTGGTACATTTGCCATGTGCCTGGGACCACTGACATTTGGTGCATCATTCACAAGTGCCAGGGGAGCACTTGTACTAAATAGCAATGCCATGCGTTTCAAAACAATAATAATAATAATTTGGCATTTATATAGCACTACGAACTCTCAGGTATCTGAGCGCTGCTTACGGTGTGTGGTGCTCATTTATCGACCTCGGAAGGATGAAAGGCTGAGTTTGGCCCCGCCGGGATTCGAACCTGCGTTAGCAAGCTCTGCACAGATGTCAAAGCGAGCACTCTACTCGCTGTGCCACTTGACCGGCTTGAAATAAGCACTTAAGGGCATGCTGAGGACCGGGAGGTGTCGGTGAGAGGAGTACTGGACTCTCACACAATCATATCTTGTTAATATCTATTGGCTTTATTATGATGACTGCATATTTTACGAGGAACTTTTTCAAGATGCCAGGTGATTTTCCATGACCCTTATATAGCGATGGGTGTGCGGGGGGTGGTGGGGGGGGACTTCAGCATCGTGTCATCATAGAAGATGCAGACATAGATGGGCAGGTAGATGTTTTGAGAAACATTCACCCCACATATACACAATATACCTTTTTTATTCTGGAATAAATGACACATCGTGAATGTGTTGATCTTTGACTTTAAGGGACTAGAGAGAAAAACTCACAGAAGGCAAGTACACAACGACCCAAGTGGTGCTCTAAGCCTGATTCTTTGTCATGTAGAATGTGCATTAGAACTATATGATATATATTTTATTTGTATCGTGCTCGTACACACGTGTTTCAGAGCACGAATAGGCAAGGGGTGAGGGAACAGGGGTAACACAAAAACGACGACGATCTTACTAAGCTCAGTGACATTGAGAACGCGCACGTGCATGGGAAAGGGAAAAGTGCATGGAGGGGAAGAGTGGAAGTGCAGAGAAGATGAATAATAAATAAATAGAAAATGGACGCAATAAACAGTGGTAGTGCAGCCAGCAAGTGGCATGTGCCATGTTTATGGCAGCAGACTGGGTGAGCCCGACCAGTGCAGAAAAAGAGAAAAGGGGGGGCGCTATATGGGTACAGATACAGTCCACCAGTGCAAGGGGTGGCCAGGAGGTAGTGCAGGAAGGTGGCAGGGTGAGCAGGTACCTGGGCCCAGGGGAAAGAGGGTGGCCAGGTGCACAGTGCCAGGAGAAAGCCGGTCAGCAGGGGAGAGGAGGAGCGAAGGCAGAAGCGAAGAGGAAGGTCTTGAGGTGCTTCCGGAACCGGAGATGGTTCTCCTCAAGTTTGAGTGTCAGGGAGACTGTTCCAGAGGGAGGCCCCAGCTGAAGATGGAGATCTACCCCCAGCTTGTTTCTTTAAAAAACGATTCACCCGGAGGAAGTTGGAGGTAGAGGAGCGAAGAGCTTGAGAGGGGAGCTATTTACGGAGGGATAGCTGTAGGTATTTTGGACCAAGGCCCCAGAAAGCCTTGTGGTCAATGCAGAGGGTTTTGAATTTAATCCTTACATCCATTGGGAGCCAATGGAGAGATTTCAGGGCTGGAGAGATACGATCCCAGGCCTTGATGCCAAGGACAAGTCTCACAGTCCTGTTCTGGATAAGTTGCAGAGGGCGGAGAGTAGAGGCGGGTAGATTTAGAAAGAGGTTGTTACAATAGTCCAACCTAGAGAGTACCAGAGCTTGGGAGACTGAGCTTCTGAGGGAAGGAGAGGAAAGGCAGAGTACCTCTGAGGAGGTGCAGTAGGAAGTTTAACTTTTTAGAGACCTCAGTGATATGTGTGGAGTCAACGATGACCCCATGGTTCTTAGCCTTGCAGTTAGCGGTAGGAGGGGGGGGCAAGGGAGGCCGGCCAGAGAGTGAGGGAAAAGGGTGGAGATGGTGTGCCGATGAGTAGGATCTCAGTCTTGCTGCCATTCAGACAAAGATCATTGGCGGCACACCAATTTTGAATGGCAGTTAGGGAGTCAGAGATGAGATGGAGAGGAGGTGGCCGAGGGCAGCCGGAAAATAAGTTGTGTCATCCACATAGCACTGGAAATGTGAGCAGAAAATGCCAATGCAATGGGCAAGAGTCGCCGGGTATTGGTTAAAAAGCCAGGGTGAGAGGTAGCCCTACCCACAGGTAGAGAGGAAGATAGATGATAAGAAGGACCCCAGTTGGACCTGGGAGGGTCGATCAGAGAGGAAGGTGGTCAGCCAGGTCAGAGCCTGATCAGTGATACCCAGGTTATCACGGAGACGGTTGAGCAGGATGGTGTGGTTGACCGTGTCAAAGACATAAGAGAAATCAAGACGGATGAGGACAGAGGGAATGTTAGAGTCCAGGTTGGAGAGCAGATCTTCACGGATGTTCAAGAGAGCAGTTTCCGTGCTTCTGGCTGCTCTGAAGCCAGATTGGTGATCATGGAGACAGCCAACAGAATCTGAATGACGGTTAAGCTGAGAGATAGCCAGCTTTTCCAGGAGTTTGCCCAGAAAGGGGGTAATTGAAATTGGGCGATAGTTAGCCGGACAGGAAGGATCAGCTGTAGGTTTCTTGAGAAGGGGATGTACAAGGGAGGCTTCAGAGGGGAGGGGAAGGATCCTGAGGCAAAGGAGTAGTTGCAGAAATCGGCAAAGGCCGGAACAAGGGTGTCGATGTGGTCCTTGATGGTTTTAGAGGAACAGAGATGAACCTGTTTTGACAAGGCTTTCATAGATCGCACTTGTCTAGCGACCTCATCCGGGAGAAAATAGGAAAGGAAGAGAAGGATGGTGTGGGGGTGGTTAAATGGAGGTCTGCAAGCACAGACTGAGAGGGAACAGGAGGGGCAGGAGAGGAGAGGGTGGACATGATGTCCTAGGTTTTTGAGATAAAGTGCGAGGCTGGGGCATTACAGAGAGCCTGGGAGGCAATAGGACGGGTGGAGACTGCCGCAGAGTTGGCAAGTTCCTTGCAGATTGTAGAGTTCAGCCGAGTTGTTAGAAGCCACAGAGACACAGGCTTGAATGAGGGCTCTCTTCTTAGTGCGGACAGAGAGTCGGTATTGCCTTTGGAGCAGGCGACAGGCCAGTTTGTCAGAGGATGACCCAGAAGCCCTCCATTTCCTCTCAGCCGCCCTACACTTTCGTTTAAGCATAGCTAGGTCGGAGTCATACCAGGAATTACACTTGGCTTTGGACTTCAAGCGGATCCTCATGACGGGGGCAAGAGCATCAAGAGTATCAGAGATAGAAGAGTAGAGAAGGGACATGGTTGTGTCGGGGTGTGAGTCACCCAGAGGAGGAGGAGGAGAGGGGGAGAGAAGGTGGCAGCAAAAGCCTCAACTGACACACGCTTCATAGGTCATATGTCCGAGAAAGTAAGTGGCAGCGTTGGGGTGGGGTTAGCTTTGGGGGGGAAGAGAGTGAGAGATGGAAGGAGAGAAGGCAGTGGTCACTCCAGGAGAGGGGAGTGGTCAGAGGGATAGAGAGGGGGAGGCCAGGGGAGATCATGACATCAACTGTGTGTCCAGCAGAATGCGTCGGGCCAGAGGGGAGGATAGAGAGGGATATGGAATCGCAAGGGTTGCGAAAGAGCAGAGATGAGGGACAGAGGGAATCAAGCTGGATGTTGAGGTCACCAAGGAGGAGGAGTTCAGGCTAGGAGGGAGGAGGAAAGGTTGGCCCGTTCAGAGAGAAAAGAGGTAATTTGCCCTGAGGGACGGTAGAGAGTAGCAACAGTAAGAGGGTGGTTAGGAGAGATTGAGAGCCTGCAGACAAGGCATTAAAAAGAGGAGTAAGTCTGAGTGGGAATGATAGTGGCAGGAATCCACTCTGGAAAGATAAGGGCTACACCCCTCCAGGACGAGTGGATCTGGGTGCTGAGAGGATCTTGTAGCCATCAGGGAGTAGAGTGTCAACTCTTGTGACAGAGCTGTCCGTGAACCATGTCTCCGTAAGACCGAGGACATCAAGGTCCAGTTCTTCAAGGAGGTGGCAGATGTCAGAGGAGTGTTTGACAGCAGAGCGAGAGTTCAGAGTGGCAAGATGAAGAAGGTTGCTGGCCTTAAAGACTTTCCGTGGAGAGGTACAAATCAGAGGTATGCCCTGCAGAGTTGTGGAGGTAGCCTGAAGAGTGGCAGAGGAGGAGGAAAAAGTGGGCAAGATAGTCAAGGAATGAGAGGAAGGGACAGCTGGAGATGAGCGGAAGTTGATGAGGCGAGGGAAATGTCTGTCAAAGAGGAGATTTGTATGAGGACCTTGGACCATGACGGTGCTATTTAGGTAGACATTAAGGATGACTCTGGAGGAGTCGAAGGAAGCCATGAGGACATCCCAGCGAGTGCCACCATTTATGGGGGAAGAGGAGACAGGACAGAGCACAGAGATCATATGGGGGGGTCCATAGATCAGGCGAAGGATCAACAAAGAGGATGTCTGTGAGGGTCTGTCTGGAAGAACCGCTAGTATGGTATCGGCAATAGAGAGACCAGGGTTGGAGGCCAAGATATCCTTTTTAAATTTCTTTTTTCCAGACTTGGTGAGAAGGGAAGGATAGTTGATAGAGAAGCAGTTGGAATAGATGGGAGAAACGGAAAGCGTCTTGTTTGGGAAAGTGAGAAGGCAGTGGCAGGAGTAAGCAAGTCAAGCAGAATTAAGCAGTCTCTGGGCTAGCAGGTTACAATCAATGGGCAAAGTTGGATGCAAAATTTCACTCAGGTTTGACTTTCAACTAAATGCAAAATTTCACTCAGGTTTGACTTGTAAGTTAAAAGGGAGACCAGTAGTTATGGAATTAGAATGGTAGTCCGATGGAAGAGGTGAGTATAGATAAAGCTTCAAATGGCAACACAACAGTGTGAGTTTAGAAGTACCCTCTGAGAAGGAAGTAGATGTAAATCAAGTAGGGAACTAACCCAAAATGAATATGGTGAGTGTGTCATGGCAGCCCAATAGTCAAGGGGTAGCATTTTCAGTGAGAGTGAGGCTGTTTCAGGGATCTCAAGTTACAGCCTGTAAAGCAGACAGGGAAGCTGACCGGTGCCTTAGAAATGGGCCTTTGGAGTGATTGGGCTCGCTAACGCCTGCCGGTCCCTCCTTGGACAAAAAATGCTCACTCCTCCACCAATCCGGGAGCAGAATGGAGAAAGGTGCCCCAAACAACACTGCCTCACTTGTGGAGAGGGCCCAGGCGGCCATGATGAAAGCACTGCATGGTGCAGGGATATGCAGGCAGGAAAGGTGGTGTGGCACAAACAGGTGCAGAGCAATGGGTGCAAGTCCAACAAAATGCTGCCTAAAGCACGAACATATAGCGCTATGATTATGGCAGGGAAAAAGTGAAAAAATTCAAAATTGTGTTTTTTCATTTTTCCCATAAAAATGTGGCCATAATTATCTGGATGGTGTTGGAATGCAGAACAATTGCACCTACCTCGTCTTCAGGGGTCAGAAACTGCCTGGACGATGTGACGGGCTCCCCCCTGGCGCATGTCGACTTCAGCGGGCTTCAACAGGTGTCCAGCCCGCGAAGGGCTCTTCCCTACATTCAACCCCCATCCCCTTTGCCTCTGCTGTCTCTGCCCCGACCGCGGCTGGGAAGGATGTTCCACGCGCGATGCTCTGACTCCACGGGCACTGAAGAACAGGCTAGCTAGATGGAGGGAGAGCTCTTCCAGAAGTCATCTCCGGAGGACTTGAAGGACTTAGTCAAACATCGCTCGAGGCTGAAGGAAAGGCCTCAATTCACCACCACACTCCATAAAGGCGACTTCTTACCAAGGAAGTGTCCGACTGGGAGGAACCTTTTGGGTTCTAGCACCAATACACGTACCGAGGCTAATCCAGCTACCGGCCTCACGGCAGAGGGTTCTCCGGATCCTTCCGGGTCAGTGCTGAGGGACAGCAAGGTTCTTTTATTGGGGTTACTCCCGAGGAGCAATGCCCTAGTACCGGCATCATGTCCGAGGGGGCGCCTTCACGCAGCACTACTGGCAGCTCTGCCAAGGGCAATACGCCTTCCAGGTCATGGCCTGAGGTGCGGGATAGGCCTTTTGTTCCAGCACCAAGCATCTTGGGCGTGGCTGGTTCCAGCGAGCCAGGCACTGCGACTGCGGCACATGACGCGCAGCTCGACAAAATGCCCGCCGCGCCAGAAAATATAGATGCTCGTCTGATACCCCCTCATGCGGAGTGAGTGGAGGAAAGAGTCACAAGGTGGGACTGGTGTCATCCAGGTGCGTGGCCTACAGTTTATCCATCAGCAGCGCAGGGCAGGTTTACCATGCACCCCAGGCAGAGTGTGCCCCTGCCCCAGTTGCCCTTAGCCACTCTGTCAATATCACCTGCCACTTCTACAGCCTCCGAAGACAGGTTCTTCAAAAGGTTCCTAGGGCTGATGCGAACTCCCCAGATGGGGGCCATCCTCCGGAATGTAATCGGGGACTTGCTCCCCCCAGTGCCACAGGCACCAGCGCAGCTAACGCTGCCCCAGCCGGCTCCTCCAATTCCGGCTTTCCTGCCCCTCACATTACAGGTGGCTCTACAATAGCCTCCTCAGCAGCCATCGGCTCTGGTATTCACACCGGAGCCCACTGCACCCAGCTTCCCTCCACCAGTTCCAGACCCTCCAAGAACTCTGGTGGATACTGACGAGGAGGAGGACCCCGACACGCCATCTTCAGCCAGGGCCTTCCATGAACGCCTTGAAGGTTTGGAAGAATATTTGGGCCTTCCCCAGTCCGAGGTTGGGCAGCCCGAGGAAGGGGTCTTGGCAGAAGTCCTCACCCTAAAACCCCCTACCAGAACAGGGATCCCAATGCAGAAAGACGTAGTTGCCCTGGCCAAGAAGGGGTGGCTCAAACAACACTCGACCCAACCTGTCAATCAGCGCCTCGACGACAAGTATAGGCAGAGGGAGGGGGATACACTCTTGCTTTCGGCGCATCCTCAACCACACTCTTTCGTGATCGCTGCGGCCTCACTCTACTCTAAGCCTCAGTCGTCCTCGGCCACCTCGTACTCGACGCTGCTAGGCAAAGAGGAGAAGATCTTGGAGGCATACTGGAAAAAGCTGTACTCAAACGCCTCCTTGAACCTGCGTCAAGCAAACACGGATGCCATGCTTGCAGCCGTTAACCAAAGTTAACCTCTCTGGCCCAGCTCACGCTGTCGAGATCTACACAGGCAGGGCAGGAGCCCACCCTGCTTCAGCACGGCTGCTCCCAAGGAAAGAGAGAGCAACCACATGTCGAAGGCACGGACAGAAATAATTTCTCCGGTAAGCAAGAACTCAACGATCTTCAATGAATAAGATTATTGCCTCACCTGCTCCAGCTACAATATTGCCCCGCTTGTGACTCATAGGTCGACTTGCCACACTGAACCCACCCCACAAGGAGATTCAAAGCCCCAACAAGCGTCTGCTGCCGCTCCAAAATGGCTGGTTCTTCGCAAAGAACACATTGCTAAGCACCGCGCTACAGCGTCCCTAACGCGCTCCCATCGGTCCACAGAGCGCATTTAACACCAATCCGGTGCACCACCTGGCGAAGCCGGCCATCACCAGAAGGCCATACTAAAAGGCCAAGCTCCTGTCTGGCCCTGTCCGGCCTGTTACGGAGCCGTGGAACCAATAACGCTGCCCACAATCAGATTGATTTCACCTACTTGGGTAAGCCATCATCGCACTGCCAACTACTGTCCTGAACCCTGATCAACATTGTCATACGCCCTGCTATAGCACAGCATTTCACCAAGGGCCCGTCCTAACGAACTGCATCCTGTCTAACCACACAAACATTAAGTGATGTAGACTTGGTGCACACAATTGTATCATGCAATGCCATTAATTCATGGCCACATTTAATTGTGTCTAGGTACTAGTGTACTGATATGCCCTATCTTACCTTGTCACAACGGTCCGCTTCTTAGCAACGTAGATCTGCTAGCCTCCTTAATAACATCTGTATTTGTGATCTGAATTTAGCCAACCGATTCCGTACTAATAACACCACTGCTCACGTTGAAATATGCATTCATTATATGCTCACACCTGTTATCTATCTACGCTTGTATTATGTGATCTACGCTATATCAACTTATGCCTGCAAATAAGCATTAACTCAGCCTTGACATTGCAAGACAGGCTTGCCTAAAGGAGTTACTTACGCCTGCTAATTACGCCCCGAGCGGCATTACACAATCCATACTTAACTCACCCACGCCTTGCAATTAAGTGCAACACCCAATCTCGGCCCCACCGCATTATTGTTTATATTGTGTGCTCGCTACCTGTTAGCCAATTCTGCACTACCCTGCATTACGCCATTAAGCAGTTAAACTGAACAGATAAACAGCTTGTACACAGCCTATGCTTATATTGTGCCTCTGTCAGCAGCCACACTGTCTACATACAGTCGGTACCTATACTGCCCCTTTACTACGAAATGCAATACTGCACTTTCTCTGCTATTAGACCAAATGTGCCAAAATTGCTATACACTGCCCTTGCTATTAGATAAACCGTGTTGAAATTGCTATACACTGCCCTTGCTAATGGACAAACTGTGTTGAAATTTCGTTATAAAGGTGTCAAAATTGCTATCCAACAGATAGTGCTACCCGACCCTGTGTGCAGATCACCTGCCCTTGTCCCCGTCTACAAACATGTACCCTGCTCTAACCACCAGATCGCCTGACCAATTCATCTTCAGAACATTACAAATACACTAATAATCTAACCAACTACCTACCTAACGCCTTGCCTCAAGACACCACTGCCATTACCAAAATTCCTCCTACTCATAAATCTAGAATCTCACTCACTATGAGCCTCATGCTGCCACAGGCAGAGCTCATCAAGCCCACATCATTCTTGCCACCGTGCCTACCAGACCTTTCCAACACCACACGGGTCAACATTGCATGGAACAATACACAGATTGCTTACCACCAAAGCCCTCTCTCCCTGGCCCTATGGATCCAGCAGTACGCCACCAAACCCATACCCAACCAACCTTGCTCCACCAGCGTTAGAAACTCTAGGCTCTGCTCTAGATTCATTACTGCCTCTACAACACCTTACCACACACAACCTATACCTCCAGCCAGACTTAAAAAAAAAAAAAAAAAAAAAATCTAAACCAAATGCCAAATCCTACAATAATAACGTAAGCCCACTACTTAGCCAACCAGACCTTCCTCACATTAAAGGAGCATTGATAAGTGCTAGATCCATACCGGCCCACGCCCTATACCTTGCTGATCTCATCATCGCCAACCAATTAGATTTCCTTGTAGTAACAGAAACTTGGCTCAGGCCCATCTCTTTCACTAGCAATACCTAACAATTAAACATTAATAAGGTTGGACAGAGAAACCTCCCGAGGCGGAGGTCTAGCCTTCATTGCCAGAACCACTTTGAGTCTTAGTCTGCCCACAACTTTACTTCCCTTCTGGTGAACTCCTCACAGTCAAACTGCCCCTCTCACCTTCACGTACCATAACAATTGACGTCATCTATTTCCCTCCCGGCCCTATCTCATCCTTTGTGGAAGATACCACCTCCTTGCTGTCGTCCAACACTAAGCCTAACTCTCAGATCATCATACTAGGAGACTTTAATCTCACCCTCCATGACACCAACAACAATAATGCATCCACACTAGCCAACATTATTACTGAACTTGGCTTCACACACCGGATCAACCACCCCTACACACAGAAAAGGAAGAACACTAGACTGGTTTGCTTGTGATAATAAGATCACATCCAACTAACAATGCGCCTGGACTGACCACCTCATTATCTCCTTCACCCTTCCGGTCAAACCTCTAATCACTGTCAATCCTCTAGCCCCTCCCTCGCTAACCAGAAACAAGCGAAACATTACTGTTGACAGCCTACTACCGCTACTTCAACCTATCACAAACACCTCACTCTCTAGCAATGACTGCACAGTTTTGGTCTAACTCTACAACGAGACCATCAAAACAGCCATTGACAAAATCACAGCACTGAAATTGCGGAAAGAAATGCCAAAAGCACACCTGAACTCTTGGTTCACCCCTCAACTCAAAGCCTTACGCAATGAGAAAAGAAGAGCAGAAACCCTCTGGAAGACTAACCCTTCTAATGCGAATAAGGAAAAACTGTCCCTGTTATCAAAACAATTCAAAACCGAGATTCTCCAAACAAAACACATTCAACTAAAGGATTAACAAAGCAAGCTCTAACACCAAGAATTGTTCACCATCCTAAAAGAATTAGTCACCAATTCCCCAATCAGAAACTTCCACCAAGGACAAGACTTGGTGCACTAATATCTAAGATGCCTTAGCCAACACGAATTTGCTCTTACAAAAGAAAATGGAAATTAAAAAACTCAACATAGCCAAAGACCTGACAGTACCAAACTCGCTCCCTACTCCTAAGAAATCCTGCAACCGTTTCAAGTTCACACCTGTCTCCATCAAGGATGTAACAGAAATATCGTCCCTCAAACCGTCAATATGTGAAGGTGACACCTGCCCGGCCACCATCAAAGAGGCTGTCGGAGAGCTAGCGCCCTTCATTACCTCACTCATAAATTCCTCCTTTGACTCCTGTTCAATCCCGACAGACTTAAGATGCATGGGTCCTCCTAACCTAGACCCCAACATACCCACTAACTATAGGCCCGTAACCACTGTCTCCTTCCTCCTCCAAATATTAGACAGAGCTGCCTATCTCCAAATTCAAGCCTTCCTAGAAACAAATAATCACCTTGTCCTAAGACAATCTGGGTTCAGACCTAAACATGGAACCGAATCGGCACTAATTGACCTAAAAAATCACATGGATAATGGAAAACTAGCTCTCCTCCTCTTCTTAGATCTCTCAGCTGCATTCGACCTTGTTGATCACAAGATCCTCTGCAACCACTTGGCTTCAGCCACGCACTTCTCCAATGAAGCCACGGCTTGGATTCAGTCCTTCCTAGACAAATGCACCATGAGTCATCTCTCCCAACGCAGCAGCTGAACCTATACCCATCACCTGTGGAGTTCCACAAGGATCCTGTGTCTCACCAACTCAATATAACATTTTTACTAAGCCCCTGTTTGACGTCCTTGACAACCTGGGTGTCATCTACACTAACTATGCAGATGACACCCAGATCCTCATACCTTTCTCTGGTGACCACAAATCTGACTCCATACTCCTCAACAACCATCATGGATGGCCAACGATGGCCTCCGTCTAAATGATGAGAAGACCGAGCTCCACTTTGTCGGATCCTCAGCTAGACTAAACAACCTAAGCACCCACTTCAACTTATTTAAAATTGATGCCAATAATATACTCTCCAGTGAGGTGAAAACCCTGGGCTTCTACCTGACTCTACACTCAATCTAAAGAGACCAGTCAATGCCACCTCCTCAGCCACTGCTTACACCTGCAAGCTTATCAATGCCTGCAAGCCCTTTCTCTCAGTAGACAGATGCATCACATTGGCAAGAGCTCTGATCTTATCAAAGCTTGACTACTGCAACGCCTTATATCTAGGCTCTAGTAAATACAACACAACTAAGCTCTATACTTTACAGAATAATGCGGTAAGAACTATATTCAACATTCCTAGAACGCAACACATTTCAGCCATCAGATGCAGCACTAACTGGCCTCGCAGTCAAAGATAGAATTAACCTCAAATCCCTTACCCTCACACACAAATGTCTAGCCAACTCTGCACCCATATATATAGTCGATAAATTTACCAGAAGACGTCAGAGCGTCCACTGAGAGCCATACACTCACACTGCCTAAATGTACCCAGCTATAAGTTAGAAAAAGCAGGGGGCAGTGGTTTCCCAGTGATGCGCGCTAAATTGTGGAACTCACTCCCCATCAACCTCGGATCTGAACCCTTGATTTCAGCTTCAGAAAGAACACTAAATCCTGGCAAATTTCACAGGATTCATAAAATGTTGCTCTCCTCCCAGCCGACAATTGGCAACTGTATGTTTCATCTGCTCCTTGTAATTTTTGTAAAATCTTGATTGACATTATGACTATCTTGTATTGAGACTGTCTTGCATATATTTGTTCTCCTGCAACCATTTTTGCAAGTATTCTATATGACTTTACTACTGCCTTGTTTATATAAACTAAATGTATGTACTTTTGCAACTTGTAATGCGCCTAGATTCCTCAGGGTTTGGTACGCTTAATAAATAAATGAACAAAGGCTCTGGCGGGAAATTGCGGACGTCCTCCCAAGCACGCTTCAATGCAGGACATCATGGAGTCCACCGTGGCCCACATCGATACCTCTTGCTGGGCCATCTGCATTGCCACGGACATGAGCTTGACTGCCTGGCTCAGGGCTAGTAAATTGAACCCCAATGTCCAGGAATACATATTGGATCGTCCATTCGAGGGTAGGGACCTCTTTCGCACCACCAGGGATGATGAATTGGAGAAAAAGAACATCTCGCAAACGATAAAGTCTTTATCTATTCTTACAAAGGCCACGCCCACGGCCTGCACCCAGTCACAGCAACTCTCTAACAACGGTGAGCCTTTGGCAGTTTCCGGGCTTTTAAGAACGAAGGTCCAGTTAACCTGACAGTTCTCTGAGTCAGCACCGGAGGAAACAACAAAAGTGGTGGGGGGGGCTTTTTCCATGGGAGTGGGCACTGGAGAACAAAGTCTACCTCACTGCAGTCCACCTTCCGGCGGAGTCCAACTTGGAGGCGAACAGGCTCCGCAGACTGGGGGCAGACTATTATGAGTGGCAATTGAACAACCTGGTACTGAAGGAGATCTTCCTCAGGTGGGGGCATCCCCCAGTGGATCTGTTTAACTCGCGGGACAACAGGAAATGCCAGCAGTTCGCCTCCTGGCAGGGGCAGGGCTCCGGCTCCCTGGGCTTACGCCTTCCCGCCCACACCCCTGGTCCACAAGGGGATCTGCAAGATAAAGGAATCTCGTCACCTCAGCATTATTTTGATAGCTCCATGGTGGCCTTCGAGACCATGGTTCTCCAAACTACTCAGCCTATCAGACAGGCCACCCATTCACCTCCCGCTGGGCCCGCTCCTCTCCTGGCCCAGCAGGGGGGCAGGGTACTCCACCCCACTCCTCACAAACTAGCCCTTGCAGTGTGGTTCCTGAGCAGGTCACGTTCAAACACTTGAACCTCTCGCAAGCTAACCTAGAGATCATCCAGGGCGCTGGAAGAAAGGCTATGAGGAGCCAATATAAGAGGAAATGGTCTAGATTCTGTCATTGGGCCGACTTTAAGTAGATCGACCCTCTTAGGAGCAACTTGGGCGACATGCTCTCCTTCCAGCGCACCTCGCCGGCTCTGGCATACAGGTGGACACATGCCGCACCTATCTGGCGGCCATAGTGGGCTTACAGGAATTCGGAGGAGGGCCTCATTCCTCTTCCAACCCAGTGGTCAAGCGACATCTGGCGGGCCTCCACTGACTCTACCCGCCTATAAAGAAACCACACCCTGTGTGGGACCTCAATGTTGTGTTGGGCGTCTTGGCCTCACTCGCCCTCCCCCGATCTTTTAAAAAAAACGATTGCCTCCCTCAGACCTACTTCTTACTCTGACGATATGATCCTGGCCTCTTTCATAAAACAATTGACCAGTCCGGCACTCAACATGCTCCTCAGCATCCTTAATGCCTTCATCACAGAAGGGTCACCCTCAAGACTGGTCTCATACAACCTCGTCTAAAAACAACCCTAGTTCTAGATGAATTGGCCAACGACCGGCCCATTGCGAACCTCCCGTTTATTGGCAACATCTTGGGAAAAGTAGTTGCTACACAAGTACTCACCAAGTGTAGCATTGAGACAGCCTCCATCCAAGTGGTGGATGATGCCCTCCAAATAATCGATAATAACGACTCATGCCTCCTCATCCACCTTGACCTATCGGCAGAATTACATAATTACTGCGACTCTAAAACGCTGACTGAACTTTTAATGCGCAGTCAGCATTTTAGAGAATGCTGACTCACATTACTTCACCCAAGTGGAGCAGGAGTGCCCTTGGTCGCAGTAATGGGAGTTGGGAGTTGGGGGTTGCAGGGGTGCTCCCTGCTTACCATTACGGTAAGCGGAGGAGCAGTAAAAAATGTTTTTTTTCAAAAAGGACGCTGCAACGTCAGCACCGTCCCACTTAAGTGGGAGGAAGTGACACCACAGGGATACAAGGGATTCGGCGGCGCACACAGTAGTGTGCTGCAGTAAAGTTAAGTGAGTATGGGGTGGGTGTTGGATTATTGGGGGGCAAAAGTGATCTATCTGATCACTGTACTGCGCCGTAATGGGTGCTGACATTTCCGTCTGCGCAGTTACAGGCAGCGCAGTGATGATATCGATTCCCTATCGGCTGCATTCGACACAGTCAACCATTGAACCCTCCTTGCCAGCAGGATGGGATTATCTGGCAATGTCCTGAATTGGTTTACCTCCTACCTCTATGACAGATTCCAGGCCATCCAAATGAACTTGTGTTCTAACTGACTATGGGGCTCCTGCAGAGTCCCCCGCGGCTGCATCCTCTCGCCAATCCTTACTTTTTAACCTTTACATGGAGCCTTTGTGCACTCACCTTAAAGATCTCAATAAAGCCATCCACTAATACGCAGACAATACTCTGTTGTACATTAGAGTAAATAGCGTGCAGGACATCATTCATCTCCGCAATTACCTAACCATCATCCAATCCTGGATGTCCACTGCCTACCTCTAATTAAACCCACCGAAGACTTCCAGACCGTAGTGCAGGCCCTTGTGTTCTTACACATTAATGGGGGAAATGCAGGGGGTCATCAGGAGTTGGGCGGAGCAGTAAAAATGCGGCAGTAATGCTATTACCGCTGCATTACTGCTCCGCCCAATCCTGTGTATGAGCAGAAAGTGGGAAGTTTACCTCCAGCTTTTTGCTGGAGGTATAATTCTCCCCTTTCTGCCCATTTTCGGCACTAATAGCACCCATAATGTCCCATCGGGTCCATGGAGATTTATCAGCCCCCCCTCCCCTAATAGCGCCAGACCCAGTTGCAGTGACACACTTTTAACTGGCAGTATCCTGGGAGAATTACCACTGGGATACGACCAGACTCATGATGGAGCCCGCACTATTGAAGTGACACCCAGCTGCTCACTTGGCTCCCCTAAAAGCAGTTGACCACTCCACAGCACGTCTTACTACGGGTGCACAGAAATTTGACGGAATCGCCCCCATCCTACGCAAACTGCATTGGCTTCCTCTCAAGGGCAGGATACTACTGTTCAAGACTGCATGTATCATCTACTAAGCAGTCACGAGTAGCACACCAGTGTACCTGGTGGCTAACCTCCACATATCTCGTCGCACATGCTCCTTGCAAATTAACCAAGCAGCTTGAATCAGAACTTCCTTGTGGAACCTGATAAGTGTTTGCTCGGAATGCCCCCACAATTCTCCAATTTCACAAATCTCTCAAAACATGTTTTTTTCAACAACACCTGACCAAAGTCTAACTCACAGTACTGTGCTACTGTTAAAAGATGCCAGTCTAAATGCTGGCTATCCACACTCTGTACAGCTCTCTGAACTCTTGACCTAGGTTAGCGCTTTAAATAATAAATAAAATAAGTGTGTGCTTCAATTAACAATATCTGGTCAGTGAGGGGCTGGGACAGGTTGGTTTTTGCATAGAATTCTAGAAATGTCATGGAGTAGAAATATTTGTAGGCTGTATAACGTGGTGTGTGGAGAGGAGCAGGAGACAAAGGCAGGCGTTGCTACATTAGTTTCCGAAAAAGCATAGCTTCTTGATGGCCCGGAGGTGACCGATTTACTGACATTTCTATTCCCTGCTATTGGATGGAAACACCGATTGGCCTATGTTTATAAAGAAATTGGCAAATTTAGAAGCCTAGCACATATGGGTGTTAAACAGAGGTGGTAAACTGAATGAACCATGGATTTTTCAAACGAGCAATAGCTAAAGGCCTGTATTCAAACTAAGAATGTGTCTACCAACGCACGTTTTAGGCTGATTAATTTTTTTGCTAAAGAAACCCGACATACTTTCCTGAGGTTTACCTGGAGTATGACGCTAGCTGTTCGCATTTTGGGTCAAGAAGCTACACTAATGCACATGTTATGGGAGTAGCATGCAATAAATCTGTTCTGGGATACATTATTGAATGGGATTAATGCCATTCTACAGGCAAATATCCCAAATAATCCACTCTAGATTCTACCTATGTTGCAATGGGGATTAGAACCTATGAGACAATGCTTGGCATGCCTTGCAATTCTGTTCGCCAAGAGGCGCATTGCTATGGTCTGGATGAAGCTGAGTTTGCCCGATGTCATGGGCTGGAATAAAGGACCAGTGACATGTAATGACCAGGAGTAAAATGTTCAAAACACTGTCCCATCCCAAGTCGTACCCCAAAGAAATTTGAGAGAACTTTAGAGCTTGTCCAGCAGCCTGCAGCAATGGTTAGGAGTATGCAGACAATAATAGGAAGATAGTGGGCAAGTACAATATATGTAGTTTATATAGATAAGCCTAGATGCCACAAGTAGAACCACAAGTGATATCCTTGCAGAAGAGAGGAAAATGGTTGGCGTAACATGCACGTCTCTAACAGAGGATCTGAATAATGAAAGTGAGTTCCGAAGACGTATACAGGAAAGGGCTATGGATATCTACATATTACCACTGGTGTTGATTGTACTTTATGCAACTATTGATACACAGATAATGGTCACATGCTGGAGGAAATGCAGCAGTTGGTACAAAGCACTGAAGCATCATTGCGAGTTATAATGTACTGTTGACTTTGATATGTGAAACATACGACAGTCGTTTACGATATATATGCATTGATCTGTGTGTTCATGAGATGTTATGAATAAAGTTATGTTAAAAAAAGATTAGGAGCCGATGCTGCATCATTGGAAGGCCATGATTTACTGATAAGTGGAACATTTAAGCAGAGGACAAGAACAATGCAGTGCAAATTTTGTTCTTAACTGCCAAATGAGCGTTAATAGGAAGCACATTAATCCAATTTGTTTTGGGAGAGTGGTGAACAGATTGCAGGGAATCATCAGATGTTAGAATAATATTATCAGACTGAGTCGGATATTTATACACCTAGAAGATTTCATAAGGAGAAGATCATTTGATAGAAGGATCCTCTAACCTTCAAAGTTAATGGATATGGGCCATAACAGAAACAAGGTCCTTGGAACTATAGGTATAATCAAATTGATTTGATAGAAATATAATGATGAGTTACTGATAACTCTACTCTCGAGTGTTTTAAGGACATTGTTTTGGACATTACACCTGGCCTAATGGGCACATATGGACTTGCCTATGCCCATGCATGCAGGAGCCTGACCTAAATGGCACAGATGAGAACGTCTAGCCAATTTGCAAAGCCAATTTCTGAGCCTAAAGGCCCAGATTAGGCAGATGTTCAAACGGGCAATGCTACTGAAAATTTGAAAAGTGTTTATACAAGGAACTGACGAAAATGAACATACCAGAAATTTGAAATGTAAAGCTAGACTAGCATAGATTGAAACTCAGGAGAGATGATTGCAACTGAAAGTCAACAGTATTGATAATCCAGGAGAGAAGATGTAATGTATGGTTTTGTGGGGCAAGCATCAGAATGGGAGACCTCCAGGAAAGTGTAGTTAAGGAAGTCATAAGTGAGTTATTTAAATTGTTCAAGAACTTTGATCACTGATTTCAATTTCTGAACAAGGGAATTCCACCCTCTTACAACATGGCTATCTCCTTTCGGCTTTTCTGAAGTAGTGACGAATGTAAGATCGCCCTTACCGAAAAAAAAATCTTCCAAGAGTTGTGGTATGTTGCAGAGCACATCTGCATTGCTCGATTCTATACCCCTTTCTTCCACACTATCCCACCGAGGTACAATCTAGAATGTGTTGACTTTGACCCAACCCCACTCTGTTTGCTGGTTCTCTGGAGGTTTGGGGATGAAATGGGCTTTTGCATTGATGTTACTGCTTGAAGAAGGATTTTGTTAAATTACTTAGATTGCCATTGTTGACATTATATTAGGTGCTAAGAGCAGTGAGCTTCTTTGCCAACACCTTACTGAACAATAAATCAGTGATTTTTCTGCTTGCCCGGTTCTGTAAAGGCTGTTGATGCAGTGTTGCGAGGTTTGTTGTTGATGTGGTAGGTAGGGGATGTTTGGTGGGCTTATTCCCTCTATTGGATTGGACTGTGTAGGGCCCTTGCAGAGTCACATCTTCAATCTGCAATGGAATGTGCTGCAAGTTGACAAATAAACGTTTAGTGGTATTAAGGTGTCAGTAAGTAGCAAAGCAAAAGGTGTTGCATAAACCGAATGTGGCATCATCTAAATTGTAAGTGCATTTGGAGCTTCGGGATTGGGCTTCTAGGGTCCCCCAAATATACTGCACTGGGATAACAGTAACCAAAAAGATGAGACGTTAATGACGTAATTAAATGTTGCAATAACTAATTGTAAAAGGAGACCGTTTCATGAGTGCAGAGCACGTGCATCTTATGCAGTGTGACTTTAAATGCACCATTTTATTAGCAATACAAAAGTTAAAGGTACAGGTATAGATAAATAATTCTAAATGACAATTGGCATGCAAGAATCATTAGATTCGAGTTAGACTAAGCATTGAATACATCTACAGATGAACTTTGGGAAGAAACACATTGTAGGCACCATAGGTAAACCATAGGAGTATCTCATCTACAAAATATTTATCATGATACAGCCAGCTCACCATTGAACATCAGTGCAAGGAAAAACTGATTAAATTCAGATGTCTATCATGTACACTTGTAAAATCATGTGTGTTTCGATAAGACATTAATGGGGACTAGGTCTCTAAGCATGCATGCATCTTATTGTAGGCCACGTCCACAACCCTATCCCTCAGCAGCAAATTGCAAAGCTTATTCCACCATTCAGAAATTGCGAGACAAGGCAACTTCCAGTTCTTTCCAATGGTGAGTCAGGCTACAACTCGACAGTGTGTTATAAAGTTTAAGGAATACCCAGTCAGTCAAGTCAATACGTTTCATTAGAATCAACATTCCCTAACAGTAGCACCAATGGGTCAAGTTAAAGTTAACTTACAAGAGTTTTCCTTGCACGGAACACGCATTGAAATCTAGTAGCCTGAACTATATATTGTTCCACAAAGCTTCCTCTCAACCTTTCAAAAGTCTGCCTCCCATTATGCCATATAGAAATGGGCAGGAGTTACCCATGTGGCCTCTAAGGTTGGATAGAAAACTGAAATCTTTTTCAATGGAATCATTATTTTTGAATTTTGTGGTATATCCACCTCCATTTTGGCGAATCTTTGGATGACAAACCCAGTGCCTCAGTTGGCAATAGTTAAAAGTTTAATCTTCTTGGACAAAAAAGATTTGCTTGCAACCATCAAAAGAGAAGGAAAAACTTTGGAAAAGAATTGCTGCAACCTCTACAATTCACCCTTCATCCACTTACAAAATTGTTAAGCCCTAAGGCTTCTGGAAAATTCTGTATTACTGAACACTAGAGTTTAATGAGACAGGAAATTCAAGAACACATTACATTCTAGCCTGCTGCCAGTACCAAAGTAAACCCTTAGTAGCCTCCAGAGCATGCCAGAAGTCCTCGTCTAGAGGCCGTAGGTAGCCTATTCAAACGGCTCCTTGGAGGGTGCAGAAGGAGGAGGCTGACACAAAAAAGTGGCATATTTGTGGGCAAAGACTTGTATTCAGTGAAAAAAAGAGAAAAGAAACCTACCCATCCCTATATCTAGGAGGAGGGTTGGTTCTCTGCCTCAACTAAAAGATCTAAGGCGACTGTAAGGATGTCTGTCAACTTAAAATGTACACCATCCTGTGTCATGAAAACCTTGCTTCTGACCCTCATATTTGAAACTATAACTAACTATAACTAACTAATCTCCCTTCTCCTGGGTTCACGTTCCTGGTTTGTTTTAACAGTTCTGTTCAGTTCAAAACAGTCTTGTGTCTCACACATTGTAAGGTGGAATGGCTCCCTTCCCCTGATGGCAGAGTCCCAAACACTCTGGTACTCCTCCTTGGTGGGTCATTAAAATGACTCCCTTTTCCTGACGTACATTTTCAGACAGCCTGGTGGATTGACTCCATTCCCCTGCCCCCTTCTTGGCCTTAATGCCGGTCTTATTTATCAGTTGCTTAAAATAGCCTGGGGGGAATGACTCCATCCAGGCCTTCTTGAACTGTATTGCCGTTCCCAGCTACCAGGAAAATGACTCCCTTCTCCTGGTATCTTGCTCTGAGTTCATCTCAACGAGAGAGAATGACCCCCTTCCCCTGGTGGTCTTTCCATCAGGCTTAACACCTGTAACACCCAATTCTTGTTTCACCTCTTCTTTGAATCGGCCCACTTGGTTGACATGCCTCCCAAGCACTGCTATGAGGGAGATGACTTGTATCTCTTTCTGGTATTGTGTCACAGACCCTGGTTCCTCTTTCGCCTCTTCTTTGAATTGGACTACTTGGTTCACTACCCTGCCAAGTACTGCCATGAGGAAGGTGACACTTATTTTTATTTTGCTCTTTATCGTTGGGGTCCTCAACCCTTTTCTGACGGTTAGTGGCATTGGGGCTACCACCAACATGAGGAAGAAATCCTCAGAAGCAAAAGTGACACTCACCCTTCTCTGGTGGTCAGTGGTTTTGGTACTATTACTGACACGAGGAAGATTTCCTCTTATGCACAGTTCACTTGTGTTTGCTTTCAAATTAGGGGACTATTGCGTGTCTGTTTCCCCGTGGGCCATTATTCAATTTCCAGGACTCTCTCGTGCCCCCACCGGTCAGCCCACTCTCTCCTGTACCTTTTGGGATCTTCCCACTGGGCTCTGGTCTCTCCTGGGGTCTGCACTGGCCTTGTCTTGGTCCTCAGCCTCATACAATGGCTTCTGGGTCACTGCGGCAGCTCCATAGCCTTTGGCTCCTTGCAGTGTCCGCAAGGAGTGTCCGCACCGGTTACGGACCTTGCAGTCCTCCTGGAGGCTGTGTTACTGCCTTGACAGCTTCTTGCGTGAGGTGTGTTTCATCCTGGAAGGCTAGAACACTCCTCTGAGTACACAGAAGTGCTCTCCCTACATCTGTGCATCCTCTTGGTTTTGGTACCTGACACCCAGGTATTCTTCTTCATCTCAGTACTGACTGACGTCAGTAAAAGGTATAATGCCATAATAGCAAATGGAAGTGCTATCTAGTTGACGTTGGCTAAAAGATGGCAAAGATTTTGGTAAGGTTAGGGATATTGTACCTAACTCTACCCAGGTGTTCCTCCTTCCCCTCAGCGGTTGGTGGGAGGGGAGTCCCTGCCCATGAGATCCTCCCGCATTGTACCACCCCCCAGGGGAAGTGGTCTCACCTCATTCCAACACTACCGTTCAGCAGGTGTTCCCCACGCCCAAGAGGCTTATGTCCTTCTGCAAAGCAGTGGGGCACTTTCTGGTCTCTCGACCACCTCAGCATGGTGGTTCTAGCACATTCTGGGCCTGATGGCTTTCTGCGTGCTGACTGTACACTTCGCCCGTCTCAAGATGAGGTGGCCCCAGTGGGTCAGGAGATGGGGTCTCAGTCGGATAAGTTCCCAATTCCACTGCCCCTTTTGCCCGATCTTCGCTGTTGGCTGATGGATGGCAATGCTTCAGTGGGAGCTGCCTCCACCCGACCAGATCCTACTGTGAGAAACCAGAAGGTGTCTCACCCACTAGTCCCTGGGGATCTGTCATCCAGGTGGCCAGGACACGGTGTAGGGAGCTCATGGTGGAAACAGTAAAGACAAACCAAAGTGATGACAGTTACAGGGGGTTTATTGAACTATAAGTGCAGGGTGGAAAAACGCCTAAACTAAACCTAAATCTAAGATGGGACCAAGCGTTGACCATCAAAGGAAAAATAAGGCAGTCCTAGTGGCAATGTGTCAAAATAAAAGGGCCTATACTAAGAAAAAACACATTACCAAATCCTTACAACTAATCACAGAAAGAGTGTGGTATAGGTTATCAATACAAAGGAAACAGTGTTCGAATATTAAGTCAGGATGTGATTGCCTTGAGGTCACCCTTCCCCACGTTTTTAGCAGCGGACAAGGTGGGACAGCACATGCTCGAGCCTGACCCGCACAAGCTAACCGTTCCGGATCAGCTAGCAAGTTCGTCGATGGGTAAGTCTCTTCAACAAAAGTCTCTCGCTTTCGAGGCCTGATAGACACAAAAGTGCTGTTCTACAAACACTTTAGGTGATGCCCTCACCTCTGAGTCCCCCTCTTCTGGGCGCAGACCCCTCAGAAATTGTATTCAACAAATTCACAAGACAGTACCCTTTGCAGTGAACTTTGGGTAGTAGGTATCCACCCCTGGATCTCCCTTGGCAGCGCTCGGATCCCAAATGACAAAGCGGACACTTACCTTCCCCTTGTCTTGCAATAATTTTTGCTTTCACAAATCTTAATGTCTAACAGGTTTTCAGCCTTTGCCCCTGGTTGTCGGCTTCCCTCTCCTGAGTTCATTCTCGCGACTTTTGGTTGTCTGCTTCCGTCTGCCAGGTTTACTCTTGTCGACTTTTGTAACACACTGTTCATGTACACCTTGTTTCATTAGCATCCCTTGTTCGGGTTCTCTCTTGCTAATTTTCACGAAACACAGTTCATGTGTTAATTTTGAACATGCAGGATTCACTTCCTTTAGCTTTCGCAGTCATCTGCCGGTCAAATGGTCTCAACGGTACAGAGGATTTTACGAGACCCCTGTATGACCACTTTGACCTTTCTTCGCCTCTTCCCAAGGGCTTATGGTTACAGTAGTTTCTACCTTAGAGTAATCACCCAGAGTTTCCTGCTTGAGCACCCATGTGGTGCATACTCCTCTGTTGCTTGTTTTCCCCTTCTTTTATCAATGTATCATTAACCCTTTCTAAGTTCAAATTGGCCTTCTGCTCCTTTTCATTCAGCACAGTTTGGTTTCTTATCGACAATCCTCTCGACTCACTGACTGTGATGAACTGCTTGGCTTTCCTTCGCCTCTGAGTCAAGGTTGGCACCACAGAGACAAACCTCTCTTCCCTGGCTTGGCAATCAGCAGAGGAAGGTCTTGTGACCGTTGACATCTGGTGTAATACATGCTGGCTATTGTCTGGTCTCTTGGTCTGCGCCGTCTTTCTCCTTCTCCTGAACTGCCATGCTGAGTTATCTCTTACGTTGTGCTGTCTGCCTTGCTCGTCCTGAGCTCTTGTGCTCCACCTTTTATACCTGTGGGGAAGGGGAAGCGCTGTCATGTGTGTGCGATTCTGATCAATTGCCTGACTTTGCCTGACCCTGGTATTGGGGCACGTCAGGTAAACTGCCCTGGTGTTAGTACGTTATCTTTTGTGTTGTGTGAAAGTGTTTGTGTGAAAAGGGGAAACGGGGGGGCAGTGTTTTGGAATATCCTACGTGGTAGGCTGGGGAAACGAAGAATGGGGGAATATTGTGTCTTGCTCGTCGGTGTCCCACTCCCACTCCCCAAGGACCCCCCATCCAGGTGATTTCCCCCCCCCCCCTCACTGGTCCACCCCCAGGAACTGGATCCAATATTGATGGCCCTATCCTGGCCACCTGTAATGACAGATCCCTCGGGACTAGCTAGGGGGACACCTTCAGGTTTCTCACAATGGCCATCCCTTGTCAGTGTCCACTCTTACTCCCCATGGCCCCCCCATCCGGAAGATCCTTCCTCACCGTTACACCCCCAAGAACTGGATCCAATAGTGATGGCTGTGTCCTGGCCACCTGGATGACCGATCTCCCGGGACTAGCTAGGGAGACACTTTTAGGTTCCTTACAATGGCCATCGCTTTTGGATCTAGTTCCTGGGGTTGGATCCGTGCGGAAGGATTACTTGGGGCGAGGGGCCTTCTGGGAGTGGGACACCGGATGGTGAGACACAGTATTCCCTTGTAACAACTTTACCCTATCCTACCCAGTAGGATATTTAGGAACTTTAACCCTCCCCCCAGCCCTCCTTTACAACACAAACACTTTCTCACTGAGCCCGCTCTAAGGAAAAACAGACTAACACCCGAGCCTCCCAATAACATGGTCAGGCGAGGTCAGGCAATTATCGACAGTCACTCAGACATGAATTCCATTACGCTTCCCCAAACGGATAAAAGGCGGAGCACAAGAGCACACTCTGAGCAAGGCAAACATACGAGGAAACAGCAGTTACAAGGTGGCAGTTTAATGAGAGAAAGACAGTGAAACAGAAAGGGATCACAAGGAGGGAAGTACCCTTGACTTTTTCAACAAGGAACCATTGCTTTAATGAATCCTCGATACTGGAAGATATAAGACCAGGAAAACAGGCTGAAGCAAGGTGGGGAGAATCACCAGCCACCGTGCTACTGTCCTTTGCTCCAAGAACAAAGCAGCGTCAGTGAAATCAACACAGGAGGTGAGTTGGGGACACTGATACAATACTGGTCTGTTTTCAAGCCAAGCTTGCAAGCAGCATTGTATGGCGAGTGCTGGAATGAACATTGTTAAAACTCGTGTGATAAGAGACGCGAGAGAAGTTAAACTGCTAATGAATGATTGAACTTTAATGCAAGCTACAATACCTATGACAGAGTGGTCTGGCACTGCATGAGTGCTCAATCGAAGGTCTCTGTAAGGTATCCATCTGAGGAGTAACGAAAGTAGATAAATTTGGTCCGAGCCTGGCAGAGGGAGATCATTTGAAAGTGAACGAATAAATGTGAATCTAAGTGGTCCCGCAACGACAGGTCAAGCAAAATCCTGCACACAATCGAACGTCTTCGATTTTGACAAAATAAAGTTTGGAAAAATACATGAATCTGATCCGTGCCCGGCAGAGAGAGACCAATTGAATATTTTGTGTTAAAATGGGACCTGAGCCCAGCGGAGGTGGATCCGGGGGGTGGCGGGATCAAAAATCACCCACGAAGTTGTAATGAAGAATCTTGATTAGAAAGGAACTTTTTGTTTGTCGTATTAGGCCTTCTGAAGCAAGAGACTTTGAATGGCAAAGAGACTTTGGTACAGAATGCCGTGATACTGAGATTTGAACTGCACCCTCGTGCTAGAGAAGCCAGAGACTGTGCTAAGCTTGAGTGTGCCGCCTTGTCCCGTGGTGAAGGGAAGCCAACGGCTTGAATTTTTTAACTTATTTTTTTTTTTAACACTTTTCTTTTACATAAACATTGTTTCCCACACTGACAGAATTTAGAGGTAAGGATTCATAATAGGTTTATTAGTATAGGCCGTTTTGTTTTGACAAGACACCACTAGGACTGCGTTATTATTTGATGGTCGTAGCTTGTCCCATCTTTAGATTTAGGATTAGATAGGTGTTTTTCAAACCCAATTGAAGTACAATAAACCCCCTTGAACTGTGGTCTTTTGTGTGTGTCTTGCTGTTTGATACCATGCCTTCCTTGCACTACCCTGGTGGTCAAAAGACTCCTATCTTTTGGGCCTGGGGGCCTATGTGATTCATGGAGCATGGTCCAGGACGGAAGCCCTCCTACATATCAATCTGCTCGTGCTCGGGGCAGTGGGCCTGGCCCTCGAGGCGTTTTTTCCCCTAGTCTGGGACAACTCCATTCTGGTCGGGACAGATACATTCTACTACAAATTTTACCTGAACAAGCAGGGTGGCACCCGTTCACCCCCCCTCCTCTCTGCATGGAGGCGGTTTTGATGTGGGATTGGGCTTTGACAGAGAGGATTTGGATTATGACAGTCCACCTGCCGGGGGACAGCACGGCAGAAGAGGATCAGCTGAGTCCCTTGGGGTTGTAAGGAACTCATGGTGGCAGCAGTAAAAGTAAAGACCGACACAAGTGATCACAGTTCAATGGTGTTTATTAAACTGCAAAGGGAGGTTGGAAAAACCCCTAATCTAAACCTAAATCTAACATGAGAGCAACCTTTCGACGATCCAATAATAAGGCGGTCGTAGTGGCGTCTTGTCAAATAAAGGGCCTATACTAAGAAAAACCTTTTCCCAATCCTTGAGCTAAATACAAAAAGAAGTTTGGGATAATGTTGTTAAGAAAGAAGGAAGCGTTCACAAATAATAAGTCAGGATGCAGTACTTGATGTCTTCCTTCCCCATGTTTTCAGCACGGGACAAGGTGGGACTTTGGAGCACAGCACATGCTCGGGCTTTCTCAGCACGAGCTAACAGTCAGCTTTCAGCAATCGGGGCATTCAGTGGTTAAGTCTCTTGTCTATCAAAAAGTCGCTTGCTGCCGTGGACCTGATGTATTCAAATAACGAACAAAGAATTCCTTTTCACATATACATTGGGTGATGTCTTTCACCTCTGGAACCCCCTCTTCCGGGCGCAAATCCCTAGAAAGTTCCTTAATGATACCAGAACCTCTGATAGTTATGTTCTCCTGTTTTCGAGGGTCTGTGGGGTTCAAAATATCAAAACAAAAGTTCAACAAACATTTCTTCTCTGTATTAGGGTGATAGTTCTTCACCCCTGGGTTCCCCATCTTCCGGGCTCAGATCCCTCTCGAATATCACTTTTTTGTCGGGTTCCCTCGGGCATGTCATGCATTCAAAAGGCTTTCCCTCTTATATTTTAGTTTGTTGCACTCACAGGTCGGTGGGTGTTGGCTTTTTACCCTTGGATCCCCCTCTTCCGGGTTCAGATCTGACTCGACTGTCGCCTCTCCTGAGCGGGTTCACTATGGCTTTCAATGCAACTGATTTGGTGACTTTCGCAAATCTTAATCTCTTTTTGTACAGTTCACTGTGGACATCCCTCAGCCGGGTTCACTCTTGTAAACACACTGTATTTCGGGACTTAGACTTAAACCCTGCTTTATCGGCATCCCTCGTTCGGGTTCACTCTTGCCAATCTCGTCATTCGCGTCTTTTCAATTTAACTCTTACGATGCAGGATTCACTTCCCTTAGTTTTACAACCATCCGTCGGTCAAAAACTTTCCACTCTACAGAGGATTTTTACAAGACCTGTATATGACCACTTTGAACCAACCCCTTCTCGCCTTTCCCAAGGCCTTATGGTTATGGTAGTTTCAATAATCTGGTAATCGCCCAGTTTCCCAAGTGAGCACCCACGTGGTGCCAGACTCCTCTGTTGCTGGTTTTCCCCCTTTCACATCATTCACTCTATGCTTTCAAAGTTCAATTAGCCGTTTGCTACTTTTCATTCAACACGGTTCGGTTTCTTATCAACTCTCCCCTCGACTCACCAGCTGTGATGAACTGCTTAGCCTTCTCTCTCGTTCGAGTCAAGGTTGGTACCACGGAGACAAGCGTCTCTCCCCGGCTTGGTTATCAGCGGAGTAGGGTCTTATGTACCGTTGACAACTTCTGCAACACACACTGGCTATTGTTTGCGGTCTTACAATTCCTTCTGTGGAGGTTTTGCAGGCCTTTGTCAGAAAGGGCAAGGTCGCTGCTCTCCTTGTCACACTCTCTGTATGCGCCATCTTTCTCCTCCTCTTGAACTGCCGTGCTGAGTTGGCTCCCTGGACGTGCTGTCTGCCTTGCTCGTATTGTGCTTTTGTGCTCCACCTTTTATCCCTTTGCCTGACCCTGGCATTGGGACATCTCAGCAAATGGCTTGAGTGTTAGTCCGTCGCCCCTCGTAATATGCAAAAGTGTTCACGTCAGCAGGGTAGTTTTTGTCATGGAAAATGATACCCTTCATCCTAGGAGTGTTGATAACATCAGAATGGTGGGATTGGTGAACAACGGAAAATGGGGAATTCTCAGAGTTGGGGTGTTTGAGGTTTGTAATCCCAGTGGCTTGGCTATATACAGAGGGATTGTTGGATCTCGGCCGCAGGGATTCAGTGGGAGGAAGGGAGGTAGATGTCCTATAGCCTACAAAGGCTTCAGAGTTCTCGTCTTATTCTGCCTCTTGCTCAGTAATATACAGAGCCTCACCTGGGTTCTTTCCCTGAGGTCACCTCAGATTCCCCTTTCCAGGTGATTCTCTCTTCCGTCCGCCCCTGGGGTTGGGGTCTGAGAGCATCGGCCCTTCCCAGGCCCCCTCAATAAGGGATTCTTGGGGCTGGCTAGGGAGAATACCCTCAGGTTTCTCACAGGGTTCAACCGCTATGAGTGGGAGTTGCACAACGACTCCTTTTTGCCCCTGTTGCAGCATTGGGGGTTCACAGACCTGGACTTGTTCGCATCTCCCCTGAATGCCAAGAGCCCACAGTTTGCCTCATGGGCAGGTCAGGGGTCACTGGGAGACACCTTCGGAATCTGCTTGCATGGCTGCAGGTGTTACGCGTTCCCGCCCACCTCTATGCTCCAGCGGACCATCCGCAAGTTCCGCGCTTCTGTGAACTGCAGCCTCATCCTGGATGCACCCCACTGGCCTTCGAGATCCAGGTTTTTGGATCTGCTGCAGTTGTGCTTCCAGGGTCCTGTCCATCTTCCGATGACCAGCAGGGGCTTCCTGAGGCAGCAGGGTGGGGCAGTGGAACATACAGTCCCTGCCAAACTGGCCCTGAGCGGCCTGGTTACTGATCAGCTGAGGCTTCAGCATGCTCAATTCTCAGATGACAACTGGGACATCATTCAGTAGGCCAGAAGGACCTCGACTCGGTGCCAGAATAAAAGCAAATGGACTAGATGCTGCCATTGTGCTCGCTACAAGGGTATGGACCCTGTCACCTGTCCTCTGGATTACGTACTGGCTTTTTCAGCACAGCTGGCTTGTTCTGGAGTTCAGGTGGATACTTGCTGCACGTATTTGGCAGCCATCGGTTCTTGCAAGAATTCCCCTGTGCATGTGTGTTCGGCAGCCAACCCAGTGATGAAGGCCCTCCTTAAGGGGTTGTCTAGGCTTTTTCCTCCGGTGCATAGGCGGCATCCGGTCTGGGAATTCAATGTGGTTCTTGCAGCTTGGCAGGGCAAGCCTTTCAAGCCGATGGCTTCTGTGGCCATCCGCTTGGTGACTCTGAAGGCGGTATTATATGTGGCTCTCAACTCTGCACGCAGGATTAGTCAGCTGCAGGCATTGTCTTCATGCAAGTCCTTCACCACTTTTAACAATGACAAGGTCATCTTGTGCACTCTCCCAAACTTCTTTCCCAAGGTGGTCTCTCCGTGCCATCTGAATCAAGAGATCTACCTGCCGTTGTTCTTCCCGAATCCACAGTCTGAGGCAGAGAGGGCCCTTCATTGCTTGAACCTCAAGAGGGTTCTCAAGTTTTATCTCTCTCAGACAAAATCCTTCAGGAAGTCTAACGCATTGTTCGTGACTTTTGGAGCCTCCTCCCCGGCTCTCAGTCTTCCATCGCCTGTTGGATGGTCCATGCCATTTCGGAAGCCTACACGGCTCTGGGAAAACCTGTTCCTGAGGGGATTTATGCCCGTGCGGTCAGAACTAAGGCCACAGCTGTCGCGTTTCAGAGACATGCTTCTTGGGATGTCATCAGCAAGACTGCTAATTGGGCCATTCTGTCGGCCTTCTATAGGCCCTATTCGCTGGACACCAGCTCCAACGGCGATGCAGAGTTTGGTCAGGCAGTTCTGAAGAACCTTTTCGCTTCATCCTAGATATGAGGGAGGTTGTCACAGCTTCACCCCATGTTCTTGTTCGGTGGAATCACCCACAAGGATGGAGGAAAGGGGACCGGATTTATAAGTAATTAAAGTTACTCACTGAAGTGACTAGAGTACTCAATAGTCCCCTTTCCTCCATACGTTTCTACCCACCTTCCCCAGCTAGTATGCCAATGGCTTACAGGTAATACGAGTAGCCAGGTATCTAAGCGTCTGATGTGTTCAAAGAGGACTGAGGTGAGGCGCAGGAGGGCAGGAACTCCTCGGGGTGTTCCCATGCCCAAGACTGTGCCGCCACGCGCTATACTAAATTTGAAAGGGAAGCTTGTTTTTTCACTGCCAAAGGGTCTGGTACCGTGCCCATGTTGGGGGACGCCCACAAGTGTGGAGGAAAGGGGAATATGGACTATGTGTACTCTAGTCACTACAGTGAGTTACTTTAATTTTTTCTTTCCGAAGAGGACTAAGCCATAACAAGCCTGTAGACCAGTAATTGATGCCGCTTCTTCTGTTAAAGAAACCTGATTTTGTTTGCCCTCAAATGTAAGGAGTTGTTTAAATGGGAGCCCCCCTTCGTAGGGGATGGTTTGCTTTTCAGCCATTCCGTGAATTGTCTCAAACCAAGTCACCATTGAATTGTAATTAGGGGCAAATCTTGTAAATGGCTTAATTTGCTCTCTCTTCATGTTGTCACGGATAACTTGAATAACTCCCATATTTGGAAATATGGTGCACTGGTGTTTATTCTCAAAATGGTAAAAATCACAGTTTTCATTCTAATTCTGGTGTGGGCAGAATACTCCTGATGGGCTTCCCTCAACTTCCAGTGAGCTCCCACCATACTAACCAATGCATCCCAAACTCCCAGGTTTTCCAGTTAGCGATTGGTAAAACATACTGTGCAAGTCTAGCAGTAAGTGAGGGCCTAAAGGCAAAAAACCTTCTGTCTGGTTCCTTCAAGGAATTTCCTTAGCGTAGCCATAACCTAATCTCTTTTTTTTCCAAAAGGAAATCGGTTTCTTGTGCATGTAACACACCTGGGTCCATTCTTTCACCAACATGCTCCCTCTTTCCTTTTTCTGATATCAATATTCCTTAAATCACACCTTCGTCTCTACTCTCACTTGCCTCTCTCCCTCCTCTGCCTTCTCTCACATCCTCTGGTCTTCTTCCTCTTCTTACTCCCCTCTCTCTGATGTCCACACTCACTTCTCTAACCTTTTCCTCACCTTTCTCCGCACCCTTGTATTCTCTCGTGTCTGAATCTTTCTCCCTACTCCTCTCCTTTCCACTCCTGTCCTCTCTCCTCCTCTCCCTCATATACACAATCCTCTATCTATGCCTCTGTGCCCTAATCTCGTCACACTCTGCCTATCTCTTACAACTACCCCCTCTATCTTCACTCCTCCCTCACCACTACTTTAATACCCCCTTCCCTGCTCTCAACACCCTCATACCTTGCACTATCTTTATCACTCTCTCTAATCCCCCTACAGTTTCCCCCTACTCTCTCTAGCTTTCTCTTTCTCACTTTCTTATACCCTCCTCACCACACTATAGTCACCTGGACCACTCTCTCTCACAATAGATACCTCGACTGTGCTGCACACCAACTCTGCCAGCAACTCTTCAGCACTCCGCTTCACCGTCCGGCCTCTGCCTGGTCTGCTTCCAAATCTCACCCCTAAAACCAAACCACGCTCTCTCTCATTCACTATCCTTTTAAACTGTTGTCTTCCTTGTTATATCCCCCACCCCTTGCATCGGTTCCAGTGCTAATCCAGGCTCTATTGGCCAATCGGTGGCTATTCTTCTCAACGGGTTGGTTTACACAGGTGCAGAGCTTTACAAACTCCTCTTAGCCCGTCCCTTTTTGAGACTTAATTTGCAGAGTAGCAGCCAGGTGCTCCGGATGCTTGTTTTCCTTGTGACTGTCTTCATGTGCTGGTGAGGTTTGCTCCCAGTTTGGCTTTGGAAGAATGTCTGTGTCGCCCCTGCGGTACCCTCTTACTCTTGGTTCCTTTTCTGTTGCCCCACCATTCGCCAGGGGTCTGTCTGGGGTTGGTAGGTTGGGTGCTTGGTGACTCATTTCTGTTTGGTAAGAAAAATCCCAGTCCATTCCATTTCTATTCTAGATTCCATTCCCATGGTCCCGGTCTTCTTAGTTGCTCCCAGGTGCCTTCTGTGAGTTGCTGTCCAAAAAACGTCAAGAGCACTCCGGCCAGAACAAGTACTGGGTGGCATCTTGTGACGGAGGATGGTACCCACATTAACATTTAAGGGCCCCCATGTCCCCTTCCCGCCTCTGAGACCGGTCTGGCTGTGGCTTTCCTCTAGGTCCACAGACCTTCCCTCAGGTTGAAGACTCTGATTCTGTCACAACTTATAATCACAGAGTTATCTGGTCATTAGTTCCTGCTCCTGAAATGGATGAATCCTGGTTAGAACATCAGGCATAAATCCCTTTTTGCTGTCCAATTGAATAATTGTATAGCCATCTCTCTCTCCAAAGGTTTTTGGAGCAAGGCTTGAAGTTAAGAGGGTAGGTCTGAATCTGCGATTTCAGATGTCAAACCTTGGATCCTTAGGTTATTGCACTGAGATTCCTCAGATCCTCAGCATATCTTTCAATTGTGAGCTAGAATATAGAAGCTTCACTAAATCGTGTTTCGTTGGAGCAGCAGATTCTTTCATTAAAGATAGGAGTGTTGGTGGCAGGTTGCTTTAGTCCTCCTGAATCAGAGACTCTTTATCCATACTTGTGACCTTCGATAGCTGAAATAAATCTTTAATCAGGGTTTCCTGTTGCTAGATTGTCTTGTATATTCAGACATATGCGCTGGCAATCTAAAGAGATTCCAGAGGCATCAAGGCCAAGGGTAATGTTGCTACTGTGACGCGTCCTGTTGGCCATTGTTACATACATTTACAAGAATTACTACCGGAATTCTTTGGCAGGGGAACATACCCATTTTGGACGGTCTTTCTTTGTTAGGAATGATGTTTTTTGTTGCAGCATTCACATCTACTTCACTGGGATCCCCATACATCTGCTGGCCCCACTCACTGCCTTGCCTCACTTAGTTTTGGGGGTCCCTTGTCAGTTCTTAAGACTACCAGTGCAGGTAGCCTCTGTTCCCTATTGAAGTCTGTTATAGCACTAACTCCCTTATGGAAACTATCGCGTGGAAATGTGTTTTCTCGTTCTTTATGGGCCTCATTACAAGTTTGCAGTATCCAGGATACCAGCGAATGTAATAACTCATACAGCCACTTGGTTCGACGGAATTAGCGCTACATTACAAGTGGCGGTAAGGGTGGTAAATCCCCATTCCATGGAGTCCTTGGGGTTTACCGGCACTGGTAATACTGGCTATGTTTGCGGATAGGGTGGCGGAATTACCTCCAGCTGTTAGCAGGAGGTAATTCCGTCCACCCAACTGGCAAACTTGCACTTTGCCGGTGCCGGTAAGTCTTTTTGAGCACATTCTTCTGCACCTTTTATTTTTTTATTTTTGTGCTCAAAATGGCAGGCTACATTGTTTGAGCGCTTTTCTGGGTCTTCACTGTCGTTTTGGCCATCTTTCTCCCGTGCAGGATTGGATTATAGCTATGTTTGCATATCCTCTTAACAGCCTATGGTCAGATCCTGGGAATTAGCCTTTTGTGTTCATGAATCTGGTCCAGACTGTCTAAGCTGCTGCAGACAGCCCCATTACACATCGTGGACTTGATGGGAGTTCGTCATGTACCTGATTTGGTTGTCCATAGTTGAACAGCATCCCAGAGTTTGAATGTTGAACATCCCCTAATAGGTGGGTTGGGGTCCCCCAGCTCAGTATTTCAGATATCGCATATATGGGGCCAGTAGGATAGATCAGGGGCAACTTGCTCGCCTTGTAAGCATGACGAAGTGCTAGAAATAAGATTTTCATGTGTTTAATTATTTGTACACTTTACACCACTGGCATTGATGTATTAATTTATGATTTTGGTTTTGATTTATGTCCCACTTTTTTCTTTAGTTTTTATAGGGTCAATTTCTGGGCGTAGGAAGTAAGCGTGGGTGAATGTGTGCAGTGTTTGTTTTTCAGTTCATATTGTCTGCATTGGAAATACTTCTATGTGCTACATACAACATAAACATAAACAATCTACAGTACAGTTCAAATCACTTTGAACCCCCACCCCACCACTTTACTCTATAGTGGTGGCAAGCTTCCATTCACTAATGCCTGACAGCAAGAGCAACTCATGTAAAAAGGTGCAAATACTTTGCAAATGGCCAGAGACAGTATCACTGCAAGAGTTTAACATATCAATATTACTGGTGTACCACTTCCATACTAGACTGCAAATAATTCTACAACACCCAAAGGAAGAATGCCAACTCCTCACTGAAAGTTTGATCAAATTCAGCCAGCAGCCCATCCAACCCCAGACCCTTACCTGCTTCAAGAAGGCTTTGATCTCATTCACACTTCTCTGCTCCTCCAAATTGCCATGGTCCGGTGCACCAACCTGTGGAAGTTCACATTTGTCAAATGTTGTGAAATTTGCCTCTGCAGGGAATACACCCTACTTCACATATAGGATTTTGCAATCATTTGACTGCATATGCCTTCACTTCTTGTTATTGGATTATCTGGTTATCAGTCACCTTTAACAGTCTACTTTTCCAGTATTCCCTTCAAACAAAATGTCAGAAGCCTTCCTCGTGACGCCTGCTCCCAGTATGTATGCTTACAGTAGAAAATCCTCTTTTCAGTAGTGTGATCTACTAGAGCTTTAAATTCACTTGGAGAGGATTGAGTCACCTATCTGATTAAGAGTGAGACTGCATTTTGTTTGTTGGGCCTATTGCAAGCCTCGTTCTAGAAGAAGAAAATTATGCCAACTGGACCTTAATGATATTGTCTTTGATTGCATCAATGCTAGAAAGGCAAACGAAAAAGGCCTCCAATATGAAAATGCCAACGGACTTAGAAACTGGCTTGTCACACAATCACCAAACTATAGAACTCACTTTGATTCCCTCCTTCCCAGCAATGCTTAAATGCTTGTAAGATTTGCATACACCAAAAAGATGGCGGCCTGCTTGGATTTCCCAAGCAGTTATCAACTGCCACTAAATCGACTACAGCCCTCAAGATCTTAGGATACACAAACATGCTCATCATCTCCTTGTGGGGTTGCCACGTTTGTTTGAAGAAAAATACCGAAAGTAAGTTACAGGGACAAAATGTCTGAGTGATTCTTTAATTGTTTTGCGCTCACCAATAACAGAATGGTCTGCCATTTTTCAGAAAAGTTCTCATTATTTACCCAACTTAATAAGTTTATAGTAGCAAGAAAATGTCATCATAATAGCTTTATTTGTATATATTCCATAAAAGCATCACAATGTATAAATAGCGTACTAAAGAAAATTTAAAAACAAGTTATGTTAAAGGTTCTTATACCGCGCACTGTTGCCATCTGCATGGTTTCTTGGTGCTCTGGGAGAACTGTAAATCAATGGGGAGTGGGGATAAGTATCTGGTGCACCCAATAACATGCCGAAACCTTTCAAAATCTGCAGGGAACTTGCCGACCCTTCTGCAGTCTCTTCCTCCCCTCTTGCTTCCCAGGCCCTCTGCAATGCACGGGGCACACACTTCGCTACCAAAACTCAGGACTTCCTGAACATCCTTGTTAAGCTCCCACCCAACCCTTCCCACACTCCCCTGCCTCCCTTGGCCCCTCACCCTCCTGCTTCCCCACTCTGCTCCTTCACACCGCACCCGCCCAAGCCTTCCCACACTCCCTTGCCTCCCTTCGCCTCCTCACCCTCCTCCTTCCCCGCTCTGCTCCTTCATACCTGTCACACCTGATGAAGTAGCCAGAGTTGTCTGCTCCATGAAGGTAAGGTCTGTTCCAGACAGGTTTCCTCATGCTCATTCAGAACCATAAAGGCTCTCTTGCCCGTGCACTCGCTGATTTCTGCAACCACTCATTTGCCACTGGATCCTTTCCCCTCCTCCCTCAAGCACTCCCTTGTGTGCCCCCTCCTCTAAAAACCCTCAGCAGACCCTACCTGTCCAGCCAACTACCGCCCTATTTCCATCACCCCCTTCCTTGGGAAACTGCTGGAGAAGATTGCCTTACCCCAACTCAACCTGCACACCGAACTTGTGTGTAGTCTCCACGACCACCAATCTGGATTCCGGGGCATCGAGAGGCACGGAAACTGCTCTTCTGAACACCCGTGAAGAACTGCTTGCATCTTTGGACTCCAACTCCCTAGCTGTCCTCATCCTACTCGATCTCTCCTCTGCCTTTGACATAGACATCCTCATACAAAGACTCCATGATACCCTTGGTATCTCGGAACGGGCACTGGACTGGTTGATCTCCTTCTTAACTGACCGCTCTTCCCAAGTCATCCTGGGCTCCTTCTCCTCTCCTACATCCCTCTCCACCTGTCGCATCCCTCAGGGTTCTAGCCTCTCCGCTTGGCTTTTCAACATCTACCTTGCTCAGCTGGAACTCCTCAGACAATGCTCTTTCTCAAACTTGGCACTTTCCATCATCCCTGCCTACCTGCCATCCAGTCCTGGTGCACTTCCAACAATCTCTGCCTCAATGCCAGCACAACTGAGATCCTTCCAATTGGGACCGCTGCTCTCTCTATATTGCCTTCTCTCTGACCTTCCTCCATCGGCTCTCCCCCTTGCTCCTTCTTCCGAAGCCAGAAACATTGGAGTCACCTTCGACTATTCCCTCTCCCTCCTCCCTCACACTCATGATAATAATAATAATAATTTAGAATTTATATAGCGCTATAGAGTTTGGCCCTGCCGGGATTCGATCCTGCATCAGCAGGCTCTGCACAGATGTCAAAGTGAGCGCTCCTCTCGCTGTGCTATCGGACCGACAGAGGATATTGACAAGAAGTCCCACTTTCAGCTCTTCCTTCTCAAGGGAATTCTCCCTTTTCTCACCTTCCCCCAGAAGCTCAATGTGACTCGAGCCCTGGTTCTCTCTAGGCTTGACTATTGCAATAGACTCCTGAATCTACCTTCTTCCACTCTGCGACTGCTCCAGTTAATCCAGATTAGGGCAGCAAGATGTATCCTTGGCCTTAAACCCAGGGACAGCATCTCTGCTGCCCTAAAAGTTCTTAACTGGCTCCCACTTGCTACACTGATTAAATTCAAATCCCTCTGCATCATCCACAGGGCTGTCTGGGTCTGGGGTGCCAACACTATCTGCAACTCTCACTAACTAAATACGATCCCTCTAGACCTCTACGTTCTTCTGGCACCAATCACTTTGGCAAACGCACTATAAAAATACCTCATCATTAACTGTTGAGGTCTTGAAAATAACCTCTGCAATTTACTTCCAAATGATAACAATTTGTTTACAGCTCAATCCAGGGCTCAAATTGTGATCTGGAATTCTGACTCATTCCAATTGGTTGGTACTTCAAATCTCCATGTAATTTTATAGGTCTCTGGGTACATTGTATTGCTCTTAGTCTCTCAGTATTATACACACTCTAAATAAACACCAATATATTCCCCTTGAGTTATTACGAACAGAATAGGAGGAAGCTGCTCTTCAACCAAACCTAGTTCATGCATCAACGGGATGGAAACCAAATCTGCGTGCACCCTGCTGGCTACTGCAGTGGCTCATATGTCAACTGTACAAATAGCTGAAGGGAGGACCTCTACAAACCGGGAACTTGCTGTTTCCGCCTACACTCAGCCAAGCCTCACATATAGTTTTGCAAACCTTTTTGAATTCATCGACAGTTTTCATTTGTACTCCTCTAATTAGACCAAAGATTTCGCAAACTGCTCTGCTCTCAGTCATAAATGTTACTTATAAAAGTGGCGATTCCGCCCTTAAAAACAGAATGTGGGTGTTGTGGCTTGAAGCGACAGCAATGCTGTCACTTCACTGAGAGCCTCTGTGGATGTTCCAAGTCTCCAACATAACTCGATCTGATATGGAGCAGGGTTTGCAGATCTGATCGGTGGAACTTGTAGCAGAAAACCTGGGGAACAAATGGCAAGCCCGTGGAGAGAACCTGCAGTGGTAAGATCTAATAATATCGCTGAGAACCGGGGAACATCTGTTCTGATGCCCCACTAGATGGCACCCGCCGAGGCAGCCGGAGAGTGAGAACCCTCGCTGGGCCATAGCTTTGCTTGCCTACAACAACGGGAATGACCCGTTGCCTCACCGCAGCGAAACAGAGCTCTCTCAACCACCCCGGCTCACTGAGGCGATGATCAAGTAGGCGGAGGGTGGCCCTGGGGGACCAGAGAAATCAGAGGCAGGGATCCCTTTCTATTAGGGAACCCTCCAAGACATGGAGCGAACTCGAGGAGGAGGCACCGCTGGGCCAACCGCATATCCCCACGAGCCATGGAGGCTCAGCGCAATGCAGGCATCATATCAGGACTAACAGCACTTCAGCAAAGGCGGCAGAGGAACTACGGCGAGCATCTAAGTGCCTGCAACGAGCAGTAAATCCTGGCCCTCCCCTCCAACGCTGGCTCAGTTTAGCCAGGGACGACTATCTCTTCCCCCGGGATACCAAAGCCCGAAATAACATGATTCTAATGCAACCAGCATCAGCCAGGGGGAGAGACTGACCCGGTCCAGGGTGTGCCTGCAACGTTAGCTGGGACGTGGGGTCTGGACCTGGCACAATCAAGATCTTCCTGCCCCTCTGCTACCCCGCCCCCTGTCCTCCCAGAGAGTGTCCAAACCATAGGGTCACTCGCCGCTAACACCAACAGCTTGACCAGCAGGGAGACTGGGCAAAAGAAGACCTACCAGCCCACTGCCACACACACAAAGGCCCTGGGGAGCCCAGTCCCCGGAACATCAAACTCTTCCCAGCCATCTTAGCCGAAATGTCAAAGCATCAGAAACCCCACAAATCGGCGGACATTGCCACCATGTTGCAGCCACAGGACAAAAGCATAAATCCTGACGCTGGGCGCACCGTGGCCCACTCCCCAGAGAGACATGCACGTCAATGGTCCAAAAAAGAAGATAATCAATCCCTCCTGGCGAACATAAAGTCTGAATTTCAGAGTTGCATGACGGAAGTCTCAACCAGAGTGGAGGGCTTGGACAACCGGATTGGGGGAACTAGAGCACAAGATCAGCAAAACAGAAGACCAGACCCTAGACCATGCAGCACAATTGACAGACTTGCGGAGAAAACTTCAGGGTCTAGAGGAAAAAAATGAAGATATGATGTTCAAGCAAGAGGACATCGAGAATAGGGCCCCCAGGAACAATATACGGATTACAGGGGTTCCAGCAACGATCTCTGACCAGAACCTCAAAGCCTATGTGAGCAACCTCTTTTAAAAACTCCTCCCAGACTGCGAAAAAGCAATGCTGCTACTGGATTGCAGTCAGACTACCGAATCGCATGGGATCCTCTGCAAATGACCCACCAGATGTGATCCCCCATGTCCACTTCTTCTCCACTTAGCAAGAGAATATGACCGCAAGTCGCATGCAGGGAGATTTACCCTACCAAGGGGCTCCGATACAAATTTACCAAGATCTGACGGTGGCAGCAGCCCAGAGGCGCAAAGCCCTCAGACCACTCTCAACCTTCATCCACAACCAGAAAATAAAAGACTGCTGGCTGTTCCAGGCAACTCTCAAATTCATGTTTGAAGGCCAAACATGCATAATGAATTCATTAGAGTAAGCAGTGGGCATCCTGGTGCCACCAGATGAAGATCTTATGAATCACATTTCTCGCTACTATAAAAGTAAACAAAATAACTGAAAATGTGTTTCTTAGGAAAATCATGGGCTTGCCACAAGGATTTCCAACGCATCTGCTGCATAAAGAACTCGAGTTAGGCTACTTGGAAGACCTTGTTGAAATACAACCCTGGATTTACTGGATACGGTTATGGGAGGCACCACAATTGTCAATAACCAGAGCCCTGATAAGAGACCTTATGGCCACACATCCCTATGCCGTTTCACCTTGGTTTAAATATATAAAATTATCGTTGCAAGAGCTTGGCCTTTGTCAGTTGTATAGCGTTGAACTACGGACACACAAATGTGTTCTTTCCTCATAGAGCGAGAATAAGGAGTAAAAATGAATTGCAGGGAGGCCACCAGGTGGCGCATAGGCAATGGCTACGTAGATGCCGAGCTCCTGCCAAGCAGGGCCGAACAAGGACTTGATCCCCCCTCCTTTCAGCCCCCCCGGAGATGCAGAGTGCGGGTACCGAGGGGTGAACATCCACAGTAACTACAGTGGAAAGACCGACATCCGGGGACCCCTGCAAGCCTACAAACGCACCAGCAGTATCCAGGCGAAGAACGAGAGCCCGTGCTCAAGATGCAGTGCGGCCAGAGCAGTGAGGGGGAGGATTGGGGGGAGGAGTGCAACGAGTGGGCGCCGGCCCAATTTGGAACCGGTCCGGGCAGGACTGCACCTCTGCCGCCCCCCCCCCACTCCTCCTCCTCCCACAAAGGACTTCAATCAGGGGAGCAGGGAGGACCCCCAGAGGTGGAGACCAGCACTGTGCGGCCAAGAGGGCCCTGCGGCCCGCTTCGGGGCGAAGAGAGGAGCAGCCCCAACGCGGAGCAGAGCGGAGCCCCCCCACCTCCTCGTGGCCCGGTGCACATCGGAGAAAGGTTCGGAAGAAGGAGCGCAGCCCCGGTGGAGTGGGGGGAGGGGGGGCGAGGAGAGCCCACCAGTAAGTAAAAGGCGGAAGTGACCGCCTATTAGCCTGCACACACTGCCAGTGCGGGGGAGTGCAGCGCCGGAGCCCGAATTAGAGCAGAACCCACACCAGGGACAGTGAGTGGCCTCACATAAAGGCTTTGTGGGAGGCGCTGAATCTAATTGTTGCAAAGTGACGGCTGATAGGGGAGGGGGCACCGGCGAGCCCCCACTAGCACCAACAGAGCAGGAGCACTGTGAGGAGGCCCCGACTCCAGAAAGAGAACTGTTGCCCACCTAGAGCCCCTGTTGCAGGCGAAAGGGCAGGTGGAGGCATACCCAACACCGGTATAACCCTTCACATATGGGCCGCTGGCCCCCGCAGACGGCTCTTTTGGGCCCCAGTCTCACCCCGAACTGTTCGGCTGAGGTCTGCCCGGAAACCACCCCGCCCAGCCAACAGGTGAAGTGACAGGATGAGGACTACAGGACCAGCCTTATGTAGGCGGGGAGCCAACCCTGCAAAGCTAAGGAGGAGACCCTCACCACACTGGGCCTACCAGAAGAGGGGGACCAACAGGCGCGTATAGGGGTAGTGAGGAGCACAGTGGACGAAATGCTCCAGCGGAGAGGCGGTCTTGGCACTCGCACGCAAAAAGGAGCCCATCATAGCGAGAAGCCCAGGAGCCTACAATAACCTTGGATGGTGCCCCCCGGGACCCAGCCTGGGGCATGTGCCCGCCAAGGGAATCTCCACAGAGGCCACTCTCAATCTCTGGCCCAGAAGAACTCATCCCCGGAGTGTTCCCCAGGCGCAGAGAACTTGGAATGGAGGCTCCAAAAACCCCTGGCCCATCAGCAAACAGCATACGTAAGCCTAACTTTGCCGCAAGAGGATCACCCCACGGGCGGCCAGGGAGGGAAGAGGAATGTTAACGGGCTCCCCAGACTGGGGTGGGTGGGCGAACTTGACCCTCCTGCAAGCCCAAACCAAGACATAAACCACGAAGCAGTAGCCTAAACTGGGTGGTGTCCCTCGAGACTCCCCTGGGGCGTGTGCCAGCCCTGAAGGAGTCCCAAATAGTGACCACTAATACATAATGGTAGTGAAGGGAGGATAACCCAACACAAATCCCCCCGGGACCACACGGCAGTACACTCCCACAGATCCCACACAGGCTCTAAGGGGCACGCCGGAACCATCTGGACCGAGGCCTCTGCACTTATAAACCAAACGGGGAGGCCCCATGAGCTGCAAACAAGCCCTCCAAGGATATTTTCTTGAGCCAGGAACAACCAGGAGGGAGAGATGGCCCAGTCCGAGACCGCGTCGAAGGATGCCTCCGCAATGGAAAGGGGCTTCGACTCGGTACTGCAAGAAATAAGGAACATGAGATCTGATATAGCCCAAAAACTGGAAAAATTGACCAAAGGGTGGACAAAGTCGAGGAAAGGTTGCTACAACTAGAAACTAATCATTAGTTGTCTACGGCCCAAGAGTTGCAAACATAGATGATATTAGGGGGACTGGAGAAAAAAGGAGGAGAGGGCCAGGCAAATGGATGATTTTGAGAATAGGGAGAGGAGGAACAATCTATGCTTTTTTGGGGTTCCAGAGGAGGAAGGAGAGACGGAAAGGGACATCCACAGAGTGGTGAGAGACGTGATCTGCCTCCTCTTCGTGAACAAAGCAACTACAGAACCCACAATAGACAGGGCGCACAGGGCAGGGGGCAGGGCGGGAGGCCCCCAGTCAATCTTGGTCCACTTTCACTATTACACAGAAAAAACGAATGTACTAGAGGAAGCCACAAAGGCGCGGGACATTACTTAGAACAACGCAAAGATAACAATCTTCCAGGACCTCTCTGCATACACACTAGCCAAGCGAAGACTATGCTGCCCCCTGACCCAGTGCCAGAGGGAAAAAGGTGTATGCTACCGGTGAGGGTATCCATTCTCCCTGTCGTTTGAATACATGGGACAGAGAATGACCCTAGTTACAGAAGAGGATATCAAAGGAGCAATTTGAGACGTGGATGATTCAAATGCCCAAAGAAAGCCCACGGTGATAGCAATGGGGGGAGTGAGTGGAACGGAGAGACCAAGAGACAGGTGGAGGGTTGCAGGATCCAGAACAATCAAGAAACTGAACACGCCATCCCCGATTAAGGACAGAGGACAGGGCAGCCCTGAAGGATGAGTGTCACTACGACCCGTCTCCAAGCGGGGACCGAGACCCAGAAATAACATATGGCTATGATCCCCAAGGAACAGCAAGTATGAGGGGAAGCGTTTTGGGGAACAGCTCATTGTGGGGTGGGCAGGGGGCTTGACGGGAATGAGTTAACAAATGAGTGGCTCAGCTTTGACGGGCACGTTGGTGGTCCGACCAAGTACCAAGAATGGTCGAACTAACTGGCTGGGCAAGGGGGGCAGGGGAGACGGAGAGAGTTAAGTTTGACAGAGTTGTGGGTAGAATGGAGGGGCAGTTGGGGTTATGTTCAAGCTCCATCCATGGCTGGGGGGAGGTTGAAGGGAGGAGGGAAGCAAAGGAAAGGGGGTTAACGGTTTGGCGGTATCGGGGAATCAGAGGTTCACTATCAAGGCGCGATGGCAAGGGCACAATATACAGAGTGGTGATCCGTGGACAGAAAGGTACATCCCAAAAATGGCTGACTGTCTACCCGTGCTGGAGGTGTGCTCCCTGACCGTCAGGGGCCTGAACACCCCCACTAGAAGGTCCCTACCGTGCAGGGAATTTCGTAGGGCTAAATTGGACCTGCTCTTCTTGCAGGAGACACACTGGGCAAGGGGGAAAGAACCGAACCTGCCAGGGGGAGGGATTGGAGAGGTCCTATGCGCATCACTTAGAACCATAGAAAGGGGAGTGGCAATCCTATTGGCGAGGGGTATGGGTTTCAATATGGAGGCAACGTTGAAGGACCCGTAGGGTCGGTATTTGATGGTGAGGGGTACACTCCAAGGTTCCCCATTGACCTTGGTGGTGGTGCATGGGCCCAATAAAGGGGGTGGGGCCGCAATCGGAGGGGACGTTGGAAGTGCAACGACATCTTCCTAAAGAATGAGGTGACTGCAAAAATGGTGCTAGATAACATTGTGAAATATTTTGAATGGAACGATAACAGGGAGGTTAGCTCACACACGCTGTGGGACGCCTTCAAGGTGACCATGCGGGGAGTCCTCGTTAAAATAGGGGCCCAAATAAAAAGAGAGGGGGAAGCCCAGGAAAGACCCTATGAGAAAAAATAGCAAAACTTCAACCCGGTGGGTCCCCAGATAGGCCCATTAATTCGGACTGTGTAAAAGCCCTGGAGGAACATAGGCTCGAGCTGAAGGAACTCCTGTTAAACAAAATGGAGAGGAGTCTCCAATTGCTTAAACAAAAATACTACAGAAAGGGGGACAGGGCAGATAAAATATTGACATGGAAGTTGAGGGAGGTCCAAAAAAGCAGGATGGTGAAAGCGATAAAAACTGCCCCGGCGACAGTGGGAGGTGGGATATGACACTGCAAGCATTGGGGGGGGGCAAAGCACTCGCCAGTACTATGAAAAGCTACACAAATCAGAGTATGTGGGGGAAGACACCCCAAATGGAACACTTTTTAAAGTCCATCCCGGCACCGGCGATGGAGGTGGCAGATGACATGGAGGCCCCAACATCGGAGGAGGAGATAGTGCAGGTGATTAAGGGGATGAAGGGGGGGAACGTCACTGAAAGTTTACAAGATGTTCCGCTCCACTTTGGCCCCTCACCTGGCGAAGGTGTTTAATGCGGCCCTTGCAGGGGAAATCCTACCCGAAACGATGATGGGGGCCATAATAGTGGTCTTGCCCAAAGAAGGAAAAGACCCGACAGAATGCTCCTTCTATAGACCAATATCACTGCTTAATATAGATGTTAAGATCCTGGCAAAGGTATTCGGCATGAGGATGGAGGGGATTATGCCAACGCTGGTTCATGGGGACCAGGTGGGCTATATATGGGGATGTCAGAGATCGGACAATATCCGGAAAACAATAGACCCGATTAATTACGCTCAAGAAACATACCTTGACGCGAGCTTGCTTTTCGATAGACTCGGAAAAAGCATTCAATAGGGTCGAATGGAGGTATATGACATTACTCCTCCAAAGAATGGGGTTTGGGGAATGTATTAAAAAATGAGTAGCCGCATTGTACAGGGCCCCAACGGCAAGGGTTCAGGTGAACAGAGAGCTTTGGCCCGGGATGCCCCGTCTCCCCCCTAATATATGCCCTTACAATGGAACCCCTCGCCATAGCGGTGAGGACCCACCCAGGTATCAAGGGAGTAATACGAGGTGAAGTGGAATTCAAACTTTCATGGTTTGCAGATTATATGTTCTATGGGAGAACTGAACAATTGAATGCTCAGAAAGCTGAAAGAATACCCAGTTAACATTGGAAGCCAAGGAGACGAAGGCGAAGACTAGAAGAGAGGTCTGATAATCCAGAGACATGGGAGGGATCCAACTTTGCAATTAATGTAAGAAGATGGCAGAAGGGTGTTGACTGTGAGTAACACCTGGAAGAACTTTACCAGGAAAAATGTCTTTCTTTTCTGTTCTAGATCAGAGCTGGCTTTTTCATGTTAGGATTTTGTGAACTCTTCAACTCTTCTGTTGACCTAAATTTGGAACATTGTGTGTTTGTGCTTGAGGGTAGCCAGGAGGCTAAGGGCTTGTTAACACTAGGTTTTGTATCTTTCTGTAGCCCTCGTATTTGAATTTTGTTCTATAGATTAGGGTATCCGCGAGTGTTAAGATTAGGTTACAAACTTTGAGTTGGAGAAATCCCACTGAAGGTGTTGGATACACGAATAATAAATTAACTCACTTTGTTTTGTTCCATCCTTGACCTTATGAGGGCTCTCCATGACAATTCTGTTAGGGAGAATTATTGTTTCTGTGCTAATCCCCTTCAACCTTAGAGACCCCCAGCTCTTTTGCTGGACTTTAGAACTTTTTAATTTTAACTCTGGAGTGAGACCTTTTTTCAACCTCTAATGTATTTTGACCTGATTTGGATTTTGTGTTTTAACTGTTTGGAGCCTGACAAACTCCGTAGGCATCTACTTTTTGTATGGTGACACACAGCACCTTCAGTGCAGTGTCCCAGAGGAATCCTTTAGATTTCTCATAAGGTTTAAATACATTTTCTTGGGTGATCTACTGTTCCCAAAACAGTAAATTGAAATTGTCTTTACTTACCTTTTCTCTGTGTATGTCCAGCACACACCATCTTATGTGGAGTGCTGGGGGGTAAATCTACATTCCCATGTAACATTTGTATGCTACCCTCACTACTTTTAATGGCTGGTGGCAGTGGTTTAATTTTTCCTACCATTGTGCTTTTCTACCGCAGGCTGAACCCTCAGCTGCAGTACAGCACCCATGGGTGACCATTTTGTCAAAATGGCCCCGGTATTCTTTTTTCACCATTTTCTGTTTGTGAGGTCTTTCTTGGGTTTTACTCTGTGTGTCAAGGCAGATTGGAGCCCTTTGTTTTGCCTTTGGTGTGCTTCAGCCCCGAAGCCCACCTATGGCTGCAGTGTCTGGAAAGGCGGATGTGTAGGAGGTTCCCGAAACTCCCCTGTCCTTTGTCTCTAGGAATGCCTGAATGCAACCAGTCCTGATTGGCTGGCTGGCTGTCCTTTGAGGACATCCACCCTGCTGTGTGATTGACAGAATAAGCTGTTCATGAATGTGAGAAACCTGCTTAAAAGGTGAGGGTTTTGGGACTAGAGGCAGAATTGACCACTGGGAGAAAGACCTGAGGAAGAACCCGTGAACAAAGCTTGCTGCCTCCTCATGGACCTTTGAATTGCCTGGTGAAGCCCTCCTGCTGTGCTGAAACTCCTTTTTCAATACGACAGAGAAGCTCTGGAAGGGACGACTTCTCCCCTTAAGTTAGTGGAACCAATTTACCCCGAGACGATCTCCACTGGACCATCGCCCCCGACTGGCTGTACTTCTTTATTGCTGCAAGAACTGAGTGCCAGGGGTTGAGTAATCTATAGTCGAGTGAAACGTCTGAAATCCGCTAGAAGCTCTAGGAGTCTCCTAAGGACCCTCCAGAAGCAGGATGACCAGTGTGAGAGTCCCCTCACCAGAGAGCAGGACCCGAACAGTGAAGGAAGCCCAACTGGTATCTGAAATCCACGCTATTTGCTAAGCACTGAAACTGCAAAGTGCCGCTGAACCGACAAGAGGCCGTAGCTGCCGACAACCTCCCAAGTACCGCCACAGTAGCCCACCAGACGTCCTCCCTCTTGTCCCCGCAACTGAGGCTGTAGCAAGACAGAATCCAGCTGGACCACTCTTCTTCAAACCAAAGGTGCTGTTTAGATGTGAGGTACTTACCTCATTGTCTTTTAGCTGTGCTTTATTAAGTTGGGAATTGCACTGGCTTACCTTTTAGAGTTGATTCCAACTCTTTTGTGACCCTACAAGTGATTTTCTACAAACTCTCTAATTTTGTACAAGACTTTCTTTTTTTTAAAAACGCTTATTTTACTTGCTTGACAGTACAACAGAGAACAGCCATTAAAACATGAGCAATCAGCATTTTACAAGAAAGGTATATAGTCCGGTGATGTGGCCTCGCAGGACCATGATAACGGAACGTATAAGCTTTGCATCAGATGAGGTAGGCACCCAAGGATCAGACAGATACCATAAATAGGGTCATGTGCAGGGGACAAGGGATCAGCGGTATCATCTTCGTCTTCACTGGAAGAGGAGAGCAAATATGATATGATATTCACCATCCAGATCAGGAACAGGAGCTCCCCCTCGCCCGTGAGATGCAGGAGCTGCTCACCAGCTACATCCAACCTTTCCTGCATGATCCCGGTAAGGCTATTTACAATTACCAGGACAGCCAGCAGCCGCCTACTATCCACGTCGTGCCACATTGATTCCAGCTACTACAATCCCACAATTACTGCGGGCATATCTGATTCCATCCTGATTGCCCAATATAGTTTGTATTTCAACATATCACCAAATTTGCTTTACAATTCAGTGCAAAACCGCATGGTTTGCACATACTAAGATGGCTGCCGCTTTTTAATTTACACCTTCGAAGTCTGGAAGTGCATCCCACCACGGATTGATCAGGCAACTCCCATTTAGCCAACCGGGGCCGACCGGCAGGTGCAAGCCAGCCCTCGACGAAGGCAGTCGGTTAAGGCTCCTTCTGACTGATTTGGCAAGCTCAGAGCGGGCCACCCCTCTATCTTCTCGGCTATCGGAAGCCTAAATTCTTAATCCACAACCTACCTGACCATCACTACTCCGTCTACACGATGATGGCTGCCAACACCTACGGTGAGACTGCCTTACTTTGCCGGCTCCATTGCCTACCTGTTACTCAACGAATGGCCATATTTCACCCTATAAAGGCAGAGGTACCTATGCATAAAGTCGACGCAATGAACCTTTGCGGTCACTGACTGTTGGCATTACGCCTTATGAGCACCGGATTCCTAGCACATTGCACCCACACGCCTCATAGAATCAGTCCGTATCTGCTCACAATAATTGGGCACCAACTGTATGCGTATACTATTTCCTATTCTGTACTATGCCACAGTACACGCTTACAAGTATATGTTTCATGCACTCAATCATGCCCCATATTGCATTGCATCCTGCTCAACAGTACGCCCGAGGACCTTATCCACACAAATCTATTGTATAGCGAAAGATTGATGATGCCCCAGTGCCTGCTCAGGACTATCGAATTATATAGCATTGATTCTAGTAGTTTACTGTTACTTCCGCATGCATTGAAAATTGCTGATGTTTATGATGTTGCTTTCGAACATTGCTGCTGCTATTGAATTGTATAGTATTTACGTCAGTAGCCTACCGCCTTCTACTGAATGTACTGAGCAGCCAATGCAGCTTTAGTGCTTCCCCACGCTCATTGAAATGCATAGTCTTAAATCCTAAAAGCCTACAATTCCCGACTGACTGTATTGTAAGCTGCTGATGCGGCCCCTGTGCCTTTGTTTCACTAGTGAAGTGCATAGCATTGACCTTCAGTAGTCTAATGTTCCTACCAAAGGTATAGAAAATCTCTGATGTTGCTCTAGTGCCCTCCCACTATTATTGAACTGCTTAGTATTGAACCTTAGGTACATTCGGTGGAACGGGATACTACTAAGTACTGATATACTCATAGTGCCTAGCACGACTACTGTATCGCATAGCACCGTATCTCAGCAGCTCATCGCTCCTACTGCCAACTAGGCATATTAGCCTCCCGCTAACCCACTGCCATTCGAGTTGGAATCCTACCTAACCTATCCATTATAGTCTTATCCGACCACCTGTAAGGACAAACCTGATTCCTGTATCACTATGCTTGCCATTTCCATTAACATTGGCGCCTTAGGTACGCTATTCGTACTAGCTACACTAACGAGCCTTACTCGACTCTCTCCCATTCACAGTCCTGATCTTATGTGTACGACTAACCCAATAATGACCATAGCTGTCATACCTCTGATATCTCAACCCGTTAACCTAACCCACGGACCACTGTTAAGCAATCTGAATACTCTACAGAACTTATCCTACACCCCTAGACTATGCAACACAGACATCAGGAACACACGACTCCGATCAAGACTGACTAAAACATTTAAACCTGTTGCCAGAACCACGTCTATCCCAGATCTCGAAAGAAATAATCCTCCCATAAACCAAACTATAACCAAAGTTAAACCTACTGACTGTAGTTCCCTTCCTCTCACCACAACCAACCAACCTAACAAATTAACTAAACAACAAACTAAGTACCTCCCTAACAAACAACCTACTGGAACCGTTACTAACATCTCTCCCCTGCCTAGTCTAGACCACCATATCCCACCTCTTAAGGGGGCACCGATAAATGTCAGATCTCTAGTCGCACATGCCATAGAGATTACTGACTTGATTCGGTTAGAATGACTTTCTCGCCATTACCAAATGTTGGCTGCACCCTGCTGCAGGCCCTATGCTTATGTAAGCAATCCCTGATGGTTACACAATCCTACGAGCAGATGGAGGCGAGACACGAGGAGGAGGTATTGCCATCATCTTCAAATCCAGCCTATCCATGAGATTAGCCCCCTCCCAAGACTTTCAATCTTGTGATGTTCTCGCAGTTAAATTACAACTAGCTAATTCCCAGACTCTTACTACACACCTCATTTATAGACCCCAGACCCCATCAGGTCCTTCGAGGAGCATTCTCTCATACAATCTAAAAAATACAAACATGCTAATACTACAGCCAACATTTTGTCAGAACTAGGCTTTACCCAAAGAGTCAATGTACCTACACACAATAAAGGTAGAACTCTTGACTGGACGGACTATAATTGTAATGTCACTATCGCCTCCATCACCCCTCAAGCCTGGACTGACCACTAGATCCTGACTTTCAATCTAGCCACCACCAAAACAACACCCATACTGACTCCTACCGCCCGCCCGCAATAACTAAGAACAAGAAGAGTATCACTGCAGATAAACGTATCCCCCTTATTCTCTCTACCCTTAATGCTTTACCCGACAGTATGGTTCCTGTCCTGCTAGTCGATGAATATAATAAAATTAATACAGCAACCTTGGACTCCATTTCTCTGCTCAAAATGAGACAAAGTAAGCCTAAAGCCCATTTGAAAAAAGGGTTCACCCCACATCTAAAAGATCTACGACTGAAAAAAAGATGCTGCAAGGCTTCCTGGAGACTACTCCCTTCAGAGGAAAGCAGAACTAAACTTACCAACATATCATCTCTCTACAAAAAAGACATTTGTCTAGGCAAACGAGAATCCTACAACAAACGCATCTCTCAAGCCAACTCTATAATGAAGGAACTTTTCACTATCTTAAAAGAACTAGAAACTCCGATTCCTGTGCAAGATACTTGTACTAAAGACAAAACTTGGTGTTCCGACATTCAGTATGCATTAGCCCATAAAGTCACCACCCTTCACGACAAAATTGCACAACGTATCTCTAACCATTTTGACCCCACCCAACAGCACCCCTGTGTCCCCTAACATCCCGCCCATTCGCTTGAACGACTCTAAAATGTCTATCCTGGAGGTTGAAAAAGTCTTACTATCACTCAAACCTTCAAACTGCAACGGTGACCAATGTCAAGCCCAACCTATTAAGGATGCACCAAGGGATTTGGCTCCTTTTATATCCAAGCTCATCAATGCCTCATTCGCATCAGGGACCATCCCATGTAACCTCAAAGAAGCATGGGTACTCCCACTGTTAAAAAAAAACAAACCCTAGACGCTGCAATACCAACCAATTACTGGCCCATTACTACAGTACCATTTCTCCTTGAAATATTAGACAAAGTCGCGAATCTACAAATTCAAAAATACCTGGAACTCCACCATTTACTAGGAGCTCGGCAATCAGGCTTCCGTCCACAACATGGAATGGAAACCGCCTAATTGACCTCAAGGCCCAAATCGACAAGCATAGGGACAAGGGGAAATCAGCCCTCCTTCTCCTCCTTGACTTCTCGGCTACATTTGACCTTGTGGATCATACGGTCCTTTGCAGCCATCTAGACTCAGCTGTGCACTTTTCCAAGGAAGCTATAGTCTGGATTGAATCATTCTTAAGCAATAGGACTTTGAGGGTCTTCTCGCCCTCAGAAGCTGCAGACCCCATTCCTATCACATGTGGAGTACCTCAGGGATCTTGTGTCACACTTACCCTGTAAAACATATTCACCAAGCCCCTTTTCAATGATCTGGACCATCTTGGTGTCACCTACACTAACTATGCAGATGACACTCAGATTCTCCTTCCACTTTACGGCAAGGATTTGGCCTTGGTGAATAGAGTCCACCTCATCCAGGAATGGATGGCAACTCACGGTCTATGCCTGAATGAGGACAAACTGAGCTTATCATCCTGGGGGCCCCTACTAATCTTAAAAAATCTTAAAATGAGTCCATGAATATACATCCTTCATAATTGATGGCAATTCAAAGTTGTTAATGAGGTAAAAACCTTAGACTTTTACCTTAATTCCACTTTCACCTTAACTAAACAAGTTAACTCCATGGCATCTGCCACCGCATACAAATGCAAACTCATCAGAGCTGGCAAACCATTTCTCTCCAATAATTGTATTACCCTGGCTAGAGCCCTCATCCTGTCCAAATTGGATTACTGTAACACCCTATACATTTGCTCTAATAAGTATATTATCAGAAGAATGCAAACCCTCCAAAACGCGCCTCAGAGCGGCCCTTGGCATAGCAAGGAGAGAGCATATCTCTGAGATCAGGCAACAAAATAACTGGCTATATACCCACAACAAAATCTGGCTAAAAACTGCCTCGCTTACTCACAAAGCTCTGAACAATGCTGCACCCATCTATCTTACCCAGAGGTTCCACAGAAGAGCTTCAACTAGGCCCACTCGCTAAGTTAACACCAACTGCCTTATCACTCCTAGATTCAAATTATCTAAGGTTGGGGGTAGCAGCTTCCCTGTCAAGGCTGCTCAAATTTAGAACTCCCTGCTGCCATCCCTTTGAGCGGAACAATTAAGCTTGAACTTTAGACACAACTGCGTCAACTGGCTCAAGACAACCGACCACTAAGGCCAATCACTCAGCCTTACTACACTAAATAGCTTTAAAGACTCCACAATTTCTGTATAGTGTTTTTGCGGGTACCTCTATTCTCTGTATGTTAGAACATGTAAATGTTACTTCATTGTCTTATTTGATCCTTTGATTCTTCCATTTGTCATGTGTAACCTACTGTTGTAACCTAAGCTGTGAACCTTCTTGTAACGACTGCGCCCTGATATCCGTGGGTCTGGCACGCATTATAAATAAATAAACAAACAAGGGGGTCCAGACGTTTCTGGGTCTACTTGCTACCGGTTGCAAGCTTGCCCAGCGCTCCTCAGTGTCGAAAGCCCAGTTGACAGCCTGAAGCCATTGGTTAAAAGTGGGAGTTCTAGGGCGCAACCAGAGAAGCAGAATACAGCGGCTCGCAAGAAACATGCACAATCCAGCCAGTTTCTTGAAATCAGGACCCATACAGTGAAACTCATGAAAGAGGCAGGACAATGGGGATGGCGTGATAGTGAAATTGAGTATTTGGGATACGGTTGCTACCACCTCCCTCCAGAATGGGGTCAAGGTTCGGGCAGGACCAGAGCATATGTATGTAATCTGCATTGTCTGCTCTGCACCTGGGGCATTTGGAGGGACGATCCACTGACATGCGGTGCAGCCTAGCAGGGGTGTAGTGGTACCTGTGCAGTATTTTAAATTGGATTAATTTAAATCTAGAGTTGAAGGAGACTTCTTGGGTGCGGGCGCACATAGACTCCCATCGTTTATCTGTTATTTCAATGCTTAGATCCCTAGTCCATGTCTGCCTGAGCGCCTTCCAAGAGTGGTCCATTCTGCCGTGAAAGAGGCCGTACAGTCTGGGGACCCTCGCCCTGCATGCACTACCCATCATGATCTCAGCTAGCAGTGAATCTGGGGGAATAGAGGGAATTGCAGGCCATCTGCTTTTGAGAGACCAGCGGAGCACTGCGTATTGAAGCCAGCGGGAAGGCCGGCCATGCAAGGATTCAGGCAGGTCTGGCCACTCTGTGAAAGCATCCCATACAGTGGCAAGGCCCTCATTAACCCAGTGGCAAACCGTTGTGGCGTCCACACGAGGGGAATCGGGGAGATAGTTCCACAGGGGAAAGTTGCCATGAAATGAGTTTTGGGTGTCTGTCCTTTTCCAGAGTTTGTTCCATGCCATCATCGTGGATCCGGTGGGGTCCATAGGATTCAGTTTGAGACTCGGAAGGGAGAACCAAGGAGAGAACATCCAACTCGTCAGCCGCCATGCACTCGACTTTAACGTGGGGAGGACGGGTCCGTCGGAATCAAACCAGAATGCAGCAAAATGGGCTTGCGCAGTGATCCAGTATCCCTCAAAGTTGGGGGCACCAAACCCACCCTGTGCAACTGAAATAGCTAAAGTTTCAAATTTCAGGCAGACAGCCTCGAGTGCCACAGGAAGGCGTTAACGGTGCGGGTCAATGACTTAAAGAACTTGTGACCTGGCCACAGCGGAACATTTTGGAATCCATACAGGAGTTGTGGAAAGACTATCATTTTGAGAATGGCTACCCGCGCAGCTAGTGTAATTGGAGATTTGGCCCAATTGGCTGTCTTTAGGGTAAGAGAGGTGAGGTAATTCCCAAAATTAAGATCATATAGAGGGATGCAGTGACGTGTGACCACTACCCCAAGATAGGTGATTTCTGTTTGGGACCATGTAAACCCTCAAAGGTCCTGGGGGGCAGCAGTGGTATCAGTCAACAGGAACAGTATGGATTTGGTACAATTAACCTTTAATCCCGACAGCTCACCAAAAAGAATGACATCGTCTAGTATAGGGGCCAGATTGTCCACGGGAGTGCAGATGTAAAGTAAAGCATTGTCCGCGTAGAGAGAGATGATCTCGGGAACCCCAGATAGTCTTATACCCCTATGAGCATGTCGCTGATGGATCTGGTCCGCCAAGGGTTTGATAGCCAACGCAAATATTAGCGGTGAGAAGGGGCAACCCTGTCTGGTTCCTCCAGCTATCTCAAATTGGGCGGAATAACGGTCTTCGGTACGGACCCTGGCCACAGGGGAGGCATATAACAGTTTCCCCAGGATATGAAGTGGGGGCCGAAATTGCTCTTCACCAGCACCAACCACAGAAACTTCCAAGAGACTGAGTCAAATGCTTTTTGCATATCTAATGTGGCTGCCAAGGCCTGTGCATCCGGGTCAATTCGGGCAAGAATGTTAAACAACCGGCATAGATTAAAAGAGGTGGAGCGCCCCAGAATGAAACTCGACTGGTCTGGGTGGACTACAAATGACATGTACGGTGCCAGCCGGAGGGCCAGTACTTTGGCAAATACTTTTACATCGCAATTGATGAGAGAGCGTGGTCGGTAGGAACCGCATTGGTAGCCGGCTTGCCAGCCTTAAGTAACACTGAGATGATCGCCTCTCTAAGAGAGGGGGGGAAGTTTACCAACCTCACAAGCCTCCTCCCACACAGCGAGTAATTGGGGAACCAGGCGGGCCTTGTAGCATTTGTAAAATTCAGTAGTGAGCCTGACCGTACCAGGTGCCTTACACAACCATAAGGAGTCTATTGCCTAATATAACTCCTCTGCTGTCACTGGCCGGTCAAGGGCGTCCATGGTCTCTGCGGACAGCATTGAGAGTGGCAGACTATACAGAAATGTTTCGATATCTGCCATGGGGGCAGTGTCAGTATTAGTGTAGAGTGATTCATAGAAGGAGCGGAACTCGTCGTTTATTTCCTAAGGCGAAAGTCCAGGGGACCGTCCACTCTTTCAATAGCTGGGATATGGGGTACCCCCCCTTTCTTGATGGAATAATCTGGCTAAAAGATGGCCAGGGCGCTCTCTCTCCCCGTATCTCTGAGCGACCTGGGGGTCATCAAGCAACTTTCGCTCACGTTCGGTCTGGTTCCAGAAGGTATCCAGTGCTGTGCCTATCTCACCGAGTATAGTGACGGATGGGGACGTGGCATATTGAGTTTCAAGTCTATCAAGGAGTGACTTGCTCTCTTCGACGGTCCTCCGGATCACTTTAAGGATGCCCACCTCCTTGGCTAGTGCGATACCTCTGATTTAGACTTTAAACGTCTCCCAGACAGTGGCTTGAGACGTCACAGACATGGTGTTTAGTAGGAAGAAGTCGTTGATACTAGACCAGAGTTCAGACTTGAATACTGTATCTAGCAAGGTGTGTGGTTTCAGTCTGAATGTGCGTGTCCCTCCATTGCCCTCGCCCCATTTTAATGAAACAGTGACTGGAGAGTGGTCTTAGAAGGTTCGAGGTAGGATAGTCATCTGAACAATAGTTCTCATGATTATATTAGAGACTAGCCATTTGTCAATACGTGAGTGCGAGTCATGTACCGAGGAGTAAAAAGAGAAGACTCTGGAGTTCGGGTGCATCAGCCTCCATGCATCAACCACTCTCATCTGTAATTGCACTTCAATGATGGTTTTAGCGGCATAGTTAACTGGCGAGGCCTAGTGCCAGACAGATCTAGGTCAATATCTACGATGGTATTGAAGTCACCGCCCCAAAGTATAGGAATGAGGGGGAACCCAACCAACAGGGAGGAAAGATGAGAAAAGTAGTCTGGTTCATCGACATTGGGGCTGTAAACGTTAAGTAGAACCACTTCCCTTCCCAGGAGTGAACCAAATAATACGTGGCATCCCAAGGGATCGGCATGTGTTTCCTTGCGTACAAATTTGAGAGACTTGAGGATTAGGATCATGACTCCATGGTTTTCGGTGGAATAGGTAGCGTAATAACGCTGGGGACCCCACGACTTAGCAAACCCCTCACACCCCGTACCCAGCGTGTGGGTTTCTTGTAAGAAAAGTACCTTCACTTTGTGACATTCAACATACAGTTGTAATTTATGCATTTTGGCTGGTTTATCCAGCCCCCTGATATTGCAGCTCATACAAACAATGCATTCATCCGTCATCAAGACGTTAGGTTCGTATCTGGAGGCATGTCCAGGTGGGAACATGCTCCGAGGGTTACCAACCAGACTGGAAGGGGTGGTGTTCTGATATAGTTATCCTGGAAGTGGTCAGAACCTCAAGTCCTCAGCCGCGTGTCGAGCAGTTTTTCAAACATTTTGCTCTCCCCTCCCACACCCAACCCCTCCAAATTAGAGGGGTGATACCCCAATAGAACATTAAACCAACTGCAACTTTAGCAACTCTGCCTGGGGGGCTGTGCGTGAGCCGGTGACGGCCATTACCCCAACATTGAGCATAGAATAAACATAGCTTGGTGTACAATTTAGAACATAATAGGAAGGATAGTGGAGATCGTGGATGGAATCAGAACTGGTCTCAAATTTTCCCAACAAGACTGGTGCATCGTGGGAAGAAGTCAAACAGTTGGCTGCAGTGCCGCTCACCTGGGTATGTGAAAGAAGCTTTCAGCACAGGAGAAACCAGGAGGGATCACAGGGGTGGTATGAACCAGCCGTCACCCCGGAAAGTGATCAATGAATTTGGAGGCCTTATCTAGGATAGTGAAGAAGAAAACTCAGTGTGCATGTTCGATCCTTAATTTTGCAGGGTATAGCGTGAAGTATTTGACCCCCAGCTCTCGTAGTTTTTTCTTAACAGCTAGGAAAGTTTTGCGTTCCTGTTGGATAGCCACTGAGAAGTCCGGGTATATGTGGATCCTGGCAGAGCCGAGCATCAGTTCACCCTTGGATCTCGACGCACGTAACAAAGCATCCCGGTCTAGGTAGTTTAATACTCTTGCTATAATCGGACGAGGGGGAGCGCCAGGACAGGGCTTCGCAGCCAGGGATCGATGGGCCCGTTCAACTGCGAACTGAGGTGAGAGCTTAGGGGAGTCCAATAGGGCAAGGAGGAAGTGCTCCACGTATTCCTCCATAGGACCGCCTATCTAGTCTTCTGGTACACCGATGAAATGCAGGTTATTCCTCCTGGACCGCGATTCTAGGTCCTTATTCTTTTTGCTGACTGTTTGGACCTGTCTGGACAGCGTGGCCATTTCAGCTCGGAGTGCGCAGATGTAATCCTCCACCAAGCCAACCCTGGATTCAACCTCTGTCACTCTGGTATCAGTCTTCTCCATCTGGGCTTTAATGGAGCGGATTGTCCCACTCATCATCAAGTTTCGAGTGGAGGGTAGTGAACTCCTCCCACATGTAGTCCATCATTTTCTGGAGTTCTGTGGACTCAGGTGGTCTGCCGCCATGGGCGGGGCTTCGTTTGATTTTGGTGTTGCCTGTTGGGGAGAATTCTCTGTGAAGGCTAATTTCCCAAACCTAGTGAGTCCCCCAGCAACTTAGCAGCAGAAAAAAAATAAACCCCAAAAATCCAGCAAAGAGTGAGACTCTTTTCTCCCACTCTTAGGCATGATTTGAGAATGTCCCTTGACTTTGTAATGTGTTTTATGGGCTATGGGGTCTTTTACTCCATAGGGCTTCATGTGTTTTTGGTAAGTGTGTTACACAGCAACCTCCGTGCAGTAACACAGGGGTGTCATAGTGACCCCCAAACATAGACTCCATACCCCGGGACTGACTACTGTCTCCCAGGGCATGTAAAGTCACCATTGACTTTACTAGTCTTAAATTGTGAACAGAAGCAGTACAAACCATCATATTGTGGAAGTACTGGTAGGGGTAATTCGATTGCCCCTGGGTCTGTTTTCCAAGGGGGCACTGTCCAGTCCCCCCCTTGTCGAGTTTCTGGCTGGTGGCAGTGGATACCACGCGAAATATTCCACCGGAATATTTCCTATGGGATTTTCCCATTCATTTTAAACGCACCACTTTTTTGGTGCAATGTTAAAGATACTGCCGGGTTATTTATTTAATATGTATTCCCCGGTTGGGTCTTTTTGCCAGGACTCGGTTTTAAAATGGCGTTTGTGTTCGCCTCTGTAACTCCAACCCAAGTCGAGCCCTTTGTTCCACTTTTGGCAGGCTTCTGCACAGAAGCCTCCAAAAGTGGTGCCACTCTGTCTGGATCTACAGGATGTGTGGGAGGGGGGGGGATAGGCACCCTGGACTGAGTTGCCTTGGCAACTCAAGTTGCACTCTTGTGTGATTGGCCCACCACTGAGCATGTTTGATTGACAGCTAGGCTGATGAATGGGGGTTTTCTGCATAAAAGCAGGGCTTTGGGGACTGGAACTTCAGAAGTTGCCACAGGACCTAAAGAATCCGAAGAGGGGAGAAGCTAAGCCATCTACAACGACGACACCACCGGTGGAGCCCTGTTGTACGAAACTCATCACTTTCCCGACGACAGAGAAGATCTTCTTCCAGGAGAGTCTTCTTCCCTTTGAGCTGGTGTGACCAACCAGTTCGCCTTTTTCTCCTTCTTGGATCGTCTCGTGGTCGAATCGCCCGTGCCAAGCACCCCGGCGGCCGGATAGCCACGCTTCACCACTACCGCGAATAAAAGGGTAGTACCTTTTAACCGGGAAACTCCGCGGCTGGTTTCTTCCCTGACAGTGCAATGATCTCCAGCTTTCCTTCACGTTGAGATCGTCTCTTCCCCTGGACGAAGCACCGACTTGCACCCGCTGCCAGGAACAACTGCCCCCGCTGGAGCTTTCTCACCATTTCAGGTACTGTGTCCCGCCTGGTTTCCCTTGCAATAGACCTGTTAACATTACCTTTCTAACTTGATCCAACCTCTTTTTGACTTTCCTGCAAAGACTTTTAGTGCATTTCCACTGTGTGATCTTGGGCACATTCCGCCTTGCTCTCTCCAAAAGTGAGCCTGGCCTATGAACTTTTTGCTCTACAGTAGACACTGCCTTTCTTGACTTGCTGTGGTTCTTTAACAGTGTTGGTATTGTGTGTTCTTTCATATTTCTGCCTTTTCTCTCCCTTTTAAAATAATTATTGGAGTGCCATCTATGGTTACGCGCTCACCTCTGTTTTGCTAAATAAGTGGTGTATTAACCTAGACTTGTCAAATAATTAATTAGGGAGGTGTATATGTTTCTAGTGACTGTTTTAACTTGCTTGACATATTAGTGCTAGTGTATTTTTACAAGTGTGTTTTTAAATAAATAATTATATACTTTTATACCAAAGCTCTGGTCAGTGTTTGCTTGTACTACTGTATTTTTAGCCCTATTGTGTATACTCTATATACTGCCTAACTCTTCTTAAGAGAAGTCTGACTGCTCAGCCACAGCTACCAGGTAAATCTGGGTGGTGTAGACTGCTACCAATTGGGTTTACTGCTAACACCTGTAGTCTTAAACTTTTTGCAGTGGTCCCTAAGGGAACTGCACAGGTTTCTGCCTAACATTGCCTTAGATGATAGAGCTCTGTTTTTTGCTGGCCCTTTAGTCATGACCGCACTAGGGCGTCTGTAGGGTCACTGCGAGGCACAGAAATTGGTGATGGGGTCTGGAGGGAGGGGTCATAGGTGCCCTCTTCAATTGCCAGTAGTTGGAGAAGGGTCTTCAGACGGTGCACTCATGTTGGTCGATAGGGTGCAGGGCTCGGGGTCCCAGAGCAGCTGCGAGGTTGACCCGGGTATGAAGTGAAGGTGTAAGGGAGTTGGATTGTGGTTGTGCGTGAGCCAGAGCATTCAGAATGTCAGCAAGGTGAGCAGAGAGTATTCCCCTCCTGATGAGTAGTTTCGACGTTTGGGGGAACTAGGTCAAAATCTGACTGGGACCTGCGGGCTAGATGTGCGCAGCCAGTAACTGCAGAGTTTTGGCGCTGGTTGCGCTGACCATCAAACTGACAACATGAGGATACTGTGACAGAATCGTTTTTGTAGCTCAGTTCCATAATATCCTGTACGTGCCGATGAAAGCACCTGGCAGGTCGCAGTCAGCGCAGTATAGAGTGGGTTGTGTTCTCCCCCGTATGTCCTGGCTTGTCCTGCAATCTCGGGTTGCAATATGGGTGTTTGAGGTGTCTTGGCTAACCAGTCGGTGACTGGTCATGGCCTCTAATCTTAATTAACTTGTAGGTCTAGGCAAAGAGAGGGTGTCAGATCTTCTTGACGGCAGCTATTCCAGTTGTAGTGTGGCGAGGGGACAGAGTGTATCATCTGCCCTGCCCTTTGGCAGGAGAGTAACGTACAGTCTATCACTACGAAACTCAGCCACTCATGCCAGGTTCAAGGGGAATTACCTCCCCGCGAGCTCCGCAGGACCCTGCTTTGTGAGGGCGGACGCCCACGAGGTGGGTGCGTGGCTTGGAGGTTCCAAAATCCAATTGACAAACACGTTTTGGTTCAAAACACTGTCCTGGGGGCCCTCAACCACCCAGAGTCTGGTGTTGGTGCCCAGGTTAAGGCTAGTCTTACAGTTAAGGGGGTCAAAGGGGGCCTCTGGAGTGGAAGCCAGGGCCAAGAGCGTGCAGACCTCTGTGTTCCCTTCAATAACGGCAATGTGGGGGCGAGATTACCGTGAACACGGCCCTTTGCTCATACAGCATGTGACTTGAACAGGAGGTCTGTTTCTCACGATCCGAATGCATGGACCGTCTTCAATCTGTGCGCCCGCTGTCCTTTGTCAGGTCGCTGCAGCCGCCTATCGCTTGCACGGCACGGTAGTTGGGTGACTCTGTGTAATGAGTCAGACCGGGCCACGGCGTCTCTCTCATGGGTGGTGGGACAGCAGACTGGGTGTATGGCGAGCAGCTTCACAGTTTGGTGGACCAGCCGGGTCCGGGATGCTGGTTCCTCCAGGAGACCTGCAGTTGTGCCAAGGGGGTCGCTGCAGACAATATGTTTCTCCCCCGCTCCAAGACCCAGCAACCTAAAGAGTTCCGTCTGCCGTCAGAAGGAGCTGCGCAGAGAGTCTCGTAGTCCAAAGCTGTGGAGCAGAAGAGGCTCCTCCCCCCGACAAGGCCACAGAAGCAGCGCCTCTCCAGTCAGTGGGAGCCCGTGCACAATGGAAGTGTGCCACGGAATGCACCCCTGGACGCAGTCAGCAGGTAGATTAAAGCAGATGTCACCGTTTCGGCTCCAGTGCAGGAAACAGTAGTTTGGCAGCTGCAGCACAGTGCTGTCGGGCACCAGTTCTGTTGCTTTACAAGACGTAACGGTTCACCGGTGAGGATATTTAGGACAATAGGATGTTGCCCAAGTCGGAGCAGCACGTTCAGGCGGCCATTTCTTGACCGCGCAACAGTACACACACACCCTCCCCCCACCCCCCACGCCCGCCTTGCAAGACTGTTTCTAATCTAAGAATTGCTGATGCGCCATAGACTGTGTTCCAATTGACATTGGCTGTCCTGGCTCCCTGAAGACTATTCGAGTCCATTGACTTTGATATTGTTTGTCCCTCATAGGTGGTAGCTTGTTGTGAACTGTTACTGCTGGGAAAGGCTTGTCTACACTTCATTGTAAGAGTTAGTTGTCCTCAAATTTACTGAAAACCTGTTTAACCTTAGCGCCGACACCCTCAGTGGGGTGGCACAGTGGCCGCCCATGCTGCTCCCAATAACCCCCCCGCCCCCCAGCTCTCATTCCACATTCCGACTCTCACTCCTTCCCAACTACCCTCCTCCCAAAGCAACCCAACCCCCCATCCACCCAAAGGATAGGCAGAGACCAGTAGGATGAGTGGGAGAAAAATTGCCACAGCAAACTTTATTACACATAAAGTCAGGAGTTAGCTTACAGGTGTTCCGTTCACGCTCAGGATTTTCTACTCTGAGAGCAAGCAACTTCCCCCCCCACCCCCTCGGGTCCTTGGGGGACCCGACGCGGGCGCCCAGTCCCTTCCTCAGCAGTCCCTCTCTACCCTTTGGCCATTTCTTTATTTTGCAATTTTTCTTTTCATTTCTTTCCCCAACGCTATTTAAGTGCAATTTTTATTTCGTGCTTTAATTTCTTTCCATTCTTCATTTCCGCTTAGGCTCCTTCTAAAGGATGCGTTCCGGTCTTCTTTTCCCCTTCTTGCTCCCTTTCCCCTGGATTCTCTCTTCCTGTTTCCCCGGGTTGGCTTATTGATCATAGTTACCTTTCTCTCCCCAAACAGGTCTTCCTCCAGCCCATCCTGCCAGGGAGCCCCTCTCCCCCTTTCAGCCAAGACCCCGATCAGCCCGAGCTCTCCCCGCCGCCTTAGTTGTCCCATCCCCTCCGGACCCCATCGCGCCCTCCTGTTCTAGAGAGCCCCATCCATCAAGCGCATACCTATCCCCCAGAGCCCCAGCATCCTTCTTATCCCCCTCCTCTTCCCCCGCCTTTCGCTTCGGGGGGTCCACCCCAACTAACCCCCCTGCTCCTCCTGGCCCCTAGCCCCCGCACTCCAAGGCCCTCCCCCCAGGTTTCTTTTTGATCTCCTTAAGCTGCCAATCCCAAAGGGTGCCAATCCCAAAGGGCCCCCTTCTCTTGAGCCCCCCCTATCTCCCAGGGGCCCCCCCTTCCCCTCAGTTACCAACGTACTTGCCGGAGCCCCGTTTACAGTGCAAACTTTCAATTCACCCCCCCCTTGCTGACTTCATTGATGCTTTGCAATTTTCAGTTTCCAACGATGCACTTCCCATTTCCCCCACCCACTTTTGGAGTTGGAAAGGTCTTCCAAGCCCCCTAACCCTCCCCATTAACGTGGACCTCCCCTGAGTCTAATACTCCTGGGCGCCGTTCTTAATAAACTGATGGCTGTGCAGTTCCCCTTGTGGTCTCCGCCAGTACTTTCTAATGGGAACACCAGGTAACATCCGCTGGGCTTGTCTGCCAAAGACCAGTCGCTGCGACCGGTGTCACCGCCATGACTCACAGCGGGCCACCGGCCGTAGTGAGTTCCCCCTCATGCACCTGGTCGCCTTAGCTCAGGAATCCCCGGTTAAACTATCCATGCGCCTTTCACCCCTTTCACTCCGTCCACAACAGGCACGCAGGCCCTCCGGCTGACAACCAGTGGCGTGATGACTTGTGTCGCAGCCTTCCCCACTGGTGCTCCTCCTGTTTGCAGCTTACATGTGCAGGAGGGCCAACTGGCCTGGCAGCGGCGTGCCGAAAGAGGTCTTCCCTTGACCGTTCTGTTCCATAAATGGAGGCCCCCCCTCCCAGATTTAGGTGGGGGGGGGCGTTTCGGGCCCCTAAACGCTTCATTTATTCGCAAAAAACCCAAATCAACACTCACCCCTGCCCCCCCCCCCACCGCTGTTCAATTGCAGCCCATCCCCTGCAGAGCATCCTTTAGGTTGTACACCATCGCCCTTACCCCCACTTCGGATAAGTGAACTTTTCCTCCCCGAAGCAACCCGCAGTTTTCAAACTAATCAGGCATGCTTGGCCCACCCAAAGCCCCTGCTGATTAGGAATTTCCCCAGTTTGGCAAACCACGCCCACTACGATAAGTAATGCACTTTTGTAAAATCTCTTATTTATTTTTGACCATTATTATTGTCTACATTCCCATCTAGTAACGATTGCTGATAGAACTGAGTTCCGGCTGAGCCCTTGTGCCCCTTAAAAGGGAATTGTCCTGTAGGCCCCATACCTTCGATTGTTCGTGCCTTGACCTCCCTGTCGTCTGCCCCTTCTATTGTCAGTCCGGTTTGACCCCCCTTCTCCTAGCCACTAAACCCCCCCCTGCTTGTGCTCCCATCTCAAGCCGTGGTCACACTCCAGGCTTTTCCTAAACCTTAGGTCGTTCCTCAGCCAAAACGTGCCCCCCCACTTTGTGTTCCTCCACCACGCATCCTCTGTAGTGTTGAAGGGCTGGCCCCTGGTCGTGGTCCTTCTCCGTTGTCTGCTCCATGACTCTGAATGCCGCCAACCATACCTGCAGGTTTTCATCAGGCCTCACCCTTTTTCCCGCCTGCACTCTGCTCCCACATGACTGCAGGGTGTCCTGCCCTCGGAACACGTCCCTTGACCGTTCCGTTCCCTTACCGGAGGCCCCCCCCAGCCATGGTTAGGGAGGGAGCGTTTCGGACCCTTTAAAGGCCTTCCATCGTTGACAAAGCCCAATCAGAGCCGACTCGTGCCCCCTCCCTGAATGGCCTCCGCCGGCAGCTCATCTGCAGCCCATGCCTTCTAGGGCATCTTTTAAGTTGTACCCCATCACCCTTACCCCCACTTCCGATAAGTGGACCTTGTCTTCCCCAAAACAACCCGGAGTTTTCAAGCTGATCAATGCGTGCTTGACCCATCCAAAGCCCCTGCTGATCAGGATATTTTTCTAGTTTTATACTCAATTTTTCGCCTGGACTCCTCAATGCCTCCTTGGGAATGTGCCCCCCCTCCAAGTCTGCCTAGGTATGATCCACCCCCTTCCTTGTGGGCCCTCATTTGTAAGCCTTTTGATTACTTCTGTTGTTGCATCTGTCTAGGCAATGTCTTAATGACTCTTGATTTGATAGACTAATTTACCCATGTCATCTCATTTCCGTATGCTAAGAATCCTGTCCCATTCTTCCACCCCCCTCCCCGTGTCCGCTCTCCCTCACCCACACCCCTCTTCCTTGCAACCCCCCTGTCACCGTGCGCGTGATCAGCCCCCTCCTAGCGCCCCCTCCCTTTGCCCCCCTTCCCACGCCTGCCAGAGCACCCCTCTCCTTCAAGAGAGAGAGGGGGATCCGGCTTGCGCACCCTTCCTTCGCCCTAGCTTAAACCGCGCTGTTGGCCATCCCACTTCTAAAGCCCATGGCGGAGGTTGCGCCTGTGCCGCTCCATCACTTGCCCATCCCAGAGCGGGGTGGTTTGCCCGGCACCCAGCCCAAAATGCTCTGTTTTAACCACAGCTAGTCATGCAAAACCATGCGCCACTACGCTCTCATGGGCATCTGTAGGCGTACCCAAGTTGCCAATTGCTCTAACCAAACGCTCTCTTCCTGTATCTGTTTGTAGGTTAATCTTACTCCTTGAACCCTGTGAACATTGTAAAACTCCCAACCCTAAGGGACACTGGTAAGTAGCGAAAAGCGAGCTTGTGCAGTGAACGTCCTTGGAACGTCCTTAATAATAATCTCTGTTCTCAACAGTTTCAAACCCATTTGTGAGCGCCCGCAGTAAGTGCCCTCAGTCGGTCCCCCTGCAGCCCGTTTTTTGCGCCCTCCGCCACATCTACAAAGATGATTGCGACAAAATTGATGGCTGCGAGCTCTGCTGAAAGTGACGAAACTGAAAGCTGCTACTATTTTTTTTTTTTTTTTTTTTTTTACTGACCAACGCTCCACCTCTCCTTTCTTAGTACAACTGCCATGCCTTGTTTTTGATTAAGTGCCTGTTAAGTACATTGGATCTGCAATGCCGACGAAAGGTATATCCGAATGAACGCAACGCCTACTTTGAGCACACCGCAGGACGCAAATAGCCTCCTTTACCCACTAACCCATATGACATTGGTAATCTTAGCCTTGCAAAACCGTATAAACAGCACGATCCCGAGGTATGAACCTCCCCCCCCCCCTTATGCAACAAAACATTTGAAACGCGACCATCCCACTATAGATTGCAAGCGCCTAATGGTCGGCGCTGTGGCCACTGCCACCATGCCCCTTGGGAAACCAAACACCCCCCCACCCCGGCCGGAAGCGCACCAACGGACCCCGGCGCACAACCGTCCTGCCATTTGCCTTGTGACCCCTTGGCGGGCCTTATCGCTGCTGTACTACTGTTGCACACAAAAAGTTCTCTGATCTTCAACCTTGAACCGGACCTTAAAAACGCGCCCATGGCAGACCCAGAAAGAGGCACAGTGTCACTTGCTGTGTGGCTCAATGAACATACAGAAACCCATATACCTTAATTGCGCGCTGTGCTCTAATAGCCTTGTCATTAGTGGGAGCCTGTTCAGCCAGGGTCATAAACCATCAGTCTGTGATGCCCCGTAACTACAACCATTCCGAAAATTTTAATAATAATTTTGCATTTTATATAGCGCTGCGAACCCTCAGGTTTCCTGTTTATTATTACCCCGGTGTGTGGTGCTCATTTCAAACCTTGCAGGCTTGAACCCCCACCTTTAAGTAGCCGCCCTACGGTGATACCAGTCCGAGCCACACCGACTGATGAAGCACTACAATGTGAACGGGAGCTTAGCTTCCTTATCAAAGTGTGCCCCCTCTCCTTATGAAATGCTGCAAAATATCAAAACGTTCCCTACTGCGAAAGTGCCACCACCATTTCCCACGTGGTGCCACACCAGCAAACCCCAGAAATGTATGCCGTGCATTAAAATAGAACATGCTCGTTCGCCGGAACAAGTCAGAGTTCACCAGCAGCTGTGGGACCTGGACAGCAAGCAGCTAACCCTGCAAATAATAAAAGCCGCTAACCCGCAAATAATAATAATTTGGCATTTATCCCGCGCTACGAACCCTCGTGTATCTGAGCGCTGCTAATCATTACCCACGGTGTCGACCTCTGAAGGATGAAAGGCTGAGTTTGGTCCTGCCGGGATTCGAACCTGCGTCAGCAGGCTCTGCACCGATGTCAAAGCGAGCGCTCTACTCGCTGTGCCACTTGCCCGGCTTGAGTTAAAAGCATTACTTGCTGGGTGCTGTAGGCCCACAAACCTGAGGCTTAAACAAAAACTACATATCCCAGAATGCAAAGCGTGCCTGCATATTAACGTAAGTAACGGCCCTCGGTGGCACAATGGCTACATTACAGTCATCAAAGAAGGCCCCACGCGGTACGGCCGCATACATTTCTATACTTTGCCCAAGTACCCCATCACCTTGACCTAGCCCCTGACCCCCCCTCCTTTAGCCCTACCGCGGAGCGCCCTAACCATAACTCCTCACGCAACGACCCTGCGAGGCAAGAAACAAACCCCCATGAAAGGCGAGTAACCCACCCGAAATAACCCACAAACCGAACCCCAGCTGCCCCATGTGCGCGCGTAAATGGCCAACCACCACCGATGACCCCCCTCCCCCCCCAAGCCTTGTCAGGCGTCTCGTTCTGAGTGCTGAGCATGCCACCTCCCAATGTAGCAAACTCCATGCCACCGAGAGGCCCAACTTCCAAAATCCCAATAAACAATCCCATTAAAATAAAACGAAACGTGCCCTTTAAAATTACCCTTCTTGTTCCCAATCAATCATCGAGGATCTGGCCTCTGAAACCTTTTATCCCAGATCTCCTCTCGGACAATGACATGGGGGTGGGGGGCGGGGGGGTGGGCGGCCAGAGATTGGCTGGGGAAAGCACATATGAAACAACTTGCGTTCGAAACATGAGTAACCCTTAATGCTCGTCGGATGAGGTTGGTTACATAAAACCTGCTTTGTAAAATTACACGTACGTCCTGAACTGGCACAGCAATCCCCTGCACCACTAGCCCCGAGTTCACAGATGCCAGGGCAGGTGGCCATGTGGTATACAACACCATACCTGCCGCAGTACAACTAACACAACTCCCGGCCATCCGCCCACACACCATATTGCACAGAACGCTGACAGCGATGCACGGACTCCATGACCTATACTAAAGCCAACCCCCTGCAGATTGTAATACTGAAAACCCCCAGCTCACATGCTACGGCACAGGCCGGTGCCACCGTGCCAAGGTTAACCCCCTGAAAGTAACCCTTCCTTTTCTCAAAAGGGGGGCTTGCTAGCGCCGTTTGCGGCGTTTCTTACCACTGTACCATGCCACAGATACAGCTCTACGCAATCAAGTGCCACTCCGTATATTCATGCCAGTAACAACAGTAAGTACAAAACCAAGGCTTGGCGCAGTGTGCATTATTATAGCGCTAGGAATTGTTCCCCACAGTGCGTGGCGCTCATTTATCTCCTACCTACCCCGCAAATGCCAGAAGACCTTTCAACCTAAGTTTCCTCTAGCACCCTCGTCTCCGTGCTATCCATACCTCCACCATCAGCAACACTGCGAGACTTGAAACGACCCCACATGAGCATATGCAACACACATGAAACAACCCACGAACCGCACCCCTGCTGCTACCTGTGCGCACATCGCGGATTTGAAACCCTCCAAAATCATGAATCATGGTGCCTGGGAACTGCCCGCAAATTACCCCCATGCGAAGCCCTATCCCCACACCGTGGACATCCCGTGAAAAGCTCCACCCGACGGCCAAATAGCCCTCCTGAAACATCCTCCCTCCATCTCACTTGCTAACCGATCCCCATTAATTCTTTGGCCCTGTGTTCAGAATCAACGTAATGTTGCGTTGTAAAATGCTTATTTTCTGCTAGCCTCAAGGACTGAAACACTTGTGCATTGTGTGTCATACACGGACCACAATGAAATAGTTTAGGAGCCGCAACCTGTTGCATCGTCGCCAAGCCAGCACGACCCACGAAAGGCATGCCTTCCACTCGAGGCACCCCCATCTCCCCTCCGTACACGACCATGGAAGAAGCGATGGTTTCAGCCAAACCCAGCCTTAAACTTTTTTTTTTGCCTCGTATGATCCCCCAAGAAGCGCGCCAAGTGGTCCTCCATGACCGCTGCCCCTTTGATGCCGTGACCCAACCAAACCGCCCCCCCTTCGCTCCGCCTCCGCAACAAGCAGTGCTTCTACTATCGCCCATTCCTGTACTGGCCCCTTTGCTGCGCCAGCACCCCAGACCAGGAACGTTTTGTTCCGTTAATAGTTAATAGACATAAAGGATGCCCTGGGCGCGTGTTTAGCCACTACATCGTGTTTTGAAAACGGCATTGCATCGAGGCAAAACCACCCCGGGGATGGCGGACTGGGAAGGACAACCATTCTTTATTGTAGAGCCTCGGCCCCCTAATGTATCTGCACGGCGGCGGTACCCCCACTCCGCCTTTGCTAACTGTGCTTTTAAATTATCCCAGACATCACTTCAATTGATTACCAATGTATGTTGCATAACTGATGTGATTCCCCCTCCTGATTAATACCTTCTCCCAAACACGTACGTGCTGGGCTGTATTTTCCGAGGCCTGAGGGCTCTCGCTACCCCGCTTTGCCTAGCTTGGCCGCATGGATACTCTAACTAAATCACCATAGCGTTACCCCCCCACCCATTGCTGGCACTGGGGTGTGATATGTTCGTACGCCCCTACCATTCTTGCCTCAACTTCTCCCAGCGCGACCCCTGCCTTGCACCCTTCTGCCGCGCCGCCATTAACCACGAGGCTGCCCACAACCGCCCCCCAACCGCCCTCACCCTCACTTCGCTGCGACATTTGGGCCACATTTTGTGGCACCTAGGACGCACTTCATTCGTTTGTAGATGCACGGGCACTACTGGAACTACACATTGCAATTTAGACTTAACAAATTTAGACATTGCAACTACACTTAACAACCCACGCCATCCAGCCACCCAATTCCTGCGCCGTTGTTCGTTTCCCTTCCTAATTAACGCTTCCCCTCTAGATTACAGGCATACGGCTCGAAATAAACCCACCTCGAGCGCTGTCACGGCAGCGCCATTGTCGAATTGCGTTTGGGACACGTGGTCCCAGTAGGTGCGCGGGTCACGACCTGCCTTGAAATGAAAAGTATACCTTGACCCTTTTGAATTTATAAACTAAAGCCGACCCTCAGGATCGAAATACCATCAGGTTTGCAGGTCGCATGCTTTACTGCTGCATTCTGCGGTCACCAGGTGGCGAGATAAAAACTGTCCCTGCTAAGCAAAACCATGCCAGCCATTTGTTCCCAAACGAATGCACAATTATTGATATAACCGCGCGACCCCAGAGAATCGCTGTATCTCACACGCTAACCTGTCCCCGCCTGTACGCCCGCCCTGACTCGGCATGTGCCGCTTCCGCCCTTCGACCAGATAGGGCGCGGCGGCCAGGGCTGACCAGCTGAGATCAGTCCTGCCGGGATTCGAACCCCACACTCAGCGCTCAACTCGCTGTGCCACAGGAGCGACTGCTAGTCTGTGCCAAATGCGCGGTTCAGGACTACCTGTTACCAACGGCCACGAGGAATCATTATTTACCATTTTCTTATTTTCTTTCTGGCGCTCGGCACGCCGTTCGAGTGCCTGAGGGCGAGGAGGAGCGATAACCTTCAATGAGGGGACGAACATCAGGGCGGCGTCGGTTAGGCGAGTCGTGGAAGGAATCGAAGTACATGGGGTGAGACTGAGAGAGGACCGCGGCGAAGGGAGTTTTTTTTTTTTTGGGGAGAAGTAAACACTTGAGTGGAGAAGGCAAATGGAAGGCGGATAAAATTGTGCTTGCAGATGGCAAGTAGAGGAAACGTGGGGGCAGTAGAGAGTACATGGACAATAGAGGAAACATGGGGGCATAGAGAGCACATGGACTGCTGCGCGTTCGGGTGGTACCGCCCATGTCTGACCGCCTCTCAACCGCGCCGCGGCCATCGCGCGCCCACTCCTGCCCTGGGCCCGTGTACGAGGCAACCCCCTATGCTACCCAATACCACCCAGTAAAAAAGCCCGCACCCCAGCCAACTGTCCCACAACACTGCCCCCTCTCTACCCTATCCCCTTGATCGCTTCCCCACCTAGCCTAATGCAACACTTCACATAAAAGCATTTACCTTCCCCTTCTTCCGGAACCGGTCAACTCCTTCACTGGAACCGCAGGAACACGCCGGCCTGGACCCCTTCTTTCGTCGCACCGGAACAGACCAACGTAGGAGGGAAGCCGGCAGAGAGAGACCCTGCGTCTTCCGACCGGGTGTATTTAAGCCCCCAATGGGCGCGCGGGTGATGACGTCACCCGCCCCTCCCCTCCCTCACCAGGGTGGAGTGATGCCTGGCGCACACCCCCCCTCACCCCACCCCCTGACTCCTCACACCACCGTGCCTTGTGAGGCAGTCGTCACTAAGGGGGGGCCCCCGCCGAGGGGCCCTCCTTCGTAGGGCGCGGGAGCCTGTCGTTTCCTTCCTTAAACCTTTCCTTTCTGAAACCTCAGAATCTGCAAAGTATAACGTGTGTTATATAAAGGCCATTACTGTCCTTTTGATTGAAGTCACCTCAGGGTGTAGGAATTGTGTATGAAGCATATCCAAAGATTATCCTCTAGTCTTGATTCTGAAAATTATTTTTAAAGTATAGTTACCTTGTTAAATGAATTGCCTTTTTAAAGAATGTTTATTTAAAAATTGATGTTAATTAAATAACTATTTATAACAGAAACCTTGAATGTAAGTGTTTCTTGGCTACTTGTATTTACAGATTTAATTTGTACAGCTCACATTTACCCCTCTTGAGATAGGCCTGACTGCTCAGTCACATTACCAACTTGTGTAGTACAGACCTATACCAGAAGGTGGGTTACCTAATGCCAAGCAGATAAGTGTTGTGTAGTCTCACACAGTGGGACTGCATCAATTCTTACCCAACAAGTTCTAATGTTGGAGTTCGTTTGGACGAAGAGGGTAGATTGTCTAATCTAATAACGCTATGCGGCCTTTGCCAAGGCTGCGTCCTTGCCCCCTCCTTATTTAATCTCTAAATCTCGGACTTGAAGCATTGGCTAGCTGAGGCAAACTCCTTTCCACCTAAGATGGGGTCCATGAAACTCCATTATCAGGCGTATGTATATGATTTGGTTATTCTTGACCAAATTCCTATCTGTCTGCAGCACTCGCTGCAAGCTTTGGCCCAATTTATGGGTGAGCATAATTTGGAAATTAATATCCAGAAAACGAAGGTGTCAGTGACTGGTAACAGAAGGGTATCAAATTACCCGTAGAAAATGAAGGGGGAAACACTTGAACAGGTTACTCTGTATGTATATCTGTGTTACACGATTTATAGTAATCAGAGGATGAAAGAACATTTTGAGTCTATTAAGAGGAAAAGCGGGGTATATGTGGCACAGTTTCAGAGAATTGTTTATAAATGAGGTAAGTTCTCTATGCTACTGCTATCATTATAAGCCTAAAGTGATCCCAGCATTAATGTACGGTACTGAAATTAGTGTGTATTGAATGAAGGCTGAGTGGAACTGTTTAGAGGGGCTCAACTGGCGGTAAGTTCTAGGGCTCCCAAACGTTGTACCAGTGTCATTGATCCGCCTGGAATACGTTTTACCATCAATAGTATCCTGGTTGAAATGGAGGGCATTATGGATCTATAGAAAAATTATACTACTGTCTGAGAGATTACTTCTGTCAATATTGCATGAATTGATGTTAAATGGCACGTGAAGTTATTACTCTGGTTGGTCGCGGACTAATATGAATTTGGTTGTGGACTTTGACCACCCAGTGGTACTCCTTGAGTTGGAGCCATCTAAAATTAAGCAGGCAATTAGTGAACTGAATTGGATTGATACAGGAGAGGCTGTGAAGAGAGATTCACTCTTCCAAATAATTGGAGTACAAAGCCTCTACTGACTCCTGAGTTGTGTGTGAAGAGTTTCCCTTGCCCTTGTTGGAGAGGTAAACTTCTCATACTACGAATACATTTACCAACTAGGGAGGTTTTAGGTGCCAGGGAGGGGATTGAGCGATCTGATAGATCTGTGGATTCTGTTTGGATGACACTACTATTGAAATGTTGGGGCATTTCTCGATAGTTTGTCCTCATACTTATTTGATAAGATATAAGTATTTTAACACCTTTTTGGGAAAATTGAGAATATATGATAATTAATCCTTTTGGCTGTTCATTTTAAGTTGTAGATGGGTTTCTTCATCCCTGGCAATTTTACGTGCGTTGCATTTCAAAAATGTTATGTTTATAAGGTAAAAATGAAAATAAATGTTTTAGGGGTTCTAAACGGTTGATCTTATGAATTAAGATGCAACATGCTTTTTATGTCTTGAATGTTGTATTTCTGTCCAGATTTTATATTGTTTGTATTTGTGTAAGGTTTATGTTTAGTAAATCTGAACACAATAAAAAAAAAGACATTGTTTTCATTAGCTTCCTTATCATTTGTAGAGGTTCCTTCACGGGTGTGTTCCAAACCCATCCCTTACTTAAACACAATCCTACGTGTGTCAAAGCAGGCTAGCTCGTGTCGTGTATGTCATGGCATGAATTTCCTTCACACACCAATAGGCCATCACATCATCACTTTCAATGGATATGCCAGATAAACACAAGTAGATGTGATAAATTATGCATAAAGGACATATGTTGAAGTCTGTACAATATCTCTGTCCCCAAAAACAGAATCTTGATCAGAAAGCACTATATACAAGAATATTTGGCTTCCCTTTTCTTAAATTGCTAGAACATCTGCTCTTGTAAATCCCGATATTGGAGGTCCAATTTTGAGTGATTGAAGAGACCAAAGGACTGAGCATACCATAGTTGCTACAATATGTAACTTAAACACCATAACACTGTAACTCACCCAGCTCAACATGTACTCACTGCACCCCTTACGTTACTCAGTAGCAGACCTTTCTTGTGGATTAGTTTCACTCTGTTGGAGGTTTAAAAAACATGTTTTTCTTTTGTTTTTCTGATGGGTCCGCTATTTGTAATTAAGTATATGTGGACGGGTGATGATGCATGAGCATCTAGTTCTTTAAAGCGTCCTATGCAGCCCAGTGTCGACATTTTAAATTCACATTTCCACCTGCCTGCTTCTAAGTTTTCTATTCCGTGTTCTAGCCCAGTGCTTCTGTAGTTTATTCTTTTGCCGATTTTGTCTTTTGTACTCCAGGTGAAGATTAAGCCCTATTCAGTGGAACACCGAAGTCAAGAGCAACCTTTTCTGCAGCCCAAACAGGTAAAGTAACTCTGAACTACATTTTAATCTGATCAAACCCAAATGTGCACTGCCTGCCAACACTACAGCATCCTCTACTTCATCCCAAATGGAAACATTGCTCTCGGCTACATTCCACACATTTTCACTCTCCCCTGTCAAAACCAAAAATCATATGCAATCCGCTGGTACATTCCCAAAAACTATTGTCCTCCTACTTCCGAAACAGGTACAGGGTCCATTGCTATAGTCCATACACAAACATAGTTGTCTCCTACATTTTATATATGCTCCTTACACGTAGATCGATCCTTTGGGTTTCTGCCAGGACGCAAACCCAGATTTACTTTCTTGCCACCAGAGAAGCCCATTCTGATTCACCCTAACAGCTCTAGCCTTGACGTGAATATTTTGCACTATACAAAACAGACTTGTACATGCCCATTGTTATCAGAAAGATAGTTATGTATCTTTTGTAGAATTTGCATTTCTGTTCTAACTTTGTAGCTAAACCCATGTGCCCTTTTTCAGGATGTGTTGGGGATTATTCCTCTGGGCAGTCCTCTGGCTTCCAGTATCTCATCCAGCATAACCTCAAGCCTGGCAACAACACCTCCCAGCCCTGCCGGCATCAGCAATATACCTGGCATGAATGCCAATGCTCTTCCTTTCTACCCAACCAGCGACACAGTGGAATCTGTCATAGGTAATGAATGGTATTGCCGAATTTTCCCACCTATACTATGGAATAGGTCTGGTGACCTAGGCAGTAGATCTTCATCTCATGGTTTTGATGGCACTCTTCTACGGTTTACCCTAAATTACCTGGACTGTCTTCTGGAAATACCAAGTTGTCCACGTGAAAAACGTCTGGTGAAGGGCTGGGTGGGTGGCAGTCACTGAGGGGATCTCAATTATCTTTTATATCCATATGAAACTTTCATGTTACATGGATGCAGCTGCATTGCATTTGTTATATTAATGAGAATTTGCATAGCATCAAACATAGTTCTATGAGGAAACATAGTTATATCAGGACTCTCCAGGGAATTTATAGCTCCCAAGGTTTGTGAAAAAGAATGCAGAGAACAGGAGGTCGAGGTGGGTGGGAATGAAGTGGGCCAAAAGTACCTTCTTAGCTGATACGGTTGTCTGAACATGCAGGCTTACAAGCTTTCATGGAATCCCAACTAGTATTGAGTCATTTGTAACATTGGCAGAACTACTGTCCATATGCATGTGCCTAATACAAGTTAAACCTCCCAGGGAGCCTTTTTTGACGCTTTGGTCCTGAGCGGGAGTCCTTAGGCAGAGGGTTAATTTTGCGATCTGTGCAGCATGAGAGAGAACGTTAAAAACTGTATGTCTGGCTGGAGGCCCTGAATGTTTTGCATTTTCCTGATGGGTTTACAGACCTTTTTCCTGGAGAACTCCACATCCATGGCCTTATCCAAGACACAACTGCTACGTCCTCCAACAGTTTGGGTGTCCGTTCTCTGCGGGAAGTACATTTGCACAGTTCGCATTTGGTTCCATTGGTTGTTGGATAAACATTCCTTTTTGGAATTCAACTTGTATCCCAAGAGATGCACTATAAGGGGGTACCTTTGTGTAGGCTTCTCAGCTAAACCTTGTTCTCTTTGTGTAAAAAGAAATAAATGAAACCCGAAATACATTAAAGGAAGGATTCGCTGTTAAATTCGACTAATCGTAATGACCTCTGCATCGCACCATTTATCAATGTATTACATTTGATTTCAAAGAGCATCACTTAGATTTCTAAAATTGAATATATGCGAACCACACCGATCCCCATCCACCATCTTGTGATAATGTAATCTGCTGTTCGATCAACCTATGGTCAAGTGCCGTAGCGACAATAAATCATAGCTTGCGCCTATATGACAGCTGCAGCAGTCGCAATTCACCACCCCTCATGACCTTCGTGCATGTTGGAGCTGAACGTACAGTCAACATATTTTCTTAATCACATTGTTGCATACAAAACACTGAAGAGACTCATTTAATGCATACCCACTTTTCTTTGTTCAGTCGCTTCTCCCAAAAAACAATTTTTCTATATTGTGGTATTGTAAGCAGAATTAATCAAAGGAGTTGATGCGTTACTATATCTATCATTTGTATTAAAATGTCCATTTGAAGCATTCAAAAGATGTAGGTCCCAGTATACAAAAAACAAAGGAGGGGCAGGAGTAAAGCATCATGCTTTCACAACATATACGATTTTGCTGCCTCCATTCCAATGGTATAAGCATGGAGAATGTTAGACCATTAGGCAGAATAGGAGGCGTGTTAATGTACAAGTGCTTTGCTATTTCAGATTTTATATAAATCGCAGTCATATAGCACTCGTATGAATGGCAATTCAGATTTACTGTGCGATTTCTACTTTTATCACATCAAATTTCCAAAGTGTTTGACAAAAAAAAGTCATGATCAAATGAAAAGCACACATTTTTTTTTCTGTATTTCTCTACATTCGGAGTGCATTTTTGAACCAGGACATTTCTGCAGTGCAAACCAAATTGCAATGACAACACCGTTTTTTAAAAAAAAATCTTCTGCTTAGCTTGGCTACAACAGCAGACTTGCGGGGACATTCCACTGGAGCAATGTTCTTGGACATAGTTTGCTCAGGTAACAAAACCTTTTATTAGACCATGTGTTTCGATCGCCAAGACTTTCAAAGTGAGATCACTCACAAACTCAAATTTCTGTGGTTTGAGGACAGGCTTGGTGACCAAGGCTCAACGCAGTTTGCCTGCAGCACCAAATATTCTAGCCTGTTTCCTACCAAGGTTCTAATTATGAGACAGGACCGTGAGTCATGTACAGGCCTCCATACTGTAAAAGCTGAAATGCAACAGTTTGGGCCTGCATTTGAGGCACATGTTGTGAAAACCTCTGCAACCCCAGTGTGGCAAAGCTGTGAGACCCTTCATATCTCTGGTGAGTCCTTAGTCACACACTATCTTTACAAGGACTATCTTTTCACCTGCTCCTCTTTCTCACTTTGAGGCAGATGTTCGCATACATGATAGTGTGCTTGCCACCCATGAATGTTTGTTAGCAGCATAGCGGCTAAGTGATTGCCAGTGTATCCACTGAACTGTCACAGTTTTTAGAACTCAACCAGAGATGTTTACTTATGGACTGAAACCATTTCAGTAGTTCTTCACAGCCATTCTTTTTCCCTAACACATTGATTTTCTTGGCAACAGACTTGACACATGCCATACATTGAATTGATGCCTGATCTGTGGAAACCTCTCTCACACTGGCATGGCCATCCTGTCTACCTGTGGCTATTAGTTCAATTTGTAATCTTCTGGATTGAAGATATTGAATGGATTTTACAAAACAAAACCATGCTTGTCCATGGCAAGAGAGGATGTACATTGTTACTTCGACGGCCACATTGCTTACTATTATTTTAGTGTCCAAGACCAGAAACTGATAAGCGCAATCACTTGCAAACAAGAGCCTTTTGCCAGTGAAAGCATTGTCACCTGCTACCTGCTCAAAATTCCACGCGTCGTGTATTGCATGGAATAAGTCTTTGCGCTGGTATTCATAGTGAGTCGTTTTTGCAAGGAATTCCATTCCAAACAATTTACAAAAACTTGAGATTTTGGAAAATTTTGGGCCACTAAATAACAGTATTTTTCCTGCTGGAACTTTCCCAAACATTGTTTGTGCGCACCAAGAAAAGCTGCAGTGTTAGTCTTCATAGCTTGCTTGAATGTTCAGGTTTGTCCTACTACTGGTCTTTCGAAATGTGTAAATGGTTTGCCACAACTGTTACCCCTTGTGAATGGGTTACGTTTTAGCATTTTTTAAATGTCAAGCAGGCGACAGTGAAATAACTGTGCATTTGTGTTCAAACAAAAAGCACTTGTCGTCGATTGAGTGTCTTTTTCACAGCAGGTGGTCATTACTTCCACTTTTGGCATGCTGTAGTCAAGGACTTTTTCCTTATTAATTAATGCTGAGGTTGCCCATGTAAATTCTGACTGGGACAAATTGGGTGGCTGTGATTCAATAATCGAAATGGGGGAATAGCACCTCAAAATATTGCACAAAGCCTTTTCAATTGAGTTGATTGAGTGACAAGATCCACAAGGAATGTTGATGCCTCTTGTGTGGATGGTGGCTGTTAAAGAGGATATTGTGTGGAGTAGCAATGATCCTTCATGTTCAGCTCCATTTCTAGCCACTGCACATGTGCATCCTTCTTCACAACGTTGGGTTGAGATTCTGAAATCGACATGAACAGCCAGCCCTACAGATAAGAGGTGCTTCAGCCTCTTTCACTCCCTATAAATATGCAAATAATACATAAAAATAAAAATGGGGAGTACAACTACTCCCACCAAAAATAGGAAACTGACACATAGGAGCCTCCCTTACTGTTTTCTGCCACACAACTTCATGGATCTGTTTGGACCAGTAGTACCCGGAGTGCCACAAGAAGAAACATCTATTATTACAGTCTGATCTAGTGGCAATATGTATCTTTTCAATGTTCATTACGAACTTGGTGTGCTACTGGGGAGGATGTGAGACCAGTTGTTGTCCCTGATTGGACAACTACTGACTGTTTGAATAGTGCACATCCTTACCTTTGGTGGGCTTGGTTTTGCTTCCCGCTGTAGTCTCATCATTTGAACGGAATAAGCATTACTTGCCTGTTCTACATAGTCAGTTATTTGATGTTTTGGGAATTAACATATTGGTGATTGTATAGATCTGTACTATAGAGTATTGTGTGATATTACTACCTATTAGGTTCAGTGTGTTCTAAAGGCCTAAATGAATAACTATTTTTATAACTGACTGTCTAAGCTGAATTATTTTGTTCTTCTGTGTGGCCTCATTGAGCCCCCTGACCACACTCACACTCTCCTGAAACTATGCCCGGACTGCTCTCCACACAACCTTGATTGGTCTTTGGCTAAACTCAGAAATCCCTGTTCACCATAACTTGGGTGGCCTACTAAATTCTGCCCACCAGGCCTGATCTTATGAATCCATGTTAACAGAGCATAAAAAGATGTATTTCCTAGGAAGAAATGTGGCTACTTCTGCAGCCTATGAGGCACAAATTGCCAATTCAACTGCACTTTTGGCACAATGTGATAGAGCCCAATGGGATCAGTTGAACAACTTCCATCAGGGAAGTCCAGGATCCCCTCATGAGTCAGATGTGAAAGATTATGCAGAAAGGAAAGCAGTCCGATAATGCAGTCATTAAAAAAAAACCTAGAATGCCAGAAACTGAAGGAAGTGTAATTGCTGAGGGAACAATAGTTAAGACATGCTTGACTTCGAGGGTCAGGTTTTAGGCCAGAGACACAAGCCAGACACTACTGAATATGCTGGTGGAATGAAAGCAGTGGATGAGGCTTTCCTTGAAGGCCCTGTGGTAGATTTCAGGCAGGCCCTATAAACAGAGGGGTTGTGCTACTGGTAGAGTCCCTTTTCATTCCCAAACCTATCGAAGAGCACCAACAAAAGGCACATATGCAACTGGCTCAGGCACTTGGTTTTCCGGCCAAGTTGCGCAAAATCCAACACCTTCAGGGTTACAGAGACAAGTATAGGCGTGGTATAACTTGTGGTGGAGGCCAAACCCTGCCTCTGCTACCAAACAATGATGCCCTAACACTCATTCCCTCCCATGTCACCCCAGTAGGGGGTCAGTTAACATATGTCCACACATGAGAGTCCATAACATCAGACAAGCTGGTTCTATCCACCTTAACACTGCATGATCTACCCCCAAGAAACAGAAGTCTTCTGCAGTAGCATCAACCTTTTTGGCAGGCTGAGATCCAATCGTTAATAGAAAAGGGAGCAATACAAGGAGTCCACAATCGGAGGCAAAGCAGGGTATTTATTCATTGTACTTTCTTGTTCCGAAGAAAGACAAGACAAAAAGACCTGTTAGATTTAATATGGGCCAACACATATGTAAATCCACTGAGGTTCAGAATGACAACCTTACAAACGTTCCTCTACTCAAACGAGGCAATTATCTGGCAACTCTGGATATTAAAGATGTTTACTTTCATATTTGAATGTTCCCAGGTCATCGAATATATCTGCATTTTAAACCAAGTCCCCTACATTACCAATTCAAAGTACTCCCTTTTGGAATTGCCTCAGCACCTCGGGTGTTCACCAAAGTGCTAGCGTTGGTGGGGGCACATCTTCCTGTCAAAGGCCTTCCAGTTTACCCTTATCTAGACTATTGGTTAATAGCTCGAGAAAGCCCACAACACTGTTGCCTGCATACACAGGCTACAGGAGATCTACTGCACAGCATAGGGTTCCCAATGAACTTGAACTAATCCAGTCAGGCCCCAAGCCAGTTAAAATAGTTTCTAGCTGCTATAATAAATACACAGCTGACGCTAGTCTACCCTCCCAACAAAACAGTACAAAATCCTCTCGGTCAAATCCCCCGTTACATAGCTAAGCGTCAGCTAACAGCCCGAAAAGGCATGCGTGTGCTTGGAATGATGGCATCTTGCATTCCCATTGTGCCTTATGCCAGACTCAACATGCGTCCAGTACAGCAATAGCTGCCAGAATACTGATCTCAAGCAGAGCGGCAAATGGGATGATATAGTGGTGGTCTCGCACATACTGGTCTTGGCACTAAAATGGTGGACAAAAAGAAACCTGTTAAAAGAGAAACCTTTTGTCAACCCACCAATACATATAACCATTGTGACGGAAGGTTAACAGGTCGGGGGCTCATTGTATACACCTCACAGCTCAGGGAGCATGGTCACTTCCACTATAGAAACCACACATAAATGTATTGGAACTTCTATCTATCAAGAGGGCACTGCACGCTTGCCAAGATCAGGTGATGGTGGGGGCGGGGGTGTGGAGATGTCTTTGTTGCAATAAGCAGCACAACAGCCATGTTTAACATCCAACAAACAGGGCAGAACGCATTCCCCATTTTCAAAATGTGCACAAAGTATGTGGCGGTGGTGTCTTCAAAGGACAATACACGTCCAAGCCCAACCTGTTACACAGAAACTCAACTGACTAGCAGACAGTTTAAGCAGAACACAGGTGCAAAAACAGGAGTGGGAATTGAACACAAACATACTCTAACAAGCATTTGCTCAAAGGGTTCTGCCAGCAATAGAGCTGTTACAACCGCAGAAAACACAAAATGCCCAAGTGTCACGCTGCCTTACCTGCTGAACTGGGGACAAACTGGAGCGTCGGGAGTCCATCACCTCCTCACCAGCCCCTTCGGAACCTGATAGAAATGCAGGCGCTGGAGGTCCCAGTGAGGGAACAGGGCGTGCGTGTGTTAAGTGCTCTGCCCCTCCGAGTGGTGGTCAGCCTCTTCTGTCGGGACGTAGTCGACCTCAGGAGGCTATAAGGAGTGACACCTTGGTTACTCAAATGTGTGCTGATAGGGAACTTCCTAGATGCAGGGCTGTTAATTCCCTGTTATTACCTCCAAGTATTAATACCCCTTCAGTACCTGGAGGATGTGAAGTGATGTTCCATCTCCTCTGTCAGTTGTGACACTGGGGTTTTCTTTTAAAGCATCTCTCTTGCTTCTTTGAGACACTGTACAACAAGTCCAGTTCCTTCATTGGAGATCTTGGTTTCTGTAATGGTCTGTCTAGTTGCTTCACTGGACCATTTTAAGTTCAACTAAAAACTTCAAAAGCAAAACATGCTCTGTAAGGTACACCTCCAAGTAACCACAGAGCCGATGCCTGGGGAATGCACAATGGATTAATTGGTCAGGGCAGTGCTTCAGATAAGATTTTGAGAGTAAAGATTTTGAGAGTAAATGTGATTTCAAGAGAGTAAAAATTACTTTTCTCCTTTACAAGTGAGTAAAATGCATGTGACATCCAGCTGATGTGTGCAAAAACTGTATGGAAATCAATGCGGCAGCTTTCTGCATTGTGACAGAATACACCTTTCTTTATTTCTCTAAGGTCTAGCCATTTGATCTCTCCTGTATATATTTAAATGTTGAAAACTCAAAAACGTAGACAATTACATAATAAAGCATACATGAATTGTATTGTGTGTTTTGAAGTTCGATAGCAGAATTGTCTTTTGATGTTTAATGAAAGTTCTCATTTCCCTGAGCTATTACTACCTAATGGTATGCCAATGTTATGATACAACAATGCAGAGAGGCATGAACTCCATGCTAAATTCTATACCTAATCTCATGGTCAAATGGTTATTTATATAGTGCGTTTGGCAAAGCGCTGTACATAGAACATATTTATCACAATTATCACTAAACCAAAGTAGGTACTCATTTATCGACCTCGAAAGGATGAAAGGCTGAGTTGACTTTGCCGGGTCTCGAACCTGCAACCTACAGATCATGCACAGATCGCAGAAACGAGCGCTCAACCTGCTGAGCTCTCTCATTGCCTAACATCCTTCAGAGGTCGGTAAACGGTATAATACTCACAGTGCCTAGATGTTGGATGAACCATGTATGAAGCGCTATATAAAGTTACATTCCTATCTGAATTATCACAGGGACAGGTTCTGCTGAGTTTCTATTTCAATTACAAATGTAACTTTCATTTGTTTGTTTTTGAACAGCACTTACACTTCCTGGAGAGTCGGGTTTTGGATGTTTTAATTGTAGTCTTGACGATTTCAGTGGCTATAACATCTGTGATTGGTGTAATGACAACCACTCACCCTTGAGCAAAGACACTGCTACCTCTCACCATTTAAAGTAATGTACCCATTGACTGCAAGGTTGAATGGATGTATAATTAATTAGTCCATCCATACTCATCATTTTACACACTGTATTTATAACTGGTTTGTAAATGAAATTATAAGTGTAAAAATGATCTGCCTCCGCATGATTATGCACACAGCATAGTAACTCTGAAAAATACAATTGTGCAATACTTGTTTGGTGCCACTGGAGAAAAAAATAATACTTTGTTACAATAGATGAATTCTCAATTGCAACTTAGTTTTTCTTATTATTAATTATACAATTCTAAATGTTAGAATGATAAATATGCACAGTGCTTCTGTTTGCTCCATTAGCATCTACACACAACACAGCAGAAGCTAAATGGAAAGAAACCATTCCTTTTATCACATTGTGCAGTTTCTTTTTTTGAAAGGCTTCAGAGAAATAAATTCTGTTTCAGAGGCTTTTCTCCTTGACATCTATGTAGATAAAAATCAAAATAAGCGTTCTGATTTCTGTCAAGTAAACTGACCTTTGCACTGCCCTCTGCTCTAAACTTGTGTGTAAATGTACACAGGGAAATTATAAAGCGGTCGTATTTACAATATTTTCCTGCATAAAAAGGCCTAGTACGAACCTTATCTGGAGGCCTGAGTCAGGGATATTTGCTTATGCTTGCACCTCCACCCCTCGACAACCCTGTTGCAAAGAGTTGTGCACAAGATGCATCAAGAGCACATGACAATGATGTGAGCACGTCAAACATGGTATTCCCATCTTCTAAGAATGTCCTTGCGCCCAGCATTAAAGATGATACCCACTCAAAACCTTTTGGCACAAAGTAATGGACAGGTCTTGCATCCACATACAACCAACTTTGCAGCTTGCCTCCTGAGGTCGTAGAATTTGGACACCTCAGCTAATCAACACGATGTGTGCACATTTTAAAGGAGGCACAGCTACTTTAATAAGTGCAAGAGGTTTTGTCATATGGTACACCAAATCAAACATCATCCCTATTGATTATTCACCATCACACATTTACTGCACTCTTGTCTATTATTCAATTCCTTAAAAATGTATTTGGCGGCCCCGTCAGCTTACATCACAGAATAAAGTCTCCTGGTGTAATCCAGTCATGAAAGTCTTCATGGAAGGAGTGAATCCATTACACCCACCTGTGGCTAACCTGCCACCAAGTGGGGAATTGAACCAATGCATAAAGCTTCCTTGAAATATCTCACTTAAACCGTAGTTGCATACAACAGTGTTATAGCCTTTGAAGTAAAACACTTAATTTTTATTCCTAAAGCTCATTACATGCAAAGTACAGGAGCTATGCCTGCCTTCATTGCTAATATGCCTCCTGAAGTTATTTGCAACGCCACATGGAGTTCTGTTCACACATTTACACAGTACTATTGTATTGACACTCAAAGAAGAAATGATTCTCTGGTGGGGCAGGAAGTTTTAAAGCATTTGTGTGTTACTGTTCCTTCACCCACCACCTCCAGGCACTGCTTGCTAGTCTATGCAAAGCATGTGATTCTGAGCAGATTAACAAGCCTCCGAAGACAAATATAACTTCCCTGTAATAGTCTTTCATGGCTTGTATCTGCTTAGAATCACATACACCCACCCATCTTTCCCTCTATGGGAGATGCAGGTACAAGATGCTGCAAATAGAAACAAAGTAAAAGATAAAAAAACAGAAGGTAAAAAGAGGAAACAAGTTTCTCTTTTTTTATAATCAAAGTTTTACTGTAATTTCAGCAAAATTAGGAAACCTTCCATTAAAACATCCTTACATAACAGCGTTTTGATCAAAGAGAAAACAACCACCATTTCACATTATCTCCCCCCCTTCCCAACCTAACCCTTTTCAGCCTATTCGCATTCCCCCAAATGGTATTATTAAGCCGATATTTGTATTAACAGTCCACCACACTCAAACCGACGCTTGTGCCTGAGAGGCTACCTCCCATACTTGTCAAAGAATGGAATCCACACCCCTTCAATATTTTTCTTATACTCATCCAAAACATGTTTCAGGAATTCCATCTTGTATATTGCCCGAACTTTCTGAACCTACTCTTTTACCGTAGGGGCTCTGGGCCGCTTCCAAAACAGGGCAAGCCTGCACCTAGCAGCTACCAGGAGAACCCTCGCCATGTACCCCAGCTCGTCCCCTCCATCCCCTCCTCTTCCAACCCAAAAAGGGGCAGGAGAGGTGTAGGTTACCTATTAATGCTGTCTATCTCCCTCATCCACGAAAAAAAACCTCCCTTCAATAACATTGAGCAGGTGGGCATTCCCGACACATATGGTAATAATCCCCTTTACTTCTTGACACTTCCAACACTGAGGATTAACCCCTGCGTACATCTTTGCTAGTTTATCCGGCGAGAGGTGCCACCTGTGCAACAACGTCCGTGCTTGCATCCTGTGCTGTAGTGAAAGTGTCGAGTGGGAAATCCTTCTGCACATGTTCATCCAGAGCCCCTCTGTAATGACCATGCCCATATCTTTGGCCCATTTGTCCTTAGCTATCATCTGGTCTGTATACTCAAATCCCCGTATAGTCTTGCAACAAGCCCTTGTCCCAACATTCCGAATTAAAGGAATGGTTTGGTCAAAATGTTTTATTGTCCCTACGGGTTGGCCATGTGTTTTTAAGCCTAAGTCGCTCGATTTTAGAAACATTTCCTATGGATCTTACCCGAGTTTTCGTCCATTAAACACACGCGAAAACAGGCACCCGGGCGCTGCCATTTTGTGATAATCCTATCACTTGCCGCATCGCCCTGGCTGACCTGCTTTTGCGGCACTAAATCATATCCCCCGCCCCTGAGCCTGACATTATCAAAACATTCATATTCCCCGCCTCTCTCTGTGACGTTAGTGTGCTGCGTAGGCAAACGCGCCCAGTCGTCTTCTACGCGACTTCACACAGAACCCGGAAACCAACACAGATCAACTCACAACACAGCGCGCCACAATTCAGAATATGAAACTGTACTTTAAAATCAAACAGCAATACGTTACATTTGGTAAAGTACATTTATTTGACATTAAATGTTTAGAGAATATTCAGCAATTGGCATATTAAATCGGAATGTAATTTTTTTTCTTTTCTCTCGATCCGCAAATCCGGAAAAGTTTATCGTGAGTCACGCGCTGTTCCTTTACGGTACACAGGATGTTGGTTTTCGTTAAAAGAAGCACTTTGGACGCAAGGTGAACCGCAAGGCTGTTCCATCAACTAGGCACTAGGGCACCGTAAAGGTCGATATGTTGCTTCTAGCCGTTAGTACCGCGTAAGGGCATATCGCTCCTTGGCGATCATCCCATAAAATGGTTAATGTAGTGCAGTTGTTTACAAGAAGCTGCAGCTGGCGGTTGAAAAATCCGTCTGCCGGGGTCTGGAATAGGTGGCAGGGACAATAAGGTAGGATGTACCTGTTTAGAAAACTTGAAATTAGTCTCACCAGCTGATCTTTATTACTATTATTCATTTTATTTATTACGGGCAAGCTGAAAATATTTGCTTGCGAGGATAGTGCAATGGAGTATGTTCAGCTCTAAAAGCAATGCGAAAACTAACGAAATAAATCGAGGGAAACACACAAACGAATGATTTTTTTTTACTGTTGAACCACTGAGAAACGACTGTTTGTCTACATGCGTGTCGAATGGGCACATGCATGCCCATGTGCCTGGTAGAAAGACGATCCCACAAATGTTGTACTTGCTCTTTATTCATTCATTCATTCATTCATTCATTCATTCATTCCGGTATAAAAGCGTCTAAAGAGTTACTTACATTATATTTGCCATTTCCATTGTATCTCTGCGTAATGCAGTCCATAAATCCCACTGTGTTCGTGCCAACGATTTTTCATGTACTGAACTAACATGAAACTCGGTCTAGTTTCAGAATTTTCAGCCTTATCGTCTCTTACGTTATTGCCCCCTCCTTCAAATGAAGTCCTTTCGGCATGGTCCTTGTCTCTCAAGGTCAAAAAACAATAGAACCTTATACTGCCAGTGTGATTCGCGGGTCTCTTCAGCTCGCGAGCAAAAAATCAAAGCCGCTGACCTTCACTCTGCATGAGCGTACATTCTTACTTTGCAAAATCCCGTCTAAAGCCATCTGTGAGAACTTGAATTTTCGACTCCATGTTTGTACTAGGCCTCAATGTGCAAATGCGAACTGGCTTCTCTCCCATCTGCAACGCCTCGCTTGGCGTGTTCTAAGGCCCCCAATTTTGTCCTCGGTGTCCGCGAGCTTTGCAGCCCTAGAGAACCATAACTATGGAGACATTGACTTTTTGGGGGAAGGTCAGGGAAAGTATAAAGTACCCGAGGAGTTGAGTTGAAAGTGAGATTTATTGTTTATTTGTTTTATTATTTCCAAAACGCAAGCCTCCCCTCGGTTAACAGTGCGCAGCATTTACATGAGATTGTGAAACTTAGTTACAGCAACAAAAATATATACATACACATATTCACAAGGTCAGCGATATGAGGTGAATAGAGAGAGAAGTCAAAGATGACACCCATGTTGTTCGCCACCCAGGATGGTGAATGGAGGGTTTAGGTTTAGCATACTTTGTATGCACACTGTACAATAACATTATTTTCAAAAAGACAATCAGATTACAATGATTTATTTAAACCGGGATTTGAACTTCTCAACGAGCTGTGCTTTGGGTGGGCATGGCACAGTGGCAATGTTTGGTGGCAATGCATCAGTGCTCTGCACAGAAACGCTCAAAATTCCATATCTGTGCTTCTCTAGTACACTAACAATAAGGCCTTTAACAAAGTCAAACTCCCATTTCCTCATATACTGGTTTTACCCCCCATTTCTTAGTTCTTTTTCCAAAGGTCGTAGTGTAGCGAGGCATCGCTACATTTCCCGTAGTACTAGACTGTTCACGGCCCACATTCTCGTTTTGGGCCAAGACCGCTAGTAGAGTCCTATGTTTCATGGTCTGTAAGCTGAAATGCAATCGCTTTGGCCTGTACTTAAGGCACATATTGTGGAACACCTCCAATTCTCCTGTGTGACAGAATTCTGTCAGTCTCCTCAAATCTCTTGATAGAGTTTTATCGAAAACCATCTTCTCAATGACTTGGTGTGTAGGTGAAGATGCAATCAACCACTTCTTCTTCCGTGCCTCCTCTGTGGACAAAGGGCCATGTTCACATTTGTGGAAATGTTAGTTTTCTGTCCAGCGGTGAACGTTGGTACAGTGGTGCATCAGTGAACGCCTATTTTCTTGTAGGATTTCCACTGACCCTTCACAAGTTTTGGAGCTCCACCAAAGATAGTTGCTGATAGACTGGGACCACTGTGAAATACTTTCAAAAGCTTTTTTTTTCCCCTGCAGCCGAGATTTTCTTATTGATTGATTTAGCAAGATGCCATACGTCAAATTGATGTTTAATATGTGGAAACTGCTCTCTCATTGTCTTGGCAATTCAAACGGGTCTGTCCGTGGCTATGAGGTCGATGTGCATTCCCCTTGATTGTAGATATTGCAATGATTTTATAAATGCTAGATTCTCCATGGCCACTGAGGATTTACATTGGGACACCTGCACGGCCACCAAACTTACTATTTTCTTACTATCCATGTCCTGAAAGTGGTAGGTGCAGAACTTGGCAGAAAACCCAGGGCTGTCGCACTGTCCTTCGCCGGCTAGCCTGAATCGCTTCCCTTCGAATGTACTTGCTAGAGACAATTGTTCAATTTTCCAAGCATCCCTAATGGCCGGAAACAGATAATCATGTTGGTATTTGTAGTACTGCGTTTTAGAAATGAAATGGAGTCCCACAAACTGAAAGAAAGACTCTAACTTTCTAAAACTGGACCCACTAAAAAGAGAGGCAGCTGCACACAGTAGATTGCCTGCTGGCAGCTTCCTCAGCATCGGTTGTGCAGACCATGAGAACGCATGATTAAATCTACAGGCGGCATGTATTTTGACGTTACTGCCTTATTTTTGACGAGTCACATGAATCAATGGCTCCCCACATACTTCCCCTGCAATTGAATGCCCACATTTCAGCATACTTATACTATCCATCAAACAACTGTCGAATACTATGTATTTGCCCTCTTTCATTAGACTGTCATCCGGCGTGAAAGTTGTTTCAGACTGTGCCGTTGAGGACATGTCAACAAATTCGAAAGAAATATCGCTGATATCAAGTTCTGATGCATCTTTGGGTGCTGCTGCTGGTTCATTCTCTGTCATTTCAACATCTGTTACTTCAGCATTGATGGGAGAACACACCATTGTCGACAGCTTTTTGGGTGCCATTTATTTGGCGGGTGTAGATTTTGTGAATTGCTCTGCGACTACTTCAGAGCTATCTTCAATATATTCAGTATCTTCTTTTGGTGGTGCAGTCGAACTGTAGCAATGGTCCAATACAACTTTACTGGATTCCCCGGACACATTCAATTCATGTTGTGGCCATTGGACATGAGCATCCCGAGTCTCAACACGCCGCGTCTCAATTAATAGTTCCTCCATAGTGTAAATGGTCTGGCAAGCAACATCTCATTTGCTTCACTGTCTGTGTATGTATAGTTCGTACACCCACGGGTAACTAGAGGACAGATTGGAAAAGGGATGTTCATTTTAAACACAATATAAAGTATAGTACAATTGACAGGAAAAAAACATAATATAGTCTCCAACACAAAACAATTCCTAAAATTATGAACTGTTTGTAACTAACCTTATTTTTGTTTCTTTTCTTTGCAACTTTCTTGACTCGAACTTCATCATCTGCACGCTGTTGCTCCAATTCGTTTCCGCATGTCTTCCCTTCCTCTTGCGCTGCAACGACTATATTTCCTGGATCCGCATAGACAGCACGGAATGACGCTCCATCGACTCCCTGAAACATAGTACTTTCATTACTATGTATCACAATATTGAAAACATAAAACACACGTGAGGACGAACACACAGGTACATCTCAATAGCTAAACACGAATTAAACATTCTTTAGAACAATCAAACGACAAGTATTTGAGCTCTGATGATCTAGTTCGATGGAACTGTCAGTATCCATACCTCTGGCTCCGCATGGACTGCCATGAATGGTTGTATTGGAGAGGAGGCATCAGCAACTCCCTGAAACACAGTACTTGTATTAGTATGGTTTTCAATATTGGAAACATAACACACACTTGGTCGACGGCACAGGTACATATAAAGAGATAACCACAAATAATGCATTGTCTAAAAGAATCAAGGAATATCTAAATATGATCAGATTTCATCCACTTATTTCTCCTATTTATTTACATCTGCATCATCTAAATGGGATGTTATTGTAGTGGAAGCTCTGTCGTCTTCCTGAGTACTTGCTTTAATAGGGAAGAAAGTATAGCAAATGGAATCAGGTTATATGATGATGCTCGATGGAGCTGTCAGTATCCATACCTCGTACTGCCGAACAATATGTAGGGATGTTGTAAATGTAGTGCACACTTCTGAAAGCTGTTGCGCCGATTCGTATACGCAAGGTCCTGCATCCACTTCCCCTGGAATTATTTGAATGCCAGGCTCCGCATCAAGTGCAGAGGTTGACGCTCCATCAACTGCCTGAAAGATAGTACTTGCATTAGTAAGGATTACAATATTGAAAACATAACACACACTTGGGGTCGACCAAACAGATACATATCAATGGCTAACCACGAATGAAACAATCAAACGACAAGTATTCCAGCTCTGATGATCTAGTTCGATGGAGCTGTCCGTATCCATACCTCGTGCTGCTGAAGAACATCTAGGGATGTTGCTGAAGCATCTCCCTGAAAGACAGTACTTGCATTACTATGGATAACACTAATCGTAACTGAAAGCAAACACCAGTGGACGATAACTAAGGTGTATATCAAAAGGAAAGCAATAACTAACAAACATTTGGTAAAATAATTACACAATGCAATAAAAATATTACTTGACATGCATAAAACCAGTCTGTAGCGGAATAGCCAAGTAAGATTACCTGTTCTCCAGCATGGGGTCTGGCATGGATTCACATGCTCATGAATATTCCCCGTCGTCAGGCTGGGAATCCTCGGTAAAAAAAAAACCAGTATCAGTTTCGTTTCTGATCTGTCTTTCGTAGTAGTAACCAATCACTGGTCTCTGCGTCATACTGACCACAGCCAATGACTGCCCTCTACCTAAGCACCGCCTCTGGCAGCCATCTTCTGATTTTTACCGCACGTTCATGTGTTGGGATCCTCGTGCTATTGCTCTCGAGCGTTAGTGCTATTTTTTCACGTTTTTTCGGTCAAAAGAGCCTCAAGCTCCACCGACTCTCCATCCGATCAACGGGGACCCGTGTCGGATTCGTCTGCGCCCCTCAAGGGTGAAGATTTCGTCGAGCGACGCTTTTGGAGGACTCCAGAAGCTTCTCAGGCCCGGACATGGCCCAGGAGAAGGGAAGCTCGACGCCCGGAAAGCTGTTCAGGGTCTGCCCTGGATGCCAGCTACAGAACGTCTTTAAGGAGGACAAACACTCCTTTTGTCTCTACTGCTTACATGAGGACAAGACGCACGTGGAGAAGGACTGTGCGTTTTGCGGCAATGTGTCGGAGCGGACCATGAAGGACCGCCATCAACGTCTCGCCAACTGGCTGGAAGGGAAGAGCCCGTCAGGCGAGAAGAAGAGGAAGAAATCCGAGCGGTCTTCTAAGACCTTTGAGGACGCCCCGGCAACGGGGGTCCAACACAAGGCCAAGCACCGTGAGTCCGCTGGCACCGGGAGCGCCGAACGGTCGGGCTCTACGGGCGCCAGGAAGGGCGCACCCTCCCCGGCACCTTCAGCCACGAGCCAACGCTCTGGGTCGGGTAAGAGGAAGGGCGAGCACCCGGCGAAGCTCCTGGAGAGGCCCCGGTCGAGCTCAAAGGCCCCATCGGAGGGGGAGCGAGGCAGTGTCCCCCCCCCCCTCAAGGATAAGGCGGTGAGCGCACCTAAGGTGGTGAAGGCCTTAATCCATCCGGCCAAGCCCTCTATCGATACTGTCGCGGCGTCCCTGGCTCAGCCTGTGGAGGCTACACCAGTGGTGGCGACCTCGGGGCTCAGAGTCTCCCTGCCACCTCGGAGGGAGTCCTCTTTTGTGCCCATCGATAGGACCCCCGTGAAATCCCCGGCGGGGAAGAAAAAGGGGGGGCAGGGCGTCGTCGTAGATTCGGCTTCAACCTCGGAGGAAGAGCTGATCGAGGTCTTAAGCCACTGCCTTGGCGTGGAAGAAGACCGGCCCGTCGGGATGGATCCCGACGCTGGTGACGACATCGTCGAGGGTGTCGACGGGGCCCCTGATCACCCGTCGGATTCCCCTCTGCCAGCGCCGCAAGACAACTCGGCGGCCATTTTGTTGGCTATACAGTCCTTATGCTCAGAGATAAGGACGAGACTGCCGTTGCCGACGGAGGAACCTCTCCCGTCGGGGGATCCTGAGCCGGGACCTTCTGGTGTTCCCCCGCCCAAGAAAAGAAGGATTCACCCTCCACCTCCTTTTCAGCCGTCGCGCACCGTCCAGCCCTCCTCCCCGTCCCCCCGAGGGGATGATACGGGGACTGACACGGCAGCAACGGGTACGGACGACGAGGTATACGACGAGGATCTACCGTCGTCACCTCCCACCAGGGCTTCTCCGCCCGATGAGATTGGTTCGTTCCACTCCATGATCGCCAGGGCATCCGAGCTTTTCCAACTGTGCCCTGAGGAGAAGAAAAAGGAAGGATTCCTTTATCAACGGCGCGAGGCCAAGAGGAAGACGGTCCTCGCGGTGCCTCTACTGGACGACATTTGGGATGAGGGCCTCGCCCCCCTCAAGAACCCTTCCACTACGCCAGCTAGAAGAGACCGGTAAGAGAAGATGTACCGGGTCCCGGACGCGGCCCCCCTGTGCCTCCGGGCGCAGCCTACCCCGGACTCCGTCGTCTCCGCGGCGGCCAGGAAGAAAGCGGGGGGGGGGGGGGTGCAGCCTCCACATCGACTTCCCCACCGGACGGCGAGGGAAAGAAATTGGACTCTGTGGGACGCAGGGTCATCTCGTTTGCAGCGACGACGATTAAAGCGGCCAACGCCTTGGATATCGTGGCCCGCTACGACAGGGAGCTATGGTAAAAACTGGCTCCCCTGCTGGACTTCCTACCGGACGACAAGAGGGCGGAGGCCCTGGAGATCCTACAGGAAGGTGAGGTGGCGTTGGACAACGCCATCACTATTGGCCATCACTATAGGCGGCGTGGATGGCTCAAGGCTACGGACTTACGTCAAGACGTACAGACCAGAGTCCTGGACATGCCGTTCGATGGGAACAACCTGTTTGGGAAAACAGTGGACGATTCCCTTCAGGCCATTAAAGCGGACACTGAGACGGCCCGGGTCCTGCAGCAACGACGGACGCCCTTTCGGAGCAGCGGAGGCAAGGGCGCCTCCAAAGGTTCCGGCGGTGGTTTCTCCACCTACCGTCAAGCGGCCCGCTCGTCGTCTCAGGAGGCCTACAGAGGACGAGGCAAGTCTGGCATCGCCAAGGAGGTCAAGGCGGCAAAGCCTCGTCGAAACAGGATTGAACCGACCGTGGGGTCGGGCCCCCACCGATGCACCCCGGTGGGAGGCCGGCTGGCGAGCTTCGTCAGCGTGTGGGAGTCCATCTCCACCGACAGTTGGGTGCTGGACGCCTTAGCCTGGGGCCACGCGCTCGAGTTTCAAAGAAGGTGCCCGCGCGTTCCCCCCGTGGCCAGGAAGGAGCTTCACGTCCCTCAGCTTCTCCTGGAGGTAAGGGCGATGCTCAGGAAGGGCGCCATCGAACTCGTCCCAAAGAGCCTTCGGGGCTCCGGAGTTTTCTCGAGATACTTCCTCGTGAAGAAGAAGACGGGAGGATGGCGCCCCATCCTAGACCTGCGACGTCTGAACAAATTCATCAAGGCGCAGAAGTTCCGGATGGTCACCCTCCAGCACGTCCTGGGTCAGCTGGAGGAAGGAGACTTCCTGTCGTTGTTGGATTTGGAGGATGCCTACTTCCATATTCCCATCCTAAAGGGGCACCGAAAATTCCTCAGGTTTGTGGTCCAAGGGCGTCACTACCAGTTCAAAGCCCTCCCCTTCGGACTACGGTCGGCACCCAGGGTATTCACCAAGTGCCTTGCACCGGTGGCGGCGCAGCTGCGCCGCGAGGGGATCCACGTCTACCCCTACCTGGACGACTGGCTCATCCGAGCCAAGATGAGGGAGCTCGCCGTGGAGCACACGGCAAGGACCGTCCAACTTCTCACGGACCTGGGATTCTCCGTGAACTACACCAAGTCCCACCTGGTACCCGCACAAAACGCACTGTTTCTGGGAGCGAAGCTCGACAGTGTCCCTTCTGGCCTCCCCGTCGGAGGAAAGGACCAGGTCCATCCTGGGCAAGGTACAGCGGATGTTGGCTTCCGACGCGGCCAAGGTGAGGTCCATCAAGTCCCTCCTCGGAATGATGTCTTCTTGCATCTACCTCATTCCCAAGTGCAGGCTCCGGATGCGCCCGTTGCAGGAGTTCCTGGACGCGCGCTGGATCCAAACGACGGGCGGCTTCGAGGAGAGGATCATACTCGACGAGAGTTTCCGCCGAGCGGTCCGGTGGTGGGGCACCCGCGCGCATCTGACGGCGGGCATGGACTTCCAGACCCCAGACCACCAGGAGACAGTGACCACGGATGCCTCCCTGGAAGGGTGGGGAGCGCACACCGAAAATCTGCACGCGAGAGGCCTTTGGCTCCCGACGGAGAAGTCCCTCCATATCAACGTCCTGGAGCTCCGTGCAGTGTTCTGGGCCCTCAGGTCCTTCCTTCCGTCCCTCAAGGGCAAGGTGGTGAGGATCTTCACCGACAACACCACCACCATGTTTTACATCAGGAAACAGGGCGGAACCAGGTCCCCAGCACTGTCCAAAGAAAGCGCAGGACCTGTGGCATTGGGCCGTTGCCCAAAGGATGTTTCTGGTGCCGTTTCATCTAGCAGGGATAAAAAACACCATCGCCGACTCACTCAGCAGGGAGCTGCGCTCGTGCCACGAGTGGGAACTACGGCAGGATCTAGTGGATCGCCTCTTCCGACGGTGGGGCACACCCCAGATCGACCTGTTCGCGACGGCGACGAACTCCAAGTGCCGGAGGTTCGCCAGCAGGTTTCCCCAGGCGAGGAGCATGGGCAATGCTTTCTCGTTCCCCTGGGAGGGCCTGTTCCTCTACGCGTTCCCTCCTTTGCCACTGCTAATCCGGCTTGTCAACCAGCTCAAGAGGTCACGGTGCAGGATGATCCTTGTCGCACCTGCGTGGCCGAGGCAGATATGCAGCGCTAGAGTTTGGAGGATACGACATACCGGCTGACTGCAGAGAGGTTCTTGCAAAGGCCAGGGCATCCTCGACTCTTAAATGCTACGGACACAAATGGAAGAGGTTCTCTGTCTGGTACCACGCACAGAAGATTAACCCTCTACGGATTACAGCTCCTCAGGTACTGCCGTACCTGCTGACGCTGGCCAAAGCTGGTCTGGCACACGCGTCCATCAAGATTCATCTTGCTGCGATCTCCCGATACACCAGACCCACAGACATCCTTGTGGTCTCATCGTCTGGTGAAAGAGTTCATGAAGGGACTGTTCAGATCGTTCCCGCTGGTGAAGGCTCCGGCCCCGGCGTGGGAGCTCAACGTGGTGCTGACCAAGCTCATGGGACCTCCGTTCGAGCCTCTGCACTCAGCCCCGTTGAAGTTTCTGTCGTGGAAAACAGCGTTTCTTGTGGCCATCACCTCCGCACGACGGGTGGGAGAGATCCAGGCCCTTTCCTGTAAGGCCCCGTACTTGACTTTTCACGACACGAGGGTAGTGCTCAGGACGCACCCCTCCTTCATGCCCAAGGTGCCGTCGGACTTCCATCTCAACGAGCCCTTGGTGTTGCCTGTGTTCTTCCCGTCGCCGGCTGAGAGGACTTTGCACTCGCTGGATGTGGCTAGAGCGCTGAAGTTCTACGTGGACCGCACAAAGTGTTTTCGGAAGACGTAACAACTCTTTGTGAACTTTGGACCTGTCAATCAGGGGAAGGCTCTCTCGAAGGCTTCCATTTCCAGATAGCTCTCCGGCTGTATCATGTACTGTCATCGGTTGGCAAACCGACCGCTGCCTGGCCGTCCGAGAGCCCATTCCACCAGAGCGATCGCAGCTACCACGGCGTTCCTTTCTGGTGTGCCCCTGCTGGACATATGTAGGGCTGCTACGTGGAGGTCGACGCACACCTTCACGAAATTCTACTGCGTCGATCGGGATTCCAGGGAGGAGTCCAGGGTCGGCCAAGCAGTGCTGCGCAACCTGTTCGCCTAAGGTGAGCCTGGTGAGGAGGTAAGATGCTTAATGTTGAGTTTGATGTGATGCTTAATGTTGAGCCTTTGCCACCTCCCGTGGTTGTGCATGTGTGTACTGCTATGTATTCTTTATTCATGAGCATGTGAATCCATGCCAGACCCCATGCTGAAGAAGGAACAAGTTACTTACCTGTAACTGTTGTTCTCCAGCATGGGTCTGGCATGGATTCACATGCGAACCCTCCCGCCTACCCCTCTGCGGCTCTTCACTTGGTCATACTGCCACTTCAAGTGCTTCCAAATCTGAAGATGGCTGCCAGAGGCGGTGCTTAGGTAGAGGGCAGTCATTGGCTGTGGTCAGTATGACGCAGAGACCAGTGATTGGTTACTACTACGAAAGACAGATCAGAAACTAAACTGATACTGGTTTTTTCTTTACCGAGGATTCCCAGCCTGACGACGGGGAATATTCATGAGCATGTGAATCCATGCCAGACCCATGCTGGAGAACAACAGTTACAGGTAAGTAACTTGTTCCATACGCGCTAGAAGTGGTTGATAACTGCGAGCATGTCACGGATGTAGAATGTTCTTGATTCAGATTCAAGGGTAAGTCAAGCAGTTGTAAAGGTAAATTATTGATTGATAATGAAATGCCAATATTAAAAATTGCCATGTAAGGAGACGGAATACGCGAGAGTAATACTATTGAAAATGCGCAATATAGCACAGTTCCCTGTGCCCAAATATAGATTTCGTTTGTGGGTTATGAAATCGAAAAAGAATATATTGATAAATGTCATTATTCAAAAAGCTATACACTCATATCAATGTCGAAAGTATTACAAGGGACACAACACCTAAAATATCAATGAATCCATTCGGCTACCAACACACTACCGCAAGGCCTTAAGCTAAATCCGGACACTTGACTCACCAGTGGCGGAATGTGGGAATACCGTTTGCGAGCAATTTTCGTGTTGTTCGCCATTTATTCTTCTTTGTTACCCAAGATGTTGTATACATGTTCGAGGAAATCGGTATCGATCACCCCTCTCGTCCTCTAAGACTTGTTGGACTATACTTTCCAGCTCATCCAGTGGATATCCGCAATGTCTGACCCATTCTCTTATTCGATCAACAGTTTTCGGAAATACATGCATTGTAGTGCCTTCAGATTTAGCATGGGTCTTCGAAGGGCAACCGCTAATCGAACAGGAAGGCATTGTTGAAAATTCTGAAAAGTAAATATCGACATTATTATACAATCTTGATGAATAAAAATGTGATACAAAATTAAATGAACCATACAATGTTCAATTCAAGGTTTGTTTTGGTCGCAGGAACTATACCAGTTCATCCTGTGCGGCTTAGTATTTGCATAAATTGCAGAAATTTATAAATGATGTGACTAAACTCTGAACATGTGACTCGTCCCTTGGATGTTCTGTCTTGCACGAGAAGAAAACATGCATACATTATAGACTGGACCCCCGAAGGATGCAATTCTATGACAATTGACACAGATGAAAATAAATAGATCCATTGATAGCATAACAATGGAAACCTTAGTCAATATCAATGAGACCAATGAACATTGATATTGAGTACTCTATTGAGTACTCTGTTCGCAAATAGACAGAAATCTAAAAATCAGTGAAATATGACTAGGATACCTGGCCTTACCTTGACCAACAAACAGTTGAATTCAGCAAGCAGAGCAGTATGTTGCAGGAGAACAGGTAGATGGCCACAGGTAGCACACTGACGAGTTTGCTCGGAGCGGTCACAGAAGTTCACGGATAGCACGACGATGAGCAGATTAGCATAGATCTCGGTGGTTCTCAGGTAGCACGTTCAGGAGTTGACTTGCAAAGCACAAAGATGTTCTCATGAGACATATCAAGTGGTTTATAAAGTATTACAAACAGGAGTGTGTTTGTGAATGAATGACGTGTGTATGTCGTGGTATTATGTGGTTTGCCGGGGGCCGGCCAGCGTGAGAGGTGGGGTCCTGGCGGGACACACGAGGTCTGAGGAGGCCATGTGAGCGATGGCCCCTTGGCGTGGGATACCTTTTGAAGTGTACATGCTGTTTGGCACCTTGGCCGTTCGCGCCCCTGACAGCCCCCCCATGGCAGCGCGCATCCACTGGCGCGAACCGCCTTTGATAGATGGGGGTGGGATGGATGGGCTTGGGGTGTGCAGATAAGGCACAGGAAGACTGCTGAATGGAGAGACACTTATGTGGATTGCAGGGGTGCACCCTCCTTCAAGGGGGAGCCCTGCCTGGAGACAGAGTCTGAGGAGGCCATGTGAGCGATGGCCCCTTGGCGTGGGATACCTTTTGAAGTGTACATGCTGTTTGGCACCTTGGCCGTTCACACCCCTGACAGCCCCCCATGGCAGCGCGCATCCACTGGACTTGTTATGGACTTTTGTTTTTGTTAAACTAACCACTTTGTTATACTTTATATAGTTATACTTCGCCTTTGATAGGGGAGGGAGGTGGGTGGATGGGCCGGTGGGCGTGCAGACAAGGCACAGGAAGACTGCTGAATGGAGACACACTTGATTCATTTAAGAAATCGAAACAACCTTTGTTAAAATATATGTGGTGTTTTATTTTGTTTCTTTTTTTGATGGCACAAAAATACAAAACTTTACACATTGTACAGGTCAGGTTGCAGCACAGCGAGGGAAAATCCCCTGTACTGACCGCTGTCACTCGGGAAAGTTTCTCTTTTGGCACGAACGGCACAGGCGGGTATTACTCTTCGAACGCGGTGTCCAAGCCTCCCGTGAAGCCACCATGTGAAGGAACGATAGGCCACCAGCCGGTACCACCTGTGAAAAATAATGATACAAACTGTTTTTAAATGACCAAGATAAGTTGATTAAACGTTTGTTGTCAATGACAATTCTTGTAACTAATGGCATTCTGCTCGGACAAATGCTATTTAGACACTGCACACTATTGAACGACTTTCATGCGTTACAATGATATGTAGATGTAATTTTGGATATAGGAGACAACCATGAAATAGTAGTGGCATCACAAGCAGATTATACTTACTCGTTACTCGGATTACGAGGACGAACAGTTGCACGAAGTTCGTGCATAAGCACCATCATTATCCTCAACACAGACTTTGTGAGGCAGGCTGCCCTGAAGTCTGGCAGCTCGGTGATGCATTGCGGTCGTGGCTCGCCTTCCGAAATGTAGACCACGCATCCCGAGTTTTCACAGCAGCAGCAGTTCTCCTCCTCGGTCGGCATTAGCTCGCACCGATTGCATGTGCACCAGGTGGAAACATCGTCCATGCGACTAGGTCCAGTGTCTTCATCCCTTGATTCGTCCTGCCAACTTCCGTCCAAAGCCCCATCGTTTTCGCGTGTTTCCCTTTCCAGTAGTTCCTCCTCGGTATACTCGGGCTCGTACATGTAGGGCATTATTGTACCCATTGTGTGGTAAACAAACTAAAATAATTTATAGCAACGGTACAGGTGTTCACACGGGCTACAAGTGGCGAAGGTAGCTGACCAGAGCACAGAAACGAGTCACAAAATACTCAAAGTAACACAGAGAGAGGAATGAAATCGAAAATATGCTGCTGTGTGTTGTCTGTTTATACTTATTGAGTAAAGAGGCGTCCTGCCATTTCCATGGTGACACGTCATTAGCTGAAGCGGAGCGATTGTTGACATGAGAAATGCATTGGCATTGTGAAATGGGCGGTACGCGTCTGCTGATGACAGGCTCGGAGGCGGGGGATATGATTTAGTGCCGCAAAAGCAGGTCAGCCAGGGCGATGTGGCAAGTGATAGGATTATCACAAAATGGCAGCGCCCTCGTGCCTGTTTTCGCGTGTGTTCAATGGATGAAAACTCGGGTAAGATCCATAGGAAATGTTTCTAAAATCGAGCGGCTTAGGCTTAAAAACACATGGCCGACCCGTAGGGACTATAAACATTTTTGACCGAACCATTCCTTTAACACTTCTTTTATTTTAAATACAAATACACATCACAGTACATTCAGTTAACTACAAGCTACGTCATAACCATCTCAGGTCAGACAAATAATCTGTGCAAGTTGAAGCATGAAGCAGCATGGGTACTGTACACGTAATAGTGGAGATAGTATTACAGTAATGCCCCCGTCGGCGCCCTTTTTGACTTTGAAATCATGACTTAATACTCTGCACCAATCACTTGATGTTGGCCTATGCAAAGAATGTGAATCTAAGCAGATATGAGCCACATAATGACAATTACTGTTTGTTATAATATTCTATGAATTGTTTATCAATATCAATGAAGATTCATAGAGGGGATAGTAAACATACTTTTAATAGTAGTTCTCTACTTTAGGTATCTTGTATACATTCATAAACATATCACCAATTTCCCCATTGAATAAAAAAAAGGATATGCAGAATAATGTTTCTGCTTTGTAATGGAAAATTGAGGTTCAACCGTCTGCACTGCGGAATGAGATATGGTGCTGCCTTATAGTGACAGCTGTTTTTTCCCTTCTTTCATATATCTGATTCCTTGTTTTGTTTTATCTTGTGGTCCACAATTATATGTATGTATGCAGGCTTGTAATTATAGAAGCAGCAGTAATGTGCTTATAGGAAGGATTATTGTAAAGAAAAATGAAAAAATACAGATTTGTATATTTTTTAATTGGTTTGAATGTTAAATATACTTTAATGAAAGGTGGCATGGGGGCTCACCCATAGGAGGAGCTATTCGATGTGTATGAATGCAGCCACGTTACAATGATGGAGAACTAGGAGGATTTCTAGTTAGTAACATTTATTCTGACCTTGGAAGTGTCCTCAATGAGCCTGCATTTTTTATGTTAATATTGCCTTGAAATGTGTAAAAAGGTGTTATTTTACAACAATCTGCAGAACAGCCTTGTCTGTCCCCTCTCATGCTACCCTGCACCTATTGTACTACTGGAATACCAGTCATATCCTTCCACAATCAGACATCTGCAGATTGATTATTGCTCAGTAGTAATCCTGGACCATATTGGATTGGTTGAACTAGTCGGTGACTGGGTTGAATTAACCATCTTCACTCAGTTTGACAGCATCTTATATAAGAACAGATGTTTGGATTCTGTGGGGAAGAAGGTATACAGAAAATGACCATGAACGTAGGTAGTGCGCGAGCACTTTTAAGAAACGATAACTGCCCCCCGTTAGAGAATGTAGAGATGGTAGTGGAGCACATTTTCAATAAGGGGATACACATTTTGAATTAGATAATTGCTACTGCAGCTGATGTCGATTTTGCAGGGATTTTATATTCTTTTGGTTTTCTGTTTGGCATTCTTCCGGACCTAATATGCAGAACTCAAGCCAGATTCACAGACAAAATCCCGGGATCTTGCTTTTAAGGCAACACTTGATGTATATGATATGATATTTATAACGCGTCTGTACAAAAGTGTTTCTAGGGGCGACAAGACAGGGAGCGGAAACAAAGGAAGGACAAAAACAACGATCTTCCTAAGCCTTGTGTCATTAGAATCGCGCAGGTGCGGGGAAGATGGAGGTGAGATGTGCCGGGGGCGGGAGAGAAGTGCAGGTAACTCTAAGTGCAGCCAGCGGGTGGCTAATGAGCGCAGTGATAAGGGACTGTAGGGTTGCAGGTACTAAGCGTAGGGGGAGCCCAGAGGCAATGCAAGGGCAACTGGACATGCAGGAGCCTGGGCCTGAGTGCAGAGGGTAGCCAGGTGACGAGCGCACAGATCAGTCAGGGACATCAGCAGAGGAGAGGAAGAGAGAAAGCAGAAGCAAAAAGGCAGGTCTTGATTTGCATCCGGAACCAGAGGTGGTCCTGCTCAAGTTTGAGAGGCAGGGAGGCTGTTCCAGAGGGATGCCCCAACCGAGGAGAGGGATCTGCCCCCCACTCTCTGCTTCAAGAAGCGTCTGACTCTCAGAGTTGGAGGTGGATGAGCGGAGAGCTCGAGAGGGAAGATGTTTAGGTAGAGAAAGTTCGAGTTAGTGCGGTCCCAGGCACCTGAAAGCCTTGTGGATTATGCAAAAGGTCTTGAACTTGATCCTTGCAGCCACAGGGAGCCAGTGGAAAGATTTCAGAGCTGTAGAAATACGATCCCTGGGCTTGAGGCCAAGGACAAGTCTTGCAGTCCTGTTTTGGATAAATTGTAAAGGTCGAAGCGTAGAGGCAGGCAGATTTAGAAAGAGGCTGTTGCAGTAGTCCAGCCTAGAGCCTTAACATTTGTTTTTATGCTTATGATGAAATCCACAGGATGACTGCTGAAGTTCAGGCTCGCAAGACTACTTTTGGGCCTGCAGAAAAATGACGATTCGCAAATACCTTAGTTTCTGATGTTTGTTAATCTGCTTAGAATCACATGCTGTGCATAGTCCGACATCCAGTGGTCACTGCGGAGTATTGCATCTTGTTTTTCGAAAGTCGAAAAGGGGACGTCGACATAGACGTGTCTGTAATACTATCCCTATAGTGACGTGTAGTGTACCCAAAATCCCTCGCGCGTCGAGGTCCCTCAGATTATTTTTTTCCGCCCAGAATACTGGCCGCCTTATGTGGAGCTCTTAAGAGACATTGCCATTACCATTTATTCGACCCCTGGTCGTTTTGTCAGTTATCGTTAATCCAAATGCCTCCAGCCCTCTTTCGACGGATAAGCAACTTCCCCGCCGAGTCAAGATCTTCGGCGGTGGTTTCGACAGAAGCCGAACACAGTAGGGAAAGTGGGGGTTGTTGTGGACATTTGTTTTCTTCTAGAATGCCTTTCTCTAACCCCCCCCTTCCTTCGTGGTCGTTATCACTTATTGTTACATCCTCAGCTATGGAGAGGACTCATTTTAGATTTTGGCCTCGTAACGGCAAATTCACGTGGAAGGATAAGCATAAGCGCTGTAACCGCTGCTTACCCCTCGACCACAACGAGGCCGGCTGTGCGGCCTGTAAACTCCTTTGTCCAAAAACTTTGAAGGACCGCAGGGTCAAGAGGTGGGCAGCCTCTGCTATGTCGAAGGCTGATTCCTCACCCGTCGCCGCCAAATGTGACGAGGGGGATAGTGATAATGCGACCTCCGTATCAGAGGTTGTCAACCTCTCTAAGGAGTGCTCCCGCTCCTCTGCATCTGTCCCTTAGCCTGAAAGGTTCGGCTAACGCCTTACTTATGGGGATGTACACCCCGGCGACACGATGCACATGGAAAAGTGAAAACTAAACACACAACCCACGGCCCTTCCTCGACTAAGTCGAAGAAGGCCCCAGCGCCAACGGAGATGCCGAATATATCGGCAGCCTCCGCCGACCATAAGGGTCGCCAGCCCTCCCCGCAGCCGCATTTGCGACTAGCGACTGGGCCGTCCGCAACTAAGGGCGCTACCACCAAAACATCAGACAAAACGCCTCATAAGAGAGCGACCGTCGGCGAAAAGGTTCTGGCACCGCCAAAAACCGTTCACGACCAGCCCTCGACGGACAAACTAGTCGTCGATTGCTTGGCTAGAATAGTCTCCACTGACGCTCAAAGACAGACGGCAAAAGAGTCACCGACACCCGCCCACAAGGCCAGAGAGACGCTGAAACCTACGGAAGGTACGCCGGAACCTCCCCCCGCCCCCACCCCTGTCGAAGGGAAGACCTAAAGATACATCCCCAGTGTCGGGCCCACAAGAAGGTTTCTCAGAGGGCGACGGGGGTATATCCTCCACGCTATGGGAGAGATCTCGATGCCTAGAGGCAGAGGAGCACACCTTTCCGCCACTAGACCGTTCAGGGTTATCCCAGTGGACTATGAAAAGATTTCAATCGTGTATGGACAAACTAGATGTCCACCCCTGAACATGTTAAACCCAAAAGCCCAAGAGAGATACTCCATGAAGACCCTAGGGCCAAATATCCAAGACTCTTTGACCCACTTGAAGAGGAAATTGATACATATGACCTCACTGAAGAGGACCCACATTTTCACGAAGATGAACAGTTACTAAATGCTGAGGATCTACAAGACCCTGTAGGGGACTTTGAAGAAGACCCAGACATATGTGGACCACAGCCCTGGCAGTCTCCAGGGGCGTCAACAGACCCTGACTTTTTAGATCTCTCCTCTACTCAGACCACACCGGTCAGAAACCTGTCACCTGTGGATGACCAACCCACTTTCAATGCATTGCTACGCAAGGCGGCAGCACATTTTGAAATTGACACTGGGGAAATTACTCCACAAGTAGACTTTGTGGAGAAAATAATTAAGGAAAAACCACCTGCTAGCCAGTCCATACCCCTTCTTGCCTCAGTCAAGAGACGCCTCGTTCCATCTTTATCCACACCTGCATTGGTTAGAGGTTTCAACCCAAGAATTGAGAAGCTTTTTAGCCCCTCACCGTCGGATCCCTTATATATTACGGGTCACTCCATACCTGATTCCCTGGTAGGAACCACCATGAGGAAAAGGGCGGGGGTTCCGCTATCTACTAGAGAAGCACACCCATACAAGGAGGGGAAGAATCTTTATGCCTTGGGAAAAAGGATTACATCCTCAGCAGCTTTCTCCACGCGGATTGCCAACAACTATACTTTGTTGGCAAACTACGCTGATGCCCAATGGGGAATGTTGAGCGAAGGCCTACAAGAAGCTCCTGAGCCCTTACGAACCCGTTTGTTAGCCATTGTGACGCTAGATGCTGCGGACACGGCTTGACGGTCACTAGTCCAGGGGGTGGTACTTAAGTGTCATGTTTGGCTTAGGAACTCTGGTTTCAAGCCGGAAACCCAGGCGTCCCTCATCAACAAACCCCTAGAAGACTCAAACTTGTTTGGTAAGGCGGTTGACGACGCACTGGCGACAGCTAAGGAGGAATTTGTAACTCTAAAGACTCTGGACCAAATCACAAGACCTCCTAATAAGCGAGGTTACGGCAAAAGGTGCTTTTTTCATGGCCAACGACAAAACCAACAGCAATACTCCTCAGCAGGCAACTGGTCCTCAACTCAGGGAACAAGTGGACAATATGCTCTGAGAGGACAACGTCATGGCAAGGGAAGAGGTCGGGCCCCACTCCCAGAGGCTCCCCGGCTGCCATCACCAAATGACCCGAAAGTTCGTGTCCCCTCCCATGCATCTCCGGTCGGGGGCCAGTTAACTTCATTCCTACAAGCATGGGAGGGAATTACCACAGACCGCTGGGTACTGCATCGAATTCAGTCGGTCCCCTACATTCAGACCCCCAGCTGGAAGACGCCTATCACCGGAACACCTCTCCATCCTTCTTCAGGAAGTCAAACTCCTACTGGAAAAAGTAACAATAGAGGTTGTGCCTCTATCACAGGTAAAGGAGGGTATTTATTCAGTGTACTTCCTTGTACTCAAAAAGGATTTAACCATGCGCCCTGTACTAGATCTTCACCCAGCGAACAAATTCGTAAAACCTCAAAAATTTCGTATGGTGACTTTGCAGGAGGTAATTCCCCTGCTCACACAGGGGGATTACATGGCAACACTGGACATGAAAGATGCATACTTTGATATTTCAATGTTGCCAGCACACAGAAAATACCTCAGGTTCATGAAAGAAGGCAAACACTATCAGTTCAAAGTGCTACCCTTCGGCATAGCTTCAGCGCCAAGGGTATTCACGAAGGTACTGGCAGTGGCAGTGGCTCACCTGCGCAGTTTGTCCATTCCGGCCTACCCTTACCTCGACGACTGGCTCATTACAGGGGATTCTTACGAAACATGCTTCTCAAATACCAAAAAGACTGTAGACCTTTTGTTCCGCCTGGGCTTCTCCATCAACGAGAAGAAGTCCAGTCTAGACCCCAGCCAAGTCAAGCAATTCCTAGGGGCTCTAACTTGAACAAAGGCCGGCCGCGTCTTCCCCTCCAATGAGAGGGTCCAAAATATGCTGTTTCAGATCCCTCAATATGTAGCCGGTCGAGAGGTGACGGTACGCAAAGCCATGCGATTGCTAGGAATTATGGCGGCATGTATTTATTTGGTACCTCACGCACGCCTGCGCATGCGTTCAATGCAAGAGTGGCTCAACAGCCAGTGGTGTCAGGCCAGCGGACAATGGGACGATCTAGTGGTGGTCTTGCAGGCCTTGGTTCTCTCACTGCGATGGTGGCTGAAGCAAAACCTTGTGTTGGGGAAACCATTCGTCACCCCCGCAGTGGAAGCCACTCTAACCACAGAAGCATCCGTCACAGGATGGGGGGGCTCACCTATCCCATCAGACTGCACACAGAGTTTGGACTCAGAGTGTGGCGTCCAAACACATAAACTTCCTGGAACTGCTGGCGGTCTTCAAACTACTGAAGGCTTTCCAGACACACCTACAAGGGAAAATAGTGCTGGTCCTCACAGACAGCACCACATCCATGTACTACCTGAACAAGCAAGGGGGCACTCACTCTCCAGGACTGTCCAAGCTGTCCCAGAACATCTGGAAGTGGGCTCTCAAGCATAACATGTTCCTGTTATCTCAACATGTACCAGGGGAACTCAATCTTCTGGCAGATGAACTCAGTAGAGACTTCCTTCTGCCCGCAGAGTACGAATGGCGATTACAAGAAGACATTGTCTCTGTTTTCGCAGAATGGGGCTTCCCAGAGATCGACCTGTTTGCAACTCTGAAGAACACCCAATGCCAAGAATACTCCTCCAGGTACCTCCAGAACCACTCCAAGGGGAACAGTCTCTGGATAACATGGTCAGGGAAATGTGTCTACGCATTTCCCCTGACTCCCCTTCTCAACAAAATAGTGCACAAGATGCACCAGGAACCAGTTACCATGATACTGATGGCCCCCATGTGGGCCCGGCAACTCTGGTTCGCTCATCTGATGGAGATGTCACTGTCTCCTCCGGTGAAACTACCCTGCCCATACAACATGCTGTCACAGGACAGGGGCCGAACGCTACACCCATGCCCACAGACCCTGAACTTGGCAGCCTGGCTTCTGAGGTCATAAGAATTTGGACATTTGCAGCTCCCACAGAGATGCATGGACATTCTCAGAGAGGCAAGGAAATTGAACACTCGTTACTGCTACACTAGCAAGTGGAAACGGTTCGTCATCTGGTGGTCAAAGAGGATCAACCCCGTTGACTGCTCTCCTACACAAATTGTTCTATACCTGACTCACTTGTTGGACGTAGGATTAGTCTTTAATTCTATTAAAGTTCACCTAGCTGCACTCTCCGCATACACTATGTCTCAACATAAGATGTCATGGTGGAAAGTTCCAGTTATCAAAGCCTTCATGGAGGGAGTGAAAATAATTCACCCTCCTATATCTAACCCAGCTCCCGGATGGAACCTGAACGTTGTACTAACCAGGCTAATGGGCTCCCCCTTCGAAACCCATGCATAAAGCAGCCCTTAAGAATCTCAGTCTTAAAACTGCTTTCTTGATAGCCATCACCTCCATTAGGAGAGTGAGTGAACTAAAAGCGCTCCCTATACTAGATCCCTTTGCAACAGTTGACAAAGATAAGGTGGTTCTACGCACACACACTAGGTTTGCTCCGAAGTTCATTTAAAAATTCCATGTTAACCAGTCTATAGAACTAGCAACGTTCTTTCAAAACACATCAAACTTGGGAGAAAAAAACCCTGCACACACTTGATGTGCGCAAAGCGGTCATATATTATATGGAAAGAACTAGACCACTGAGAAAGACTAATCAGTTCTTTGTCTCGGTGGCGGCAGGAAGAGAAGGAGATGCAGTTTCCAAATCCCCTTTATCTATATGGATTGTCCAATGCATCACTCTGTTACACTCTTGTTAAGAGAGAACTGCCCTTTGTTAGGCAGAAACCTGTGCAGTTCCCTTAGGGACCACTGCAAAAGATTTAGGACTACAGGTGGTTGGCAATAAACCCAATTGGTAGCATACAGTACCACCCAGATTTACTTGGTAGCTGTGGCTGAGCAGTCAGACTTCTCTCAAGATGAGTTAGGCATTATATAGAGTATACACAATAGGTACAGAGACACAGTAGTACAAGCAAACACTGACCAGAGCTTTGGTGTAAAACTATATAATTATTTATTTAAAGACACACCTCTAAATTACACTAGCACAAAAAGAGGTAAGTAAATTCAACACATAGCCACTATTATATTTATACAACCCTAATTACTTATTAGACAAGTCTTAGTGAGAAACACCACTTATTTTCAAATAGAGATGAGCGCTTAACATAAGATGGCACTTTAATAAGTTATTAAAAAGGGAGGGAAAAGGCAGAGTTATGAAAGCACACAAATTTCAATACTTTTTAGAGAACCACAGTGAGGCAGGTTAGGCAAAGTCTACCGGAGAGCAAGGAAGTTCAAATGCCAGGCCCACTCTTAGAGAGAGCAAGCGAAATGTGTCCAGGATCACACAGTGGGGTTATGCCCAAAGAGTTTTTGTAGATAGTTCACAAAAGATTGAGATCAAGTCAGGAACAGTTAGTTAACAGGCCCCAGGCTAACCCAGGTTAGAAAGTCGAGGATTTACTGTCGCCCCGAACGATCTGTCGCAAGGGAAGCCAGGCGGGACACAGTACCTGAAAATGGGAAGAACGCTCCAGCGGGGGCAGTTGTTCCTGGCACCGGGTGCAAGTCGGTGTTTCGTCCAGAGGAAGAGGAGGTCTCGACATGGAGGAAAGCTTGAGGTCGTTGCGCTGCCAGGGAAGAAACCAGCCGTGGAGTTTCCCGGTTACAAGGTACCACCCTTTTCTTCGCTGTAGTGGTAAACCGTGGTATTCCGGTTGCCGGGGTGCTTGGCACGGGCAAGGTGGCCACGAGATGGTCCAGGAAGGCGAAAAGACGGGCAAACTGGTTATCCCCACCAGTCAAAGGAAGAAGACTCTCCGGGCTGGAGATCTCCTCTGTCGTCGGGAAAAGTGGTGAGACGGTTCAGCAGGGCTCCACCGGTGGTGTTGTCGTTGCAGGTAGGCTCGGCTTCTCCCTCCTCGGATTCTTTAGGTCCTGTGGTGACTTCTGAAGTTCCAGTCCCCAAAGCCCTGCTTTTATGCAGAAAACCCCCATTCATTCAGCCTAGCTGTCACTCAAACATGCTAAGTGGTGAGCCGGGCGGCTCACCACTTGGGCCAATCACACAAGAGTGTGACTTCAGTTCTGAGGCAACTCAGTCCAGGGTGCCTAAACCCCCTCCCATATACCCTCTGTGGTACCCAGAGTGGCACCACTTTTGGAGGCTTCTGTGGAGAAGCCCACCAAAAAGTGGAACAAACGGCTCGACTTGGTTTGGAGTCACAGAAGCGAACACAAACGCCATTTTGGAACCAAGTTTAGGCGAAAAATACCAACCGGTGAATTTATATTAATTTAATAAACCGGCGGTATGTTCGAGGCTATTTTAAAAAGTGGTAGCCTCGAACAATGGGAAAATCCCATAGGGATATATTCGCGGTCGAATATAAAAAGCAGTATCCACTGCCACCAGCCAAAACTTGGTCGGGGGGAACTGGACAGTGCCCCCTCAAGCAACAGACCCCAGGGCAATCGAATTGATGGTTTGTACTGGTTCTGTTCACAATTTGAGACTAGTAAAGCCAATGGTGACTTTACATGCCCTGGGAGACAGTAGTCAGTCCCAGGGTATGGAGTCTATGGTTGGGGGTCGCTACGACACCCCTGGGTTACTGCACGGAAGGTGCTGTGTAACCCATGTATCAAAACACATGACGCCCTATGGGGTAAAGGGCCCCATAGCCCAAAAAACACATACAAAGTCAAAGGAACACCTCAAATCATGTCTAAGAGTGGGAGGAAAGAGTCTCACTCTTAGCAGGAGAAAAAAATAAACCCCAAAAATCCAGCAAAGCTGCTGGGGGACTCACTAGGTTTGGGAAATTAGCCTTTACAGAGAATTCTCCCTAACACTCACCCCCCCGCCCCCCAGACTAAGGGACAGGAGGATTTAATCCACTCCTGATTGAATCTCATACCTCTAGTCGGTTACATACACCCTAGAGAGACAATCAGCATTTTGGTGGTGACACCCTAACTTATGTTCAGTGGTAGAGTCAAAGGTTTTCCTTTGTAAGCTATATGACCTACACACCCTTTGAGGAACATCAGTCTTTTTAAAGTTATAGGGGATCTGGATGACCAGTCCCTCGGAAGTTGTTACAACTTCTGAACCTGTGTTAGGCTTTTTCAAGGGGTCCTTATAAAGGATTCCCTTAGACCTAGTTGGGCCTCCAGATGTCCTCACCACCTCTCTGTTGGGAGAAGGTTGGGTTTTAGGCCTCTTGGTTGGAGGGGATGGAGAGAAGCAAGGTACATGCTTCTCCTTCCTCTTAGATCTACCTTTACCTACTTTAGGAGTTTCCCCCTTAAGACTAGGAATTGAGTTGGAGTCTTCTGTGGAAGGTCCAACAGTCTGAAGGTTTTTGGCCTTAGACTTTTCTTTTCTGGTTTTCCACCAGCACTGAGAATTACCAGTTCTCCTAGGCCTAGTTAGGGTTCCGGTAGGTCTATCCACCTCTTCCTCAGAAGCAGGGGGACTCTAAAACTGGGGGAACAATGATGGAGCTTGGTTGGGGCTCCGATTTCCCTAACATTTTAGCCTGAAATTTGCCTGGGTCAGAGGTCAATTTACCAGCACCAGGGCTTGTAGTGGGGTTCTCAGTAGAGGTTCCCACAGGCTTAGAGTGGTTCCTTAAGGTGGCCTCTCTAGCCAATTTGGTTTGGTTATGGGTCTCCATACGGGAGGCCTGGGGGTACTGGATACTACTCCTAGAGTTCTTAGATCATTCCCCAACAGGACTCTCCCAGGCACCTCAGTCTGAACACTGACAGGAATCAACACTGTCATGCCATTACACTGAATGAGGGCTGGTAGAATTGGAACCATTTGGACAGGGCCTCCAGACATCTTAGTGGGGCCTTTGGGTGCCTTAGCAACATCCTCAGGACTGAAAAAGCTTTCATCCACTACTGTTCTGCTGGCCCCAGAGTCTCGCCTGGCAGGAGTATCCTGGCCATTAACAAGAACACTGTCCATATAATAAACTTTAGAGTTTTCTGGTATGGAGTTGTACACACACCTATTCTGATCACTAACCAGACCCATGGACTCTACTGTTACACTTGCTTGAAGACCTAAAGGTTCTTCAGCAAAGACTTCAAAGTGAGCACTAGCCATTTGGACTTCCTCCTCAGGAGTGAAGGCTAAGGAGACTGTGCTGATCCCTGCAGGTTTACCCTTACATCTGGGATCTCCTTTGATTTGTTCAGTGGACCCACACAGATAGCATGTTCCAAATGATCTCTGGAAGGGTGGCTTGGCCTGACCGCCTTCTGGTTTGTGACCAGAAGGTACACTAGCATGTTGTGGTTTACCCTGGGGCTTACCCTGGTTATTTTGTTGTTTGGGGCCCTCTTTGGTTTGGGAGGTATTAGAAATCTCTTGGTTCCCTTTTGGTGGCTGCTTTCCCTCATCCTTTTTCTGAGTGATCCCTGAATCCTTGTGAGTAGCCCTTTTGGCAACCCACAAGGCAGCAGCCTTAGCTAGTCTTCTAGGATCTAATTCCTTTGAATCAGCCAAGTGCTGTCTGATCTCAGGAGAGCAGGCATCATAAATTGACTCCAACATTACAAGATTTCTCATTCCCCCTCATAAGTGTTCACCTTGTAACCCTTAATCCATCCCTCTACGTTTTTCAAACACTCACTCACCCAGGTAGCCCAAGGGGTACCATCATTCTTTTTGAGGGTCCTAAGCCTCTTAAGGTACTGGGAAGGGGTCTTCCCAAATCTAGCTATCAAAGCTAGTTTCACACATTCATAATCCTTCTTATCCTCCTCCCGCAACTCCATTACCACATCAGTTGCAACAGGGGGTAGCCTAGAGAACAACCAGGAAAGTAACTCATTCAGGAGCCCATGATTATATTCAAACAAACTCAACCAATCCAACACATCCAACTTAGGCTCATACATACCCACCAACTCCTTAGGCATTCGGGGTCTTTCGGGCCTGGAACTCCTAGAGGATTCGGAGGGAGAAGCACTTTCCACAGACAATTTTTTCATTTCTAGCTCATGGTTGAGCTCCATTTCTCTGAGCCTTAGTTCTTGGTGCTGTTGTCCTGTTTGAGCACTAATTCTTTTGAATTCTAATTCGAGCTTCATTTTTTCTAGTTCCATATATTGAGGATTAGGTGTGGGACCTGTTAAAGGTCCAGTCGGGACAGCTGGCATGGCAGGTAGAGGCCCAGGGGAGACAACTCTATCATCTTCCCCCTCCTCTTCTGCTTCTGACTCAGTTATCAATACTAGCATTCATATCAATATCATTGCTGTTATCTACAGTTGCTGGGGTGCTAGGTTCCTCTGAACCACCATCCAGACTTTGGTTTGCTAACAACCTTTCTATTAGCTCCATTTTCTTGCCCTTAGTCAGGTGGTTCTTATGCTTACAGAGAACTCTTAAACAATCAGCAGTTTTTGTAGCAAGGGACTCTTGACTATAACTTTGCATAGTTGACAGGATTAGAAAATAACTTCTTTAGTGCTAAGCTTTGTGGTTAGTTGCACTAAGGTATCTATAAGCACACTAAAATGTATACTCAGTACAAATCCCACCGCTGTACACCAGTGTTATGCAGAAACCTGTGCAGTTCCCTTAGGGACCACTGCAAAAGATTTAGGACTACAGGTGGTTGGCAGTAAACCCAATTGGTAGCAGTCTGTACCACCCAGATTTACCTGGTAGCTGTGACTGAGCAGTCTGACTTCTCTCAAGATGAGTTAGGCAGTATATAGAGTATACACAATAGGTACAGAGACACAGTAGTACAAGCAAACACTGATATGATTAAATATAATTCTATACTTTTACACCAAAGCTGTGGTCAATGTTTGCTTGTACTACTGTGTCTCTGTACCTATTGTGTATACTCTATATACTGCCTAACTCATCTTGAGAGAAGTCTGACCGCTCAGCCACAGCTACCACAGCTGCGCCTGTTTCAATAAGGTAAGCCCCGCAGCTTCGAGGTATCTATTTGAATGTTATCACTGCTGGTTTTGCTTGCTGGTCTCATGTATGTGACTCTATGATATATTGGTTTGCATTGCACGCCTCCATGCATGATTGCTACTGTTATGTAATCTCTTCAAAGCATGTGAATCCATGAAAGATCCAATGCTGGAGAAGGGAATAGTTTCTTACCTGCAACTCCATTTCTCCAGCGTTGGTATCTTTCAGGAATGTGAGGACTGTATGTCCATGACGGCGAAAGCCTTGAAGGAGCGTAAGGGGAAACTTGAAAGAGGTAAGACTCTTAAAACTTCTACCTCGCCGTCACAGTTAACATTCTCGTTCAAGGTCTCGAAGCGGTTCCCATCAGTCTTCGAGATCGAAACACTCTAAGAAGAGGCGTCGGAGATCTCCCTCTTCTTCGTCGTCTTCTGTCTCCCCGGAAAGAGTCACCTGCCCCACGAAACACAGCTCCCCAGCTAAGTGGGAGGAATTCTGTAAGAAAATGCTTAGCGTCTTCGAGAAAGCGGCCTCAACCCCCTTGGAGACGGCTAAAGGTGATACCCTGGGTGAAAGACCCGAAAAATCAAAACGGTGCGAGTCGTTGCACCCGGCGAAAGAAACTACCCGAGAGCGTCTTGAACCCTCGAGTAAACGCAGTAAATCCACATCATTGACGCCATCGTCGAAGGTTTCTTCAACTCATAAATCTGCGTCATCGACGCCTTTGTCGAAGAGTCCGTCGACGCATAAATCGGTTGCATCGACACAGTCTTCGACGCCTATGTCGACGCTGATAAAAGACAGACCTGTCACTACATCTCAGACACTAGAGGCGTCGCGGACCTCGACCATTACCTCGAGGATGCCGTTGACAACCTTGACGACTCCGAGTAGGATTCCGATCCTCTCGAATACTTCGAGGCCTCTTCTAACTTTTTCGACGCCCTTTTCAGGTTTGTCGAAGCCTTTGACTTCCACGTCGACAACTTCGACGTTTTCTCTACCGGTGACAACCAATTTGGCCCCCTCTGCTCTAGAAATGGGTTTTAAACCATGCCCTAGGTCTGATTACTTTAGAGCTTTGTCCTCTATATATGAGTTGGGGAAGGATTCTGACCATGAGAGACCTTTTGGTTTACAGAGGACCACAACACCTATACCAGAGGAATTTATCTCTGAAGGGGACAGGCTAAAAGATCTTCAAGACTCTTTACATGAAGCAAGTGGTTTAGATACTTCTCCAGAAGTAGAGTTTGCTAAACCAGACCCTGGGGAGCCTGCTGAGACCCCTTATAGGGTTCTGATGGCAAGACTAATAGAATTCAGGGGGTGGTCTACACCTACACCTTCTTTTCAGCAGGATGACCTTACTGACATTTTAGTTAAAGGTCCACCGGAATACCCTGTTGTTCCTTTTCATACTGCTCTGCAAAGAAAGATCCCTTCTAATTGGGAAACCCCTGAAGTTATCCCTGCAGTTAACAATTAACCATCCGCCAAATACTAAACAACCAACTCCAGAGAGTTTGGTTGTACAAGCAGCAATTTCATCAAATAGAATATCTGCATACCCAACTATTCTACAGGACAGGGACGATAAAAGGTTTGATGCTATGTCAAAAAAAGTATTTTCGGCATGTAGCATGGTGCTTAAATCTATTAACGCCACTTGCACGCTTGCAAGATTCAGCCATACACTTTGGGAGTGTGCTTCATCTGCGGCTGACTGTCTCCCGGAAGGAGAGAAAAGGGAAGCATTTTTAAACATCAAAGATGGGAAAGATGCACTGTGCGAGTCCCTTCAAACTGGCATTGATTCTGCTGACAGTATCAGCAGGGCCATGGCGGCAGGTACCACAATCCGCAGATTTGCGTGGTTGCTGAAGTCTGGTTTTGCCCCAGATGTACAAGCCAGACTTTTGAGCATGCCCTTTGACGGCACTTGTTTATTTGGTAAGAAGGCTGTTGACAGCCTGGAGAAGTTACAAACATCCAAGGCAGCAGCAAAATCTCTTGGGGCTGCAATCCGACAGACTCCGAATTGCCCCTCAGGGATCTCCTGGAGGAGTATGTTCTTTCGTTGTTACTCCGCATTCGGAAAAGGCAGAGGACCGCCAGCTCAAAGGGGCCAGAAACGATTCACCCGTGGTGGACGGGGAAAAGGTACAAAAACTGCAGCAGCAGGTGCCGTTTTATCCTCGGCATCTGCGTCAACCGCTTCTAAACCCCTCTGAGGTCTCCCCTCACAAGCCACCAGTAGGGGGCAGGTTAACTCAACATCTGGCAGAATGGCAGGCTATTACGTCAGATGCTTGGGCATTGGAAACAGTTGCCCAAGGTTACTGATTGCCCTTCCTACACACCCCTCAGAGTCATCCACCGGGGAACAACTCTTTGAAGTTTCCAGACCTGCTCCTTATGCAGGAGATTGTAGACCTGCTAGAGAAAGGTGCCATAGAACCGGTACCTGTAGCGGAGAGGAACAAGGGTTGGTATTCTCCCTACTTTCTAGTACCAAAGAAGGACGGAGGACTGAGACCCATCTTTGACTTGAGGGAATTGAAAACATTTCTCAGGAAATACAAATTGAAGATGGTAACCCTTTCTCAGATCCTCCAGCTTTAGGACTGGTTGGTATCTCTAGACCTTCAGGATGCTTATTTCCATGTGCCAGTCCATCTCAAACACAGGAAATACCTGAGATGCACAATTGGCAACTCTCACTGTCAATTTCGAGTTCTGCCATTTGGGCCGACCTCCGTCCCGAGGGTCTTCACCAAGCTAATTTCTGTAGTGGCTGCAAGTCTAAGGAGGGAAGGGATCCACATCTACCCCTACCTAGACCACTGGTTGATCAGAGCAGTATCTTCGGAACAAGCTCAGATCCAGCTAGATTATGTCTGCCACTTCCTTCACAAGCTGGGCTTCTCCCTCAACTTGAAGTCTCAGATGATACCATCACAGAGACTCCAGTTCATTGGAGCAGTCCTGGACACTTCCCTGGGGAAAGCCTCGCCACCAGAGGTGAGGGCTCAAGATATTCTACAGATGGTCACCAAGTTTCAAAATGCCCAACGTCTACCAGCCTTCGACTTTTTGAGGTTGCTAGGCTTCATGGCATCCTGCATCTTCCTAGTGCCATAGCTCGTCTGAGAATGAGATCCCCCCAGTGGGCAGTAAGAACCCAATGGTCGCAATTCTCAGGAAGAATGTCAGATATCCTTCAAGTCCCGGACAGAGTGGCTTGAGACCTTCAGTGGTGGGCCTGTCGGGAGAACATCTTGAAAGGAGAACACTTTTGGCAACCATGGCAGGAAATAACAGTAGTCACGGATGCCTCACTAACAGGGTGGGGAGCCCATGCCAACGACTTGACCATCAGCGGTCGTTGGTCTCCATCGGAGTCCAGACTACACATCAACCTGTTGGAGCTGAGAGCAATCAGACTAGTGCTGAAGGCTTCTCTGCCATCTGTACAGGGGAAAAATGTCCTAATAATGATGGACAACACAGTGGCCATGCACTACCTCAACAAAAGAGAAGACGTAGGATCACTGCCACTGTGCAAAGAGGTGATGCAGCTCTGGTTTTGGGCAATTTAAGAAGGAATCTCTATCGGCAATTCACTTAGCCGGAGAGAAGGACTTGACAGCGGATGCTCTGAGCAGGCAGAGCACAGTCTCCCACGAGTGGGAGCTAGCTCAGGAAGTCCTTCAAGAGATCTTCGCCCTTTGGGGAACCCCTCAAGTGGATCTGTTCGCCACCAGTATCAACAGGAAGTGCGATCAGTTTTGTTCAAGGGAATTTCCCCCGAGAGGAGCTCTAGGGGACGCGTTCGTAGTAGACTGGGTGTTTCCACTTCTATACGTGTCTCCTCCAGTCCCTGTTATTCCTCAGATGATCAGGAGGTTGAGGAGATTCCGGAAGACTGTGATCCTAATTGACCCGGATTGGGCCAGGAGAGCGTGGTACCCGGACCTTCTGGACATGTCCATCTGCCCTCCGATTCGTCTTCCGCAAAGAGAGGATCTTCTCTCGCAGAAGGGAGGTCAGGTTCTCCATCCAGACATCAGAACCCTCAACCTTCACGCTTGGTTTCTGAAAGGTTGAGATACAAGGATTGGGACCTCCCGGATGACGTCATGGAGGTGTTGCTTTCAGCTAGAAGGCCAGCAACAAAGACTTTATACAGCTGCCGTTGGAACAGATTTTGCAGCTGGTTTAGAGAAAAGAATATCAAACCCTTTTCATGCAGTACACCAATGGTGTTATCTTTTTTTGCTCTATTTGGCGAATTCAGGTCTTCAAGTTGGTACGGTCAAGGGCTAACGCGCAGCGCTGTCAGTCTTTAAGCGCACTCCGGAGGAGCCATCGTATTTCAAATAATCCAATTTCTGAAAGGGTTAACTAATGTCTATCCCCCAAGGCCGTTGGAAGTTCCCTTGTGGGACTTAAATCTAGTCTTACATTTTCTGATGGGTACTCCTTTTGAATCACTTCATTCTTGTTCATTAAGATTTCTCACCCTTAAAACAGTCTTCCTAGTGGCTCTAACATCTGCCAGAAGAGTGAGCGAGTTACAAGCTCTATCTTGCAAACCTCTTCATACAATTTTTCACAAAGACAAAGTTGTTTTACAAGTGAAACCTAATTTCCTCCCAAAGGTGGTCTCTGAGTTCCACATCACTTCGAAAATAACCTTACCTTCATTCTATCCTCCTCCCCATCCAGGAAAAGAGGAAGAGAGGCTGCATAGGCTGGATCCAAGGCGTGCCTTGAGTTTTTATATCAAAATACTTGCTAGAATAAGGCAAGCAGACCAACTGTTTGTGGGTTATGCAGGACACAAATTAGGATTGGCAATCACAAAACAGACCATTTCAAGATGGATTATTTTAGCCATTCTAGAATGCTACAAATTGGCAGGGAAAGAGCCCCTTCAACACCTTAGGGCTCATTCAACCAGGGGTATCGCAGCCTCTTCGGCTCTCCAAAGAGGGGTACCGATTCGGGACATATGTGCGGCTGCCACATGGTCGTCCGCACATACCTTTACAAAATTCTATAGTCTTGATTTCTCCTCTAGTCAGGAGACAAGATTTGGCAAGGCTGTTACATTCTGTTCATTCTTAAAGGGGAATATTAGAATAATAAGGTTGCTGACCGTAATTCCTCTGTTACCAGCTCCGCTGAGGTTCTGCTTCTAGAGGCTAATTTGGCTAATAGTATGTCTCAGAAACATCCTAGGCCACACAGTACCGGCTCTGCCGAGGTTCCTTGTGGCAAGGCTAAAGTCAAGGCCCCTGACCCGTCTGTGGAGACTCCTGCCTCACTCACACATGTGACGCAGTTCTCCTCAGATGCTGACAAAATGGCGCCCGTTCCCGCGTGAACTACGGCAGCCATCGGTCGAGCGTGTTTTCAGGTGAACATCGACTTCCTGATGTGAATCCTTTTCGTCCAGTTTATGACTGGAATGCTTGGATGCCATTACTGCACACGGTCTTGCTGCCTGCCGTCCCCTCTAATAAGTTTCCTCTGTTCTCCAGCATGTGGTCTGGCATGGATTCACATGCTCATGAATATTCCCCGTCGTCAGGCTGGGAATACTCGGTAAAGAAAAAATCAGTATCAGTTTTGTTTCTGATCTGTCTTTCGTAGTAGTAACCAATCACTGATCTCTGCGTCATACTGACCACAGCCAATGACTGCCCTCTACCTACGCCCCGCCTCTGGCAGCCATCTTCTGATTTTTACCGCACGTTCAAGTGTTGGGATCCTCGTGCTATTGCTCTCGAGCGTTAGTGCTATTTTTCACATTTTTTCTCAGAAAAATTTCTCTTTTTTCGGTCAAAAGAGCATCAAGCTCCACCGTTTCTTCATCCGATCAACGGGGACCCGTGTCGGATTTGTCTACGCCCCTCAAGGGTGAAGATTTCGTCAAGCCACGCTTTTGGAGGACACCAGAAGTTTCTCGGGCCCATCTCGAACATGGCCCAGGAGAAGGGAAGCTCGACGCCTGGAAAGCTGTTCAGGGTCTGCCCTCGATGCCAGCTTCAGAATGTCTTTAAGGAGGATGAACACTCCCTTTGCCTTTACTGCCTACATGAGGACAAGACGCACGTGGAGAAGGACTGTGCGTTTTGCGGCAATAGGTCGGAGCGGACCATGAAGGACCGCAATCAACGTCTCGCCAACTGGCTGGAAGGAAAGAGCCCGTCAGGCGAGAAGAAGTCGTCCGAGCGGTCTTCTAAGACCTTTGAGGGCGCCCCGGCGATGGGGGTCCAACAGTACAGGCGCCAGGCAGGGCGCATCCTCCCCGGCGCCATCAACCACGAGCCAACGCTCTGGCTCGGGTAAGAGGAAGGCCGAGCACCCGGCGAAGCTCCTGGAGAGACCCCAGTCGTGCCCTAAGGCCCCATCGGAGGGGGAGCGAGGTGGTGACCCTCCCCCCCCAAGGCGGTGAGCACACCTAAGGTGGTGAAAGCCTTGATCCATCCGGCCAAGGCCTCTAGCGAGACAGTCGCGGTGGCCCTGGCTCAGCCTGTGGAGGCTACACCAGTGGTGGCGACCCCGGGGCCCAGAATCTCCCTGCCACCGCGGAGGGAGTCCTCTTTCGTGCCCATCGACAGGACCCCCGTGAAACCTCCGACGGAGAAGAAAAAGGGGGGGCAGGAGGTCGTCGTGGACTCGGCCTCAGCCTCTGAGGAGGAGCTGATCGAAGTCTTAGGCCACGGCTCTGGCGTGGAAGAAGGCCATCCTGTCGGGAGGGACCCCGACGTGGAAGACGACGAGGGTGTCGAGGATGCCGATGGGGCTCCTGATCGCCCGTCGGATCTCCCTCAACCAGTGCCGCAAGACAACTCGGCGGCCATTTTGTTGGCTATACAGTCCTTATGCTCGGAGATAAGGACGAGACTGCCGTTACCACCAACGGAGGAACCGCTCCGGACGGGGGACCCGGAGCCAGGCCCTTCTGGGAGCCCTCCCCCTAAGAGAAGAAGGATTCACCCTCCACCTCCTTTTCAGCCATCGCGCCCTGTTCAGCCCTCCTCCCCGTCCACGACACGTGGGGATGATACGGGGACTGACATGGCCGCGACGGGTACAGACGACGAGGTTTACGACGAGGATCTCCCGTCGTCACCTCCCACCCGGGCTTCCCTGCCCGACGAGATTGGATCGTTTCACTCCATGATCGCCAGGGCATCCGAGCTTTTCCAGCTCTGCCCGGAAGAGAAGAAGGAAGGTTTCCTTTATCAACGGCGCGAGACCAAGAGGAAGACTGTCCTCGCTGTACCTCTACTAAGACGATATTTGGGATGAGGGCCTCGCCCTCCTCAAGAACCCATCCACGACGCCGGCTAGAAGGGATCTGTACGAGAAAAAGTACCGGGTCCCGGACGCGGCCCCCTTGTGTCTTCGGGCACAGCCGACCCCGGACTCGGTCGTCTCCGCGACGGCCAGGAAGAAAGCCGAGGGTGGGGGCGCGGCCTCTACATCAACCTCCCCGCCGGACGGCGAGGGAAAGAAATTAGACACGATGGGACGCAGAGTCATCTCGTCGGCAGCGACGACGATTAAGGCGGCCAACGCCTTGGCTATCGTAGCCCGCTACCACAGAGAGTTGTGGTACAAACTGGCCCCCCTGCTGGACTTCCTACCAGACGACAAGAGGGCGGAAGCCCTAGAGATCTTGCAGGAAGGAGAGGTGCGTCGGACCATGACATTACGATTGCGACGGACATCGCTGACACTGGATTTCGCCAGTTGGGCAACGGCGTGTGCCTTAGGCGCCGTGGATGGCTCAAGGCTACTGACTTCCATCAGGACGTGCAGACCAGAGTCTTGGACATGCCGTTCGACGGAAACAACCTGTTTGGGAAAACAGTGGACGATTCCCTTCAAGCCATCAAGGCGGAGACGGCCCGGGCTCTTGGGGTTCTCCAGCAACGGCGGCCGCCCTTTCGGAGCGGCGGAGGCCAGCAGGGTGCCTCCAAAGGTTCCAGCAGCGGATTTTCCACCTACCGTCAAGCGGCCCGTTCGTCGTCACAGGAAGCTTACAGGGGACGAGGCAAGTCAGACGGACCCCGCCGTCGTCGCCAAGGAGGACAAGGCGGCAAAGCCTCGTCGAAGCAGGACTGAACCGGCCGTGGGGTCGGGCCCCCACCGAAGCACCCTGGTGGGGGGCCGGCTGGCGAGCTTCGTCAGCGTGTGGGAGTCCATCTCCACCGACCGTTGGGTGCTGGACGCCCTAGCTCAGGGTCACGCGCTCGAGTTTCTAAAGAGGTGCCCGCGCGTCCCCCCTGTGGCCAGGAAAGAACATCACGTCCCTCAACTTTTCTTGGAGGTAAAGGCGATGCTCAAGAAGGGCGCCATCGAGCTCGTCCCAAAGAGGCTTCGGGGCTCCGGAGTTTACTCAAGATACTTCCTTGTGAAGAAGAAGACGGGAGGATTGTGTCCCATCCTGGACCTACGACGACTGAACAAATTCATCAAGGCACAGAAGTTCCGGATGGTCACCCTCCAACACGTCCTGGGACAACTGGAGGAGGGCGATTTCCTGTCGTCGTTGGATTTGGAGGATGCCTACTTCCATATTCCCATCCTAAAGGGACACCAAAGGTTTCTCAGGTTCGTGGTCCAAGGCAGTCACTACCAGTTCAGAGCCCTTCCCTTCGGATTGAGGTCGGCACCCAGGGTGTTCACCAAGTGCCTCGCACCGGTGGCGGCGCAGCTGCGCCTAGAGGGGATCCACGTCTACCCCTACCTGGACGACTGGCTCATCCGAGCAAAGATGAAGGAGCTCGCCGTGGAGCACACGGCAAGGACCGTCCAACTACTCACGGACCTGAGATTCTCCATACACTATGCCAAGTCCCACCTGGTGCCCGCGCAAGACGCTCTGTTTCTGGGAGCGAAGCTCGACACAGTGTCGCTTCTGGCCTCTCCGTCGGAGGAAAGGACGAGGGCCATCTTGGGCAAGGTGCAGCGGATGCTGGTTGCAGACGCGGCCAGGGTGAGGTCCATCAAGTCCCTCCTCGAATGATGTCTTCTTGCATTTATCTCATCCGCCTGTGCAGGCTCCGGATGCGCCCGTTGCAGGAATTCCTGGATGCGCGCTGGATCCAGACGACGGGCAGCTTCGAGGAGAGGATCACACTCGACAAGAGTTTCCGACGAGCGATCCGGTGGTGGGGCACCCGCGCGCATCTGACGGCGGGCATGGACTTCCAGACCCCCAGCCACCAGGAGACAGTGACCACGGATGCCTCCCTGGAAGGGTGGGGAGCGCACACCGAAAATCTGCACGCGAGAGGCCTTTGGCTTCCGACGGAGAAGTCCCTCCATATCAACGTCCTGGAGCTCCGTGCAGTGTTTTGGGTCCTCAGGTCCTTTCTTCCGTCCCTCAAGGGCAAGGTGGTGAGGATCTTCACCGACAACACCGCCACCATGTTCTACATCAGGAATCAAGGCGGTACCAGATCCCCAGCCCTGTCCAAGGAGGCGCAGGATCTGTGGCATTGGGCCGTCGCCCAAGGGATGTTTCTGGTGCCGTTTCATCTGGCAGGGATAAAAAACAACATCGCCGACTCGCTCAGCAGAGAGCTGCGCTCGTGCCACGAGTGGGAACTACGACAGGATCTAGTGGACCGCCTCTTCCGACGGTGGGGCACTCCCCAGATTGATCTGTTCGCGACAGCGACGAACTCCAAGTGCCGGAGGTTCGCCAGCAGGTTTCCCCAGCCGAGGAGCATGGGCGATGCTTTCTCGTTCCCCTGGGAGGGCCTGTTTCTATACGCGTTCCCACCATTGCCATTGCTGATCCGGCTCATCAACCAGCTCAAGAGGTCACGGTGCAGGATGATCCTCGTCGCACCTGCGTGGCCGAGGCAGATATGGTTCCCGGACCTTCTGGGCTTGTCAGCGTCCCCGTCAATCAAGCTGCCAGCGGACGCGGATCTTCTCTCCAGGGAAGGAGGCGCCATCCTCCATCACGACCAGAAGTCGCTGAACTTGCAGGTTCTGGCTCCTGCAGCGTTAGAGTTTGGAGGATACGACATACCGGCCGACTGCAGAGAGGTTCTTGCAAAGGCCAGGGCGTCCTCAACTCTTAAATGCTATGGACACAAATGGAAGAGGTTCTCTGTCTGGTGCCACGCACAGAAGATTAACCCTCAACGGATTACGGCTCCCCAGGTACTGCCGTACCTTCTGACGCTGGCCAAGGCTGGGCTGGCGCACGCGTCCATCAAGATTCATCTTGCTGCGATCTCCCGATACACCAGAACCACGGGGTGGACGTCTTTGTGGTCTCATCGTCTGGTGAAAGAATTCATGAAGGGACTGTTCAGATCGTTCCCGCCGGTGAAGGCTCCGGCCCCGGCGTGGGAGCTCAACGTGGTGCTGACCAAGCTCATGGGACCTCCGTTCGAGCTCTGCACTCGGCTCCGTTGAAGTTCTTGTCGTGGAAAACAGCGTTTCTTGTGACCATCACCTCCGCACAAAGAGTGGGAGAGATCCAGGCCCTTTCCTGCAAGCCCCCGTACTTGACTTTTCACGACACGAGGGTAGTGCTCACGACGCACCCCTCCTTCATGCCCAAGGTGCCGTCGGACTTCTACCTCAACGAACCCTTGGTGTTGCCTGTTTTCTTCCCGTTGCCTTCGTCCCGGCCGAAAGGACTTTGCACTCGCTGGATGTGGCTAGAGCGCTGAAGTTTTACGTGGACCGTACGAAGTGTTTTCGGAAGACGTCACAACTTTTTGTGAACTTTGGACCTGTCAATCAGGGGAAGGCTCTCTCAAAGGCCTCCATTTCCAGATGGCTCCCCGGCTGTATCATGTACTGTCATCGGTTGGCAAACCGACCGCTGCCTGGCCGTCCGAGAGCCCATTCCACCAGAGCGATCGCAGCTACCACGGCGTTCCTTTCTGGTGTGCCCCTGCTGGACATATGTAGCGCTGCTACGTGGAGGTCGACGCACACCTTCACGAAATTCTACTGCGTCGATCGGGATTCCAGGGAGGAGTCCAGGGTCGGCCAAGCAGTGCTGCGCATCCTGTTCGCCTAAGGTGAGCCTGGTGAGGAGGTAAGAATTGCTTAATGTTGAGTTTGATGTAATGCTTAATGTTGAGCCTTTGCCACCTCCCGTGGTTGTGCATGTGTGTACTGCTATGTATTCTTTATTCATGAGCATGTGAATCCATGCCAGACCCCATGCTGGAGAAGGAACAAGTTACTTACCTGTAACTGTTGTTCTCCAGCATGGGTCTGGCATGGATTCACATGCGAACCCTCCCGCCTACCCCTCTGCGGCTCTTCACTTGGTCATACTGCCGCTTCACGTGCTACCAAATCTGAAGATGGCTGCCAGAGGCGGGACTTAGGTAGAGGACAGTCATTGGCTGTGGTCAGTATGACGCAGAGATCAGTGATTGGTTACTACTACGAAAGACAGATCAGAAACGAAACTGATACTGATTTTTTCTTTACCGAGGATTCCCAGCCTGACGACGGGGAATATTCATGAGCATGTGAATCCATGCCAGACTCATGCTGGAGAACAACAGTTACAGGTAAGTAACTTGTTCCTTATTGCTTAAAGGTCTCAGACCTGGCGATAGAAAAGGACTGATGAGCGATGCGCTGGGCCGAGCTAAGGAGGGCGGGGTTACGGCCAAGTGCGGTACTCCGCGTAAAAAGAGGACGACACATTTTTGAAAAATGTGATGCTTTTTACAAAAGTGCTCCAGTCGCGTCCTACAGGGCGGAATGTCCGATAAGTATGGGGGAAAGGGGACAATGGACTAGGAGTAAGGTAGTCACTACGGTGAGTAACTTTATTATTCCCAATACCCTTCACTTCCCTTGCATTTAACTTTCACCCTCTGTTCTCCTTTTGCTTCATCCATTAACCCTTAACGCAATGCTCTTTCTTTACCCCCTCACTCACTTCCTTTGTCCATATGTGTCAATCACCGATTCCTTGACCGCCAACTCCTTCAATTTCCTATCATACCAAGGCCATTCCTTGCCTCCCACCACAGTTGGCATGTAGACGGTAGACCACCTTATTTGCCATTCACCCCATGAGACACATGGTAAGGGACGCAGTCTGCACTTTAACAATGCAGAGCTAACAATGCGATGGCTTTCGCATACTGAATTCATAGAGCAAGAGGAGACTGCAAGGGGAGTCTGCAAGCCCTGCCACTCTGCTGTTGTGCCCACCACCAGTTTCACTGGTCTTCCTCAGCAAAGGACAGAGGTAGATAAGGACCTCACTTGTTTGAGCTTGTTCAGGCCTGATGTGACAAGGGGCCAGACCCACTATCGGCATTTCACCTCCAAAGTATCTGCTACACAACTACTCACCAACAGACATCACCATGTGTCTCCTCCCTCCACAGCCCATCCCTACCGTTGCTAGCGTCCAGACGTGCAAGCGCCCTGGGCAACGCCGGCAAGCTGCCCTATGGAATCGCTTCACTGTCACCCTTTCCCCCATCAAATACCTACGGATCACATGCACCCGCCCCCTCCTGCTGATCAATGCTCACTCGCAGTCACTCATGCCACTGAGATCGCTGACCTCATCTCGTACAACAACCTTGACGCCATCCTCATCACAGAAAAATGGTTTAACCTGCCCCTCACCCCAACCCATGCTTTCAACATCATCCTACACCCGGCTACTGCATCCAACATGCCGAATGGAAAGAAAGGGCAGGATGCCGAGTGGCAGTGATTCACAGGGGTGATTATCCATGCACCATCATCCCCTCTCCCAGAACATACTTGTTCAAATCACTTGCCTGCCAGTCCCCTTTATCTCACACAGAATCCATCACCTTCCACCTCCTCTACAGACCACCTCACAGGAGTCCCTCTTTCATCAACGTCAACTCCATTTACTCTCCTCTGCCAAATTTGCGCACACTAATTTCTCTCTCTGTTATTTTAATGTTGCTGAGTCTCCTGCCGACAGCCACATTAGAAGCACAGTATTTGGACTTACTGGACCCCTGGACCTTCAGAATATAGTGCTTGCCCCAACAGACAACAAAGGCAGCACCCTAAACCTAGTCTTTAACTCTCCCCTGCCCCCCCATCACCTGTGCACCCTTCCCACTCAACTGGGCTGACAACTCTGCTATCTTATTGCCAATCACCCATTCGATCACGTCCCACAAAGATCAGTCTAAACGCGCATAACTCGGCTTTGCATCAATCCCTACCCAGTCAATAAGCTAGAAGGAAACTTTGTGCGCTTCCGCATCACAGGCAATGCCTCATCCTGCGAGAATTATTCATCACCTCTCCTATGAAAAACAGCCGTACTAAAACCAAATTATCCACCCCCTGGTACATGCAAAAGGGTGCCTACCTGAAATTCTCAACCAACCCTAGAGAAACGGTGGCAAGAAAACTGTAACCCTGAAGGTCTCACCAACCTCAAATCTCTCAGCACCAACTGTATGCTTCTGATTACCAAAGCCAAAGCTGCTAACTACTCCACCAATATTGTGGCAGCCTCTAACAGAAACCAATCCCTCTTCGAGTATTAAAACATTTGACCAAACCCTTACCTGACCTGTGGTGCCATACACTCAGGAAAAATTTGGCAGAATCAAAGACATTGTAAGTGAAAAAATGGGCAAAATCTGACATTATTAAATCAACGTCCCACAACGTTATCCCCCCTTCCCTCTTTTCTACCCCAGGACACACACTGGCCCTCTAGATCGAATTCTCTCATTTCTCTTCCCAGACCTCCTAAAAATGCCCGCCTCCCTCAACCCTAGCAAGTCGGCCTCCATCATCTGACATTTAACTGACTCATTCCTTAGCACACTGCTCAGCATTACTGATGTCTCCATCATTGAAGGATCATTCCCAGACCCTCAAGAGTGATCTCATGCGACCTATTTTGAAAAAACAACCATAGAACCAGATGGCCTCACCAACTACTGGCCTATCACGAACTTCCCGTTTATCTGCAATATCTTGGAGAAAGTAGGAGCAGCACAGCTACTCATCAGAATCGAAAAACGACACCTCCTAAACGACTATGAGTCGGGGTTCTGCCCCAAGTGTAGCATGGGGACAACCGCCATCCAGGTGGTGGATGATGCCCTCTGAATCATGGATAAGTACGAATCATGCCTCCTTGACTCCTCGGCTGGATTCAGCATCATCAATCACTGCCTCCTCTTCTCCCTCCTCGCCTACAGGACGGCATTCACTGGCACAGTCCTGAATTGGTTTACCTCCTACCTCCCGTTCAACACCAGGCCATCCAGATGAACATGTTGCATTCTATCCACCTCCAATCTCCAGCAAAGTTCTCCAACGCTCCATCCTGCCACTAATCCTTGTTAACCTTGGCATTGAGATTCTGGGCACCCTCCCCAAAGATCCCGATATAGCCTTCTACCAATAAACAGAGAATACTCCACTGTACCAGTCAACTCTGCGATTACCTAGCCATTATCCAGTCCTGGATGTCGACTGCCTACTGCAAACCTAACCCCAAGACTGAAATCGGCCTCATTAGTCCGCCTGCTAAAAGTGCGTCCAACAATGGCACAGTGATATGTGCCTAGAAGGATTTGATCCGCAACTCTGATTGTCAATTCCTTAGGCTTCACATCAACAATGGCCTGTCCTTCCAGAACCACATAGCCAAGAAGGCCCAAACGGCCAGGCTCAAAATCTACACTCTACAATATCAAACCCATTATCCCACTGCAGGAATTATGGACTGTAATGCAGGCTCTTGTGGTCTTGCACATGGATAACGGAATCACCCTCCTGACGGGGCTCTCAGCTGCTCTCTTGGCTTCCATAAGAGCAGTCCAATACGCTGCAGCACACTTTATGACGGGTGCATGGGAATTTGAACAAATCCCCCCTGTCCTATGCAAATTACACTGGCCTCCTCTCCAGGGATGACACTATTCAAGAGGTGACTAAGCTCCACATATCTTGTTGCACACGTTCCTCGCACAGCACATCTTCCAACGGGCTCGAGTCAAATGTCCGCAAAGAGGCACTAGCAAACAATCCTCTTGCCATGCCCCCACCCTTTGGAATTCGATACCAGTATTGGCTCAGAATGTCCCCACAATTTTCCAATTCAACTAAGCTTTCAAAATGTGGCTTTTACAACAATACCTGACCATTGACTAATCCCAGTGGGCTCACAGACAGACGCAGACACCTCAACTCACAGTACTGTGCTACTATTATAAGACTTCAGCTGAAACGCTAGCTACCCACACCCTGCACAGCGCTCTACTGCTCTCAAGCTATGCCGGCACTTTAAACAATAAAATAATAAAATACCCGAGAGAGGAGTGATAGAGGTGGTAATGTAGAAGTGAGTAAGGGTGACCTATTTATTTTTTCATGCAAGAAAGGCCGTATGTGTGCACTTGTGTGTTTTAGGCTGCACGACTGTGATTATGTATGCAACGTGTTTACAGCTGGGTAAAGTTCATGTGGAAGGATGTACATGTGTCTCCATGCACTGCACCTAGACTGGCGCATTCCCACTTCCCCATGTTGTAACTCCCGACCTTTGTTACCTCATATGTGACCCTCATCGACATGTCCAGCGCTTGCTGGTATCGTAGCTAGGTTTGCGTTATATCAAATGACAAGACAAATACTGTGTATATTATGTATGCGTCTTTTGTTATTGACATAAGAATGTTCTGGAGAAGACAGTGAAAAATTGTCACAGGCTCACTTTGTAGTTTACTAATAAGTAATACCTGAGTTTTACATATTTCTGTGTTTGGCAACTGTGCCTAAACGTCAGCACCATAAGAAATCCAACAGCCGTTACTATAACCATCATATAGTGAGATCCATTTGCTTTAAACTCTTTTGTGATTAACTTATCAGTGATGAAATTCACCTCAGCATAGTGGAAGAATTCTCTCAAGGTGAAACCAAAGGTAAGCGTTCCTACGTTGGGAACACTTCCTCAGCTACAAGGAATTGTGCTCAGCTGCTGCGGATTGTACCAGACCAATTGTAAATGAGCTGCAGTATTGCCAACATCACCATCCATGGTCAGTGAAGCTGCCATTCAAATGCACATGTTTTATGGACATGCCCCTGCCCTCATTCATTAAAGAACCCAGGTGTGAGGGCCACCCAGGCACATTTGCAGTATTGTTGAAATCCATACAACAGGCTCACTCCTTCTACACAAAATCCAATCTGACCTATCAGCACTCTCAACTTTATTTATTTGTTTTTCTTTTTTTTTTAATCGATATTGCAGCAGCTAGTCTTTCAGACAGTGCTGCGAGACTGGCAGACATTTTCCTCTTTCCCGCTTTCCAAGCCCGTCCCATGCATTAAATAGTTTATACCATCGGGAGAGGAGAGTTGAAGGTTGATGCAAGTGGGTATGTAGGAGGTTGGAGAAATTGATTTCATCTCGAGGGGAAAGGTGGCAATTGGAAAGGGAAAAAACTAAGGAGGTTGGAACAGTGACACATCTAGAGAGAGAGAGTACTCGGGAGGTGGAAGGAGAGGTTACAGCCTCTGTGGGTAGAGGACAGAAGAATATAGTGACAGTGAGAGGAGAACCAGTAACCCTACTAGCCACAGATAGACCAGGGAGGTTTCAGCAGACCGGGTCAGTCCAGGACATTCTTTAGACGAAGGTGGCAAGTACAAAACAGTCCAACTAAGAAATTAATGGCTAGCGACTTGGAAGAACCTGCAACGTCCTGGTCACTGTATGGTAGAGTCCACGGACGAGTTTATGGAACCTGCAAAACCAAAGACTAAGATCAGGCTAAATAAATGGACTGTGGATTAGGCAAAATAAGTGCCAAAACCAGGAGCTTTGTGCATTTTGATTTGGAGACTTTGACTAGCACATCATGCAAGAGTTTCCTTAATTTCTACCTTAGGAGAGAACTAGAACATTGCCCTTGTGCTAAACAAACATTCTTTAGCTATTCACTTTACTTCTCGCCCCTAAAGCCACCCTACAGATACTCCCAGTTTGCACTTCTACCTGAACCTCCATATTTTTTGCTACACCTGATGCTTGTGTTGTGCATCCACTTTGCGCTCTTCATGACAGTTGATATACAATTTAGCTTCCCTGCTTTTTTGTGGAATGCCCTGTCAAATGCCCTTGCAGGGGTTTGTTGGCTAAGTCATGGCACAATTTAATAAGGCTTCAATCCCTCTAGCATAGTTCTTGCTTTGAGAAGGCTAGTACCATAGCTTATCGGCAAAAGGCGACAACCAGCTAACCCCCTTCCTAAAAGGCACTATGTTCTCCATCTACTTTCTAAGCACTCTCCTTGCATCCAGGGCATGCAAGGCACTACCTGCTGGCACTTAAGTTTTTCTAAAAATGGGAAGATGGCTGAATCGCTGCAAAATGCATAAAATGGCTCAAGGGAAACCCAATCTTTCAGCCAGAACACTTGGCTACACCACTAATAGCGACTCGATTAATTTTGAAAGGAAAGTCTTACAATTGAGACTGAACGTGTTACTAAAAAAACTGCAATTTGGCATATAGACAACACATCACTAATCAGAGCCTTAACCTTTCCTCCTAATGAACCTCATAATACGGTGCAGCGAAATACGTGTCGAGGACAAATCAGGACATTAGAGGATATCTAATAACATTCAGGATGCTATCATTTTAGGATATCACAACAGAATTGATTGTGGCATACCGAATAACTAAGAATTATTGTTCTGTTCTACTTTGAATTTTGAAAATTAAATAAGTATGCTTGGCTCAACAAACGGATTCCGACCTTTTTTCAACGATCTAGTTTCTCCTACTCGGCAGCCTCAGCAGTAGGGATCCATTTTTGCTGCCTCTCATCACATAAAGAAACTAAAGTGGAATGCCCTGTCAAATGCCCTTGCAGGGGTTTGTTGGCTAAGTCATGACACAATTTAATAAGGCTTCAATCCCTCTAGCATAGTTCTTGCTTTGGGAAGGCTAGTACCATAATTTATCCGGCAAAGGCTACAACCAGCTAACCCCCTTCCTAAAATGCACCATGTTCTCCATCTACTTTCCGAGCACTCTCCTTGCATCCAGAGCATGCAAGGCACTATCTGCTGAAGTTTACGTTTTTTCAAAATAGGAGGATGGTTGAATATTTCAAATCAAATTCATACAACCCCATCCGGAAGGGAGTGCAGGTGTTTCTTTAGCTCTATATTGCCGTTTTGGCTTATAATGAATGGCTCTTTCAATGCCAAAGCCTGCAGGTCACTAACTCTGCAAGCAAAGGTGATTGCCCCAGTGAAAGCATTCTTCCACTATCAGTATTTTGTCTTCCCTCGTCATTGGCTTGAGTAATGCTTCATCAGTTTAGATAGTAAAGTGTTGAATTCCAATGGTGGAACCAGTTTAGACAATGGCAGAAACTAGCAGATTCTCACCTGTGAGGAATAGCTTTACCATAGGTTGCGTGAATAAGGAATGTTGACCCTCCTACCTCAAATAATAGGAAATAACAGCTAGATGGTGCTTGTTGGATGGCAAACTCGATGAGGCCAACTCCAAAAAAAGAAGGGATTATCTGATGAGAATATGTATTAAAAAAAAGCCCAAAGACCTTTATTCATGAAGCAAGTGCAGAAACCTTTATATTTCTGACAATGAACTTTCCTCCTACACGAGTCTCTAGTCACTGTCATAACTACCATGCAATCTTCAGTAATATCCAAATGTTGAAATCCCGTCCTTATAGAAACAATGCTGTATTTCTTTCAGAAAGTTTTGATTAGTAGGAGGACTAAATAGTTGGATCTTTTTGCAGTAGAAGAAAATACAAAATTCCAAGACTACATTCAGTATTTCTCGGTTTACTTTAGCTTTACCTTACCAATCCTGGTTCTCAAATCGCCTGCTTTAGTCTTAGGAACCCTGCAAGAAGCAGCCATGCAGGCCTGACCTCTTATGCTGAATACAGCTGAGAATTATTATCACAGCCTCAAATCAATGAACTTTGAGGCCTAACCATAGGAAGGTTAATTCGGTGGTTACAATAACACATACAATTCTGTGGATGAAAAATGCCTTGCAATGCACTGTTAAGAATGTCTGTTCTCCCGAGAGAAGATCTCTCTGCACTTTCCTCATTGATTTATGGCAGAACATAAATCGGACCTTTAGCATCTTTCTTAGAAAGTAGCCTTTCTACTTTTCATTACATTCATAACAATGTTTGGTATAATGAAGGCTCTGTGTTCCTAGGACCCCTACACAGTGGTCTGTAGGGGTATATTGTCTCTGCTGTCTCATCCCTACTTCCTTCCAAAGATGATTTCAGGTGTTCAAATTCATCCGATAATTTCAATTTTCTCTAATCCATATCCTCCACCAAAAACATCTCAACAGTGTATACACATCTAAAGTATGCAGAGATCAGCCAACGTAAACCGTTGTTAATAAATTATAGGTACCACCCATGATAGCCGGATGGATAATATTGTGTGTCATCACATATTGGCTAATGATAAATCAGCACCTTCTGGCCAGGCCTATTATTCTACTATAACTAGAGGAAATGTAGCCCCAAATGCTCCAATTACAAATGTCCTAATATCATGAACTCTGTCTTGACAGACATTACCTTATTGATTCTGATACAAGAATGGACAGTGCAAAAACGTAGTGGATCTGAAACCATATTTTCCTGGTGCTTTGCACACTTCATTTCTTTGGTCATGACCATGTTATTCTATTTTAATGGTATCTGCAAGTGCTTAAAATACCCATCCTACTCTCTGTTTAGAGAAATCAATGATATGCATAAATTGAGTCGTTCGCCATTTACTCTCAGTTGTGCATTCTTGGGCTCCGACTAGCACACCTCCCTTAAAGAGCATGCACTCTCTCTCCTATGGCAATGCAGTGTCAGTCTACCTTCCTGTTTTCTCTGTTTTATATCTCTGATATTAAGAGAATAATTATTTAAAAAATAAGCCTAAAATCAATCCAGTATTTTTAATGTTAGTTCTTTATCTTCTAATTGGAAATAATGACCCAAAAAATGCCTTGAGAAAGTTGCTCTTGTTGAAGTACTGTGGGGATCTTGTATGAAATAATGTAGTTGTTATGAATTTAATGATGGCATTTGTGATCTAAAACTAGGATAACAAGCAAATAACATTTTCTTTACGTTGTTGGTTCAGAATCTGCATTGGATGACTTGGACCTCAATGAATTTGGAGTGGCTGCCCTCGAGAAGTCTTTTGATAGCTCTGCCCCTCACAGCAGTGGCATCATGAGAGGTAAATGTGAATTTGCACCCCTTGGTCACCTTTCTTCATCTTACTGTTGCTTTCCTGCTTTTAGATAGTGTGATTTCTGATCCAGTCAGAACAGCCAGCTTGACAACCCGGAGGAAATGTATTTTATCTGACGGGTCATTAACAAAACCAAATTCCGGACTCTGAGGGTTGTTCTTGTTAATTTGATAATTGATAACCCTGTACCATGAGGCGTGGTTTTCCCAATCTGTGCACCTGTCTGATTTTGTTTTTACATACCTGCATACCTGATGTACCACCTCATACCATGAGGCGTGGCTTTCGCAGTCTGTGCACTTACCTGTTTTTCTCTTTGCATATCTGCATAACTGATGTGGGGCTTTGCTCTGCCATTTTATGCCTTTAAGAAACATCTGCATATTGCATCTTGTATGCCTAATCTTGCACTTTGAAGAATGTCTCTTCTCACTTTATGTATAGCGCTATGATACCTGAGGGTTTGGTGCGCTGCTATATATGTTAAATAAATCAATGTTTCATGCAATGCAATGCATTTCAGTAAAAGTCTTATGTCCAATCAGAAGGTGCGCTTCTTCTTACCTCATGAGAGAATTCATGCCTAACATTTTAATCCTATTGCATCCAAAGGGGCATGATTTATGATACTGCAGTTAGCATCTCAAATTCTGATTTCCCAGTTTCTTTAATGTAACCTGGAGGCAGATGGCAACTGTCAGGAAAAATGACCTAATTCCTTCCCAGTGGAGTTTGAAACCCATGTATTACTTTTAAAATGTTTAGTTGCAGATAAATCCACATGATCGGGTATCTTTCATGTGTTTGCTAACACATGAACATGGAGCCAACCCACACAAATCTAAAAAATGTATAGGCATTAATAATACAACAAACCGATTACTAATCTGATGCAGGGTTGATTGTATGTTGTATCGTGCTGTAGTTTTGAGAACAAGAAACCATTGGTGTCTGGTCTATAATTGTATTCTAGATTTTGATCTGTATATTGTGCTCTGGAAGTAACTGCTCTCTCTCTCTCTCTCTCTCTCTTTCTCTCTCTCTCTCTCTCTCTCTCTCTCTCTCTCTCTCTCTCTCATATGCTGTGTGCTTCAACTCCTCTTCCCATCACTCCGCACTTACGGTTCCCCCTCAACATTCTTTTTTCTTTTCCCTCTTTGTTTTGCCTCTATTCATCTGACCGGTCTCCACCTTGGCCAATGCCCTACCCTTTTGGTGTCCCCCGACCCCTCATTGTCTATTCATTTCACCACTTTTGTTGTACCTTCTTCCCTATGTTTCATGTTTGCCCATGGTCGTTTCCTCTCTTACTCCTCTGTGTATTTGCTGCTTTTTTCCCTACCTTTATATATCCCCCCCTTTCACTCCTGTTACTGCTTCATCCATCTCCTATCCATGCTGTGCCCATGCTCAATCGTTTGTTTGCTTTCTCTATTGTCTTTCACCCCTGTTGCCCTAACCGTGCCGCCTTGCCTGTACATACACATACTCTTCCTTCTTTATGTGGTCTCCTGTGTACCTATGCCCTCACCTTTTTGTGTGTACTCTTCCTTTCTATCCATGAACACACACTGCCCTCATCTAATGTATTCTGTCCATAACCCCTGCCTGTCTACACTTTCTTATTGATGGTCTCTTTCTGTCCCCTGTATATGATCACGTCATCGCTTCACTGTTCATGATCATGCATTCCCTTTTGTTCATGCTCCCTTTCTCTCCACTGCCCATTTTACCTCTGTTCTCTTCCTATGATTCTCATGGCCATACCTTACCTCTCCTATCAATGCCCCATCTCTTGATCGTGCTTCCTCCATTTCCTCTGTTTATTCAATTGTTTCCCTCTGCTGTGTCCATGCTTCTGTCCTCTTTCCTACTCTTCTTCTTTGTTTCCCTCCTCTTGTTCATGACTTCATGACTCTTACTCTCCTCTGCCCCTATCACTCCTGCATACCCCTCCATCTCTCTTTACAAACCTCTTGTCATTGTTCCTTTCAGGTGGCAATTTACTTCAGAGTTCTGCCCCTGTAAATATTCCGGGTTCCCTTGGAAGCTCTGCCTCCTTTCACTCTGCCTCTCCCTCCCCACCTGTCAGCCTATCTTCCCAGTTCCTTCCACAGCACCAGGGACACACAAGTCAATCGGATAGCACTTTCCTGGGAACATCAAGCTCGCATGGGTCATTGGGTAAGTAACCAACCAATGGTGTTAGGTAAGCATGGATAACTTCTAAAATGGTGACCGACAAATGGTTACCCATGGACTGTTTGTGTTTCCTAGATAAATGATATTTCTTGACTTGCACTGTCCTGGTATTGTCTGCATTTTTTGAAGTCGGGTCGATTGAAGGTGTGTGTGCGCTTATTTTTACCTTCACAATCCTAGGTATCAAAGGGTTAATTTAAGTTTAACTTTGGTTTCGTAAAAGGTGGCTGTATTTTGGTGGTAAAGGTAAACTCTTGGGATTGGAGGAGGGTGGTTGAGATGTAGGGCAACATGGCATTCGACATTATGGTATCATCTTTATTATTCATAAACATTAAATAACGGTGCATGTGTCCAGGATCTCGGAACACTTTAACAGAGAGAAAACTCGTTATTTTTGACAAATATGAAAAATCTCAGAAGCCTATCTTGCTTAGGTGTAACGATTTTTGTAATCATAGTTTTCCCTTCTGCTCCAGAAAGGAAAACAATATTGCTTTAAATTAGCCTGCAGGAGCCCCCTTCAATTAAAAATGAAAAATAATGAATAAACAAATAGACAGGAAGGTGGCCATGTCAACATCAAAGTGTAATACTGCTACTTTCAAGGAGACAGCCTTCTCTTACTTTATTTCTTCCCATACTGCATCACAGTGGCAGTTGGCACTCAGTTCATTTTTCCAACCCTGAAGTCAGGACCTGCTTTTTTTTGGTGTGACTACTTTGGACTATTAAATACAACTACAACCAAGAATAGTGAGGAAGCCCTAAATTGGTCAGGGAATATAGTAGGGTTCTCACCTGTAATTATTGTTGAAGCAACAGATTCAAATGGTGTATTTTACTGAACACATTTTGTGCAAAAATGGGTTAAAGCCATACAATTTATAATCGTACTGCAGAGGCATATATGAACACTTCTGAGCCCACAGGTCAGCCACAGTAAACAGGAGAATTTTGCAACACATTTTTATGTTGCCTGTGCGGTGTGCACAATCAATAATCAAGAGGCCCTTCTCAACAATAAAAGGCAACACTGACATGGTAAAAGACATGATCATACCTTCTTGTTTTTGGAAGTTTTGCCCCAAGCCAATACTATAGTTAGTTTGACCACTTTGTAAATGCAAGCTTACAAGTACCAGAATTACATGAGAACTTGGGCTCTCTGTATATTGCCCTACAGTTGGTAGCGCTTTAAAAACCAAGTTTTTTTTTATTGTGGTATGGTTAAATATATAAACCTTTCACAACAATGAATCTATGTTTACATCTTAAAGTTTCTTATACAAAGTGTATTTGCTAAAGCATAAAAAAGCAACTTATTCCAAAAACCTTGTTCATGTCGTCATCAGGTGATGTAAAACAGGAAAATACTAAATTCATAAAAACTACCATCCCTGTAAAACATTTTCTTAGACCATAACCTTCTTTCAGCTCAAAACAGATGCTAAATTTAACAAAGCAGCATTCACTAATTAAATTATCTATATTGATCCAACCAGTTCGTACATTACATTTCATTAGGCACTTTTGCTCTTAATTATAATTAAGGAGATGATCTACTTTTCCAGGGCAATCTTACTTTACACCTTTCAAGATTAAAATATTTTATCGACTGTAACTTAACATCTACTCCTAATTCATTCATGGTTCTGTCCATTATCTATTTCGGGGCAGATGTCTTATATAATTGAATCAAATTTAACAAATTCTGAAACCTAAGGGAGGCCAATATTGGGTATTGATGACCCTGATTAGATCATATGCCATAATGTTTCCCCGTCTAACATTCAAATGTCCCTCAAAGCCTGTCCAAAAAACTGCTGCTTCATAGCCTTTAACTTAGCATGGTTGCATAAAATGTGGCATAATGTTTCCACTGAACCAGGCAATTTACAAAATCTATACTCTGGGGTGGGATGCTCGTTCTTATACCTGATGAGTAAAATTTCTCGAGTTAAAATCAGATTGAACCTGAGGCAGAGAAATTCCATCGCCACTACATGTTAGGGAATTTCTTTAAATAAGGCGGGATGGAACCCCATTTTCTATGCTCTAAAACAAACCCTTGCATAGTCTTTGTTTCAAAAGTCTGACGTGTTGAAATCCAGTAGGACTCCGATAGCTTTAGATTTACCCTCTCAGGACGCTGAATTAATGTGTCATGATTACAGTCAATAGTTCTTAAAAGTCCATTACACCTTGTACACCATGAGTTAAAATAATCATACTTTTTGCTTTAAAGTGTGTTGCACTCCAAAAGTAAGGAATCACAAGGGGGAATATTTTTCTTAAAAGAAACCAGGCACTCCACATTATTCTTGCTTTCAGAGAAATCAGTCCTAACTCGGATCTAATAACTGTCCTCAGGACACTTTGTGACAAGCATAAGATGTCTTTCCATTTTGAGGCCTCAAAACCTTCCATCACCTTCTAATCCAACCATAGGATTGTTTCAAGGACATATATAAATGTAGGCATTCTATCCGCAGTGTTGTATTTTATTACCGGATCTACTTAGAACCGGCAGTATATGTACAAAATCTTTTGTATTTTGGGGCATGTTACTTCAATCTTGGTTTTGAGGTATATAAACAGGGCCTTCTTGTTCGGGCAGGTAAAAATGGGAATTCCCAAATATAAAAAATGATCATTGGTGTCCAACTTTAAATTCTCAAGGTACCAAGTATATTTTAAGGGTTTTAGAGATTGGGAAAATCTTAGGATTTTTGTTAATGACTAGGGCATTTCGCATTACATACCTCTCTAGACCATTCAGAAGCCTTTGAACGCCCACTTGCATGAAGTCCATCAGAAGGACGTCATCCGCATAAGTGAGCAGTATAGTTCACTCAATTAATGGGATGCTAGAGTACAGTTTTCAGTACTCTCCCCAATGTCTGATATGTATATATTAAACCCCAGGGGTGAAAAGATAGCAACCACCGGGGGATGTAAAGTCGACATTCCTTTCATCTCAACCGATTCAGCAAATACCCTTGAAAGAAACGCTTAGTATGGCCTCATGGAACACTAGAGGCAATGTTCACCTTACCAAATCTGACAGCCACGATCTGAGCCCTTACGATATTATATGCCTCCAAGAAACGTGGCTGTGTGAAAAACCGGCCCTCTATGGCTACAGTATTGAAATATCCCCGGCTTCAAAAGGGCCCCTGGGTCGTCCTTCGTCGGGACTATTAATAGCTGCACGAATAGGATCCGGCATAACCATCACCAAGGTCATGACCCGCTCCTATGAAATTCTGGCCGTTCTGATCACAAGGTACTCTGAAACATCAACGACCAAACCCAGAGCACAGGATTCAGTAGCAATCATAAACGTCTATTGGAACCCTCAAAAGACCTCAACTGTGAACATGTGTGAGAAAGTGGCCAGTGCAATTGACGATATTGCAATCAACTACAAATCTTCAACCATTCTGATCTGCGGAGACCTCAACGCGAAGTGTACAACAGCTGACGCTCCTGAAAGTAAAGCTTCGACCAACCCCTCTGCCTTGAATAGGGGGCTTGCATGGAGCGCAATGATGAAATCTCGAAATCTCCGTAACTCTGCCACTATGACAGATGTAGAGGCCTTGATACCAACCTGGGAATGTGGCACGTCATCTGCTACCCTTGACTACATCTTTGTCTCAGAATCTGTATATCTCAGCATACTATCATTCAACGTTATCAAAACGAAGTACAGTGATCATAATCTACTGAATTTGACCTGCAGAAGCAATGGGACTATCTCGCAAATCTACGAAGGTCAAATCGAGACCAACTCCCAACAAACCCGTCTCAGAATGATTGCTCCTGACATCCGTAATCTAACAGAACAATTTGTCTGCTTAACGTCAGAACCCGCTCTGCAAAACAGATTGGCCCGATCGAGCTACATTCCTCTCCTGCTGGCTTTCAAAAAACCTGGGAAGAACTCCAATAAACTCGGCATTCAACACACTCACGAGTACAATGTGACCTTGGTTGCCAAACGGAAATTCTTAAGAAAACTGAAAAGAGAGGCAGTAACATCAAATATAACATCACTTTGGGAAACACTTAAAGTACAAACAAGAAACTACAAACAATGGTTGAGAAACTCAAGATGTCTCCTATACCAATCGGACGCTGAAGAAATGCTGAAGGCTCTCTCAAACAAAAAATCCGGCGACTTCTGGTCGCTTATCAATACATCAAACAAGTTCCCAAATTCGCACATGATTAATCCAGTACCGGAAGAAAAATGGGCCGCCCATTTTCTGAACCTGTTCAATTTACCAGAAGGAAATGACGAAGAAATTAAGCACACAGAGGACTCAATCTGGGTGGACCTGACAGATATTGGCGACATCAAATCCATAATCTTGAAATTGAAGTCGTCAAGAGCACCCGGGACCGACGGGCTTGCAAACTGTGATCTAAAACAGCATCCGGATGAGTGGTTGATTCTCATCAGCTCAATTTTCAAGCTCTGTAAAGAAAAAAGAATCCCGCACTCATGGACGAATGCTGTGATCGTTCCGATCTTTAAAAAAGGAGCCAGAGAGGATCCCTTGAATTATCAGCCAATAGCCCTTCTTGATGTGATCGGGAAGGTGTTCGCCTCAATTCTTCTCTCACATTTCCGGAAATGGGCCTTTACCTCCACGTGCTCCGACTCCATGCAAACAGGTTTCCAGCAAAACGCGAGCACCAGTGTCAACATAATGTGCCTGAATCTACTCAAGGAAAGAGTCCTGGTAGGTGCCCCTCGGATTTTCCTAGCATTCGTCGATTTGTCCCAAGCTTTCGTCAGAGTGGACAGGTCGAAACTGTGGTCGAAACCTAGGACCTGGCATTGCCCAGAAAGCATTCTGGAACCCATAATCAGTCTCCATACTAACACCGGCTTAAAGGTCTGTCTAAACAACCAAGGTTCAATCTCGAAAGCTGTAACGACCTTGCGTGGAGTGAAGCAGGGCTGCCCTCTGCCTCTGGCCCTGTTCATATCCTTCCTTGGAGATTTTAAAGACAGCCAGGAACAGATAAGGTCCTTTCCACCAAAAATAGGAACTACAAGGGTTCTGAGACCTCTGTACGCGGACGGCCTGATTTTACTTGATCTTACTCAGGTTGGTCTGCAACGTCAACTCAATAACCTATCATCTTATATCACTGACAATAACCTCGAGATTAATAAATCTAAAACAAAAATCATGATCTTGCAAAAACCAGGTAGCAAAAAGAAAGACCGTTTTCAATGGCATCTCAACGAGACTAAAATTGAAGTAGTGGACTCATTTAAATATCTAGGAGTGCAACTTGACCGCACCAAGAAATGCAGGAACATGCAAGCTACCCTCTGGGCCAAGGCAAAGAATTTAGCCGCACAACTAAGAGCCGTTGATCGAAAATACGGCAAATTTTCACTTCAACCAGCGATCAATTTCTACAAGGCAAAATCATTCCTTCCTTGATGTATGGCATGGATGCTTCCCCTGCAATCCCCTCCCAACTCTGGCAAAAACTCGAAGGTCTCATCTGGAGAGCAGTTCTAGGCCTACCTAAATCAACAGCGCTAGCGCCGATAAGACGAGAACTCGGCCTCACATCCTTGAAAGCAGTGGTGGACCACAGTACTCTACAGCTCTACAGGAAAGTCATTCATCCAGATAGTCTGAAAATCTACCATATGATAGCCGAAGAGATCGAAAAAGGTAATAATAGCTCTATGAACCATTGGGTCCTGGAACAAAAACAGAAACTGCAGACAATCGCCTGTACGGAAGATGAACTAAAGAACAATCCAACTAGGATTAAAACAAAATTGGAATGTTGGGACTGGATCTGCACTATTGATAAAGCAACCTCTAATAAACTTCTAGCCCATCTCCCCATGAATACAAACAAGCTGAAAGAACCTATGGTATACTGCAAAAGATACCCCAGTAAACCGCCGATGAGAACCTTTCTGGAAGCCTGTCTGAACATTTTACCGACGAATGAAATTCTAGCAATCAGAGCGGGACTAAAGGAACAAACTTGCAGACTCTGCCAAAAGCCCGAAGAGCCCAAATCGGTAAGACATCTGTTGATGTGCTGCCCCGCCCTGCACCAAGCCAGAATTGCATACTTCAGCCCTCTGACAGCTTCCTCATTGGTGGGCAACGAAGACATCTGGTGGAACCGTGTTATTACAGGCGAAAAAACCCGATGGCACACGGCAGCAGCCAAACTACTGGAACTGGCAATGGAAAAAACGAAAGGAACCGCGGACGTCATTTTCTCGCCTACATAACCTCATCTGTGGTCTATACGTCGGTAAAACCAACTGCAATGGCAACGAGACTATACCTTGAGCGGAATTTGCTCTTGCTCTTGTAAAAATCAGTTTTTCTTTATGATTATATACAAGTAAATAAAAAAAAATATATGTATATATTAAACAGGCAAGGGCCAATATGCATCCTTGCTGATGACCCCTAGAAGTATGAATTTCTTTAGAGAGTGCCCCATTCAGATTTAGATGAACCCTCTGTTTTGTATTGGAATGCTCATGCACTAAGATACTCAAGAGAACCCCTGGGAGATTCCACTTTTTGGACTTAGACCAAAGTTTCCACTGATTAACAACATCAAAGGATGAAGAGAAGTCCACAAAACGGAAGAATTTACTGGGTGTAAATTCAATATTAAACCATTCAGGTTTGTACCGATAGATTTCCTAAAACTTGACTGAAACTTGTTCATATGACCAGTTTCAATGGCCCATTTATCAAAATCCCTTAAATGAATGTACAAAAGATATTATCCACATCCAATAGGGTGATTGGCCTATAATTCATTGGTTCCTTTGTTACCTTTTTTTAATATCGGTACTACATAAGAGAGGGGCCAGTTTTTTTTGTTTTTTTCCTGTAATTAACAATATTAGTGAAGAGTGCAAAAAGGACCTCTGCCCATAGTTCCAGATCCCTTTTTAGAATAGCATTCGATAGGCCATTCGGACCCACTGCGTGGGAGTTGCTTCCCTTTTTAATTGCCCGAGCGCATTGACTTGATCAAAATGAAGGTCCCATCTTGTGCCATCCACCACATAGGTCCTTCCATCTCATGTCTCCATCTCCACATAAACATTTAAAAAATGCATCACCCAGTGAAATAGGGTAATCTGATCCCTAGCCTGCTCACTCTCAACCCCATGGATTAATGACCAAAACTACCCTTCTTGTTTGCTAAGCAAGATTTTGTAACATTGCTTCCTTGTCATTCTTGAGCATACAGCATTTGTTGTTTTAGCCATTTTGTATACTTTAACTGGGATTGCCTTACAATTTGTGACTTTACCCTGTATATCTTTTGCAATTGCCTTATATTTCTGAACTCTCTTCTCAAGGCTCTTTTTTTTAGATTGCACTTCTGCATGAAAAATATGTGTTTGTACTTGTTTGGTTGCCCCTTAATTTCTTTACAAATCATTCATTATATCAACAAGGAACACATAGTTATTCAGTGGGGATGTAAGGCTCTCACATACTGAATCCTCTGAGTCGTGAAAAACTCTAGCTACAGCTTCGTTGAGCTTAGCAATAGAATGTCTTGCCCATTTAATCCGGTTTCCAGCCAAGTTGGTAGAACCGCCAGAAGGCCCTCCCATGTTTATCTGGGAATGAGATAGCCGGAAATGGGCAGTCAACATTCTATGATCACTGAACTTCATTTCGACTATGCAGAGTTTTTTCGCAGAGTGAGAACAGCGGCCTATTGACCAATACATCGTCCATTCTGGGAGAGAAGATATCATTAGACCAGGTATCCCTGGTACCCAAATCTCCTTCCACATAACCATTGAGGCTCAACAATTCCCATTCTTTTTTACATTTTATCCATCGTTGACCATCAATATTAGAGGCTGCAACTTAAAGATCAGTCCTCTCTCAAAGTATCTAAGCCACCGTCAGGAAGCAACTTTGAGTTTAGATCGGCCATCAATAGTACAAGCCCCCTTCCAGATTAAAAAAAACACTCCTCCAGAAGCAGTGACATTTGGTCAAGAAATTGCTCTAAGGGATTTCTCTTACGGTTCCAGTGAACATTAAAAATAAAAAAGGTTAGTTGTGCAAGACCCTTTTTTAATAGCAAACCAATTAACCAGGAACCCATACGTATTCGAGTAATACTCATTCAAATTTCAACCCAGTGAGTTCCTGACTGCAATCAGGAAGTTCTGGTAGCAGTTTAAGACATTCCTTTTTGCCTCTGCTTTCTGTCTCTCCCCTGCTGATCTACCTGCCTGCTACTCTGACTGGGGGCCTGGCTACCCTCAGAGTCTCACTGGGTACCAGGCTCCTCCACGACCAGTCTCCTCTGCACAACCTCTTGGCCTACCGAGCCCTTAGGGGCTGTAACTGTAACCCTACAGGCCCCTGCCTCCTTGCACTTACCAGAGCCGCACTGCCCTGGCTGCACTTACTTAGAGCATTGCTGTCCTGCTTGCACTTCCCATTTTCACTCCTTCGCCCCCTGAACTTTGCATTTCACCCTTGCACGATCTCAATGACAAAAGGCCTTGTAAGATCGTAGTTTTTGTCATCCCTCTGACTCCCACTCTTGGCTTGTCGCTCCTAGAAACACTTGTGTACAGGCGGTTTATACATTAACTATCATATCATATATCAGTCAGGAGACCCACCAGATGGGCCGTCCCAAGGGACCCTTTGCTGTGAATTGCTGAGTGATATTATATTCATCCCAGAACACATTTGAGGTTAGCCACATTTCCTGCAGGGTCACAACTGAGAATTGTCTTGTGTGCAACCAAATTCAATGTTATTATTTAATTGGGTATTACCTCTAGTGTTCCAGGAAAGAACTTAATTGGTACTATGATTAAAGATGTTGTGATGTACCACGCAGCTGACAAGGATTTTAATTCAAGGCTGCTGGTAGCCACCACAAGTCTGTGTCTCTCCTTTCACCCACCCCCTAGTCCCTCTTAAGCAGTTTACCAGAATTTCCCATTTGGCATGCATGTACACCATTACATTTACATTTAATCAATGAGTCTTGGGGTAAATAGGGATCCCTGCCATTTTGCCCTGGACTACTCCGACTCTTGTATTATTGTAATTCCCATTCTGGTACTGGCATAACATCATAGCCCATCAGCCTAAAATGTTCTACTTCTGATAGGGTTAAGTCCCTAACAATTCTGGACGTAATGGTAAGGGAAACTATGTCCAGTCTATGCTCGCCGATGGTCACCCTGGTCAATATCTGAGGAGGTTATCAGCTTAGGAATGTCAAAAAACAAAGCCAAGATGTTTCTATTTAGCAACATTCTATGCTGGTCTAACAATAGAAATTCAATTGTAACTCTCGAAGAAGGTGGAGCCGCGCAAGACCCCTAACAAGGGTTATTGGATATTTTGTCCACATTTTCCACCAGGCCACTCACTCCTGGCCTCAGATCCAATCCTTTATCCACAACCAGAGTGGACTGAGCTCTTTCAGGGATAATATCCCAGGTATGTGTCTTCTGGGACTTTATTTGCTTGATGGCCTCCTTGTCACTGGTATGCAGAACTTTGTTGGTCTTGGGGCCACTGAGCATATGATTTCCATAGGACTTTGCTGGGGAAGAGCAATTTCATCCAGAATTCAGTATAATTTGACAAAAAAACATTTATTTTCTGTACTTTAGGAGGCTTGGGAACTGCACAGTCAGTGATCTTGTTTGTTAGGCAAGGATTATACCTGGCCTAGATGATCTCCTAATCACTCTGGTGGTTTTGCGATTTTTGGATTTTTTCTTCTCAAAGGCTTGCCACTAATAGGAGAAGCACAGTCATCTTCATGCACCAGGGATAGCACCCCCCCGAGTTAGGCTACACTTTATCAATCAAGTTGATTTCTTCAATCGACAGCAACAAATATTCTGAACCAGCCCTACTTAGATTAACCACAACTGGAGTTGGAGCTGTCAGAGGCTTAGAGCTATTACCATTAGCAAGAGGGTCCACCAAGCATAATTTGTCCAGCCTCAGGCTAACGGAGTTTAATACAACTTTGGGTTGTCGCACTTCAACCCTGTCGCACTTCAACCCTGATGGTGTCATACATGTCCATGAGGGAGGTCAGGACCAAGTTAAAGGCTGAGATAGAAGCAGGTCCCAAGTTACCTCCATGTGCCTGCTGGAAATTTGTTGAAGTTGTAACCACTGGGGAAAGCGACAGGCCAGTGGAATCAAATGTAGACCATGACGTACTTTCATCAAGCATTCTTGGTGAAGAAGACAATGAATGCAGTGAAATTCCTGCAGTCACAGGTTGCAGCCCAGTCTCGGCCTCCAATCCATTTATGGCAGCCATACCAGCCAGTAATTCAGCATCTTCAATACTTGTGTGGGGATCCAGGGCCGGGCAGGACTCTGTGTCCTGTTCTGCTAACCTCAGACTTTCGTGTTCACAGGTGGTCATCCTGCAGTGATTGCAGGAAAATATTGGGTTATGGTCTTTCGGCACTGGGCCATCTTTTTATGTGGCAGGTGTATTTCCCTCCTTTTTCTTATTTGACAAAGCAGAGCTATCAATGATTGTAGGCGCACTAGTAGCAGAGGGATCCAAGTTATTCTCTAGAACAGCAGGAGGTGACACACTAGTGATCGCACTGGTGGAGACAGGCTGATTCACCAGGGGAGGGGCTGTGGGGGAACCTGCAACCCCCACACCCCACTGACTTGCTACATATGTTCTACATCACCCAACGAGATGCAACAAGCAAATCTCTTGTTGTGACAGGCAGCAGTTCACTTGCTCTTTGTACACTGTAAAATAATTGAAGTCGACTGCTATATTAGGCTATACAGAGACTATACAAAATACTCTGCTCCATTCAGGGAACTATGCACCGCAATCACTGCTGCCCAGCCACCCTAGCCAAGGCAGATGGCCTGGTGCCCGATGGCACCTAACTGAGAAACAAGCCTCAGGTCACAGTCGCCATGGAGGACTGCCAAAATTCAGGGAAAAAGCAACCTCCCGCCAGCCAAGCCACCCACTGGAGCACCAGCACTGAGTAGCTCCAGGGTGCTCCTGTGCACAGCCTCCTCACGGCACAACTTTTCACCAGCTCCGGCCCAGCACCTGCTAGTCTTCAAAGCACAGTACAGCAAAGCAACCAGTAGCAAAGCTAATAGTTTTGGCTTTTGTGTTATAATGAATATGGATATGTGATGTACTGCCATCATGGTACTGCATAGCCATAAGATGGCAACAGCTGGAAAATTGTATGAATATGTGGCCATATCATTGCAGTACCTGGCAAATGCCTACCTAATATCCATACACAAGCTAAAATTGTTGGCCTTACCAATTCAGTGCACACAACAGATGCAAGGACATGCGTACTGTTAAGTTATGTTATTGTGACTTGTACCGCACAGCACTGCCATTTGTCGTGGCCTCCAGGCTCCCTGGTGGATCTGAAAAGGACAGAGGGCTGGGAGGGCTTAGTGGGATTGAGAGGGGAAAAGCCCAAGCAAGCTTTAATTTGCTGTTGGTAGCTCAGAAAAACCGGTCACTATGTGCTGGTTTGCTTTTAGTTGGAAGTCGTTATGTGTGTGTGGAGATGTGTGTGTGTGTAGCTGGCTAAGTTTCTTGTTCGGTGTTGCGTGGTGTGTGCGGTTTGTGGTTGTTTTATGTTTCACTGCGGTAGAGATAGGGCATGTACTGTCCTGTGTTTTAGGATGAGTATGCAGAATATTGGAAGGTTGTTAGTGGGTTGGTGGACAGTTGCACCACGTTAAGCTAAATTCAACACATTGGCTATCCCCAAAAGTTCAACTAAATTCAACACATTGGCTACCCCCAAAGGTTCAGCTAAATGTAACACATTGGCTATCCCCAAAAGTTCAGCCAAAATCAGTACACTGGCCAGCATGTGCCTGGCTTCAATACAGTGGCTATCCTCTTAATATGCACATAGCTACAATAAAGTGGTTTTACCTTTTACATGCACTTGAATTTCTTGTGAATTCAACAAAGGCTATGCAGGGGACTGCAGTTAATTAAGGTTAGATGTCATCAATAGAGTACTTGCTATGTAAGGTAGGTTAAAGCCGTTGTCTCTTCCCTGGAGCTTGCTGTATACAGCTTTGATGGATTGGCTAGGGCGCCCCGGGCGAACAGGGCCAACAGGGAATGGGAGCTGCCCGAAGGAGCTGCCCTTTGCCTTTGGCCCTTCACCGACTGCCCGGGCAAAGCTGCCCTGAGAGGATGTCTAAAGAGGCCTGTTCCAGTCACGTGCTCCGCAGAACACCAAATCCGGTGAATGAAGTGCGGGCAGGGTGGGAGTGGAGGGTGGGTCGGGTTGGAGGCTGGATGCTGGCGGATAAAACTCTGCTTATAAATTAAGTGGTTCAAAACACTGTTGGTTCAGACATATTTTTTACACCATTAGCAGATTTACAGCTGTAATTCAATAATTAACTCTGAGGTCTCCTGTAAAATTAAACAGGCAGGCCCTATACAACACAAAGTTTGATGGTGCTGCTTGATATGGCCAGGTTAAAGAGATGAGGAAGTGTTGGGTATGTGGGTGATAATGACAATCAAGATTAACAGGACCATGAGTGGGTAAATAACATATCACTCACAAGCTCTGTCCCTCCTCACTTCCCTTTCTTTACTCTAATGAAATATATTTAGCTTATAAGGAACTCTTAAATGCCACCTGATAGCCAAAATCACAGATGTACTTTTGTCTTGGTTAATATATATGTATCCTGTTATGCATGATGTAAACAAAATATGCATTCCCACATTGCTTTCCTGTCAACCAATCAGAGACATTACAAACTAGAATCGTTACATTTAAACAAAGAGTTTTACTACTACATGAAGGTATTTACTTTGGAGTAGCTGCAGTTTTAGGGGCATTGAAATGCTGTTGGCCCATGCGCCTTCATGCTGCAACTTTCACACTTGTAATAAAAGAAATACTGACTGTGCTGTTTCAAGAATTAAAGGGACTGGGAAAGCAGATGACCTGCAGTCACTGAAGCCAGGCCTGGTCACTTATTTTGTTATAACCTTTGTTCAGCAGTACCATCAGCATGGAGAAAACAGAAAAAATAACCCTTAAATTGAAAATCACAGACCTCAAGTCTCAAGTTATCACAAGTCTCCTTCCCCACTTAATTGAGTACTTGTACTACACACAATGCAGGAAGTGCCAACATCAGGGAAATGCACACAATATTTCATTGATTGAGGCTACTTTGCGACTGTGTGGCTCATTTTGTATTTAATTTTTTTCACGCAAGTCAAGCCCACAGACCTTGCAGCAATATGAGACGCACCTCAAATATGAGCATTATGAGCCATTTTTAGATATTTTCTTTTTTTTTAAACCAGGAAAATATCCTGCTCACCCTCCTTCACAATTATTTGACATTGAGTGTTTTGCAGGTGTGCCAGGAAAGATGGCTTTGAATGAAAACCCGCTCCCGCTACACCTATGCGAGCAAGCACCTCAGTTCCTGTTTATCCACCACCTGGGTTGGTTGAGATTTGCTACTGTTCTGCTACACCTCCTATTTGGGCATTTGTTCACTTGTGTGACACTTCTGTTTGTTTCCGGTGCCTTGGGAACTTTCATCCAGCAAATACTTGAACCACGGTATTCTCCGCATGTCCAGGTGAAACACACTCTCCATATCCAAAATTGGTCTGGTAACAAAAGGAAACAGAAGAATTTGTCGACTACAGGAAGGCCCCAGAACAAGGATAGAATGCAGAACTATCTCTTAAGGTACGTGCAGCAGTCTTCTGTTGGTTCAGGAGTGGGGTTCGCACTCCCAGATTTGGGGCCTTGTCAGTATTCCATCAGTGGGAAGACGAGAGTACCTGCTGGTGTGAAATCCCTGGTTAAGCACTGGATATTTGGGTACCAGATGTTTTGTTCAAGCCAGACACTGTGACCACAGTACCAAAGAAGAGTTCTGCAGCCTCTTTACCAATCAAAACTGGCATGCATTACTCAGGGATAGATAAGGTGGCAACCAAATCCCTTCACAATGCACGTTTGTTACCGACGGGTGACAGTGTGTTCTGGGGCCTTATCCTCAGTATCGCCAAAAGCGGATGAGGTTGTCAAATAACTGAGCCTTAAAGGATAAGGCTCTGGTACCTGGATTAGTACCAAAGATTTAGAAGCAGTAAAGGAAGTTTGATAAACGCAGTAGAAGGAAACAAACGCACTCCCCTTCTTTCCAAAAGATTCTAAGCCTTACATCACTTTAATCCCCGAATCAAGAGAGTTTGAGACCTCAAATATTTTTTATGCCAAAGGACAGTCCTTTTAGTACACCAGCAAGGTCTACCAGATCCTGCACAGCAGCTGGCTTGGCAGCCTCCTCCCCTTTTCTTGACTAATGTACAGGAGCCCAGGCCCGCAGTGTTTCACACTTATCCTAGAACTTATCAGCTAACTCCTATTAAAGTCCCTCAGCCAGCGGTAGAAGTGTACCAAAAAAGAGTATAGCTGTGACCCTGGCAGGAGGCAGAGTAGGCAGGAAGGGGAGCAACGTGCAACACATCTTTCAAGAGTTGCAGCCATGCTGGTTGACAGCCAATTTCAGCTGTAACTTCGATTGGGTGTTAAAGTGTATAAGTGTGCTTTAACTTCACATTGAACAGCTCTGGAATGGTGGCAAAAGTAGTGTAACTGTGAACAGTAAAAACTAAAAGTAGTGGAACACTGCTCCTGAGATTTCCCACTCACTTCGACCACGGTGCCTCACACACCTGACTCAACTTCACCTATTCTTATGTAGTCTCCAGCACCCCAGTCATCACCTTCCGAAATGGCAAAAGCGAGGTTCCAGTGTTGATAATGAAGGAGATAGCTACTTCTTTAGATGAGATACATATGGTGCCTCCTAATGAGGATTCTATTGACCCTACTCCGGCAGAACCACTTCCAAAGAAGCCTAGGTTAGCAGATGATACTACTGACAATGAAGAAGAAGAGCCAAGAGCCTTCACCCAAAATCACCTTCAATGAAGTTATCTAATCCAGCCTAGAACTGCTTCCATTAGACAAACCAGAGGCAGAGAGCCCCTTTGGCAAACTACCTTCGAATGGATTGTGTCCTCCAACGTATTCCTCATCTTTCACATGTAATGTCCAGCTTCAGCTGCCTTGGAAAACTTTTTCGGCAGAGGGTGCTGTGCGTCAATGGCGTTGAGTCGATGTCCCTTGAAGGTCTCTGTCGAGAGTGACGTCATTGGTGATCATATATAGCACTCCCGGCACCCGTTGGCCTCAGTAAAATTTTTCCACAACAGCATTTACTTCGACAACAAAATTTGCAGCGCCTCAATGTCTAACGATTACTTCGATAAAATTCTTCACGTTGTCTCTTCATCTTCAATACCATCGACATCGAAGACTGGCTTTAAAAATTGTCGAGACTGCGGGTCCAAGATTTCTCTTACCAACCTGCACCGTGTCTGTTTATGGTGCCTTGGCGAGGGCCACGACACGTCCAGTTATACCAAGTGCCAGTCCATGACAGGAAAGGCCTTGAGGGAGTGGAAGGGGAAACTCCAGGTAGGGAAAATATCCAAATCCCTTAAGCCCCGACCCACCAGGCCTTCGATCGACGAGTCGAGAGGAAACTCTCCTCGAAGGAAGAAGGCAAAGCGCTCTAGGTCTAGGAGTGGCTCCCACCACTCATCTTCGAAGAAGTCGAAGTGAAGGCACCAGAGGTCGTCTTCGTCGTCCAACGCGCCTCCCGAAAGGGTTGCCTGTCCCACAAACAAATCTACCCAAGCTGAATGGGAAGTTTTCCAAAAGGAAATGTTGAAAATCTCTGAAAAAGGTCATGCTCCTACCGAGCCTTCTAAGCAAACTGGTAAGGATAGATTTCGCTCGAAATCCTGCACACCCTCGAGCCTGGGAAAACTGCCTGAAAAGCATCAGGAACCCTCGAGGCCTTCCTCTGATGACAAGCACAGAGAGAAATTGAGATCGAGTTCCACGACACCATCGAGACCTTCGACGCAGCGGTGTCTCCGATGCCTGCCAGGCCCCCAACGACGAAGGTGTCCTCGACGCCCATCGGGCTCTCGACATCGATGTCGAAGACTTCGAAGCCAGCTGCGCCACATACACCAGTCTTCCCACCTCTGTCGACGCCTATAAAGCCTTCCATGTTATCGAGGCCTGTACCTTCCATTGCTGAGAAAACGTATGCTCCTCTTCCCAGAAAAGAGTTTTTCAAATCACTCTCTTCAATGTATGAAGATGAGGAACGCTCTGATGAGGAAAATGCCCCTTTTGGGCTACAATATGGAACACTCAATGTTCCAGAGTGCCTAATATCCGAGGAGTCCAGAATTAAAGACCTATATGGTAATTTAAAGTCTGCAAGTGGAGTTGATACTTCACCCCAACTGGAGTTTGGAAGACGTGAGCCTGGCGAACACACTGATGCTCCATACAAACAACTCCTGTCCAAAGTTCATGGGATGGAGCAGACCACCACTCCCTTATGAGCAAGATGACCTAACTAATATTTTGGATAAGGGTCTCCAGACTGACCCTGTTTTGCCCTTCCATATGGCATTACAAAAAAGGGTGGCTAGAAATGGGCAAACTCCGGAGACCAGCCCGGCAGTTAATAAGAATCTGACAAAGAAATACTGCCACTCCAGTAGTGACCCAGACTACCTGTCGAAACGCCCCACTCCAGAGAGTGTGGTGGTGCAGGCAACTACAGCTACTTCGAAACAGGCGGCGTCCCTCCCGATAAAGACAATAAGCGTGTAGATGGATGGGCATGAAAGGTATTTTCAACAGGGAGTATGGCACTGAAATCTGCCAACTCCACTTGTGCCCTGGCAACATTTTCGTACACTCTATTGGATTGCATATCTATAATAATAATAATTTTGCCTTTATATAGCCCTACGAACACTCGGATATCTGAACACTGCTTATTATTACCCACGGTGTGTGGTGCTCATTTATTCACCTCGGAAGGATGAAAGGCTGAGTTTGGCCCTGCCGGGATTCGAACCTGGGTTAGCAAGTTCTGCATGGATGTCAAAGCAAGCGCTCTACTCGCTGTGCCACTTGACTGGCTATGGCGGCAGAGCATATTCCTGAGGGGGAAGAAAGGGATAGCTTCTTAGCTATAATTAAGGATGGCAAAGAAGCTAGTTGTGAATCCCTTCAATCAGGATTGGATACTGTGAATAGTGTCGTCAGATCCATGGCTACCAGCACCATAGTGCGCAGATATGCGTGCTTGAGGAAGTCGGGTTTTGTATCAGATGTGCAGTCGAGGCTTCTCAACATGCCTTTTGATGGGTCTCATCTTTTTGGCAGCAAGGCTGATGTGCCTTGAGGAGTTACAGACCTCAGCCTTTTCGTACTAGTGGACCACCTTGAAGGGTATGTCTTTTCGCTACTACTCCTCAGTTGGAAGGGCTAGAGGAATGGCCAGTCAAAGAGGCCACTGAAAATGTCCTTGTGGTGGACGAGGTAGAGGTGCCAAGCCAGCTCAAGCAGCAGTTTCTTTATCTTTACCATCGACCTCTGCAACAGCTGCTACAAAACCACTCTCAGGTCTTGAGTCACAGCTAGCCAGTGGGGGGCAGACTGTCCCAGCATCTAGAAGAATGGAGAGAAATGACTTCAGATGCTTCGGCTCTGGAAACCGTAGCCCATGGCTACTGCCTTCAGAAGATCTCAGAACAATCCACCGGGGAGCCGCTCTTTGATGGTTCCGGGCCCACTCCTTGTGCAGGATGTTTGAACCCTGCTATAGAAAGATGCTATAGAGCCAGTACCAGTACCTGTAACGGACAGGAAAAAGGGATGGTATTCCCCATATTTTTTTGATACCGAAGAAGGACGGAGGACTGAGACCCATCTTGGTCTTGAAATACTTGAACAAGTTCCCCAGGAAGGACACGTTCAAGATGGTCACACTTTCTTCAGGCCCTACAACCTCAGGATTGGTTGGTGTCATTAGACATCCAGGATGCTTATTTTCATGTCCCAATTAATCTCAAGCACAGAAAATAACTGAAGTTTGCAGCTGGCGGTTCTCACTATCCGTTTCGAGTTCTGCCTTTTGGGCTGACCTCCGCCCCGAAGGTTTTCACCAAATTGATGGCGGTAGTGGCAGCGAATCTCAGGAGAGAGGGGGTTCACGTCTATCCCTACTTGGACGATTGGTTGATCAGGGCGTTTTCTCCCGAGCAAGCTGTGGATCATCTCAGTCACCTGCCACTCTCTTCACAGATTGGGCTTCTCCCTCAATTACAAGAAGTCCCAACAGCTCAAGTACATCGGGGCTGTATTAGACGCATTCTTTGGAAAGAGCTTGCCACCCAAGGTGAGGGCTCAAGACATTCTTCAGATGGTTACTAAATTTCACAGTGCCCAGAATCTTCCGGTCTTCGATTTCTTGAGCTTGCACGGCCTCATGGCATCCTGCATTGTTCTGATGCCAGAAGCCTGCCTGAGAATGAGATCCCTTCAATGGGCTCTAAGAACACAATGGTCCCAGTTCTCAGGAAAGATGTCGTACCGACTTCAGATTCCAACCATCGTCTCACAGGATTTTGTGAAGGGAGAACCCTTTTGGCACCCTGGCCGGAGATTACAGTAGTATCGGACACCTCACTCACCGGGTGGGGAGCCCACGCCAACGATCTGACTGTCATCGGTCGTTGGTCTCCATTGGAGTCCAAACTACACATCAATCTTTTGGAGCTGAGGGCAAACAGACTAGTTCTGCAGGCCTTCCGGCCCTCCGTACGGGGGAAGAATGTCCTGATAATGACGGACAACAAAGTGGCCATGTACTACCTCAACAAGAGAGGTGGTGTAGGGTCACTACCACTGTGAAGAAAGGCAATGCAGCTTTGGAACTGGTCAATTCAAGAAGGAATATCTCCATCGGAAGTTCACCTAGCCAGAGAGGAGAACATGGTGGCAGGTTGCTCTGAGCAGGCAGAGCAGTGTCTCCCACGAGTGGGAACTAGCTCATGAAGTCCTTTAAGAGATCTTCACCCTTTGAGGAACTCCTCAAGTGGATATGTTTGCGACCGGTGTCAACCGGAAGTACGAACTGTACTGCTCCACAGAATTTTCCCCCAGAGGAGCTCTAGGAGACACGTTCGTGGTGGACTGGGAGTTTCTGCTCCTATATGAGTTTCCTCCAGTTCCCGTCATTCCTCATGTGATCAGGAGGTTAAGAAAGTTCAGGAAACGCATGATGCTAATTGCCCCGGGTTGGGCCAGGAGGACGTGGTACCCGGACCTTCTAGACATGTCCATCTGTCCTCCGATATGTCTTACTCAGAGAGAGGATCTTCTCTCGCGAGAGAAGGGGTCGGGTTCTCCATCCAGAAGTCAACATTCTCGACCTTCACGCTTGGTTTCTGAAATGCTGAGATATAAGGATTGGGACCTCACAGATGACGTTATGGAGGGTTTGCTTTCGGCTAGAAGACCAGCAACAAAATCTTTGTACCATTGCCGTTGGAACACGTTTTGCAACTGGTGCAAGGAAAAGAATGTAGATCCCTTTCTGTGTAAAACACCGGACGCACTTCTATCTTTAGTCAATTTGAGGCTCCAGATTGGAATCATTAAAGGCTATCTGTTGGCGCTGTCCATTTTTAAGTGCTTGTCAGAGGAATGCTTATTTCAAAATCCCTCTGATGACTTAATTCCTGAAAGGACTCCTAATGTGTATTCTCCATCTCCTTTCCAGGTTTCGGTTTGGGACCTAAATCTGGTTTTACAATTCTTAATGTGTGCACCCTTTGAACCCATGCACGTGTGTCCTCTAAGGTTATTGACCTTAAAACCATTTTATTGGTTGCTCTCACATCAGCACTTAGAGTAAGCAAGTTGCAGGAACTGTCAGTAAAGCCACCCTGTCTTGAAAGTCCAACCTTCATTTTTACTGAAAATCATTTAGGATTTTCATCTAAACCAAACACATGTCCTGCCTTCCTTCTACCCTCCAGCTCACCCTGGCAAGGAGGAAGACTTCATAGATTAGATCCTAGAAGAGAATTAAGCTTTTACATTTCAAGAACATCCAAATTACGGTTTGATGATCAATTGTTCATAGGGCATACAGAACACAAAATAGGTCAGGCTGTTAAAAAACAGACCTTATCTAGGTGGATAATTTTGGCAATCTGAGTGCAACAGGCTTGCAGGGAAATATCCTCCTGAAGGCTTGCAAGCTCATTTCACCAGGGGCACGGCCAAATCTGCAGCCCTTCAAAGGGGAGTTCCTATTAGGAATATTTGTGACGATGCAAGGTGGTCATCAATACACACGTTTTCAAAACATTATGCTCTAGATGCTTCCCATCCGCAAGATCTTCCTTTTGGTAAGGCAGTACTTTGTTCGGCCCTTGAAAATGTATAATATATAGAATTCTACACAGTACTCCAATTATAAGCACTGGTTTGGGAGTCTGTCAAAGATGAGGAATACGTTGGAGGACAAAATCCATTTGAAGAACAAGTTACTTACCCCTGGTAACGTTCTTGCAATGGATGTTCCTCCAACGTATTCCTCATCACCCGCCCATCCTACCCCTCTGTAGAATTCCTCATGGTACTACAGCTTCTGCTCCACCAAGGTTGAGTACTATCATGCCCGTATTTATGGGCATCTTGGCTTCATGGGGAGGTGGAAACAGAACTGAAGCCAACAGGCGCCGTGCATGCTATATATATGACATCACCTTCGAGGGACATCGACTCAACGCCATCGACGTACAGCGCCCTCTGCCAAAAACGTTTTCTGAGGCAGCTGAAGCTCGATATTACATGTCAAAGATGAGCAATGTGTTGGAGTTACATCCTGTCGAAAGAACGTTACCAGGGGTAAGTAACTTGTTCTTTTCACCCATCAAGTCCTTTGCGATTGATGGAAAACTCAGAATTCAAACAGGCAATTTTAGCTTGGTCCATACTACATTCTAAGTGTGCGTTCTCTAAGGCGATTTATAGCAAAGACAAGACTCCCAAAGAAGCTCTCTTTTGTTATGCTGACCCATTTAGCAATAGGTAAGGCAGCATTATTCACTAAAGGGTAAGGCGCACAGCTCCTTCTGTTTTAGAGAAAAATGCCAAGCCCGAGGGATGCCAGGGTAAGATGTCAATTAACAATGCTGGGCTGCAGTCAAGATAAATTAATGCCTCCATAGTTATAACCTCCTTACCATGGTTTTTTCCTCCTTAACTGGGAAAACCTGAAAAGCTTTACTGAGTTTCTTCTTTTGGACATTATAGAGGGGTGTACGGCAGCATTGCCGCAATTGCAGGGTAAAACCAGCATGACCGACATTGCAGCAAAAGGTCTGAATCACCCAGTTTTTATTCACAAGCATGCCTATCTTTCAGATACATTTTTGCGCCAAAACATTTAGGGCAAGTTCCTGATGGCAAAAATCAATTTCTATCCCTCCGCAGATGAAGTGTTGGAGAAGCGACAAGCTAGTGTTTACGGCTGCTTACGTGCTTTGCTCCATCTCTATGCAACAGCAGCACTACAAATCGTATGAGCAAAGGCAACCTTTTTGTGGCTGCGTGGATTAAGTTCAAAACCCTCTGCATTGTCCACAAGGCATTCTGGGGCCTCAATACCTTCAACTCTCTCTTCCTAAATATCTTCCTTCTTGAGCTCTTCGCTCATCCGCCTCCAACTCCCTCAGGGTCAGTCGCTTCTCCAAGCAACAAGTTGGTGGTAGAGCTCTTTCTTCGGCTGGGTCCTCCCTCTGGAACAGCCTCCTTGCCTCTCTGAAAATTGAGGAGAACCATCTCTGGTTCCGGAAGCACCTCAGACCTTCCTCTTTGCTTCTGCTTTCTCTCCTCCTCTCCCTTACTGAACTCCTGGCTGAAACTGCACTGGTCACCTGGCTACCCTCTGTTCTCGGGCCCAGGTCCCCTCCCTGCCAGTTGCACACCTGCACTGCCCCCTTGGCAATCCCTGCACTCTGGGGCTGTTTCTGTATCCCTACAGCCCCCTAGCGACACTTGCACCTGATGTCTGCACATACCTTTGCACCTGCCACCAGCTGGCCACACTTCTTATTTATTGTTCCTATCTATTGTTTGTATTTATTTACTGTATACCCTATGTACTGCACTTCCCCTCCCGCTCGCACTTTCCCCTTCCCCACCTCCCCTGCACTTGCGCAATCTCAATGTCACCTGGCCTTGTAAGATTGTTGTCTCTGTTTTCCCTCTGTTCCCCTCACTTGCCTCGTCGCGCCTTAAAACACTTGTTTATAGGCGCGTTATAAATGCCATATGATATAATATACAAAGCCTTACTATGCTACTGTAAACAAGCGGCATGGGCGTAAATCCAAAACTGCACAATCTCTTCTGTGACATTTACCTCTTAGGAGACCAAGAAGTCCATTTGACATTCCCTTGTGGATGCATTCCATCAAAATCAAAGTTTATTTATCCCTGTTTCCAGGAGAATAACTCGGATCAATGGAAATGAATCACAGTGGACTTTCGGGTCTCTTTTGTTCTTTAGACTGGTTATTGACTCTCCATTTCAACAACCCCTCCTGCTTCACCATCAAAGGTAAAGAAACACCGCTGGAAATACTGAAAGACATATTAAAAACTTCTCTAAATTGGGGCTATAGAACTAGTCCCTTTAAATGAGTGAGCAAAGTGATTTGACTGCTATATCATCCCCAAAAGGACCTCAAGACTGAGACCTGTTGTAAAGATGGATTTTTCTATAAACCCCGTGGGCAGATACTAAGAGATCACCCTGTTCTAGTGAACAGAGAAACTGTCTAGCTAAACTGTATCTGGGTAATGTGACTGAGCAGCAAAGCTTAGACTTTGGATGTGTGAGAGTGGTGAAGAGTACAGAGGCACCTTCAATACTCTGCGTTCATTTCAGAGCCAGGCCTTCTCAAGGGCCTCAGACTGGCTTTGGAGCCTCGCCGTCGTCTTGGTACAATCCCCAAAACCAATCTTACTGTTTTCAAAGCAGTCAACAAAGAGGGTTTAGGAGAGATAAAGGTTGGGGTAGAGTTTCAGCCTCTAGAGCAGTGGTCTTCAAACTTTTTTGGCCAGGAATCCCCCTCCCTCCCTTCCTCCCCAGAGCAAAGTTTCAGCAGGCCGGGACCTCCCAAAAATGCCAAATGGACAGTATGTATGATATGATAGGTTTTTTATAACGCGCTTAATACCCAGAGGTTTCTAAGCGCGGACCCGGGGATCGAACCTGTGTTGCTTTGTGTCGTCTTGCTTCCAAGGCAAGCCTGTTGCTGCTGAGCTATTCTTCCGGACTGTCACCACTATTGCGTGCTGTCACGACACCCTACTCCCAGTAAAGTCCCTGGGCTCCCACCTGCTCCCATCAGTCGCTGGGCTCATCATCCCACTCCTACCCAGTCTCTGGGCTCTCCCCACCCCATCACACACCATGGGCTTTTCCCACCCTGCTCCCACCACTATCCCATGGTTCCCGCCCATCCTGCTCCCAACACAGTCCCTGGGCTCCCCCCATCCCGCTCCCAACACAGTCCCTGGGCTCCCCCCATCCCGTTCCCAACACAGTCGTAGGGCCAGTGGCGGCCAGTGAATTTTTGAAGTGGAGGGGCATTTTCCCCCAAAAATGCCTAAGCGAGTGAGGGAGCCTGAACCAATCATGTGGGTTCGAGGGGGGGTTTCCTCCTTTTTTTTTTTTTTTTAATAATAATGGTTTCAAATGTTGCATTGTAGAGCATACTTTATAAAAAGAAATGGGTAAATAGCCAAACAGTTTGCAATTGGTACTGGGGGGCCCAAGGGGCAGGCATGACATTTTTTACTGGACATCTATGATAGAAATCCAGTAAAAAAAAAAATACCTTCCATGTTCCCTGGGCTCCACAGCATCTCAGAAGGAGAGCTGATTTTGGCAGGTGGGTAGGGGGATTGTGCAACAAAGGCATTTAAGCATTTTTAAAATTCTTTTTATTGTACAACCCTCCTTCCCCCTCTATCCACCACTTGCCAAAATCAGCTCAACGGACCAAAACAGACACACACACACACACACCTCTATCATTCACACAAGCACCCATCACCCGACACTCACTCATAATACAAGCATACATGCATCCATACACATGTTTAAATAAAAACATAACGTACCTTCTACAGGAGCCTGCTTGTGGGTGCTGAAGAAACGCCCCGCTCCTGGCTATGCTGTCCGTATGTGCGAAAAGGGCGCAGGAGCCCCCCCCTCGCACATACATACAGACATGCAGTGCCCCAGCCAGCATTTCCAATGAGCTATGCAATGCTGGTGAAGCAAAACGCCCCAGCCTTGCATGGCCCAGTGAGCATGTGCAGCTGAGGCACTGAGCAGAACTGTCAAAGGGAAATAGTGTTTCCCTTTGACAGTTCAGGCAGCCCAGGAGAACTCCCTCAGCTGGAAAAAGCAGCTGAGGGAGTGCTCATTGTTTCACTGGGCTGGCTCCTTAGCTCCTCCATAATGGGTGAAGGGGCCACTGGGTGGGCGTCCCCTCGCCATTATGGATGAGCCGCCAGGCTCGGACTGGCCTATAGGGCAATAGGGCAATGCATGTATCAAAAATGCAAAATGCTAGTGTGGGCCATTTAAAATGGGCCACCTTTTTGGCCAGTGTGGGCCAGTTTGATGAGTTACTTCACTATGCAGATTTTGACCAATGAGCAGTTAGTCATTTTGACCATTGTTGCTGAATAAATATTCTTTAAATATCCCAATTTACTTACATTTTAACACAATGCACCCCCTTGGGTACTATTCAAACAGTCTGTGTGATAAAGGAATGAATATCCATTTACAACTTTTTCGGGCCACTTTTTCATTGGTGTCTGAGACAGTTTCATGCTTCTGCCTGACCATGTCAGCTGCCCCTGCCATTTCTTCCAATCTAAAAAAAATCTTTTTTTTAAATTTTCTTTATTTTTTAGATTTCATGCTGGCCTCTCAACGGCCCCCAAAGATGCAGCTGCGTACCCTTGCGGGACCGCGCCCCACAGTTTGAATACCACTGCTCTAGAGGCTCTACTGCCCCATGCAGCAAATGACGCTCCATTACAGGTACCCTCTCATGCTTCCCAGTAGGGGGTTGCATGACCTCTTTCAACCACACATGGTTGGGGATGACCTTGGATTGCTGGGAACTAACGAACGTTGTTAAGGGTTATTCAGTAGAATTCCTAGAATCACTTTGCCACCATCCTACTCTATCAAGAAGAATGTCGTCAGAACATCACTTGATTTTAGAACAAGTAGTTTTAGCACTACTACAGAAGGGAGCGATAGTGCTGGTTCCACCTCTGGAAGAAAACCAAGGTATTTATTCAATGTACGTCCTTGTTCCATGAAAGATCTAACAATGCACCCAGTCTTAAACCTGCTTCCTGCAAACATGTATGCCAAGCCACAGAAATTCAGGATGATAACGCTGCAGGAAGTTAATCCTCTGTTAAAACATGGCAACATTAGACATGAAAGATGTATACTTTCATATTTCGAATATTACGATTCAAAGTGGGAGACAAGCACTACCAATTAAAAGTGCTACCATTTGGCATAGCCTCATCACCACAAGTGTTTATAAAAGTGCTTGCACTGGTGGCCACACACCTACCGAGGCAGTCCATTCCAGTGTACCCTTACCTAAACGACTGGCTAATAACCGGAGATGCATCTCAGTTGTGACAGCAAAATACTCAACTGTCAATCTGCTATTTCATTTAGGCTTCTCAATCAATGAGAAAAAGTGCCTAGTCAGTTAAAACAATTCATAGGGGCAATAATTAGAACATAAGCTAGCATACTCTTCCCCTCCAACGAGAGGTTACAAAACCTGCTGTTTCAAATCCCTCAATACATAGTCGGTCCTCAGGTAACCGCTTCCTGCATTTACCTTGTGCCACACGCCCAACAAAACAATTGTCGCAAGCAGATGGTCAGTGGGATGATCTAGTGGTAGTTTTGCATCCTCTGGTTCTAGCTCTGCAGTGGAGGACAAAAGAAAACCTTTTATAGGGCAATCCGTTCAGCACCCCAGCAGTCGAGGCCACTCTCACTACAGACTCATCGGTATCACGGTAGGGAGCTCGTTTTCTCCAACACACTGCGCACAGGGTGTGGACACAAGTATTAACCAAGAAACATATCAACCTTTTCGAATGGCTAGCAGTCTTCAAAGCTCTACAAGCATTGAAACAACAGTTAGTAGAAAAGACAGGGCTCATACTGACAGACAGCACCACAGCCATGTTCTACATAAACAAGCAGGGAGGAACACTCTCTCCAGGGCTGTCCAAGCTAGCCTAGAACATTTGACTGCAGGCACTAAAACACATGTTTCTCCTGGTACAACATGTTGCACGGGAACACAATTACCTAGCAGGCGTACTAAGCAGGAGTGCACAAATGTCATTGGAACACGAATGGCAGTTGAATGCAGACGTCCTACACATTGTCTTCACAACTGGATATTTCCAGACATACACCTCTTTGCTATGCAAGAAAATGCATGATGCCACGACTACGCATCTTATGTTTATCCAGACAAAATCCAAGGGGAACGCTCGGGTAATGAACTGGCCAAGGAAGTGTGCATACGCTTTCCCCCCAACCCAACTTCTCAACAGGATAGTCCACAAGCTACACCGGTAACAGGTAACCTTGATCCTAATTACTCCTATGTGGGCGCGACAAACATGGTTGTTTTCACACCTACCGAAGATGTCTTTGTCCTCCAATGAAACTACCATGCCCATATGACATGTTGTCACGGAACCAGGGACTCCATTCCACCCATGCCCTCAGACGCTGAACTTAGCAGCTTGGCTCCTGAGGTCATAGTTTGGTCATCTAAATTTAAACCACATGTATATAGAAGTTCAAAAGGAAGCACCCAAGCCTAATGCAAGACACTGCTATTTTAACAAATGGAAAAATGTTGTTTTATGGTTTAAAGTGCGTACCATCAATCCAATTGACTGTTCACCTTGACCTATAGTACACTATTTACTGTATCTTTTAGTAGCTTAGTCGTCAATTCCTTCTGAGTTCACCTAGGTGCTCCCTAAACCTAAACCACATCACAAAGTAAAGTTTCATGGTGGAAGGTGCCTGTACGGAAAGCATTAAAGCAGGGTGTTAAAAAGGTATACCCCAGAGACTGCCACAGGGGGCAGACCAGCAGGGACAAGTTTTGACAGCGATCCTGAGTGTGAACGCGGAGAACGATTCATTGGCCCCGGGTTGCAGCTCCTGACGTGGAGTGGTTTGGTGCTGCAGTACCCGGAATGTGGCGGTGCGATCTTGGCACGACTATATGGGCAGCATTGGATTTGGAAGATTTTCTGGCCATTGCAAGCCTGTTGATGGTGCTCACCCGTGATCGCTCATCCAGGCACAGCGACACGGCTTGAGGCTGAGACTCGGAGCAGGGTCCGAGCGGCTCGTGGAGAACCTGAGGAACCCGCTGATCCCTCTGCAGTGGATTTGGGCCCTAGAGCCTTTGGAATTGTTAAAGCCTGGACCAGGACCCCTATGGGGGGGTCTGGGGACAGCAAAGGTCTCCCTTGCAGGTGAGGGGGTGCGAGTTGGGGTGCTCACGGCTCAGGGACCCTGTGGAGGGGGGCTGGTAGAGTGCCTTGGTGGTGTGCCCTTGTCGGCATTGCCAGGGAGTGCGGCTGCCCAAGTGAGTGTACGAGGACAGTGGAGCAGGGACTGGCTGCAGCACACTCAGAGGTGGTGGTAGCACGGCACGGAGAAAGGGCCTGACTTTCTGGGTCATGGTTGTGGTGGAACATTCCAGAGGGCGGTGGGGGGGGGGGACTTCCCTGACTCATTGAAGTGAACTTGAGGCTGCTGAGAGGGGCCCTTGAGATTTGTTGGGCAGGAGCGTCATATTTCTTTGTGGGGCAACCCAGGAGCCCTGGACTCCCCTCGGCAGGGGAACAGGTTGGACTGGAACACTGACAACCAGAGTTAAGAACAGTATAGGGGCCTTCCAACAATTTTGGAGGCCTGAAGCTATGGAGGGGGAAAGGATGGACAGGCCCCAAGGATTGGCAGCGAGGGGAGTCACGCAGGCACCGTCTATGAAGGAGCATATGAAAGACATTTTGCAGGAGATGCGGGCGCTGCAGGGTGAGCTGCTGGCCTCCGTTTCAGATCCCAGGGGTCTGGTGGAAGTGCTGTAGACTAGGTTTGAGGGAATGGAGAATAACCAGCTCAGTGCCGATGTGGGGAAAATGACGTTCGAGGAGAAATTGTCTGATCTGGAATCCAGGGACGAGGATTACCAGTTGAAGATGGATGACCTTGAAAATAGGAAGCAAATAAATAACCTGCATGTCTTTGGCCTCCTGGAGCAGAAGGGGTAATCTGCCAGTGATGTGGTGCGAAAGTTGAAGGGGCTGGTCAATGTACTTTTTGCTGAAGAAGGGGGGATGGAGGTGGAAATAGAGCGAGCCCATTGTGGGGGTCTGGTCAGGGGTAAAGGGCTGAGATCAGTGGTGTTCAAGTTCTTAACGGTGCATTGAGAAAGTCGCAGTCTTGGAGCGGCAAATCGCTTACAGACTATAAGGATGAGGGGGACTCGATGCAGATATATCGAGACCTCTCGTTTTACATTGGCCCGGTGCTGGGATTGCCTCCCCCTCACCTCTTGGCGATCCGACAGGGGGGTCCGCTATAGGGGGACCTTCCCTTTTGCACTGGTTTTTAAGATTAAGGAAGTGGATTACCGGGTGACCAAAGGGGCAGAGCAGGTCCTGCAGCACCTTTCAGAGGGGGAGAGGAATGGTGAAGGTGAAACTGACCTGGCCCAGTAGAGGCTGGACGGACTGTCTCAGCGGTGTAGGGTCCCTTGGGAACATACATTTAGGAGACTAAATACTCCCACCACAGTGAAGTGACTATCCGGGGGTGCTCTCTGGGTGCCGTTATTGTTTTGAATTGTTGAATGGTCTCTGGTGCAAGCTTTCGTTTTGTGCTTTGTTGTGCAGGGCTGTTCTTGGGATGGGCAGGTGGGGCATCTTCCCATGCTGATCCAGCTTCAGATGGGTGTCTCAGGGGTTTGGAGTGGTGCGAGGGATGGGGAGTCCAGCTGGGGTCAGTGGGGGGGGATTAGGGGCTTTGAGGGAAGAGGGACCATTTTGGGTTGTTGGTGAAGCTGCGTGTGTTGACTGCAGATGGGGTTTGTGGGAACGATTGATGGAATGGCCAGCAGTGTTGACAAACGGGGGCGGTTCGACCGCTTGTTGATGGGAACTCTGAATGTGAAGGGGTTGAACTCCCCAACAAAGTGCTACTTAGTGGCGCGGGAATTCAAGAGATCAGGCCTGGATGTACTGATGTTGCCGGAGACCTGGATGTTGGATGGGGAGGAGCCTCATCTTCCTTCCGGGTTGATTGGTGGTAGTTATTGGGCCTCTGGTGATATGAGGACGGGAGGAGTTGGGATTTTGATACACAAACGAATGAAATTGGACAATGTCAGGGTGTGGAAGGAGAAAGGGGGGGCATCCTGGTGTCAGGAACCAAAGCTGGGGCCTGGCTGTCTTTGGCCACGGTGTACTGCCCTAACGTTTGGCAAAAAGCCTTCTTAGAGGACACATTGGCCCAGTTGTTCAAGGAAGCAAGGGGTCCCGTTCTTCTGGAAGGCAATTTCAATATGTGGGTGGATCCCTCGTTGGATAGGAGGACACTGGGAGGGTAACAGAGGTAGTCAGGGGCGGGTTGAGAGGGTCTGAGAGACTGTTTGGATACATTTGGCATGGTGGATGCATAGAGACAACTCCATCCATGGAACCTGGGTTCACTTTTTTTCTCCCCCACATCGTACTTATATGAGAATACATTGTGTGTGGGACGGGAAATGCTGAACAGGGCGGGAAGTTGCTGTGTGGTGCCCATTAGATGGTCGGACCATGACATGGTATCTATGGAGTTCTCCCTTAAGAGAGTATAGGGTAGGGACTCCCTGTGGAGGTGTAATGATTCCCTCCACAGGACATTGCTCGAGGCAAGGGAGTAACCCGACACTTCTGGCCCTAGTTGCAGAGAAGGCCATTGACTGGGTGGACTGGGCTTTTTTAATGTTTTTTTTGGAGAAGTATGGGTTTTGAGGAAACATGCTGCGTGGTGGTGGTGAATGTGCAATACTTGAGGGCCTTCACTTTGCAGAGCGGGACCCGGCTGGAGTGTCCGCTCTTGCCCCTATTATTTGCGCTGTCGATGAAGCTGCTGACGGAGCAGTTCAGGGCTGTCCCTTGGGTGGAACAAATTCACGCATGGTGGGGGAGCAAGTATAAGTTGGGGCTCTATGCCGGGGATGTTTTGTTGCATTTGCCTAACCTGTATAGCTCGATTCCAGTGGCTTTGAGGTGATGGGCCAATTCGGGACATTGTACGGTTTTAAAGTAAGCAGGGCCAAGTCTGTTTTGTACCCTTTTGTTGTTGACGGTGCTAGGGATCTGGGGCATAGGAGAGTCTGGGGATGGAGGTACGGTTGGAGACGATGCAATATCATGGGGTGGTGATCATCCATGGGTTGGAGGGGCTGGGTGCAGCTAATTTACCCCCTTTGTTGGGAACTTTGTATAGCGATATGGCAAACTAGGTGAGCTTATTATTTTGTGGATGGGGCGTCGTAATGTCCTGAAAATGAACTTTCTCCCCCGTATTTTCGTATCTTTTCCACATGCTTCCAATCTGGGTTTTGGAGACTTTACTGGGGGAAGCAAAGGTGCGAATGTTGCTCTTGTGGCAGGGGAAAAAACCTTGGGTGGCATATGACACGATGGTCCTTCCTAAGGACAGAGGTGGCGTGGGCTTCCCACATCTTTTAGGGTACTACAGAGCAGCACAGTTGAGGGTTTTGGCCCCCCACCTACGGGAAGAACGGGACAGGAACTGGGTAGTTCTGGACAATCTCCACATCAGGCCAGTGACAGTTGAGGATTGGTGTTTGGTCCCCAGGAGGATAATCCTATGCAGTATCCAGGAACATCCTATCTTGGGGGTCATTTGGGATCTTTGGTGACTGGGAGTAGTATGCAGGGGGTTACTTCGTTGCCGTCTTTAGTCTGCCATTTGTGGGTGCCAGGGGTAAGAGAGTAGATTCCCGACTTGCTTGGATGCCAGGCTTGGTATGAAGGGGGCACGCTAGGGTGGGGCAGTTGTGGCAGAGGAGTATATTCATAGCCATTCAGGAACTGGGGGAGACGATGAACATAGGGGAGCTGCCAGTTTTCCCGTATCTACGGCTTAAAGTGGTTCTTATGGCAGAGAAATGGAAGCCGCAGTTACAAAGGGAGCTTTACACAGGTTGAGAAAGCATTTGACTCATATTTACATGTGAAGGGTTGATTTCTCCCCTGTATGGAGCGTTTGTCGTAGCTTCAGTGCGTGGCCCAGGCAGTCTTAGAAGGTGATGGGAGGGGGATCAGTGGAAGCTGGTTGATGACAGATTGTCGTTGTTGATGTGCTGGAAAGCATTTAAAACTTCGGTATCCTGTCAGTATAAGTTGCATGTTATCAGGTTCCTTCACCTGCGGCAATATGACCCTGTCCACCTTTCTAAGATGTATGCTGGGGTTAGCCCTCTCTGTTGGCATGGATGTGGGGCACGGGCCATGTACTGGCACATGTGGTGGGCATACGAGAGATTGCAGGTACATTGGAGGGAGGCGTTGAGCTAGATAAAGGAGGTGAAAGGAGTTTGCCCTTTGAAACCCATGCTGGTTTTGTTTGGGCTGGAGGAAAGGGAGGAGTAGTACAGGGGTTTATCTACCATAACCGACTTCTTTTTGTTGGTGGCCAGGGCTTGTTAGGGTTGTCATTGGAAGCAGGAGAGCCTATCTGCACATGCTGAATTTGTGTCCAAAGCTAAGGATATTTACTGAATGGAAAGACTTACAGCGGCCCTTCATGGGAGGCTATGTCCAGGTGGAAATGGCTTGGTTAGGGTTCCTGTCTAAATATATGGGGAGGTGAGGTGCCTTGGTGTGCTGGGCTTTTGGGGAGTTTAGGGAGTGGTGGGCGGCAGTCCCCCCCCTGGGAGGACTTATCAAGTTGCCTGATGACGTGGACTGTGCCTCATTGAATGTTTTTTGTTGTGTTATCTTTTATTGTTCACTCGCTGGGTGGGGTTTTGAGACTATTCTTGTCGGGGGATGGGTTGGGGTAGGGTAGATTAAGGGCACGGTTGAGATTTGTGTTCTACTGCGGTCCTGTTTTGGGTCTCTGCGTGTTGTCTTTTTCCCTTCTGTACTTACAAATGTAATAAAACTTGAAAAGTTATACACACCAGTTTCAAATCCAACTCCCAGCTGGGACTTGAATAGTGTGCTTACAAAGCTCATGGGGGCCCCCTTAGAGCCAAACACAAAGCCAGCCTTAAACATCTAACATATAAAGCTTATTTTCCTGTCACTATCACATCAGTAAGGATGGTTGGTGAATTACAAGCACTGTCAGTGCAGGATCCTTTTGTCATTATTCAGAGTGACAAGGTGGCACTATGCACACATCCTTGAATTTCTACAGAATTCATCTCAAAGTTCCACATAAACCAGTCCATAGAACTTCCTGCTTTCTTCCAAAACCCAAACAATGTAGCAGAGAAAAGCCTACATACCTTAGATGTCAGAAGGGGTGTCATGTATTACCTTCAAAAGACTAAACCACTCAGAAAAACAGACTGTGTTTTATACCTCTAGCCGCAGGGAGAGAAGGTGATCCCATCTCTAAATCGGCTATCTCAAAATGGAATGTCAGATGAATCCAACTATGTTATTCTCTTGCCAAGAGAATGTTTCTCTTCAAGCCCAGAGCGCACTGAACTCTGGGCACATGGGCCACTCATAGCAAATGTGCCCTTGGATGCCATTTGCAAAGCTACCACTTAGAGTTCCGTTCATACCTTTACACAACTGATTAGATACATTTTCTAAGGGTGACGCACAGGTGGGTCAAGGGGTGTTAAAACATTTTTGTGCTGCTCTACCTTCAAATAACCCACCACTTTCTCCAAGTACTGCTCACTAATCTATGCAAAGCATGTGATTCTAAGCAGATCCTCAAGCCTCAGAAGACATACAATACTTACTGTAATCCTATTGCTGATGCTTGAATCTGCTTAGATTTACATGCGCCCACCCTTCTTCCCCTCATGGAGTTGAAGTTTCTGGGGCAAATCATAGATGTTTCACACCTCATCACAACTTACCTATTCTCCATGCATACACTTCATACTCACTTATGTCAGAAACAACAATCTGAGGGACCTCGACTTGTGAGGGATCATGGGTAGAGTAGACGTCACACTAGGGATAATTTACAAACACGCCCAGTCAGCGTCCCTTTTTGAACTTAGAAAACAATGTGTGCAATACTCTGCGCCTCCGCTATATGTCTGCCCGTGCAAAGCATGTGAATCTAAGCAGATGCAAGCATCAGAAATACTATTACGGTAAGTAATGTATGAGATGTATACATCCACCCTTGGGGGGGGGGGGGGGAATAGAATTGCATATGATTCAACTACCAGCAGGGGTGTTGCTAGGTCTGGAAAAGACCCGGGGCTACGCTGATGTCGGAACTGTCGGGACTGGAGGCTAGCTAGTCTTTTGGTTGTAGCTCCTGAGATTCTATCTGGGGCTACAACCAAAAGACCAGGGGCTATAGCCCCGTTTGCCCCCCTTCCCCCCCAGCAACGCCTCTGACTACCAGTACGACACAGGTGAGTAGTCTGATGCATAGGCTCGATGTAAATCTTTAGAATAAACACAAAATAACTTCCCTATTTCTTATAAAGTCCAACCCTGAGATGGTTTAGAGCCTTATGTCCAGAAGTCACCAGTTCCAAAGTATATACTTCTTCAAACAAAATTTTGGGGTGTGGGTGGGGACCATGCGCTCTTGTTGATACAATACGTTACGAACACAAATCAAAGAATTATTATGGATGTATATGTCTTGATTGCCAGATCTCTTCAAATCACATGTATTAAAGCAGAGTAGATTTTATTCATGGTTTGGGCAGCAGACACGTGTTTGACCTACGGGTCGTTCTCAAGGCGCAGATATTGAACTTCCTTACAATGAGGCCTCTTTTGAAATTGATGCAGGGATTTGGCCCATTGACTACTGGTTTCTATACGGACTGATAGTTTCTATATATATATAATTTTTGAGACTGATGTACTGAGGTCTGGAGCCCATTGAAGGGATTGTTATTTATTTTGCAAGAGAATGGATGCCTTGTTTTCGATTGAATGATGGGATGGGAACAGATTTGCAGTATTTGAACTGGGATAATATCTGAGCCTTGAGAATGACCCGTAGGTCGAACCACGTGTCGGCTGTCCAAACCATGAATAAAATCTACTCTTCTTTAATACATGTCATTTGAAGAGATCTGTCAATCAAGATATATACATCCATAATAATTCTTTGATTTGTGTTCATAACGTATTGTGTCAACAAGAGCGCATGGTCCCCACCCACAACCCAAAATGTTGTTTGTTCAAATTATACCAGTGGATGAGCTGAGGGTGAAGTGATATTGCTGCCAGTTACATTGAAGCTTTCTTTAGTGCTCATAGATTCAAGAAGTGGTCAAGAGCGCACAGCTTAACCTTATTGAATCCACGTTTTCTGATCCCTACTATATACTTCTTCAGGTAAGTTCTTATAGAAATAGCACTGCCAGAAGTTATGATTAATAAGAGTTCCAAAGTTCGATAACATTTCAAGTAAAGTACAGGTATACACTCAACGCAATCCAACACACTAGGATAGGCTTAGGGAAGGATCCTTAACCCACGTTCCACAAACCAGGGGTCGGGAAAATGTGAGTTAAGGCCAGGAATTTATTCCCATTGTAACCATATCAAGAACTGGAGACAGGGTAGAAACTTCCATGTTAAATTAACCCCTTGACTCCCATTCTTCCAGGGTCCTCCTACAAGTGTTCTGAGATCCATTGGGAACATAATCGTCTGCGCTTGGTCCGGTCGAAGAAAGCCTGCAGGTCGTAGGTGCAGAGGTCACTTTCGGAGTTGGGATTTAGTTTCGGTCAGTCACGGTGCATAGGAATCTGTTCCATACCGTTTCCAGTAGAAGACCCAAACGAGGAAAGCTGAAAGCCACCTCAGGACACCGCACAGGATTGAAGAGTGTTGCAACTGGAGTCACCACGGTCAGGAAGAGACAGGTTACCGTCAAGCGACAAAATCAGGAGCAGGCCTAGCTTCCCTTGGAGTGAAAGTTCGGAACGGTAACGGCTGCAGCAAAGTAACGCAGGAGAGAGCTGGTCAGCCCACCCGTTGATCCAGGGATACAGCTGAAGGTTCAGCAGGCACAGATTCTCAAGCAGGGGTCAATACTGGTTGTTTGCACAGGTCCAGCGGTCTAAGCATGTAACGCTCACCTGAATCCCTCGGAGGCGCGGGTCTGGTCTGGGCGTTCTCCGAACCTTCCAAAGTCACTCGCAGGTCTTTGGCACCACCCTGGAAGGGCCAGCTTCTTACTGTGATCTTAATCTGGAGAGTGAGATGTCTGCGGGCAGAGAAGAAACAGGGGTTAACGTCTGCCTGACGGGGTTTCGGCCCTTTCCCCTTCCTGACACTCCTACAACTCTCCTAGGCCGCACGTGCTCACCTTAGGTAGGTAAAAGCGGCGCTCTCCATCCTGCGTCTGTGCAGGGGCGCTGTAGCCAGTTACTTCACTGGACGATAGTTCAGCCTTTTATTGCGGAGGTAGAGTCCAGAAGGCAAGACCGTCGTTAGCTGCACGAACGGTGAGTGCCTTATATGAGTCTTTTTATTGTCCTTTCAGAATCTTGCCTCTTTTGCAGGTCCGGTATGCTGATCCGGTAAGTGGAGAAGTCCAGAGTTTTTGCAGGCAAGCAAAAAGTTCATCTGAAGTTAAATGCACTTTTAAAAGTCTTTTTTCCCTTTCTTTCAGGTGGCTGTGCAATCGGCGATGAAGACTGATGCCTAAGGATAGTGCCGGAGGATGGACAGGTATCACCGCTTAAGGCGCGTGAGTAGAAATGGAGTCCTGAGCTCTAATAATGTCCTTCTTGTATTTTACAGGTGCGGACAAATGGCGCTGAACGGAGCTCGCGGAGACCGTGGCACAGGTAAGCAGATATCAGAGTTATCGCTAACCTGTATTCTTTGTAGTTGCAGATGGCTGGAGAACGAAGAATGGCGGCACGAGGCCTTGGAAGGCGCCGGAAGGTGGTAAGAGCAGCTCTGGTACTTTCTCGTGCTACTCTAATGTTCTCGTTTTCCTTTTCAGATGTGGCGGAAGGCTGGAGCTGGATTCAGGAAGGTAAGTTGAAGATTTTCCTGTTTTCAGGTGCAGAAGAAGAAGAGCAGCTGGAGCCGACACGGTGAGCGTCCTGCTGCTATTGCAGAATAACGCGAAGCACGTGAAACCAATCGGGTGTGGTTTAAATAGCCTTCAGTAGTGCTTAGGCGTCTTCTTCCACAGCTTTCAGAGGTAAGAAAAGAGTTCCAGTATGTAATTCTTGGGAGTGGTGCTGGCCCCACCCAGCAGTTAAAGTAGTCCCAGCAGGATTGGATGAAGAGTTCATCCTGCAGGTAGGAAGGCAGCATGGTCTGCAGGAGGTAAGTCCACCCAAGCACCAATCCTTTTTATATGAGCCCGGCGCTTCCAGTGCCGGGACTGGGTCCCTTTATGAGCATGAGCCTGGCGCCGCTGGCGCCAGGACAAGGTCCAAAAGGCCCCTACGGGGGCCGGCTTGTGCCTGGAATAAGGGTCATGACCCTGCTTCCAAGGATGTTGGGCTAGGTCTGACACCTTGGAGGCAGTGGTCATGACAGCACCCCCCCCTCAAGGCCCCTCCCAAATTGGTCTTCCCCGGAGGCTTTGGTTTGTTGGGGAAGGTCCGATGAAATTTTCTGATTAGACGAGAAGCATGGACATTTTCTGAAGGTTCCCAAGATCTCTCCTGGGGGCCATACCCTTTCCAATCAATCAGGTAATACAGTTTTGACTTGAAAAACTTAGAATCCAAGATGTTCCGAACCTCGTATTCGTTTTCTCCGTCTACTTGGATTGGCTCTGGAGGTTTAGTCAGACGGGTTCCGGGTTGCATAGGTTTCAGGAGTGAAACATGGAAAACAGGATGTATTTTCATTCGAGTGGGCAATTCTAATTTAACCGCCACAGGATTTATCACAGCCGTGATCGTGTAGGGTCCTAAGTACTTTGGATTGAAGGTGCGTGGTCCTTTTAGAGACAGATGTTTAGTAGACAGCCAGACTTGGTCTCCTACTTGGTACTGAGGGGCCTCTTTCCGATGTTGATCAGCACCTTTCTTATAAGATTCTTTGGCTCGTTGAAGGTGTGCGACGGCTTCCTTAAATGTTTGAGTTATGGTCGCATGAAGATGGTCCACAGCGGGTGTTCCGAGATCTTGAGGCGGATCTAAATTAGAGGTCCGAGGGTGAACCCCATACAACAGGAAGAAAGGGGTTTTACCTGTTCCGGTATGTATTGAGTTGTTGTACGCATATTCAGCAATCCAAAGAATGTCCCTCCAAGTACCCTCTGATTGTTGTAACATGCAACGAAGATACTGTTCCAGAGTTTGGTTAGTCCTCTCAGTCTGCCCGTCAGTTTGAGGGTGGTGGCTGGTAGAGAGTCGCACATCAATTTGTGCAAGACGACAACAACTTCTCCAGAAATGGGAAATGAATTGGCTCCCTCGATCAGAGATTAGGACTGAAGGGAACCCGTGCAAGCGAACGATGTTTTCAAGGAATTCTCGGGCTAGAATGGAAGCTGTGGGTAATCCTTTCAGTGGAACAAAATGAGCCATCTTTGAAAAAAGATCAACAATTACTAGAATTGTATTATATCCGGAACAAGGGGGTAAATCCGTGATAAAATCCATTGAGAGGGTGTGCCAAGGGCACGGTGGAATGTCTATCGGATGCAGTAGCCCGGCTGGTTTTTCTCTCTGGCTCTTATTTTGTGCACAGATGCCGCATGAGGCCACAAAATCTTTGATATCCTTTCTCCAGGACGGCCACCAGAAATGTCTTTTAATTTTTTCGGAGGTTTTGGCTACACCCGGATGTCCCTCTATTAAGGAATCATGATAGCAGGTGATGACCTGTTTCTGTAAGTCATCACACGGTAAATAAAGTCTGCCTTGGAAGTATAATAGATCTTGATCTATCGTAAAATCCTTTCCTTTCTGCAGCCAAGTCAAGGAATCTTCGGGAGTTAATATTTGCTTGATCTTCCTTTTTATGTCGTCAAGAGACATTGTGTTGATGACTCCCAAAATCTTTTGTTCGGGGATTATGGGTACTGGTTCTGGATTAGCTGCGAGTTCGTTAACGCCTATTCGTGAAAGGGCATCAGCTTTTCCGTTTTTGAGGCCCGGCCGAAACGTAATCACAAAATCAAATTCTGCGAAAAATAATGCCCAACGGAGTTGTCTTGAAGATTGGGCCTTGGCTGACTTCAAATATTGGAGGTTACGATGATCAGTAATTACAGTGACAGTGTGCCGGGCTCCTAGGAGATAATGCCGCCAGGCCTTAAAGGCGGACTTGATTGCCAGAAGTTCCTTGTCCGTGATTGTGTAATTGATTTCCGGGGCCGAAAATTTGCGGGACCAAAACGCCACAGGGTGTAATTGGTGTGTTTCAGGATCTCTTTGTGACAAAACTGCCCCCATTGCAAGACTAGATGCGTCGGTCTCGACGATATAAGGAAGTTCTGGACGAGGATGTTTCAGGACTGGAGCAGAAATAAATTTGGCTTTCAAATCTTGGAAGGCTTGTTCGGCCTCTGGAGTCCACTCGAATTTTTTGTTCTTTTTTAGGAGAGCCGTGATAGGTTGGACTATTCGAGAGAATTCGGGGATAAACCTTCGATAAAAATTAGCGAAGCCCAACATGCTCTGTACTCCTTTTACCGAAGTCGGAGACGGCCATTTGGTGATAGTATCCACTTTTCTTGTGTCCATGTGAACACCGTTGGGTGACAAAATGAACCCCAAAAATTCGACTTCCTTTACATGAAAGGTACACTTTTCCAATTTAGCAAATAAACGATGGTGGCGAAGCCTCTGCAAAACTGCGGTGACATGTCGTCGGTGTTCAGCTTCTGAGGAGGAGTATACCAGGATGTCATCAATGTAGACGACTACACAAACATCAATAAGCTCTCGGAGAACGTCATTCATAAAGAACTGGAAGGCGGCCGGTGCATTACATAGTCCAAAAGGCATTACTTGATACTCAAATAATCCGTATTTTGTGCGAAAGGCCGTCTTCCATTCGTCACCCTCCCTGATTCGTACCAAGTGGTAAGCTCCTCTGAGATCTAGTTTAGTGTAAATGCAGGCGCCTTTTACTTGGTCCAATAGTTCGGGAATCAGAGGCAGCGGGTACCTGTTTTTGACTGTAATCTGGTTCAGGGCGCGGTAATCTATACACGTTCTCAGGTCACCTTCCTTTTTCGGGACGAAGAACAAAGCTGAAGAAGCTGGAGATTTTGAGGGACGAATAAATCCGTTAGCCAGGTACTGGTCTAAGTATTGTCTGAGGTGAAGATTTTCTGGCTCAGTAAGAGCATATATTCTACTGCACGGTGGAGTGGATCCGGGTATCAGGTCTATCTGGCAGTCGTATGATCTGTGCGGGGGCAAGGTGTTGGCCTGATCTTTCTGGAAGACATCACTAAACTCTTGGTATTCAGGAGGCAATTGGAGGTTCTCGGAAGCGATGGCTGCCAGCCTGATGTCGGACCGAGAATAACAAGTTTGGGTGCACTCTGGAAACCGGATTACCTTGGCTCGCCAGTCGATCTGAGGATTGTGTTTTTCCAACCAAGGAACTCCTAGAATTACTTGAAACTGCGGGGCCTTGATTACATCAAACACGATTCCTTCCCGATGTCCGTCCTGGCAGAGCAGCGTCACTTCCACGGTGGTGTGAGAGACTGGTCCGGAAACTATTTCTGTACCATCCACTGTAGTGATTACATCTTTTACCAATTTAGGACATAAAGGAAGATTCATCCTAGCTGCCATATCTTGATCCACGTAGTTACCGATTGATCCGCTATCAATGAATGCCTTAATAGCATGCATACGATTTGGTTGGTCGGGGCTTATGAGGACCATGGGCAGTACGAAATGCGAGGTCAAGGAACTGGTTTTTACGCTCGGCAAGCGGACCTCTACGCTTGCCGGGCGAGGTCGTTTCCCGATTCTTGTTGTTTTGCATCCTTATCGGAAGCTCCCAAGGCTTTCTTGACCGGTTTCACTGAACAATCTCGAAGGAAGTGTCCAGACTTCCCACAGTAGAGGCACAGCTGTAACTGTCTTCGCCTTTCTCGTTCCTTTTGAGTTAAAGGTCCTTTCACGATGCCTATCTGCATGGGTTCCACGGAATCATTTCCTTTAGCAGGGTTTTGAGTCATTGAGAACGTCCGGGTTTCAAATCTGGAGCGATCGGCCTTTCTGTTCTGTAGTTGATGATCTAATTGAACTACTAGGTCGATATAATCGGAGCACTCTTGCGGAGGATTTACCACCTGTGCTAAGACATCTTTAAGTTCTCCACGTAGCCCCCTGTGGAAAAGCGTGATCCTCTTGTCTTCTGGCCACCTGGTTTCAACCACCAGTCTGTTAAAAGATGCTATGTACGCCAGGAGATCTTGGTTACCTTGTCTTAGCGATAGGAGTTCATTGTCCAAGGCCTGCCCTTGTGAGTGTCGTGCGAACAACTTTTCCATACTGGCCTGAAAGTCTTGGAAGTTTTGGAGGACCGGATCATCCTGTGTCACTAAAGGAATGGACCAATCAGCCGCATTGCCACTAAGATAGGAAAGTACAAACGCTACTTTAGCTTGGTCAGTTGGGAATGCAGCGGGTCTACACAAAAAGTGCAAGCGGCATTGGTTGATGAATACTGCGTAGCGTTTAGGATCGCCTGAGAAACGTTCTGGTGGAGCCAGGGGCACGTTCCCTGGCAGATTAATCTGCACCGGATTGCTTGAGGTTGTAAGTGGATAATTCCCTCCCGAGGTAGGCAAAGGTGCTTGCCCAGCTTGAATTTGTAGCAATTGCCTGGCCAGGTCGTCCGCTCGCTCTTTGGAAACGATCAATTCCCTTCGTAAGGCATTTGTTTCTTGACGAGATGCATGTACCTCGGCCCTCAGCTCCCCAAGCAATTGGGCCAATTGGTCTGTATCCGAGGTTTCCATTGCGCCTGGGTGGGATATTTGTGGTAGGCTTCGTGTTCTGTAACGCTCACCTGAATCCCTCTGAGGCGCGGGTCTGGTCTGGGCGTTCTCCGAACCTTCCAAAGTCACTCGCAGGTCTTTGGCACCACCCTGGAAGGGCCAGCTCCTTACTGTGATCTTAATCTGGAGAGTGAGATGTCTGCGGGCAGAGAAGAAACAGGGGTTAACGTCTGCCTGACGGGGTTTCGGCCCTTTCCCCTTCCTGACACTCCTACAACTCTCCTAGGCTGCACGTGCTCACCTTAGGTAGGTAAAAGCGGCGCTCTCCATCCTGCGTCTGTGCAGGGGCGCTGTAGCCAGTTACTTCACTGGACGATAGTTCAGCCTTTTATTGCGGAGGTAGAGTCCAGAAGGCAAGACCATCGTTAGCTGCACGAACGGTGAGTGCCTTATATGAGTCTTTTTATTGTCCTTTCAGAATCTTGCCTCTTTTGCAGGTCCGGTATGCTGATCCGGTAAGTGGAGAAGTCCAGAGTTTTTGCAGGCAAGCAAAAAGTTCATCTGAAGTTAAATGCACTTTTAAAAGTCTTTTTTCCCTTTCTTTCAGGTGGCTGTGCAATCGGCGATGAAGACTGATGCCGAAGGATAGTGCCGGAGGATGGACAGGTATCACCGCTTAAGGCGCGTGAGTAGAAATGGAGTCCTGAGCTCTAATAATGTCCTTCTTGTATTTTACAGGTGCGGACAAATGGCGCTGAACGGAGCTCGCGGAGACTGTGGCACAGGTAAGCAGATATCACAGAGTTATCGCTAACCTGTATTCTTTGTAGTTGCAGATGGCTGGAGAACGAAGAATGGCGGCACGAGGCCTTGGAAGGCGCCGGAAGGTGGTAAGAGCAGCTCTGGTACTTTCTCGTGCTACTCTAATGTTCTCGTTTTCCTTTTCAGATGTGGCGGAAGGCTGGAGCTGGATTCAGGAAGGTAAGTTGAAGATTTTCCTGTTTTCAGGTGCAGAAGAAGAAGAGCAGCTGGAGCCGACACGGTGAGCGTCCTGCTGCTATTGCAGAATAACGCGAAGCACGTGAAACCAATCGGGTGTGGTTTAAATAGCCTTCAGTAGTGCTTAGGCGTCTTCTTCCACAGCTTTCAGAGGTAAGAAAAGAGTTCCAGTATGTAATTCTTGGGAGTGGTGCTGGCCCCACCCAGCAGTTAAAGTAGTCCCAGCAGGATTGGATGAAGAGTTCATCCTGCAGGTAGGAAGGCAGCATGGTCTGCAGGAGGTAAGTCCACCCAAGCACCAATCCTTTTTATATGAGCCCGGCGCTTCCAGTGCCGGGACTGGGTCCCTTTATGAGCATGAGCCTGGCGCCGCTGGCGCCAGGACAAGGTCCAAAAGGCCCCTACGGGGGCCGGCTTGTGCCTGGAATAAGGGTCATGACCCTGCTTCCAAGGATGTTGGGCTAGGTCTGACACCTTGGAGGCAGTGGTCATGACAAAGCACCAACTAAGGTCTTCTTGAGTTCAGGACCAAGGAGCAGGGCTTCACCATGACAAACTGGTGTCTGTGCTGGTCATCTGCAGGGGTAGTCTACAAGTGGTCAGCAGGCTCCTCTTCGTTATAGAAGTCTTGGTTCCAATAGTGAACTGCTAAACAGTCTCAGGAGCCCTCCTTTTATCCAATATTCAGGCTGGGAGCAAGTCCACCAATGGTAAGGATCTGCACTGAAGAAAGTCAAGCACTGCTCCTTCCTGCTAAAGTAACTGAACAGGGGGAAAACTCTGGGCATACTCTATTACCATCAAAGAGTGGCGACAAGAGCGTCACCCGTCCCAGCTGCGTGATGCAGGTAGGAGCAGTGATAACGGTGAGCAAAGAAGGAAAATGCCTAAAAAATGTGTCTCTGATCCAACTGTTGAAACAGAGAAAAAGCAAAAGAATATGAGCAATTATTTTTCACAGAAGTAAGGAAGCTTACGAATATCCCTCCTGCCATGAACGTGGTGGGCTGTAAAGCTGCACCTCCCGTGAAGGGACGCAGCCAAAGTAGCAACACTACTAGTGCTCTTGGCATTAAATGCTTTTCGTACGCCGAAGCTGGCAGAACTGATAACGTGCACTTAAAAGGTAATGGTCTACCCTCAGAAAAAGGCTATGTAATAATTGGCGGTTCTGGGAAATCTAGGGAACTACCAGAGTTACCCTCTCTTGTACATGTCTTACATAACCACATGGCTCAGTCATTCACTTCAGAAAAAACGGCTGAATTTTGTGTTCCCCCTAGAAGCCTCTCTAATTTGGCTAAGGCAATCTGTGAGCATGTGGAATTTGTTAGGAATTTGTTATTTGAATTAAAGGTTAAGGGCGGTAATGGAACGGTCCTCCTCGCTGATGCTGAACCTTCCACTAACCTATCAAAAGGAGGTGGGGGGCCTCTAGCAGCGTATTTCGCATTATTGGATTGGAAGGGAATGCTGATGTTCTGGGAGATGCAAGAATCAATCACAACTATTGGCTTGAACTCCTCTCGCGTATTCCATCTTTAAGAATACTAACAACTACAGATTTTGAAAGAATCTCGCTCGCACTACACAACAATCACGGAATGATCTGCTATGTTCCATCCGCAAACATTCTGAAATGTATTTGGTCATACAAGCAGAGTTGTTGGAGCTGAGTTTCTTGTTACACACATTTAATGATGAATTGGTGGCGAATGAGTTCTTGCAGCTCCCTAGGTTTCCCCAGGGTAGGGAGGAGGACCCGCCCCTGGGAGCATCCGGTAGTACGGCTGATGAGAAGTTGTGTATCTCTCAACTGCTATCCATTGCTGGGAACAAGAAAGAATTAGCATGGTTAGAGCCCTTACTGAGAACCATTTTTAACATGAAAACGGATAGGAATTCGAACTAGCTACAACAGAAGAGCTTGTGATTTTATCATGGATTTCATGTGGGTACCACAATCTCTTTAAGTGGCTGGCTTACCTTCCTCCCTTACAACCTATGAATATAATTTTACTTAAGGAAACTATGAAAACTGATCAATTAGTGCTGCAGGGTTTTGGTAGCTTTAGCTCCTATGCAACTAAACCGAAGGAAGGCCGCCCTTCTGGAGGCTTAGCAATTGCCATTAATAACAACATGAATTGTACCTCCAAACTCATGCATGTAGCTGAACATATCTTAGCTGTTGAGTTGAAGCTTAAAGTAAACATATGTAAACCACTGTTGCTGATAACCTTATAGTGGAATCCACAGAAACTAGCCATAGATGATATGTTCGATGAGATCGATAACTGTCTAGAGATGGCATTTATACATGAACCTAATTATGAAATCATTATTGGTGGCGATTTCAATGCAATGTGCCTCATTAGTTGTGTTATTGTAGATCAAGACCAATCAGAATGTGAGAAGAGAGCTAGGTTGAGCGGCCAGAGATGGGTGGCTTACTTTGAGGATTGTGATTTGAGCTTTGTAAAATGTGCAGAGACTGGTCTCAACTACACCTGGAGCCGAGGGGCAGCATCATGCTTGATTGATTTTTTTCGTGGTGTCACTAACTCTTGCTCATCAAGTAGACCCAGTGAGCATTCAGGCAATTACCTTTGGTGATCATGCTCCTGTACAGTTATCTACTGGTATATTGTACTCAAACCACGCTGTTCATGAGTTGTTACAATTACCCGAAAGCGAGCGTGGGAATATTGCCCTTAGATGGAACCCAGCAATATGTCATCAGTTAGCTCGGCTGGTGTCTCGCGATTTAAATAAAATTGATGGTCAGATCTTGCAACCATGCCTGGCTTTCTATCTAAGAGAGGCGATCATTACTGATATTGTCAGGAATGCTGTAGCATTCTTCTTAGCAAACAGAAAATTAGAGTACAAGTGACGGATCATGTGTATGACCGCAGTGTAAAGCTGCTCAAACGCACAGAGGATAAGGAAGTGAGAACATTGAAAAAGGATCATGTAATTTACAGTACTTATATTTGAAAAAACTTATTTTGCAAATTTATAAGAACAAGCTTGGAGCACTCCAGATTTTGACGTTTAACAAAATAACAAAAAAAATTGTGAATTCGTCAGATCAATCTGTAATCATGATAGATCTATCTGGGCAGCGATTCACCAGCCTAATTTTCATGGCAAGGAATGGCCAGCAAATACCATACCTGTGACATTTGGGAAAGGTATATAGCCTGAAGTACCAATTTCCTTTACGCTTTTCAGCTCTTAATTATCAGCTGTCCAAGGGTTTGGATATGCAATTCCTCAATTGGGCAATTCATGATATTGAGTGGGGCATTAGCAAGTTGATGCACTCCAAAGCACCGGCGCCTGTGTAAAAGGCGTTTGCTGGTTTATGGGCTGCAATCCTCCATAATTAAATATTATTTAATCTTGTTGACATGTAATATTCCGGAGCAGTGGGGGCCTCGATAATAGTAAGGATCTGCACTATTCAAATAGCCAGTGGCTATCACATCTGCTCAGCAACAGACTTTCTGGCACCATAGATGCGGATTGGGACTAGAACGAACACACACACCACACACCACACACACACCACACACACACCCTTTGCGAGGAAATCCGCATCACAAGGTTGTGACCTTAAGTTAATCAAGCCTCCATTTTGGCTTGTCGTGCAAAGTCACCCTGTGGCCTAAAATGGCTGACCTGTGTTCTCGTGTTCTTACTTTAACCTTTTCAACCTCTGTAGGCGAGTTAATGTCCAACCTGCCTGCAGGCTACATGTTAAGGTCATGTAGACCTTGTCCTTTGTTGATCAGGGGATTACTTGAATCGGCGATGTTAACCTACAACTATACAAGAACAATAATGCTATTTAAGCACGACGTGCGAAACATCTGTTTGACCTGCATTGAAGTAAAGAGGGTAAAGTCACATCCAGAGAATAATAGTACTTGTTAGTAAATGTATTAAGAATTAAACCACATGCACGAGATATGTAAATTAGGAATGAACCTGGCGCGAACCCTAGCCCAGTACATGATTAACTTGTAGGAGGCTGGACATCGTTATGAAGAAACTGTATAAATATGCTGATGTCCAGCTAGCAATTCCTGTTCACTGCTCACATTGAACCTGCTGGTTGTCTCTGTGATGTACTGACGGCCAAATAGCTATTTGTGTACTTTGTTTTGTAAACTGTTCAGTGTTGCAATAAAGATTCTGGGAATCTTTACAAGCCTGTGTTGGTGTATTTCTCTTTGCATGGTGTAAAAGCCTTAATATTGTATTTTCTGATTCCACAGATGGTGCCCGAATAGGGACCCTCAAGATTGACTTTGTCTCGTTGAAGGTTGGCTCGGCTATCGGACCGGAATCGGACGGTGCTAACAAAACGGCTCCTCTGGACGAGAAGCAAATTCCTCGACAGAACAGCACGATTCGATCCCTGAACGGTGAGCTGTAGCCCAATGCGACATCTTGACGAGGGTTTATATATCGAGGTGGATAAATTTGCCGAAATCACCAGACACGTGGGTCCTTAGATTGTCCTTAGTAACCCGATCGGGCCTCCCAGTCCTTTGATCAGGTGAATCGTGACCCGATTCTTAATTTAACCCTGACAATTTGAATTTGGCGCATTGTACTCGCGAGCACAATTATTTGACCAGGTAACACCAGAATTCTGATATGCCTGGGAAATTGCCTGCTTCAGGGCATTATTCCGCAGCGACAGACAATCTTTGCAAGTTAGCCATCCTGCACCACAGGAGGGGTCGCCGGCATGTACTATGTACTGTAAGAAAGGCTTTGGTAGTATAGCATTTAATGATATTTGGCACAGACAGACCAGACATAACTCTAATCTTCGGTGGCCAACCAATGGTAGCTTTGAAATCCCTCGTATAGAATATTTAGAGTCTGTATTGGTAAAGAAAAAGGCTAGACCTGCAGCATTTGACGCATTGCACAGTTGGAAAACAGAAGCTTTGCAGCAACAAAAGAGTAGAGAGAAACATATGCGTCGACATATGACGAATGCCGAAAAGGCACTGATATATGATCAAAATAAACAATTGGAATCAGTTAGGAACACGGACAGAGCGTTTCAATTAAGCATTCAGAAAATGTATCCTTCGAAAGATTTCCATACGTCCGATGAATTGATTAACAAACTTTTGCATTAACAAAGGTCCTATGCCTCTGCGCCACCCCCGTACGTCCCTCTTCCTGGTGCTTTGCCTCTTCCTGTTGTTATTCCTCCTCCTATAGTCCCCCCAGTCCTTCCTATTGTTCTTCCTGTTGTTCCTCCAGCAGACGCTCCTTTGCCTGCTCTGTTGCCTCCACTTATTGATATTCAGAATGTGCCTACTCTCCCTCTGCCAAGTGATTCCGCATAACTTGTAGTAGACCAGGAAACGGGATCAAGGGTTGTGACTCGTAATACTGTGTCCCTAGATAAAAAGAATTAATTGATTGCTTGGCCTAAACATTGTATGGAGAAGGGTGAACAAGCTGATGTTTTTTCCACACTCGAAAATCTAAAAAGTATTCCTGAGAAAAATGTTTTTATTGAAGGGTTGGGAATTCATTTGAGCATAATGTGGAATAGATTAAACGATGTAGATCTCCCACAAGGGTTACGGGATTTGACCACCTTAGCGTTGTCTAGAGATACTGCAGAGAAAGTAAATGAGCATGTCAAGAGGATTTTTGTGTATAGGAAGGAGTTGGAAGAGTTACAGAATGAAGAAGCAGATGGTGATAGTTTAGGCGCTATATTCTTACAGAAACAATTTTCTCCTCGCTGTGAATTGATAGGTGAGGAAGCGCAAATTTGTACAAAGGATGCGATAAGATGGATTTCGGATATGTCGTAACTCCAGATGAAGTATATGACACGTATAGTCAGTATACGTTAGAAATGCAAAAGAAAGTGATACAGGTTATGGTAGAATACCTGCAGGATGAGTGTGTAAAAAGAAAGATTTGTTGTCCCGCAGAATTATTGGGTGTTTATAAGAGAGCCTTTTCGATTGATACTTCTTCAACTGCCTTAGCGCTTGATTTGGCTCTGTTGCTTAGTAAGCATTCGGAGCTACCTACTTCTCAGTTGCCTATGAGAGAGGCCCCTCCGATATTTGTCCCAAAAGTTGAGATTGCGGCCGATGCTGCACGAGGTATAGTCGCTGTGGACATTCCTGCACATTATGTATCGCAGTTTGTTCACGTCCCGTTCTCGAGACAGGAAGTGAACACCATAAAGCAATCTATTCCTGATATAAGAAACAATCCGACGGGGTTCAGAGTCGGTCTTACAATCATCGGTATTCACCTTAAGTGATATTGATTTATTATTTCCCGTACTCCTGCCAGTTGATTTGTGGAAACAGATTAGGACTGTAGATTATGTACCTGGGTTAGGAGATACATGGGATAATATGGTTAGGCTCGACAGAGAAAGACCAGCTGGCGAGAGACCGCCTTAAGTGATATTAACTTTGCCTTATAGGATTATTGTAAAATTAAAAACTATAGTTCCTGAAAAAAGAATCATTTGGAACAAGCTTACGGCCTGTGTCCAAGGAAAGTCTGAAGGTGCTACCGAGTTCTTCAATCGGTTCAAACAGGTATTTTCAGATTTCAGTGGACAAGACTTGGGTACATAGTCAGGGAAAAGGCTGTTTGTCGACAAATTTGTACGTGGATTGCTGCCTGACATCCAGTTACAGATTATGTCCTCTGAAAGCGCTTGGCAGGCGAAGTCTCAATTAGAAGTACTGCACATGGCTAAGTACTATGAAAATCGTGTGAATAATGAAAAGGAAAAACTTGCGAAAAGAAAGGGTGATCTGAAAACAAAAGTACTATTACAATAGATCGTTAGAAGCCCTAGAGGGGGTAATACGCAATTTAGAGGTCAATACGTTCCACAGGGAAGTATGCCCCTGGCTCCAGTAACCATTAACCAGTGTGCCTATTGTCGACAGGAAGGCCACTGGCGCGCACAATGTCCGACCTTGCAGCAAAGGTAATTTGGGAACATGGGTAGACTATCCAGAGGTCATCCAGGTGTAGGGGGCTCTGGTAGAGGTCAGTTTACGCCAGAATCACAGCATCCTTTTTCACAGGATAAACAAGTATCGAGTGTGGATAATAGAAACTTTTTTGATCATCCTTCTGCTGCATACCTCTCTGAAGAACTTCCTTTTGATGACATTCTGTTTCGTTAGAATTGCCCAAAGCAGGATTTGGAACCAACGCCTATTCCCGTTCATCAGAAAGGTCCCTACGTTGTGATGGTGGTGGGAAATAGGAAGCATCTATTTTAGTAGATACGGGAGCACAAAAGTGTTCCATTGACCATTCACGGGTTCCAAATATTCCGCTGTCGGGGCAATCGAACGTTTCCGTAGGGTTTTCAGGCACACCTGTAGTTTGTCCAGTCTCTTTGCCGGTACCGATAACAGTGGGTCCCTTCACAGAGCAGTGTCCATTTCTACTTACTACAAACTGTGGAGAGAATTTGCTGGGGTTAAATTTGTTGAAGGAATTGAATGCAGTAATACATTGCTCCTCGGACGGAGTTCGGTTAACAATTTCGCCTCAGCAATCACTCGCCTCTCAGTTCTTGACTCGACCTTTACCGCCAGAATTCAGTAACATTCCGGAATGCTTATGGGCAATTGATGATAATGATGTGGGCATTCTTCAAATAGAACCTGTTAAAATTATTCTGAAACATGGAGTAAAACTGCCTCGCATTCCACAATATAAGATCTCAGTTGAAGGGGAACAGGCTTTGAAATGTATAGTCTCTGATTTTGTACATCGTGGAGTAATTGAGGAAATTACAGGTAGTTTGTGTAACAGCCCGATTTTGCCGGTGTACAAAAAAGGTGATAATGCGATTCCTTTTCGGTTTATAATTGATTTGCGTGCTATTAACAAAATTGTGGCTCCTCAATTTCCCATTGTACCTGATGTAACAACGATACTAACTATGATTCCGGCTTCTGCCACTCACTTTAGCGTTGTTGACCTCAAAAATGTGTTTTTCAGTATTCCTATACACAAGGATAGTAGGTACTTGTTCGCGTTTACCCTAGGTGGACGCTCGTTCACATTCACTCGTGCACCACAAGGGTACACTGAGAGTCCAAGTATTTATAGTAGAGCATTGAAAGAGCAACTCGATGCTCTCGAGTTGCCTACTACTTGCACGTTACTACAGTATGTAGATGATCTCCTCTTGGCTGCTGATTCTGAAAGTGCCTGTAAAGAAGGCACCATGTTGTTGCTTTGTCATCTAGCAAAACATGGCCATAAAGCTTCACTCAAAAAATTCCAATATTGTTGACAGGAGGTCGCCTATTTAGGCTATCTCCTGTCAAAGGAGTGAAGAAGGTTGACACCTGAACGAATAAAAACTATTTCTGGCATGTCTGTCCCAAATACGCAGAAGGAAGTTAGAGCCCTGATAGGTATGGCTTCTTACTGTAGATTGTGGATCCCTAACTTTTCGTTAACGATTAAACCAATGCTGGCTTTGACAAAGAAGGGAATTTCTTTGCCATTGCCATGGACTTTGGAACACCAGACAGCATTTGATTTACTCAAAACCGCGCTGTGTTCAGCACCGGTTTTAGGAACTCCAAATTATGAAAAGGACTTTGTGTTGTATGTGCATGAACGTGATGGATGTGGCTTTGGCTGTGTTAACGCAGGAACATGGAGGGAAGAATGGGCCGTGCGGCTATTTCTTGTCCGTCCTTGATCCTATTGCATGCGCTTTGCCGAGATGTTTGAGAGCTGTCGCTGCTTCTGCTGCGTCTGTAAAACAGTGCGAGGGAATGGTCCTGGGTCATGCGTTAACCCTAATGGTACCTCACTCTGTAGATGTTCTATTAAATAGAACTCAAACACAACACCTTACTTCTGCACGATTGACAAGATACAAATTGATCTTGTTTGCTCCCCATATTCAAATTCAGAGGTGTTGTGTATTAAATCCGGCTGAACCTTTACCTGTCCCACAAGATACTGTTGATGGTGACGAAACGTCACATGATTGCCTTTACACTACAGAACAAGAGACTAAAGGTAGAATCGATTTGAAAGATACGCCTTTGAATAGCCCACAAGGAGAGCTATTTTGTGATGGCTCCTGTTTCAAACTTCGGAATGGTACATCCACGGCTGCTTATGCCGTCACAACCTTGAGCACGATTGTGGAAACCAAAAGAATTATGCATAATTCCGCGCAGGCCGCAGAAATCATAGCATTAATTCGAGCTTGTGAACTTTCTGAAGGGCTTACAGTAAATATATAGTTTCTTGACCTCACATGGCACAAAAATACAGCACGGCACTTTAATAGTGCGATTACTTTCAGCGCTCACACTCCCTGTTCAGTTAGCCATTGTAAAATCTACAGCACATCAGAAGGTTACAGATGATATAGGAAAAGGGAATGCTTTCGCTGATCAGATAGCTAAACAAACTGCCACTGATTTTAGTTCAGAAATGTATGCTGTAAGGGAAACTGTAAATGTCTGCACCTTTAGTGAAAGTATTGATTCTGTAAAAAACATTCAAGCAGATGCTACTGTAGAGGAGACCAAGAAATGGGTCGAGGGTGAAGGGAGATTGGATGGTAATGGGTGTTGGGTGGACAATGTTGAAGGAAAATGGTTACTCCCGGACGTCTATATTACAGTGATGGTCATTATGGCTCATGGTCCGACACATGTCTGTGCGTGTAAATTGACTAAAATGTTACACAGTGTATGGGCCAATGATAAAATCTTCAGAATTGCGGAGTGCTTTGTCCAAGGGTGCATGGTCTGCTTGCAGCACAATGTAGGAAAAGTTACCTCGACTCCTAGAGGAAGTTTCGCTCCACCTTCTGTTCCGTTTGAGGTCATCCACTTTGATTTTATTGAGATGGAACATTGCAACAATCTTAAATATGTGTTGGTCGTCATTTGTGCATTTAGCAAGTGGGTTGAGGCCTTCCCTGTTAGAGATGCAACTGCCATAACCACGGCAAAGACTCTGTTGAAAGAGTTATTTCCTAGGTTCGGGCTGCCGAGAGTTATCTGGTTGGATAATGGGCCACACTTTATCGCTGCTGTAATCCTACAAATATGTGAAAGATTGCAGATTGATAAACGGTTCCATTCTGCCAGACATGCCCAAAGTGCCGGATTAGTGGAAAGGCATAACGGCATTATAAAGAACAAGCTCGCTAAGACGTGTGCTGGCACCAAGTTAAAATGGCCAGACGCCTTACCGATCGTGTTGCTGTCGATAAGAACAACCCCTCAAACTAAGACTTGGCTCTCTCCCTTTGAGTTGGTGATGGGGAGGCCTGTTAATATTTCGGGTATGCCAAAGAGTCGCTCATTGCGGGATGTAGAGAATGTGCTTCTTTCAGATTACTGTAACCAGTTGACTAAACATCTATTTTCAATTTATCACCAGGTGCGAGAGGCATTACCTGTACGGTACGAGGGTCCCGGTCACAGTCTACGACCGGGGGAGTGGATCCTCACGAAAGTTTTTTCGAAAGGTTGTCTTGCCTTGCACCTCGGTGGAGGGGTCCCTACCAGGTCCTGCTAGTCACCCAGACTTCGGTGCGGGTAGCAGGGCGGAAGAACTGGATACATGCAACGCACACCAAACGGATCCCGCAGCCCGTGCCATACAATACAGAAGACACAGAATCCCTTTGCAATGCTGTAACCAACGTGCCTGAAACCGCAACAACCGACAAGAGAGTATCGGAGACCGTTCCAGAGCTCGTAAGGCCAGACAAAACGGCCATCTTGTCTCCGCACTCTCCCACAGTGGTACTTCCGGATCATCAATTTTCTGACCCCATTTCCGTTCACTCGCCACCTCCAGTGGAAAGTGACGACGCACTGCTTTCTGATCCTTCAGCACCGGAAATTGTGAAATATAATCTACGTCCTAGAAAATAGACGTATGGCACGGTTTGACCGTGCGATTGGAGAAATCATTTGAGGGCTTGCCTTTTGGCCCGACTGTACGAAAGGATTCTGTTGGCTAAGGGTTGTAGGAAAGACATTAAGAAGACGCGCGACTGGAGTCGCCAGCAAACAAACAATTGGTGTTTTTTTGACTGAAGACTACGATGCCTGCACACGCTATCGCTCGTACCGAACTTTTACATAAATATGTGACTAGCAGAGACAATGAGCAAGCGTGTAAGGGGACCCCGAAAACGTATTGTTGCCTTTTTGTAATAACTGGGTTTTTAGTAACTACTGGTTTTGGGTTATGGTACCTGGAGGAAGCATAGAGGACTTTTTACCTGTTGAAAATGTATCTGTTATACCCACTCCTTCCGTGCAATTGCATACCTTGTCGCATAGTTCCGTCTATGCAAAGAATCTCTATCAGAATAATACTCTTTTGTTAATACTGAATGCCACTCATGCAATTTTTAATAGGACCAACTGCTGGATCTGCTCGCATTTACCGCAACATGGGGATAAGGGGCTAGGTTGGTACATTCATCCTTTACCTTTGACAACTGCTTGTTATGCTTCTCTTAGAGCACTATTCTTTGGCCGTTGGAATGACAGCATCTCAGGGAACTTTGATGGTACAAATTTGAATAGTTTTGAAAAACGTGTTTTGGTGCCCCTGGGATGCTCGCTTTTTGCAAATAGGAGTAAGCCAAACGTTGTTTCTGTTAGGCCCTCTGATAGATTGTCTCGTCCTTTTCAGTCTTTGATCTCTTTCAAAATGGCTCCTATAGGCAATAAGGATGCCACGCCTCTATCTTATTCTGTTAACCATAGCCCCAATTCAGTTTCCTTCTGCATACAGAGGAATGGAACACGGTCAATGGGTGATTTTAGAAGTTGCGCCAACGTTGCAAATTTGACTAGTGAGAACAGACCTCTGTATGTAGGTGAACCTGTCTATTTTGTTTGCGGTAATGTGGCATTTCCATGGTTGCCTAGGGATTGGTAAGGAACTTGCTATTTAGGGATTCTATTACCTGGGGTATTTATTGCCAGTACTGCAGAAATCTCGAAGATTCGTCCACGACTAGATGTGAAGGGGGATACTCCAGAACAAACTCTAGGAGACATAATGAAATCCTTTGTGCCATTTTTTGGGCAAATGATGAATTCAGAAGATATCAGGGGACTAGCGAGAGTACTGGAGAGAACTATCAACCGGACCACTGACATACTCTATAATATGACGTTAGAACAGAAAGCGATAAGATTAGTAGCTCTTGAGAACCGGATGTCATTAGATGTCATTCTGGCTTAGCGTGGAAGAGTATGTAAATTAGTGGGGTCCGCTTGCTGCGTTTACGTACCAGACTCCTCTCCAACGATCTTTAGGGCAATCCAAAATCTACATGTTCTTAGTTCGGAAGTGCATGTTCCTGAGGGAAACTGGGAACTTAGTGCATGGTTTTGGGATCTCCTACTGTCGTGGGGATGGAAGTAGCTTTCTGCCTTGCTGATTATCTTGGGTCGTTTACTGTTCCTTTGTTGTTGTATACAGTGTCTCCCTGGTATATGTTCGGTATTAGGGGGATGTTGCGAGCAAGCAACAAGTGTATTAGGGCATAAAATATACGCCCCAGATAAGGTTTCAAAGGAGTACGTGTTGAAAGAAACTCTAGTGTCTGATCTAATGGCAATAGATATGTCTGATAATGATTCGGGGTGTATAGACATTGAAATGTGAGTTAGTCGTAAAGTGATTGGAAGTAGTTTAGCGCTTGGCATAGGCCAAAAGGAGGGTTTGTCAAAACTGATATATTATTTCGTCCTCATTGTATATGTTGGCCTATGCCCAGTCACTTTGCGAGGAAATACGCATCGCAAGGTCGTGACCTTAAGTTAATCAAGCCTCCATTTTAGGTTAAAACCGCCATTTTGGCTTGTCTTGCAAAGTCACCCTGTGGCCTAAAATGGCCGACCTGTGTTCTCTTGTTCTTACTTTAACCTCTTCAACCTCTGTAGGCGAGTTAATGTCCAACCTGCCTGCAGGCTACATGGTAGGGTCATGTAGACCTTGTCCTTTGTTGACCTCGGGATCAGGGGATTACTTGAATCGGCGATGTTAACCTACAAGTATACAAGAACAATAATGCTATTTAAGCAAGACGTGCGAAACATCTGTTTGACCTGCATTGAAGCAAATGTGTAAAGAGTGTAAAGTCACATCCAGAGAATAATAGTACTTGTTAGTAAATGTATTAAGAATTAAACCACATGGACGAGATATGTAAATTAGGAATGAACCTGGCGCAAACCCTAGCCCAGTACATGATTAACTTGTAGGAGGCTGGACATCGTTATGAAGAAACTGTATAAATATGCTGATGTCCAGCTAGCAATTCCTGTTCACTGCTCGCATTGAACCTGCTGGTGGTCTCTGTGATGTACTGACGGCCAAATAGCTATTTGTGTACTTTGTTTTGTAAACTGTTCAGTGTTGCAATAAAGATTCTGGGAATCTTTACAAGCCCGTGTTGGTGTATTTCTCTTTGCATGGTGTAAAAGCCTTAATGTTGTATTTTCTGATTCCACACACCACACACACACACCACCACACACACCCACAAGAACAATATGGCGGAAGGACAAGCGACACATCTCATGGTATGGCCATCTCATAGAGCTAGCCACCTTTAGTGGCAATTCCCGGTAGTTGCAAAAGTGCCCAAGTGAAATAAAACTAAAACAGTAAAAATATCACATCTGCTACCAGCTTGTTTTAGCACATTGTAAAAGTAACCTAAAACCCATTGTATGGCGATATTTCTGAGGCTTGTCAAATCTGCTCAGATAACATGCTATGTATAGGCCGACATCTAGTGGAAGCTGTTGAGTATTAAAAGGGATGTTGGTACGGCGTGCCAGTGATACTATCCCTAGTGTGACATCCACAGTACCCATGGTCCTTCACGCGTCGAGGTCCCACAGATTGTTTTTTTCCGCCATCATCGTCGGAAGCTAAAACGCAGAGTTCTGTTTCGGCTAACACCATTGATTAATAACGTAATTAGAGCTAGTTACTCTTCTGTCCTTTACATTGCAGATCTTCGACGATCATCTTTGGCAGCGTTTTTAAGGACAAACGTCATTGGATAAAGAACGTGCCTCGACGACACGCCTTTGGCCTTGGAAGGCTGCACCAGGTCTCAGCCCAGACAGTAGGGAGAGTGGGGGGTGGTCAAATCTTAGGCTTCTAAGAGAATGCATATCTCCCCTTTCCCCCTCTGTTTTCACTAAGTTGCCTTTCCAACCAATTATGGAAAATACAGCCTTTAAATGTTGCCCCAGTTGCAACAAAATATTTCCCTGGAAAGACAAGCACCGGGTGTGCAACCTCTGTCTTCCGAGGGACCACGACGAGGGTGTTACGCTCACCTAGTCTCTGCGGGGACGTTGGAGCACGGTTGGAGCCCTCCCTGGATTCGACTCCCTGGGATTGGTTCTCTCCCCCAGCTGCTTCCCAGGATACTGCTCTGGATGCTGGTACTGCTCCTGCGAGAACACGAGAGGCAATGAGAAGGGTGTGGAGGTATTGTGACTCCCCTTGGACCTTTCGTGCCAAAATGTGATAAGTAACCGTTTACCCACATAGGCTCACCTGATATATAGGGAGGGTGAGTTCTCTGTCCTGCTTCTCATCAGCAGGGGCGCTTCAAGAAGACCCAGTTGCTTCACTGGCCCATAGATGTGGCGGCCCAGGCCGGCTGTGACCGAACCACTTCGAAGGTAGGCGTCTTTGTGAGGATTATTGTTAATATAATTATTAATGTCTTGTCACATGATTTAAGTTTGTATTCTTAGTAATGTCTCTTTCTCCCTTATAGATGATGGCAGCCCAGCGGAGCCGTTGCACCGGTGGAGGACTCGAGGTGTTCCCAAGAAGATGCCGATTTGGAATCCTAATGTAAGTGCTATATGCGATGGAGCACGACCTTAACAAATGTCCCTATTAGGTTTCTAACCTTGTTTGTTCTTTCCTCCTGCAGTTATAGTCCGGTGGCGCTTGGAGAAGAGTTGCGGTGCGCGGACCTGTCGGCGGGGGAAGGATGCCTGCGACTGTGATGAAGCTGACCGTGTAGAACTCCATTGTTGGTGTCGGAGCTGAAGGTCAGGTAAGGCGGGAAGCCGGTGGTTGTATTCCACGAGCCAGGTAGAGAGTCACTGCGAGCAGGTAAGAGATGATTCTGATGGAGAAAATAGGTAAGTTGCGCCTCCGAGATGGTTTTGCTGACTCCTCAGATAAGATGCTTTTCCGCTAAGGTTTTGCTGGAAGGAACAGGTAAGAGGCTTCTGCGAGATGGTTTTGCTGGAAGACAGGTAGGATGCTTCTCCAAGATGGTTTTGGCTGGGAACAGGTACGAGGGTTCTCCGAGATGGTTTCACTGGAAAACAGGTAAGGTGCTTCTCAGGCGGCGGTTAGCGTTACGCTGCTAGAGCTGAATAACGCGACGCTGTGGCATGCGGGCGAGGCAGGCTTAAATAGCCTGATCCCGGTCACGCCGCATTGCTTTGCTAGATGGTTCCACCCTGCCACTCCAAAATAGTGCTGAACGTGCAGCTTCATGGATTTCTATGGCCACGCCCGGCCCAGATGCACGTGGATGATTAATATGAGATGGGATAACACGTCCCCAGGGGAAAAAGTGTGCAGAGCACACTTTCTTATGAGCCTGGCGCCAAAGGTGCCAGGACTGGGTCCAACTGGACCCTTTAGGGGATGTGAACTGGAGTTCCTTCCCAGTGGCCATGACAGCGGGCCACTGTAGAGCTTTTCAAATCAAAGACTCTTAACGGACCGAAAAACCAAACGTTGGGCCCACCACGCCATGCAGGCCGAGGCCGCCATGGACGTGGAGGAGGCATCCAGCGACGGCAGCATCAGCGTCTTTTCGGATGACGAAGGCGATGGGGGAATCTTCAATTTCCCATGTGCTAGCCCCTGACCCCATCAAACAGGCCGGTGGCTCTGTTACGCGGAGGACAGCCGGCGGCATTAGCACACACAAGTCATCCCACATAAAACACATACCCCAAGTCGACGAAAACATTGTCTATATGGCTGTACAAGGCGTTGAGGGGTAGGTCCACCAGCTCCCTGTTGTCTGGGCACTCGAGATTACACTTGCCCCATGACAGGCCCCCAAAGTCGCGAAATAAAAAGGCGACTCAGACGCAGACTCAGACACAATTCAGCAGCTAAAAACCGAGCATCGTAAGACGCAGTTCCGGCTCTCCTGTCTGCCGAAATTTGACAGCGCAACCTAAGTAAGCAACAATGGATAGCTATGCGAAGAAGAATGCACCCCGAGAGGAACAATCTAGGGCCACTGACCCAGACGCCAGCCAAAGTGCGGATGAGAATAGGATCCTGGAAGCAATAGCAACCATGCACACCTCAATGGAAACCCATATAGGGGAAATAAAATGCGATGTAAGCCTACTGCGCCACGACATATGCAATCTTGCCACCAGATTGTGCGAAATGGAGCAAAATGGAACTGGAAGAGACTGTATCTACAACTAAGGAATTAAAAGAAACGGTCCATGAGCTGACGTTCAAACTTAAAATGCTAAAAGAACGAGCAGAAGATGTGGAAGGGAGGGCGTGCAGAAGTATCATTAAAATACTAGGCTTGCCTGAAGGAATGGAGCGAAGAGACCCTACAGAATATATTTACAATCTGCTTCTACAAGAAATCGGAGGAGGAACCCGATCACAAGGGTTCGCTGTCGAAAGAGCCCACCGCGCCGTCATAAAAAAATCTCCCCCAGGTGCCCCACCCCCGAGGCTGATCATTGCAAACATTCTTAACTTTCGCGACAAAGAAATGATCTTAGCTTTCTCCAGTCTGGGTGGGGTAATCCAAAGAGGCTCAGAAACTCTAGGCATTTATCGAGATTATGCAATACAGGTCCAAAGATGGCAAGCGCAATTTGTACCTACTAAAGAGAGACTCCGACACCAGGAAATCAAATACATGCTCTGAAACTGAAGATACTCTACAAAGGTAAATCGCTGTTCTTTGAGACCCCAGAAGTGATAAATGTCTGGAGGGACGAGCAGACCCTGGACCAGCTATCGGAGAAAGAAACAGATAGAAACAACCGAGGTAAATGAGTCGGCCGGCAGTGCAACCCCAAGACCAAATACTGCTAGCGCACTGAAACAACTGAGGTAAATGAGTCGGCCAACAGCGCAACCCCAAGACCCAGATACTGCTAGCGCACTAAAAAACAGACATTGTAAGCAGGATCTCTACCCCTGAAATACCAAACTTCGACCAAGAGGCCTATTTAGGCCTGTGGTAACGAACAACTACACCTGCCTATCTCTGTTGACCGGCCCGGCCACACGACCCCCGCCCGACCTGAAATGGACTAAGAGTATCTTTAAATACTCAACCACCTACTCCCCGAGACCCAACGGGAAGATGGTGGAGAACGCCTCTACGGAACTATGCCGGTGGGGTCAAAGTTAAATGTTATATTACAGTTCAAAAGTTAACGTCACAAGCGCCCAAAAGTGGAATTAGGACAAGTTGGAGCAATAAACAAGGAGACGAAAAGGAATACAGCACTGCAACAAGTAATGGGTGTGCAAACAAAAAAATGTCCGGAAGTAACCGAACATGCCCTGAGGCAGCACCGCCCTACAAGGAACAGATCACGATACCTAATGATGAAGACATAATGCAAATAATATTACAAGATGGTGGATAATTTAAAAATAGTCACGTGGAATGTACCTGGCCTCAGTAGTTATGTCAAGAGCATGAGAATAATGACGCAACTGCTCAGGAAAGCCATCCAAATCGCACTACTACAAGAAACTCATCTGACAGGCAAATGCACATACTCAGGAAATAGAGGGGAAAGGGGTATGGCTCGGCATACTGCAATTATGTAAGAGGGGTAATTATATGGATCTCCCCAGGAGTGCCCCATCGAATACTACATAGTCACTCAGACTTGAAAATAAGGTTCATACTACTACATGAATACAGAAATAGACAGAACATAGTTTTGCATAATTAACACATATGCGCCCATTCAGAATGCAGCCAAGTTCTACCGCTCATTGTATTCTATCCTGTCACCGTATAGAGGAGCCCACTGGATCTGGGGAGGAGACTTCAATTGCGTGCTGAACCCCGCCGTAGATTGATCGGAATACTCACAAAAACCTCCCCCACCCTCATCCAAAGCGTTAAAAACACTAGCATGAGATCTGGAGCTCCAAAAGATATGGAGATGGGTAAACAAAAACAAGCAGAAATTTTCATACTACTCAAGTGTACATAGACATACACGGGAATCGACTATGTATTTACAGGGCAAGAACATGCCAGCAACGTAATAGAAGCTACATACGAAGGCAGGACCCTCCCATGATAGTACAATGGGCCCTTGCAGATCACCCAGCGCCCATCCCCACATGGAAGCTACGTGTAGAATCATTACGAGATGAAAGCTTCAGAGAAGACCTAAGACTTCATACAGAACAATTCTTTGAAAACAATTTAGGAAGTGTGGAGAATACGCACACTGTATGGGAAGCTTACAAGGTCGTCCTACGAGGAGCGACGAGAGCCACTGCGGGAGGGGTCCGAAAAGACTTTGAGAATCAAATATCAAGAGTAGAAGCTAAAATCAAAGAACTGGAGAGGTTGGATGCACTGGGGGAGAACAAAGCACGCACCTTCATAACACTATGACAAAAATGCATAGAACATTGGGAAAGAGTGGGCGGTTTTAGTTTTGCAAAATACACAGAAAAAATACATGGCCAGGGTGATAAGCCAGGCAGACTCCTAGCCTGGCTAGTCCGGAGTTTAGACTCCAGAGGCAGCAGAGATAGCAGACGAATGCGGACACCTATGGCAATCACAAACAGAGATCAATCACGCCTTCAGAGATTTTTATAGCTAACTATACGAAGATAACACGCAATCTAGCAAGTCCAAAATAATAGAAACCCCGGAAGACGTACGGCTGCTTAAACTAACCATAGAACATCAAGAAATGCTAGACAGCCCCCTTACCTTAGAAGAGATACAAGGTGTTATCACTCCATTACCCACCGGGAAAACACCAGGCGGCAATGGGCTCCCACCCGAATTCTACAAAGAATACTCCGATCTATTGGCCTCACAGTTATTACAAGTCCTATAAGAAGTACACGAAACAGGTGCCCTCCCAGTCTCAATGGAGCGATATCCGATACTAACGATCCTAAAACCAGGCAAAGACAAGAGACTATGCGAATCATAGCGACCAATTGCATAGATGAAACAAGACACCAAGATCCTTAGAGCAGTACTAGCTGAACGACTCGAGAGTAATCACCACACTAGTCCATCCAGACCAGACGGGATACGTCCCGAACGGAGCCCCAACATCAAAACTGAGACGACTCCAGGCGGTCATAGACTGAACACGAGAGAGCCTGGAAGGCTTCGCAGTAGCAGCTTTAGATGCCATCAAGGCATTCAATTCCGTTCAATGGGAGTGGCTGTTCACAACACTACGGAAAAGATGAGGTTTCATGCTATGGATATCTATCCTTTACAAGAAGCCATCAGCGAGAGTCTGCACAGGCAAACGTATTTCAGACCCGTACCCGATCCGCAGGGGCACCAAGCAAGCCTGCCCACTAACGCCACCCCTGTACATTCTGACGCTAGAGCCCCTAGTGAGCTACATGAGAGAAGCATTTGCCCACACCGGACTGCAAATAGATGGAACCACACACGTCATATCTCTCTACGCAGATGACCTCCTGCTATACATACAGCGACCAGAAGACAACCTAGTAACGTACCTGGAAGTACTTGACAAATGTGCACGACTATAAGGAATCTCCATCAGCAAGAGCAAATCCTGTCTGTTTCCCCTAGCGAGCTGGGCAGGCAAAACAGAAAGCCAGCTTCCTTGCCTCAAATTCAAGTGGAACCTGCGTATGTTCCGTTATCTAGGTATAAACATATGCAACAACATAGACGTCCACAAAACCAACACGTTGAGGGTGAGGCCTAGAAGCATCCATAAAATTCTGGGAGAATCTCCCCGTCAGTAATGGAGCTGATAAAAATGATAGCCCTCCCCAGACTCTTATACCATTTCATAAACATACCTCATCTCATACCAAAAGTGTTCTTCAAATATCTCAACTCAACACTAAGCAGCTTCATATGGGGTAAGGGCCGAAGAAGAGTAGCCATGGAAGCACTTTACAGAGATTATGCAGTAGCTGGAGTGTGCCTCCCACACTTCGAACTTTACTTTCTGGCAGGTCAACTTCAACATATAGCCAGTTGGCTAGCCGGCATAGAGACAGTGGAACATGCCCTCCTGAGCAACACTGTGACCCCATTCTTCTTCAAAGAAGCATTGTGGCTGGAGAAGAATAGAATCACACTAACTCCAACGTTCTTGCAACTAGGACAACAGGTATGGAACAGGACAAAAATAATGCTGAAAGTAGATGAACCATACTCTTCCCCAGATACCACTGGTGCCCCTGAGTGGCACCAATGTAGAACATCTCAAAAAAAGCAGGACACACTGGGAGACCAAAGGACTGATCACAACAAGAGACCTAGCCCCGACAGGGACAATATTAGAATTCCAAGAACTGATTGAATCCCATGGAATAAACCAGGGCTAAACATAACATATGCAAGATTCGGCAAACAGCTAAAGACTAAATGGCCATCTCCAACAGCCTTACAGTCTAAAAATCCTGTATTGGGCGCGCTATATGGCGTAACTGAAGGCAGCATATAGTATCTAGACTATACCAAACGCTCATAGAAGACGTACCCAAAGATCCGAACAAAGGAAAACAGACATGGGAAACAATAGGAAGAGCAATCACGGATAGTGAATGGACCAAAGCGAAAGTACACCCTAAGAAGATATCTAGAAATGCCAGATTGAAACAGCTACAATTCTACGTATTCCACAATTGTATCCGACCCCAAGGAAGATATCACGCTTCCCTGGGGCAAATATACAAAGTTGCCTGAAATGCAGAGAAAAAAACTCAGATATAGGGCACATGTTCTGGCAATGCCCAATGATTCAAAAGTTCTGACGAGGAATAGAACTACGACTACGTGAGAATGGGATTAAAGGCAGAGACTGGACTATCGAAGCATGCCTCCTAGGACTATACAATTACCTGAACAAAAACAGGGCAGTGAAAAGGATACACTTAGCGTGGGCACTGGGCAAACGTCGGATAGCGATGATGTGGAAAACCAAATGTGGAAACATGGTGGAAAGATTTGAAAAGGTGGACTATGGCAGAAACAGCAGTCTGGTATGAAGCACTGAGAAGGGGAAGGAGAGAAAGCTCTACAGCTATGACACAATTGAATGCAATTGTAAAAGGACTATAAACCTCACCAGACGATTAAGCCCCCCTGAAATACACCCACTAACAGACTCGTCCCGAAGACAATAAGTACAGGACACCCGAGAAGCACACACCACCCATGATCCTCAGCATGCATCATCTCCAAGAACTCTTGACCTAGGAATCTGCAATCTTACGAACTATGACCCAGTGACGAGTTACTGTTGAAGTTGGGGTTAGGGAGGGCATTGAGGGAGGGAGGGAGGGTGAAGGGAACCTAACAAAAGGCGGAACAATATGCAAAAACCATGTATGTTACACTATTTGTGTAAAAACTCAATAAAATATATATATTTCTCCAGCATGGGGTCTGGCATGGATTCACATGCTCATGAATATTCCCCGTCGTCAGGCTGGGAATCCTCGGTAAAGAAAAAATCAGTATCAGTTTCGTTTCTGATCTGTCTTTCGTGGTAGTAACCAATCACTGATCTCTGCGTCATATTGACCACAGCCAATGACTGCCCTCTACCTAAGCCCCGCCTCTGGCAGCCATCTTCAGATTTGGTAGCACGTGAAGTGGCAGTATGACCAAGTGAAGAGCCGCAGAGGGAGGTGGCAAAGGCTCAACATTAAGCATTACATCAAACTCAACATTAAGCAATTCTTACCTCCTCACCAGGCTCACCTTAGGCGAACAGATTGCGCAGCACTGCTTGGCCGACCCTGGACTCCTCCCTGGAATCCCGATCGACGCAGTAGAATTTCGTGAAGGTGTGCGTCGACCTCCACGTAGCAGCCCTGCAGATGTCCAGCAAGGGCACACCAGATAGGAATGCTGTGGTAGCTGCGATCGCTCTGGTGGAATGGGCTCTCGGACGGCCAGGCAGCGGTCGGTTTGCCAACCGATGACAGTACATGATACAGCCGGAGAGCCATCTGGAAATGGAGGCCTTTGAGAGAGCCTTCCACTGATTGACAGGTCCAAAGTTCACAAAAAGTTGTGACGTCTTCTGAAAACACTTTGTGCGGTCCACGTAAAACTTCAGCGCTCTAGCCACATCCAGCGAGTGCAAAGTCCTTTCGGCCAGATACGAAGGCGACGGCAAGAAAACAGGCAACACCAAGGGTTCGTTGAGGTGGAAGTCCGACGGCACCTTGGGCATGAAGGAGGGGTGCGTCCTGAGCACTACCCTCGTGTCGTGAAAAGTCAAGTACGGGGGCTTGCAGGAAAGGGCCTGGAACTCTCCCACTCTTCGTGCGGAGGTGATGGCCACAAGAAACACTGTTTTCCACGACAAGAACTTCAACGGAGCCGAGTGCAGAGGCTCCTACAAATACTGGAAAGTAAAACCTTAGACTAACCTTTCCCCTGCCCCTGTCAAAACAAGTTATTGTACTCACAGGCGAAAATCACACTTGGACGAGTTGTTGTGGTGAAAATGTAAATGGCTCGTTATAGGCCCTTCATTCACTCTTTTTTATATATTGAATTGATTGTTTATTTGTATAGCGCCTATACACAATGTGTTGAAAGTGCTTTATATATATATATATAATTACGCGGTAGCGGCTTGTAGTTATGGTTAAGTTTCTAAACTCATAGGAAGAGCACTTTTTCTGCGGCTTATAACTTTGCTCCCCCTGGACGAATCGTCACCAAACTTTGCAGAAAAAGTATTTGGGCGACTCTGAATTGTTTCACCAATTTGGGAGAGGTTGCGTGCAGGGTGGGGGGGGGAGAATATAGGGGTGTCCCAATATTTTTTTTTCCCCATTCAGCATGAATGGGGAAAACATTTTGGGCATTGCTACAGGTCGAATGGCTGGATGGATTTTCACCAAATTTGCGCCAAGAGCAGGGGCTTGGCCCAGAAAGCGTGCTTTTGTGTGTTGGGTGGAAATCGGGCCGGTACATTTTTTGCAAAACACTGAAATGTACGTCCCAAATAATTAGCGATATATGGGTCCTCTCCACTGACCCTTTTCCCAGTTCGTTCCACGGACCAATGTCTGGTTGGATCGTGGTATGCTGTGCTGTTGGCGAAGAGTGGACACGGCCGGTGGTTGGCTAGAGAGAAGTGTGCTGTGCGTCAAAGTTTTTGGGAGATGCCGCCATGGTGTATCAGAGGATATTGGTGCGCCGAAAGGCGTTGGGAAGACTGCTTTGCAGTATTGGTTGGGTGAACGAGGGGGAAGCGAAGATATTGCCAATGTTTTGTGCTGTAGGCTACGGCTGATGGTGGTTATGTTGAGGTTGTGCGTTTGAGTTGTATTGTTGCATCGGGTTTGTGAGGCAATATTAACCTGCTTCTTTTACTTGGCTTGCTGTGAGTCTGGGTAAGGCGTAGGCTTTTCACTGCATGGCCATGCCATGTAGAAAGCGCGTAGGGCTTGGGTACAACCCCCCCTAATGTAAGGGCTGAATGTATGGGAGAGCAATAAGGCACTTAGCGATTAGGGCGGCGGGCGAGTTTGCTTACACCATTGCTGCAAGGCAATGCATAACGACACAGAGAAAAAGGATTGTTTGGAAGCACACTGTCGAGATATACACCAATCCCGCAGCTATTGACATACACTGGATTGGTGGGTCATTGCACAGGGAAGTATGATATGTTGGTCACTGTAGGCAGACTGTATAGGGTTTGGGGAGTGCCTTGGAGATATGAGGATATTAGCAGTTGGTGTACTATGTTGTGTTGTGCCTCCAAAGGCCCTACTGCCTTGTGTGCATGGTAATGGCCTCTGGCTGTAACAGTGTGGCCACTGGTTGGAAGTAGGTGTGCAAATGCTGTTTTGGTTCGCTCCTTTACTGTACGTATACGTGCGTGTAAGCAGGCAAGCACCGTTGGAAATGTTGCCATGCATGCCTGGATTACCTTCCAGTGGGTGTGTAGTAGGACTAGTCAACTGCCTCCGCCTATGTACAAAAGAGGCTAGGGCTTGGCCATAGCCCTGCTCTAGGGAGGGCAGGTTGACATTGGCAGATGGAAGGAATTTGTATGCAGGTACTCATAGATAGTTAATTGGTGGGCAGTTGTGGAGGCGACTATTATTTTTTTGTGAGTGCAGGCAGTCTCTATTGGGGATGGGGAGTGCATTGAAGACAATATGAGGATATTTGCAGTCATACTGCCATGTTGTCTTGTGCTTGTAAAACCCATATTGGCTTGTGTGCAACCAACAGTGTGGCACTGTTTGGAAGTAGGTGTGAGATGGTTGCCTTGTTTGAGTATGTTGTTGTATCTATACGTACTTGTAGGCAGTAAATTATAAGCTTACCTTGTGCTATACAGTACACTTGTAAATATGTAAGTGCCGTAAGATCTGCACCTTTGCAGAATTAATGTGGAGGACATGTAGGTGCAGGTCGTAAAGGGAATTGCAGAGATGAGACATAATTTGTGTTCGGAGGGGTATGGACGTGACCAGAGGTTCGGTTCAGGGATTGCAGTAAGAAAGTGGGAAATGCCAGGCTTGTTTTAGTACGTAACGTTTGCGACATGACACATGTACGCAGATACTAACACATAAACAGTTGTGGGGTAGGTGCGCAGGTGACAACCTTGAGAGGCTATTGGGGTTTGGGAGTGTATTGCAGATGGTATAGGGATTGCTCAAATTGGTCTACCATGTTGTGTTGGGAGTGGCAAGTGCGTACTGCCGTTTATGGATGACTACGGGCGTTTGATGTAACAATGTGGATTTAGTTCTGAAGTAGGTTTATCAATGTTCCCTTCTATAGGTCAGTTCTCACACTGATAATTAAGTCCAGCGTACAGGGCTGGAAATATGTATGTCTACTGTGGGTGCTCACTGTCACAGCATGGTTGTGGAGGAAATGTTGCAGGTGCCATACCAGTAGAGGTGGTGTGAAGTGACGGCACGTGAATATGGTGACCGTTATTGGCCTTGTTGCCATTCACATACTGAGACGACACAATTAATGTACAGTATGGTACACCGCTCATAATACCTAGTACGTTGAGAGAGAAGGAAGGCAGTGCGAGATGATGCAGTGCGACATGACACAAGTTAGTAAGTATTACATATGGACACTATGGAGAATGTAAATTCAAACACATACATTTGCAGCCGGCAACATGATGAACGCTGTTAAGTGGAGCTACATACAGGATGGCAGGCCATCTGACTGTTACCTTTGTTTGGCGTACTTGTTCAGATGGCGAAAGGAAGCCGGTGGAGCTTGAAGTGTGTTCAATTGTAATGTGTGCCTCGCTTCCGTTAGCTATGCCTGTGTGCCGCATACACCATCGCAGCAGTCGCTGGCGTCAGTGACTTCACTTGTGGACAGTTGTTCCTCCCGGCGTGAACTCCAGGTATTTATTTTATGTGCATGCCAAGCGTAGCGCACTCTGTCATGTGAGCATCTGGCTCTAGAAAGGAACAACATAAACGAAAGAAAAAGCGGAATTGCGCAGACAGACCGTACGCTTCCAGATCATTCCATACTTTACTAATAATACAGTGAGTGGTTGGAAGTGCTTTATTTTGCCACAGAATGTAAACACAGTTGGTGGATTCACCACTCTTTTATTTCGCAAACAAAATACAGTGACAAATGCCATCTGTGCAATTATGTTCTTCTTTTCTCATGTAGCACAGTGGGAAAAGGAGTACATAGTGCTGCTTGGTGGTCCGTGTAAGAAGACATTGGGCCTCATTGTAAGCATGGCGGTCCGGGAACTACAGTACCGGTAAGCATGCCGGTACCGTAGTTCCCGGACCGCCATACTACGGGCTTTGCATGCAGGCGCCTGTCAGCCTGCCAGGTCTGACCTGGCGGGCAGAGCGACACCCGCGAGCACAGTACATCGGATGCACCGGCACCATTCTGAATGGTGCCGGTGCATCCAAGCTCCCCATTCCCATTCGGCCCTACAGGGCCGAATGGGGATGGGGAGTCCCTTATTGCCAGTGCCTGCAAATGGGCAATTACTGGGTCCACCGAACTTGGCATGACCCGTTTCTTGCCCATTCGCGGGTGTCGGTAAAAATGCAACTCTGACAGCTGCCGTGCCGGTTTTTCCGGCACGGCTACCGCTGGAGTTGTAATGAGGCCCATTGTCTTTGAAAGGTAGCGAAGGTAGCATGCAGTGCCTCTGGGATGGCTTATAGAATGAAGGTTGGTTCGTATAGTAGGAACCGCAAGTGGACATACCGACCCATAGTGGTCAGCCCAGATAATAATGATGGAAAAGACATTGCTTATGGTAATCTCCCAATGGTTGGTCCACCAGCCGTCTATTGGAATGTGGAAGCTGTGGCATGCGCAGTAGGGTGCGACATATCTGAGTAGAAAGAGGAATAAGTGTACCTTGTGTGTAAGTGCGTAGCGCCATATCTGAACTCACTGCCTTAGTGTCTGGTTTGTAGGTAATAGTGATTGTACGGGTGCACAGAAGAAAATGTGTTGGAACCGTTGGGACAAGATGATGTTTTCATGTGTTGCTTTTTTACAAAGGTTGACAGTGGTAGCGAGTGTAGTTGGGCCCACGGTGCAATATGTCAGTGTGTTTACAAAGAAAGTAATACAGTAAGAAACGTAATGGGGGTTACCTCGGATTGCTGGAGAACGGGGTAGCTGCTTTGGTAAGAAGCGCATGAAAGAAATGTGAGTTGTACATATTTGTGTGCCGGTTGACCGCTGCGTGCACCTGTGTCGGTTATAACGTATACTAAACTGAGGGTCCGTAGATGTAATAATTGTGTGAATGGGCATACAAAGGACAGAACAGGGAATCTAGCAGTGTACGAGCGCATAGAAGGTGAGGTGCTTTAGTGTACGAGAAGCAAAAGAAAGTACAATGACAGTTGCAAGTTACTAGGAATGGTGGAGACCTGGCAGTGTGACAGCGTTTTTTTACTGCTGTCACAAACGTCTGTGTTATGTATGGAGAGATAGTGAGCGGTAGAGCAAGTTTGTAAATATGCATACCGAGGAGCACGTAAATAACTGTTAATCGTAATACACATGTGATGTAAAGGTGTACTTACATAATTTTGGCAAATTCCATCCTTCTTTTGGGAGGCCGTGAAATGGCAGTGTACGGCGTATGAGATGGTTGCAGAGTACCTTTGGGGAATATGGACAGAGGAACTGCAGTGCAAGTTATGTATTTTTTTTTTGGACTTCTACACAATATATGACTTTGGAGCTACACATGCTTCCCCCTCAAGGCTATTTTACAATGAGCGTGTGTTCGGTTTAAGGAGAGTATGTTAAGTTTCAATTTCTGGAGATGAGGCAGGAAAAAAAGGAAGGAATTAGCCAGGAACGTGTTTCGAGTGTAGCATCTATTTACGAATGTTGGAAGTGTCATTACGGGGAAGGTAGTGCAACGTACAAGTAGATATGATGGTGCTGTACAAATGGTCACGTGAATGCATAGACGGCAAAATACACAACATTTGTTTTTACAGTGTGTAAGGAAAAGTTAGATGTGCACTGTGTTACGAGGCAACAGTGGGTAATGTGACACAGTTTGCTGTTTGAGAACACGTGGGAGGGTGGTCCATAGTACGCAGTTTGTTGTACTGCATGACCATTTTTGGGGCTACTGTTTAGGAAAGGAAAGCAGGTAGTGTGAACGTTTGTTTAACATTGTAAGGCGGTTATGGTCTGTAAATGGTATTTTCTTTACAGAAGAAAAAAGGGTAACAGAAGTCTACTGTTGAAGTAGGAGGAAATGTAATGATGTATGATATGTGCACTATACATGTTGGTAGGATGGGTGGAGTTCTATAGCAGGTGTTGATTTGTGAATGTTTCACTGCTTCCTTTTTGTACCATTGTTTCTTTATGCGTTTGGTTTCTGCTGATGGTTTGCAAGTATTATGATATTGTTCAGTGGTTATGCAGTATTATGACCGTAGCTGTTGGCGTGTTGTAACTGCTTATACTTTGGAAGTGTTTGATGCTATGTTTGTAGCACAGTAGTTAAGGTTGAGTTGGGTAGTTGTGATGCTGCAAATAACATTGTCGTATTCAGGTTGCAGTTAGATACCAGGTGGCGTATTCTAACTGTTTACAGTGTACTGTACTGTTTGTGAATGGTACGTAGAGAAGCGTGTGTATTCTTGTGGTTATTTGGACATCTGTTATTTGGAACTGGTACTGCCGAATTACGGATGTACGTGGTGCCACGTCCAAATGTGTTGGAGTTGTATGAGTATTGTTGGAAAGCTGGTGACTTATTTGCGTAAGTCGTGATTACAGAGGTTACTGAGGATAGTTTTGCAGCACAGTAGTTGAAGGTTGAGTTGGGTCGTTGTGATGCTGCAAATAACATTGTTGTATTCATTGTCGTATTCCTGTTGCAGTTAGATACAAGGTGCCGTATTCTAACTGTTGGCAGTGTCCCGTTTGTAAAGGGTATGTAGAGCAGTTTGTGCATTCCTGTGGTTATTTTGACATCTGTGTACATTTTGAAGTGGTACTGTCCTTTTGCGGATTTATGTGGTGATACGTAAATATGTGTTGGTAGTTGTAAGGCTATTCTTGGAGAGCTGGTGACTGGTTTGCGTTAGTGGTGATTTTAGAGGTTACAGTGGATAGTTTTGAACCCTCACGCTTAGCAAATTCCCTTCCACCTATACAGTGGAAAATACTGGTACTTTGTTTTGTGGACATGTACTGTTTGTGTGACTGTACTTCTTGGAGTCATTGGGGATGAAATTGGCAAATATACACTGTAGTGCATTTCGCAATGCTTCATTTATGGTATGTTGCTTTAGGTCAATAGTGTGGAAGGCTGTCCACTTACGAAGGTACTGGTTGGTGCTGGGAGATTAAGGTATACTAGTTTTGTACATTGATGAGTACGGGCATTTAGCACTTTGGCACTAAACACTTTATTTTGCCTTTAGTACCTTTTTTGCGTTAGCATCTCCATCACCCAATGAAATGTACTAATATTGATATGGACATGCATGATTCTTATTAGCATTTGGTCTAGAAAATTATAAACAAACATTTTTTATAAAACAAGTATTTTGCACTATTATTGAACTAAATGATTTTTAATGTTAATATTTTGCGAATGTATTTTTATAATGTTCTTGATTAATATTAAAATATGAAGTTGTAATTGGTTACCTGACTGAACCTCTTCTCTTTCCACCTCTATGATATGAGTACTTAAATAATTTTAGTACTTACCCATGTGACTCCCTCCCTTGGTTTTTGTACTTTAATGAGTACATTTTGGCCTCAATAATATTAAGTTGGCATTTGCAAGCTTTGCAGGTAGTCTGTGCTTTGGACTGATGGAAGCATCATTGCATTCCCACCATGACGATTGCTTTCTAATGTATGCAGTATAGTGGCCTGCATTGGTGAAGTCCCCTGTGTAGTAGATTATGGCTACAGTTGTGAAGGTTTACCTGGCAAGTGATATCTGTCCGTGTGTGAAGGCAGTAGGTTTGCAGTTGTTTTTGGTACTGTTGGCATTGTACCTTAAGAGCATTAATATCACATATTGACTATGTGAGTGTATATGTAGCGTCGAACGATTATCAGAATTGCACGACGTACAGAACCTACTATGGTTTGAACTTTGCACCAGTTGCAGAAATGGAACGGAGTCAGTTTGGTATATAGACAAAGGATTCGTTAAAGACTTGCTCCTCAATGACATGGTTGCAAAGAGTGCATGTATGTCTCCAGGTATAGGAAATGTGAAAGATTTCAATTAGAAGTATGTTTTTTCTTTCCAGTATTTGTAGGAAGTGCATTATAAATTCTTGGGGATCTTCTTGTCGGTTTAAAGTGAATTTCACCATTCCAGCACTATAGTCCAATGTTTGCCTTGTTCCTGAGACACTGTAAGTGGTGTCAGGATTGCTTACTGCATTTCATTGAAGGATGATCATTTGCAAACACAATTGGTCTGCGCCAGTTGAATAAATGTGTTCAACAACTGCTTGTTATTTGGAATAGAACATTTATTGTTACATTTGCATAGCAATTAACACCTGTTGTATTGAAAAATTGGAGTGGGACAGGTCCTTCTTTGTCTGAGCCCTTTGATGGAAGGGTACGTGGTTTCTTAGCAGAGGCTTTTCTTTGTGTGGGTGGAGTTGGGTTTGGTTTGTCTATTTTACTCCTTTTGTATGTGCTTTTGGTAGTTGCTGTAGTATGACTTTCTTAGAATTTATTGGATGGCACTGTGGCCCAATCATTTAGTACTTCTGATGGAATGAGCCTTCTTTTCAAAGCTTTTGGTTTTTGAGGAATAGGGTACATTTGTAGATGGGATGTGTACAGTGCACGTAGTCTATTGTACTCTATGATGCAAGGAATGTCTGCAGTTGCATCACAATTAACTAGATGCAGTCCTTCCAGTGCACATATTCGTGACAGCGCTACGTAACTCTTGCCTTCTTTGAAGACTGTGTGGCCAATATCAATCAATGCTTGATCTAAGGTGAGACCTTGCGATTTATGAATAGTTACTGCATAAGCTAGCGACAGAAAAAACGGTTCTCTGCGTACATACGTGTCTATGAAAGGAAGGAATTGCGCCGTTGTGCGCCCTACATTTTTGACTTCTGAAAGTTTGTCAAACTTGATGTTTACAAACTGAATGCTGCTATCCCGTGTGTATGTGTGAAAGGCAACAACTGTACCAAGTGCTCCATTAACTGAACCTTGCTCTACGTCAGTGTTACGCTTTAGCATAACTCAAACCAGCTGTGTTGGAGATGGAGCTATCTAAGGCTTGTAGTTGGGCTATGCCTTGCTGACACATAGGTATTGTCATACTGTGTATGTCCTGTTTGTCTTTGCTATGAATTTCTACTAGTTGTTGTTTCTATTTTTGCAGCTTTGTTGCATTAAATTGTGCTCAGCTTGCTAGAGTTGGCATTAAGGCCATACAGCTGAAATTTTTGTGAGCTAATTGTTCCATGACATCAGTAGCACATGTGTTACGCCTGTATAGCTCATGGATGTATCTACTATTGAATGTAGACTGCGCCTCTTTTGATAGTACACAAATCTGTATGTTTTTTTAAAATGTTGGCATATGTGAGGTCTGCGGACTGACGCATGTTTTGAGTTAGTTCTCGGTATTGGAAATGTTGCCAAAGATTTACATTGCCGATGCTTCCAAGACTTTTACGGCACTGTTTGTGTCCTAAGGTTTTGAAGATAGGTTTACCTTTGACTGGTGTCAATGGAAGGAGATGTCGAAAACAATTACATGTTTAGCTCCAAAGAGCTCTACGTAGCCTGTTTTGAGTACCTCTTGTATTCTGAGGTGAATCAAAGCCTACATTAGGTTGGAGACCATGCTGACCTCATCTATTAGGAGTATTTTCATTTGTTTCAAAACCCTGCTTAGCTCCATAGCAGCTTTTGCTCAAAGTTTATAATACTCTAATTTATTTTGGTGTTTCACTGGAAGGAATAGCAATCGGTGTAGAGTGACTTCACTTATGTTGTACGCAGCCAAACCTGTAGGGACAGTTATAACCACAGAAAGGTTGTTTATTTGTTGGACATATTTACTGATAATTTTTAAGAATGTTTTACATGATCCAGCTTCACAACTTACATACAGTAGTATAGGTGTGTAGTTCTTCAGACCATCCACCTTATGGCGATTTTGCGATTTGCAAAAAAATCGCAAAATGTGCCATTTCACGCAATTGCCGCTATAAATCATTAAATGAGCGCGGAAAAGACACGTTAGCTTAGTGTGTCTTCTTTCGCGCTCATTTAATGATTTAGAGCGAACACAGCAGGCTGCTGATTGCAGCAGCTTGAGGGTTAACACCTCTGCGCTCATGTTGCAGGCCCGGGGTTGCAGGAGGGTCACGCAGGCCTGGGAGATGCACAGCATTTGGCTGTGTCCCCAGGCCCCTTCCGCGCCCATTAGCGAGTGCCTGCCCTGCCGAACTGACAGTTGGTGAAGCATAACCAGGTAAGCACTGGCCTGCCCACCAATCTGCCCCCAACTAAGGCAAGAGCACCCAAACAGGCCAAATTGGTGTTTTCATTACACCTTCTTGTCAACCACCGGAAAGCATAAACTTAATGCTTTCCGACGCTTGTAGCTACGAGCGTCTACAATTGGTATGATGCAGCCCAGCCTTGAATCAAGGCTGGGCTGCATCATACCAATTGTCAGACGCTCGTAGCTGTATTAGTTTCAAATTGTTTTTAATTGGTATCATGGGCTGCATGATACCATATGTAAAACAATTTGAAACAAATACAGATACGAGCATCTTCTTTTGGTAACATGCAGCCCATGATACCAATAGAAGACGTTCGTAGCTGTATTTGTTTCAAATTGTTTTATAATTGGTATCATGGGCTGCATGATACCATATGTAAAACAATTTGAAACGAATACAGCTACAAGCGTCTTCATTTGGTAACATGCAGCCTGTGCACCTGGCTGGCAGCGTGATTCCCACCCACAGATGGACAGATAAAGAGTGAGTGTGAGAGGAAGGGAGAGAGAGAGAGAGTGCAGAGAGAGGGTGCAGAGAGTCAAGGAAAGACAGAGTTTGTGCGTGTGTGTGGGAGAGAGAGAGAGAGAGAGAGAGAGAGAGAGAGAAAGAGAGATAGAGAGAACGAGGGTGCAGAGAGACAAGTAGAGACAGAGAGTTTGTGCGTGTGTGTGGGAGAGAGAGAGAAAGGGAGCTAGAGAGAGAAAGAGGGTGCAGAGAGACAAGGAGAGACAGAGTTTGTGTGTCAGAGAGAGAGAGAGAGAAAGAGAGATAGCGAGAACGAGGGTGCAGAGAGACAAGTAGAGACAGAGAGTTTGTGCGTGTGTGTGGGAGAGAGAGAGAAAGGGAGATAGAGAGAGAAAGAGGGTGCAGAGAGACAAGGAGAGACAGAGTTTGTGTGTGTGTGTGGGAGAGAGCGCGAGAGAGAAAGGGAGATGGAGAAAGGAAGAGGGTGTAGAGAGACAAGGAAAGACAAAGTGTATGTGTGTGGGGGGAGAGAGAAAGAGAGATAGGGAGAAAGAGGGTGTAGAGAGACAAGGAAAGACAAAGAGTGTGTGTGTGGGGGGGCAGAGAGGGAGTGAGAGAAAGAGATAGAGAGAGAAACAGGGCGCAGAGATACAAGGAGAGAGAGAGAGAGAGAGTGAGGGAGTACTAGGCTCTGGGGCAGCTCAAATACTGATACTCTTTTTGCCTAAAACATGTCTCGAAAATGAAGACATTTTAGATATTATAATGTACTAAATTGATTTCCAAAAGGTGATTTTCTATGGCAAAAGCAGAAAAAATGAGAATTAATTGAGCTGACAAAAAAGCTTAGATTGGTATCAGCATGATACCAATTGTAAAACAATTTGAAACGAATACAGCTACAAGCGTCTTCAATTGATATCATGGGCTGCATGATACCAAATGAAGATGCTCATAGCTGCATTCGTTTTAAATTGCTTTACAATTGGAATCATGCAACTGTATTCGTTTCAAATTGTTTTACAATTGGTATCATGCAGCCCATGATACCAATTGTAGAAAACCGTAGCTGTATTTGTTTCAAATTACTTTACAATTGGGCTCATGCAGCCCAGCCTTGAATCAAGGGTGTTGTTTTTATGAAAGGCAAATGCTATACGTCCTGTGCAATTTTGGTGGTTATGCAGAGCCAATTTAATGAAATATGCATATTTCACCTTGATATGCTAATTTCTGGTGACATCACATGCCATTGCATTTGTTGATGAATCCCCCCACTTTAATTTGTAGGACTTGACCCCTGGTAGTGTTCTGATGTTTCATTTCTGTTTGTGGGTTTATTAAGTCACCATGTGTGGGTGGCATAACCAAGGAATGATGACCCCTCCAAGAGAGTTCATTTTTTGGCTAGGTATTATGGGCTCTTGCAGTTACTGCTACTGCATTGCCCCTTTGTCTTGGGCCTCATGACTTCCTTCCATGGAGAAGTATAGAGTTGTTCCCCCCTCCCTCCTGGGGTCATAGGACGAGCAAAAAGTAAACTGAGGGGCTTCAACCAGGGTTACACCTTTGAATTCAAGCCCCTCTGTTTATTTGCTTTCCACTTGTCTGCTGGAAGTAGTGGCGCAGCACCATTTCCATGGAGCTGATCAGGCTATAGCCCTCCTCCCCCACCACAATCCAAAATGTTAGGCTGTGGTGACTCGACCTGGCTGTCCTACAGAGCGTGGCCAGACAGAACAGGACACAACATTTTGTTTCTCACTGACAAAGGCCTTGCAATTACCAACTAACAGCAGCACCTGGCAATTCCTATACACAGTTGTGGTAAAAGCAAGTCAATACTGTTGGATTAGCGATTGCTTGTTTTTAATAGGACTTCAGTGACGGACACTCATAGTGCTTATAAATCAACTTGCAGAAGGCATTAACTCAGAAGACTGCTTTGAAAAAACACTGACGGGCACTTCTGTCTCACAGTGTGATGGTAATGCTTGATAAAGTTACCTCGAAGAGATTCCAGGAGGATGTGTTCTGGGCAGGCTGGAAGTGGGTGGGAATGGCCATAGGGATGTGGGGGGAATTAAGTCTGGATATGAAATGCAGCCTGTATCGTGTGTGATGCACTAAAGTCATGAAGTTAGATATATTGCTGTGTAATGAGACTGCCAACATATTCCAATTGCACTTTTTACAGTAGACAACGAAAAGTTCCTGGTTAAAGAAGAGTGCCAGAGAGCAAAGACCAGTTAGCAAGGTTAGTCTTCCATGCCACAGTGGGCAGGTGGGATGTCAAGGGTAATGTGCAGATCACTGCTGGTTGGGGATGTGGCATTTTGAGGAGTTAGAGTAAGTAATCAGGATCAGGCAGTTATGGTTGCGCCAGTCACTTCCCTAACTTCGAGCATTCTCAACTACTATTCAGTCACTCCATAAACATACCAAAATAAGGAACCCACACAGTCTGTTGGATGCAACCTGGGGAATTAATTTGTTTTCCGTTTGAGCAATGACAATGCAGTGTTCATAATGTAATTCTTTGTGCAACCCTGGCTGCTCCAACAGTATGCATACTCTGTTGGGTTGGAGCAGCAAGGGAGATTAATTGTTTTCTGCTTTCAAAAGTATGCAATGTGCAGCTTAGCAAGGATGCATCTTTGTTCTGTATTCCACCAGGAACATATTTTGACATTCCTGAGCTAAGAAGCAGGATCTGTACATCACAGAAGACACCACTGCAGCTGAAAACGCAGCTGACTTTTTCCTGACCGGTCAATTGGGAAGGAGAGCACCACACCGCAGCAGAAGATTGCTAGCCCAGTCAAAGGACACAATGGAGAAATTCTTGCAACCGTCGAAGCCTGAGAAGAATCGCTCCCATTTGGCCACACAGATAAGTGCAGCTAACAGGGCAAAACAGTACAGCAAGATAATGTATGCAGATGGTGGAGTCATGTTTTGCTCTGTATGTAATGTAGCTGTGTACCACGTTCGAAAATACACTGTTGATGTGCACATGCGCTCAAAAAAGCACACAAAACATTGCGGAGATGATGCTGAGCCTCATTCAACCTCAAAACGTCCCAGGCAAACTACTGTTACCTCAAGCTTTGGAAAAATTACAGCTGCTAGGGCAGCCAATCATGATCTAATCATTGACTGGATCAATGTCTGCACAGCCCTAAATATCCCGCTAAGCAAGACCGACCACCTTGTGTTGCGCAGGTTCCTTCATGACAAAGTCCGCAATGGTGGCGCCATCCCCGGAAGTCACCAGCTCCAGGAGAGGTATTTGCCTGAAAGATACAGGCAGGCCAAAAATGACCTCAAGGAAAAACTGAAAAATCAAGGCATATGCGTCATATTCGATGAGACACCGGATGTTGAAGGACGCTGTGTCCTCAATATATTATTTGCAGCAGTTTGGATGATTGATGGCAGTCAAAGAATACACACATACCTTGCTGACACAGTGTTCCTAGCGCAGTGCAACCATGCCACAGTTGCACAGGCAGTTGTGAGGGTTCTCACTGACTGCGACATTGCATTTCAAAATGTTCTGTGCTTCAACACGGACAATGCTGCACACATGCTTAAAGCATACAAAACTGTTCTAAAAAATCTATATCCAAACTCAATCCACATCACATGCTTGGCACACATCCTCAACCTTGTTGGGGAGTCTTTCCGAAAACCATTTGTTGAGCTGAATGCGTTTATAATGTACTTCTCTAGGATTTTCTATATGGCTGGTAGCAGAAAGCGGAGATTCTTACAACACCTCACTGAGACCCATGGAATGCAACCCCGAATGGCACCCGACCCATGCAGTACCCGTTGGAATTCTTGGTTTGCTGCAGTTCAGTATCACTGCAAACATTTCCATACATATTCTGGTTTTGTGGAATCTGAGATGCATCTCAGCAAGTCACCCCCCGATTCCTTAGAAAACCTTCAAAGGATTCTTAGTGGCAACAGCAAGAATTGCGTCAAAGTTCATCTGGAGATGGTGGCTGACAAGTGCAAGAGCATCCTGTTTCTTACTGACATCTTTCAGAGTCAGATACCTGTTGCCATGAAGGTGTACGATTATCTTGAAGACCTGCACATTAACTTTACCAACAATTCTGTGCTGACATTGGAGTCACTGCAGCCTTTTCTTGACTCCAAAGAAGGAACTACATTGAGTTTGAATCAGAAAGAACTCATGGATCAGCTTACTCAGGCTTTTGAAAATGTTCTCGACAAGCTAGGCAAATACATGGATCGTGGTCAGCCTGGGATAAACTTCTTAAAACAGGTACGCATATTTAATCCAGCATGCCTTAGCATTCTAACACAAGACAAAAATGATTATTCTGCTATCCCAGGACTAAGTGAGGTTCCTGATCAGGAGTTTCTTCTGTACTTTGAAATTTTAGGTCCAGAGGCAGTTCGTGCATCCGTCTCTGGAATAATTGACACAGACATTTTCTGGCAAGGGATGGCTGACCGTCTACCTGTACTATCAAAATTAGCTAGGGCATACAAAGGCTGTGTCATAAGTTCTGCCGATGCAGAGAGGAGTAACAGCATTTACAAAATTATTTTGTCTGCTAGGTGTCGATCGCTTGTCGAGAAAACAATACAAGCACTTGTGTTTTTGCACTACAACCAGCAGCAACGGGATGTTGAGTTTGCTTGTGGTTCAACTGAGGACTGTCAACGAAACTGTCTAGTTTTAGAAGCAGAGTCTGAAGATGAGTCTGATGAAAACTAAAATACTATTTGTAGGTTTGTTAAAAGTGCCCCACACCACCTCAAACGTTCCTATTTCAATGTGCAAAACTCTTTACTGTTCAAGTTCTTGGTTTTAGGCTAAAAAAGATGTTAAATTATGTATTTTTCAACAATAAAAAATGCCGCAAAAAACGCAGTTGTGTGACGCAATTTTTTCATTTTTGTGCTGCAATATTTTCCATTTCATGCCGCAATATTCTGGAGGGTCTGGTTCTTACAGGTGCAAGTTGTACTTTCGTACTGTATACCATGCTCAATGGTTTTACTTCTTCAAAAATGGTACGCTGTTCATTGTTTAGTTGGGATTTCAGTACTACAAACTGTTCTGCAGAGTGCATGTACTGAAGCATAATGGTGGTTACCTCTGTCATGGCTAATTCTGCCTCGTTTGCTATGAGTGGCTCTCCAAGTGGTTCTTGGCTGCCTGTTTGTGAATTTTCTCTGCTTTCAGAAGTGGCTACATTTAGTTGTACTTGAAGTTCTTCTTGTTTGCTTTCACTGTCCTATATGGCTTTGTACCGTGTAAAGTTTTCATCAGTAATTGTGCTTTCAGTGGCTTTGAAAGCATCTTCATAGCACGTGTAGGTGGCTAATAAATCTTCTTTTCTGCATGGTTTTAAAAGTTTCAGTAGAGCCATGTAGTACAGTTATTTGTGTTGAGGAGTTTTTAAGGAAACTTCATATGATTAATTAGGCTTTGTTTGGTTAATGTCACAAGGCTGCCTTTGCAACTTTCCACTCTGTATCTACCCTTTTCCTCATTTGGTGTAATGTTGTTTTTGTATGAGAAGTTTTGGGCTCTAAAGTAGTACTCCTGTTTGTGTAATATGTGTCCAATAAGTTGTTCTTCAAAATGTCCTGGCTGGTGGGATCGCTTTTGGCTATTCTTTGTATGTCTTTGTACGATTTAAGTACTCTATTTCTGGATGCAGCACGCCCAAGGCGTAGCCACACTATGTTGTCAGATTTCCCATATAAGTCTGTGCCGGTTAAGCAGTCAGCGGCTTCGTAGCTCCCGCATTCTCTCTGGGAGAGCATTTTAATGCCAAAGCTGTACAGTTTTTGTGCCAGTGTTTTCCCAGAGAACATGTCATCTCAGAGGTTATTGAGCTCTGCTTTCTCTGATTTGGTTAAGTAGGCAGTGACATATCGTGCAACAGTAGTGGCATTGTCTGCAATGTACTGTACATCAACATGGGCATTCCATAAGAGGGCAATAATTGCATTGTAATCGTTGATGTTCTCCAGCATGGGGTCTGGCATGGATTCACATGCTCATCCTCGGTAAAGAAAAAATCAGTATCAATTTCGTTTCTGATCTGTCTTTCGTAGTAGTAACCAATCACTGATCTCTGCGTCATACTGACCACAGCCAATGACTGCCCTCTACCTAAGCCCCACCTCTGGCAGCCATCTTCAGATTTTTACAGCACGTTCAAGTGTTGGGAGTCCTAGTGCATAACTCTCTAGCTTTTACTGCGTGTTTCGCGCTTTTTCAGGTGAATTTTCACATTTTTTCGGTTAATCGAGCCTCAAGTTCCACCGTTTCTACTCCCGTTAACGGCTACCCATTAAGGGATTTTCTTACGCCCCTCAAGGGTGAAGATTTCATCTAATCAACTTCTTGGAGGATTCCAGAAGATTTGCGGCCTACTTCGAGATGGCCCAGGACGCGAGTTCGTCACCCGGACCCAAGCTGTTTCGCAGCTGCCCTGGATGCGGGCTGCAGAATGTGTTTAAGGAAGACGAACATTCGCGATGCCTCTACTGTCTTCATGGGGACAAGACTCATGTAGAGAAGGACTGCCAGTTCTGTAAGAACTTGTCGGAGCGGACCATGAGGGACTGTCGATCCCGTCTCGCCAGCTGGTTGGAGAAGGGCTCAACGGGTGAGAAGAAGAAAGGGTCCGAGCGGGCTTCTAAGTCCTGTGCGGGCGCCCCGGCGATGGTGGCCCAACACCAGGCCAAGCGCCGCGAGTCTGCTGGCTCCGGGAGTGCCGAAAGTCGGGCTCTTCGGTCGCCAGGCAGGGCGCGCCTTCCCCGGCACCGTCAACCACGAGCCAGCGCTCCGGTTCGGGGAAGAGGAAGTCCGAGACCCCGGGTAAGCTTCGGGAGAAGCCCTGTCCGATCTCGGAAGAGGGGGAGCGAGGCGTCGCCCCTTCCCCCTAAGGAGAAGGCCCGGGACGCACCTATGGTGGTGAAGGTCCTTACCCAGCAGGCAAAGGCCTCTATCGAGGCGATCGCGGCGACTCTGGCCAAGCCGGCAGAGACCCCGCCAGCGGAGACTGCCTCCGGGACTAGAGTTTCCCTGCCGCCAAGGAGGGAATCCTCTTTTCAGCCCATCGTCATGGCCACCATGATGGAAGAAGCGAGGGGGGGCACGGTAGCCTCCTCGAGCTCGGAGTCAGCCTCGGAGGAGGAACTGACCGAGGCCGTGAGGAATATCGAAGTCCAATTCGAGAAGGTTCGATCCCGTAAGGAAGATCCTCAGGAGATAACCGAGGAAGACGACGATGGCGAGGAAGAGCAGCCTTCCCTTCCGGCACAGCCGGAACCTAGGCCTCAGGATAGCTCGGCAGCCATTTTGTCTGCGATCCAGTCCTTCTGCTCTGAGATAAGGACGAGATTACCACGGCCCAGGCCGGAGGACCCGCAACCTGGCCCGTCGGGAAGTCCTCAGAAAAAACAACGGAGGACCCAACCCTCTCCTCCACTCGCCCCCGTAAGGCCTACAGTTCCCTCCTCATCCTCGCACGGGCCTCGCCGCCCGACGAGATTGGCTCATTCCAGGCCATGATCGCCAGGGCGTCCGAATTGTTCCAGCTCTGCCCGGAGGAGCTGAAAAAGGAAGGTTGGTTTCCTCTATCAGCGCCGGGAGGCCAAGAGGAAGACTGTCATCGCGGTGCCTCTATTCGATGACATCTGGGAGGAGGGCCTGTCGGTTCTCAAGAACCCCTCCACGGCACCAGCCAAACGGGACCGGTACGAGAAGAAGAACCGGGTCCCCGAAACCGCTCTCCTGTGCCTCAGAGCCCAGCCAATGCCAGACTCGGTCGTCTCGGCGGCGGCGAAGAAGAAAGCGGCGGGGTCAGGAGCCTCGACGTCGAATTCCCCGCCGGACGGCGAGGGAAAGAAGTTGGACGCCATGGGGCGGCGGGTGATTTCGTCGGCGGCGGCGGCGACGACGATCAAAGCGGCCAACGCCCTGGCGATCGTGGCCCGTTACGACAGGGAGCTCTGGTTTAAGCTGGCCCCCATATTGGACTTCGTACCGGACGACAAGAGGTCCGAGGCCCTGTAAATACTTCAAGAAGGCTTGGTGGCGTCGGACCACGCCATAACGGTGGCAACCGATATTGCCGATACCGGGTTCCGCTAGCTGGGCAACAGTGTTTGCCTACGACGACGGGGTTGGCCCCGGGCGACCGACTTCCGTCAGGACGTCCAGACCAGGGTGTTGGACATGCCGTTCGACGGCAGCAACTTGTTCGGGAAGGCGGTGGAAGAATCCTTCCAAGCCATAAAGACGGGCACGGAGACTGCCCGCGCCCTAAGAGCCCTTCAGCAACGACGGCCCTTTCGGAGCTCCAGAGGCAGACAGGGTGCCTCCAAGGGATCCAGCGGTGGCCCGTCGTCCTACCGCCAGGTGGCACGCTCCTCATCTCAGGAGGCCTACAGGGGTCGCGGCAAGCAGGGAGCGCCTCGCCGCCGTCGGCAAGGTGGTCAGGGCGGCAAGGCCACCACCTCCAAGCAGGACAGAACCGGCCGTGGTCTCGGGCCCCCACCGAAGCACCCCGGTGGGAGGCCGGCTGACAAAGTTCGTCTGCGTGTGGAAGTCCATCTCCACCGACCGTTGGGTGCTGGATACCCTGGCAAGAGGACACTCTATCGAATTCCTGAAGAAGTGCCCTCACGTTCCACCTGTGGCCAGGTAGGAAAGTCACGTCCCGCAACTGCTGTTGGAAGTACGGGCGATGCTCAGGAAAGGCGCCATCGAGCTTGTCCCGAAGAGGCTCCGGGGTGTACTCGAGGTACTTCCTCGTCAGGAAGAAGACGGGCGGCTGGCGCCCCATCCTGGACCTTCGTCGTTTGAACAAATACATCAGGTCACAAAAATTCAGGATGGTCACCCTCCAGCACGTGCTGGGACAGCTGGAGGAAGGCGACTTTCTATCGTCATTGGACCTGGAGGATGCGTACTTCCACGTTCCCATCCTCAAAAGTCACTCAAACTTCCTCAGGTTCGCCGTCCAGGGACGCCACTACCAATTCAGAGCACTACCGTTCGGATTGAAGTCGGCCCCCAGGGTCTTTACCAAGTGCCTACCCCTACCTGGACGACTGGCTTATCCGCTCAAGGACGAGGGAACTCGCCGTAGAACACACTGCGAGGACCGTCCAGCTACTCACAGACCTGGGATTCGCCATACATTACCCAAAGTCCCACCTGGTGCCGTCGCAGGTGGCCCTGTTTCTGGGAGCGAAGCTCGATACAGTGAGGCGCCTGGCGGCACCGTCGGAAGGACGGACGAAGACCCTTCTAGGCAAAGTGCAGCACCTGCTAGCCACGGACGTGGCCAGGGTGAGGTCCATCAAGTCCCTCCTGGGGATGATGTCCTCTTGCATCTACCTGGTGCGCCTCTGCAGACTACGGATGCGCCCTCTTCAAGAATTTCTCGACGCCTGTTGGATGCAGGTGACGGGCACTTTCGAAGACAGGGTCCCCCTCAACGAGGTTTTCCGGCGGACGATTCAGCGGTGGGGCATTCGAGCGCACCTCACGGCGGGCAAGGACTTTCAGACGCCGGCGTACCAGGAGACGGTGACGACGGACGCCTCCCTGGAAGGTTGTGGCACCCACACCGGAGATCTCCACGCAAGAGGCCTCTGGCTCCCGGAGGAGAGGCTCCTGCACATCAACGTCCTGGAACTCCGAGCCGTGTTCTGGGCTCTCAAATCGTTCCTCCCGTTGCTCAAGGGCAAGGTGGTGCGGATCTTCACGGACAACACCACGACAATGTTTTACATACGGAAGCAGGGAGGCACCAGATCCCCAGCCCTATCCAAGGAGGCACAGGATCTGTGGCACTGGGCGGTCACCCAGGGGATGTTCCTGGTTCCCTTCCACCTGGCAGGAGAAAGAAACACCATCGCCGACTCGCTCAGCAGGGAGCTGCGCGCGTGTCACGAGTGGGAACTGCGCCAGGATCAGGTGGATCAACTCTTCCGACGATGGGGCAAACCCCAAATCGACCTGTTCGCAACAGCGGCGAACTCGAAGTGCAAGAGGTTCGCCAGCAGGTTTCCCCAGCCGAGAAGCATGGGCGATGCGTTCTCGTTCCCCTGGGACGACCTATACCTGTATGCGTTCCCTCCGTTGCCGTTGCTGCTTCGACTCATCAACCAGCTCAAGAGGTCCCGGTGCAGGATGATCCTCGTCGCACCAGCGTGGCCGAGGCAGATCTGGTTCCCGGACCTTCTGGACTTGTCAACGTCCCCTCTCATCAAGCTGTCGGCGGACGCGGACCTTCTCTCCAGAGAAGGGGGCGCCATCTTCCACCACGACCCGGCATCGCTGAACCTGCAGGCTTGGCTCCTGCAGCGCTAGAGTTTGGAGGCTACGATATACCGGCCGAGTGCAGAGAGGTTCTTGCAAAGGCCAAGGCGTCCTCGACTCTCAAATGCTACGGTCATAAGTGGAAGAGTTTCTCTATCTGGTGCCGAGCACAGAAGATCAACCCCCTACGGATTACAGCCCCTCAAGTGCTGCCGTACCTGCAATCGCTGGCAAAGGCTGGGCTAGCCCATGCCTCCTTTAAGATTCATCTGGCGGCGATCTCCAGATATACCAGAACCACAGGACGGACGTCCCTGTGGTCCCATCGACTGGTAAAAGAGTTTATGAAAGGACTGTTCCGGTCGTTCCCGCCGGTGAAGGCCCCGGCCCCGGCGTGGGAACTTAACGTGGTGCTGACCAGGCTCATGGGGCCCCCATTCGAGCCGATGCACTCCGCACCGATGAGGTTTGTGTCGTGGAAGACTGCATTCCTGGTGGCCATTACCTCCGCACGACGAGTGGGAGAGATCCAGGCCCTATCCTGCAAAGCACCGTACTTGACTTTCCATGCCTCGAGGGTGGTGCTTAGGACGCACCCCTCCTTTATGCCCAAGGTGCCGTCGGACTTCCATCTTAACGAGCCACTGGTGTTACCTGTTTTTTTCCCGTCTCCTTCGTCGCCGGCCGAGAGGACTTTGCACTCGCTGGATGTGGCTAGAGCTCTGAAGTTCTACGTGGACCGCACAAAGAGTTTTCGGAGGACATCACAGCTATTCGTGAACTTTGGACCTGTAAATCAAGGGAAGGCTCTCTTGAAGTCTTCTATTTCCAGATGGCTCTCCGGCTGCATCATGCACTACCACCGGTTGGCTAACCGACCGCTGCCAGGCCGTCCGAGAGCCCATTCGACCAGAGCGATCGCTGCTACTACGGCGTTCTTATCTGGTGTGCCCCTGCTGGACATCTGCAGGGCTGCTACGTGGAGGTCGACACACACCTTCACGAGATTCTACTGCGTCGATCGGGATTCCAGGGAGGAGTCCAGGATCGGCCAAGCAGTGCTGCGCAACCAGTTCGCTTAAGGTGAGCCTGGTGAGGAGGTAAGAGATGCTTGATGTTGAGTTTTTTGTATTGCTTAATGTTGAGCCTTTTGCCACCCCCCGTGGTTGTGCATGTGTGTACTGCTATGTATTCTTATATTCATGAGCATGTGAATCCATGCCAGACCCCATGCTGGAGAAGGAACAAGTTACTTACCTGTAACTGTTGTTCTCCAGCATGGGTCTGGCATGGATTCACATGCGAACCCTCCCGCCTACCCCTCTGCGGCTCTTCACTTGGTCATACTGCCACTTCACGTGCTACCAAATCTGAAGATGGCTGCCAGAGGCGGGGCTTAGGTAGAGGGCAGTCATTGGCTGTGGTCAGTATGACGCAGAGATCAGTGATTGGTTACTACTACGAAAGACCGATCAGAAACGAAACAGATACTGATTTTTTCTTTACCGAGGATTCCCAGCCTGACGACTGTGTATATTCATGAGCATGTGAATCCATGCCAGATCCATGCTGGAGAACAACAGTTACAGGTAAGTAACTTGTTCCTACTTGGATGCTTTGCTCCTTTTTATGTTGTATGTGTTTTAGGAGATTTTCCTTTGACACTGTGTCGAACTGAAGACATGAAGCTGTTTACTTGGCCTGTTGTTGAAACTGGTCTAGGGAAACCAAAGCGGCATTTGGTGTAGTATTTGCCTCTGTTCTTGTATCTGCGTCGACAATATTTGCCACATTTGTTTCGTTGGAATTGCAAAATTTGTGCTCGTAGGTCACTATGGGTACTTTCCAGAGGGATTACGCAAGTGACATATTTGTGAATGAACTCCAAAACAGTTTCATCATTCTCCTCACCAAATTTAGGAGCATTTTTAATACTCAAAAGCATGTGGTTGTCTGGTGTTCCTCTGGCTTGATATTCTTTTCTCCAAAAGAAGGGTTATACTTCTCCGAGGGCAGAAAGTCTTTTATTGCAAATGAAGTGCAGCATCGCAAGGAAGCGATGATGAAAGTAGCGTGAAACATTTACTGGATCGAGAGAGCACAGCTCTCCTGGTGTTTTCATGTCTATACCCGTTTTGTTTTTGTTTGCAATGCGTAGGAAAGTGTGCAAGTCTTCCCATGCATACTCAGCACAACTTAAAGTGACAATCTATGTGGGTGGGCCAAGGTACCGTAGCAATCACTGTACATCTTCGTGCCGTCGGAACCAGTACTCGCATGTTTGCCAAGACATTTGTAACGCTACTTTGTAAAACTTCATCCTTTTGTTGCTCTTTTTGAAGTAGTTGTGTAGCAGACCTGTTTTGGAAATGGGAACCTGTTTTTAATTTGTGGGCAACTCCATAACATAGGGTTGCTAGTTGACTTTCAAAGAGCAGGTAGAATATGTACTCCACGTTCTGTCTAACTCTCGGGTCTTCAGCATAGATTTGTAAACAGCGGTATTCGGATGCTGTTATTTGTGTGCTTCTTGCACCATATCTTCCACCTTTTCCAGTGAACAAGAGCAGAGGAATGGCTCGTGCCTCACTTTTCCCCCATATACTGATAGGGACTCCTTTGGCTTGCCGCATTTGATATGTTTCTAGTGCATCGTGTGAATTGTATAGTGGTCTAAAATACTGGAGGCTGCACTAGGATCTAGGCGTTCAAATTGGCCACTTGTTGAGGAGTCCTACATTATTTCGGTTGTTTCTCTCAGGTTTTCTTCAATGTTTGTTTCCTTGTAGTATTCATTGTTCTCTTTAAGATACTGCAATGCCTCTCTAACTTTGGTTAAGTCCACTAGGTGTTACCAAATGTTTTTGTCATTTGTAGGTACACAATTTACCAGGATAATCAAAGATTTTTGCATTGGCCTTTGCACTCGTAGAGTGTCTACATTTTCTTTCAGATCTAACCGTAAATAAACCACTTTACCAGGAATGCCTTTGAGTAATTCGGTGGGAGGTAATTTAGCAGTTATTGGTTGAAGACGTATTATTGCTTGAAATTGAGGCACTGTTTGTATTATAATGCTCTCATACACATTAAGCTACTGCAGTGCGTTTGGCACCGGAAACAATTCCAAATTATTACTAATTGAATGTGAAGGCATTTGGTTATTGTCAAGTTTTGAAGTGCAGTATGTGCACACTATGGAGGTGTTGGTAATGTCGTACTTGTTTTCTGCTAGAAGGTACAGAGCTAATTGAAACAATTGGGATTCCTCATTGCCTTCTATTTTCTGAATTATATCAACAGTTTTGGGGCTCTTTTTATAGAAATTTCTGCGACAACACACACATACTTGGTTTGGAATTTCAGCAGAAGTGCTTTTGAACTTTTTTGTATTTCTTTTGTGTATGTGTGATGTAAAAAGTTGACAGCTGCACTGTTGTCAGTATTGTTGGCTGACAATGTTGCGGTGGGTAAGTGCTCTTCAGTTTCAAAGTATTTCCCTAAAATGTGCCCAATTTCATCGCGCACCATTATGGTATTGGCTACCTTTCATATCCTCGTCCACTCTGATGTAAGGCAATTTGGTTAGTTAGTTAGTTGTTTGTAGGATTCTTTATTGAAGTATGGCTCTGTGTTGGTGATGTGACTTCACTCACCTGCATATATGTGGCCAAAGGTATCTATGGTGACATTGCATTTGTTACATAGTACTGCTTTTAATTTACCAATTAATCTTGTTAGTGGTTTCATTCTCTTCAAAGTTACTGTAAACAATTTCCACTTCACACTTCTAGCAGTGTCTACAAGAGCTTCCAGGATTACTTTTCTGCTGTATGTTTTGAGGCTTGAGCGTGATTTCTGTCCTCTACATGTAAGGTTGTTAAGGACTCTGTGGTGGAAATATTTTTGTAAAATTAGTTTTTTTTTAATGCTTGCTTGTGATTACACTATTTGTACGTGCTCTTTTAGGAGTAGTCTGCGTTGGATTGTATTTTGTGGTTTCCTGTACATTCTCACATTTTGCCAGATCACCTACACTATGTTTACTGGTAGATGGATTACTTTCACTTAATGCATTAATTAACTCTTCTGAACCTTTCAGTTTACGTTCAGATTGCAGTGGATGGGTACGTTCTGTGTTTGTAGGTTGTGTGGCTCTCTTTCTGCGTTGCTTTCTACAGAATTACCGTTTGGTAGTTCATTGTGTAGTAGCTGTTGGCGAAGAAAGGGAAGTGTGGCTGTGCACATTTTCACAGGCATATGTGTACAATTTGCGTCAGTGGGTGAATGGGAGGGTAGGCAGCTATTTAAGTGCAAATTTGTGGCTGTGTAGTGGTGTGTAAGGTTAGGGACACTATGTGGGTCATTAGGAGGTTGGATGTAAGGGATTACCGGCACCGGTAAGGGTGCCGATGCTGGTAATCCCTTACCTCCGTATTCCGAGTTCCCTTTGTGGGTCCTTCCTTACCTCCTGCTTTTAGCAGGAGTTAAGTACGGGACCCACAAAGGTACCTCGGAGGTAATTACGGTACTGTAATTTACGGTGCCGTAATTACCTCCTTCCCCACTCCCATTGAGCCCTATGGGGCAGAAATGGGGAAGGGCAAAAGGTGAATGGGGAATTACCGGTCCCTCCAACCCTGGAATGGACCGGTAATTACTCCATTCACCATGCCGGATTTGGGACGGTTTCGGAGGCAACCATGGGGCTAATTACTCCATGGTTAGTTCCAAACCCGGAATGAGGCCCTATGTTAGTATGCTGGTATTATTGTAATGGTTGCGAAATAAGAAACGCTTAGCACCTGTAGAGGTGTGATTAGTAACAATGAAGTACATACTGCTGGATGGGCACACATGTATATGCTACAGTAGAAAATTAGTGCACTGGTTTAGTAAGACATACAAGAGTATGCTGCTATTGTACTTACTTTGTTGATTGCAGATAGTAGGTGCCTTCTAGGCTGTATTGTGAAGTGTACACTCCAGTAGCTCCCCAGAGACTTGTGGGTACTGCTCCTGTATAAGACGACGGTAAGAAAATATGTTGGTTAATGACATACTGCTTACTTTGTACATTACATTTTTGAGAACTGTAGGGGGTTGTCTTGGCAGGAAGACAAAGTGTGTTTGTATAAATATTAGGTCTACAATATGAAGGGCAGTTTGGAGTAAAAGCATGTTTAAGGAAGTAGGTGGCCTACTTAGCAGTTTAGTGTGCGACAGGTTATGAAAAATGTTGTATTAGTGTAGGCCTATTTACTTGACAAATGCAGTACTGTGCAGTGTGTGTTAAGGATTCCAATCAGGCAATACACCCGGGTGTCAGCCTAGCATGCAATGCACAAATTAAATACTTATTTATTGTGTCTATAAGTTCAATATTCTGAGTGATATACCACTCATATCACACCCCTTCCCAAAATACCCCTAGGTCACAATGGACCAGGAATCAGGCTGGTTGGTAAAGGTAATATTTATTTATTTAAAATTCAAATCAAACACAAGTTTTAATATTTGTATTTGTATTTATTTATTTATAATGCGCACCTGACCCAGGGGTAGCCAGGCGCAAGGGCAGCAAGAGGGTTGTACAACTTAGTTGCATACAGTGGGGTGAGGTCCAGCTGCGGTTACAGTGCTGGACGGATCACGCGGAATAGGAAGGGTGGAACATATACATTATAGGCAATACTATATGCATATTTACATTCAATGAGGTAAGGAGCCACATGGTAGTGGCGCATCCGGGCATCGGAAGGTCGTTATGAGTCGAGAGTTTTGAGCCAGTGGATAGTCCTGGCTCTGAACTGGTGGTAGGGTAGGTCCTCCCTGCAGGTAGGAGGAAGGAAGTTCCAGAATTGCGCTGCTTTTACTGGAAAGCTGTTGCCTCAAGACATTGTACGTTTGAACCTGGGCACCAGAAGAAGGTTGGAATTGGCCGTTCTCGAGGGGCAAAAGAGGGTGGGTCTATTAAATCTGGAGATGAGGTATTGAGGGGCTGCTTGGTGGAGGCATATATGAATCAGAGACAACGTTTTAAGGAATATCTTGTCCTTGGTGGATAGCCAGTTGACAGATCTTCTGGAATCAGAGATATGGGCTTTCTTCGGGATACTGAGGGCCGTTCTAAGGGCATTATTTTGGAGGATTTGGATTTTGTTTGAGATATATTTGTTACAACCTACATAAAGAGTGTCGCAATAGTCCAACTTGGACAGGATCAGCGCCCTGGCCAGGGTGGTACAGTTGGTGGGGGAGAGAAAGGGTTTGGCTGCCCTAATGAGTTTGCAAGTGTAGGAGGTGGCGGAGGCCATTGCATTCACTTGTTGGTTGAAGGTAAGGGTGGAATCTAGATAGAAGCCGAGGGTTTTAACCTCCTTTTAACCTCCTCAGCTACTTTGATCTTGTTATCGTCAATTATGAACGATGAGTATTTGTGGTCCAGCTTGTTGAGGTAGTGTGTAGAGCCTAAAATAAGGAGTTCCGTCTTGTCATCGTTCAGGCATAGACTGTGTGAGGCCATCCATGCCTGGATGATGAGGTACACTTTATTAACGAAGGCCAAATCCTTGTCATAATCCCCCGACAACGGGATGAGGATCTGGGTATCATCGGCATAATTAGTGTAGGTGATACCCAGATCGTCTAGATCATCAAAAAGGGGCTTTGTGAAGATTCTATAAAGTGTAGGGGAGACGCAAGATCCTTGAGAATATATGGGGCAGCAACCACCAATGTGGTGACAATACAAATAAGAAAATAGGTAATGCAGTTGAATTCACTTTTTAGCAACACAGAATATAAAACACAGAGAAAAGAACAGCTTTGTCTTGTTGAAAAGATAGTGCTTAAGTCAAGATTTCCCCCTGCAGATTTCTCAACTCACAAAGAAGCAATTCTACACAGGTGTAAGCAGCAGGTATTCAGGAATAAAGCACAGTGTATAGGGTTTGAATGCAATCTTCCCTCTCCAAACAAGAGAGAAAAACGTTTGGAAATTTTACACCTTTTAAAATGACATTCGAAAAATGGCTCAGCAAAACAATGAAAAACACCCAAAAATCCTTACATTGATATAAATTCCTATGGGAGCAACACTGAAAAAATCCTAACAAACATAAGCTATAATATGAGCAACAGTACACACTTTTAATCAGAATGGAAGTTTGGAAATACTTAGAATTGAAACCCACACGTGCAAAACTGTGCAAAAATGCAAATTTCCGCCTAAATGGATTTTGTATGGGAATGTAGCTAGAGGTCGTAGGTTTAAATCGGAGTTGAAATTAAGCCTTTAGCTATTAATATGAGGAAGTTATGCAAGTTTGAATGATAGTTGTTTTTAGAAAAGTAGAACAGAGAAAAACAGAAAATCGGTTTTAAAATGTCAGGTTGATTTTACTTAAACTAGATTAATGGCTAAGAAAAAGAGAATGCCACCCGTGAATCTCCACAGTGACGCACGCCCGCTTGTAAACACTTCACGTGGTGGATACCCTGTTTTTTTCTTTTTGGGAATTACTTTATTTAATCCAAATCACTAATGACTTATGTTCAAGAAAAACAAAAATGAGAAAATATCACAAACACTCGGAATTACTGACAGAGTTGCAAGAATGGTTCTGACAATATAATAGGTTCTTAAGTTAGAGATGGGATAGGTTATAGGTTGGGATAGGACAAGGCAATATATGCTATTGTTCACTATGATTCCTATTGATACTTACAGTCCACTTTAATTTAAGATTTGGACTGCCAAGTTCTGGTCATCACGGATCATGCTTACAGACAGCAGGGCACTTCTGGCGGGATAGGTCAGCTGGGCGGTTCTGGTCAATTGGACTGGATTGGATTGGCCCTTCTGGTTGCTGGACACTGTAGATCAGTGGGATGGCGAGTTTCAGCAGGCAAGCATTTATGGTGGCAAGCCAAACTGGATCAAAATTGTTTCCCTTTGGTTTGGGATGGTTTCGGGATTTGGGCTTAGCTGAAAAAGTGTTCTGCAATGCTGAGGCCTTGGCTTTGCAAAGAAATCTGCATCAGGAACAAGATGGAGAATTCAGGAACAGTGCACCACGCAGAATTCAGGATGGAGTCAGGAATCAGCGTGTGCTGTGTATAGTGAGGTTCCCTTATTTATCCTGCCAAATGACATGACTAAGTTTATGGTAGGGGCAGACTTGCAACCCACACCCACAAGGCCATGATTGGTCAAAGGCACAGTTTCCGCCTTGCTTTTTGCTGGTTGGATGACAGAAAGGGTTGTCAGGTTTTATGATGTGACTTGGGACCCTACCATAGTTATTGGGTCCAAAATGTAACTTTCCCACATATACACATTTATATACTTATGCCCTCTAATAAAATGGGAATTACTTACCCCTCACTACGAAGAACCTACAAAAGAGGTAGAACCACTTATGGTCACACTTACAAATGTCTACCTAACAACATTCAAATGTGGCCACTTTTCAGTGTGCTCCTTGACTACTAACTGTAAAACCATCGAGCTCAATGGTAAGACTTTGAATTTACGTACTTTTTCCAACTGCCCCTCTGACTGGCTCATTTATGGCATTAAATGCCCAGGCAACTTATTGTACATAGGAAAAACCAGCCGAGCGATACGTTTGAGAATATGCAAGCATAGGTCTTGTTTGAAAAACAAAACTGATAACAAACCTCTTGTAGCCCATTACCTCTCTGCTAATCATAAGTACACTGACTTGCACTGGTTCGTAATCCAAAAAGTTCCTTCACCCCCTCGAGGGGGCAATAGAGAATTATCTCTCAGTATGACTGAACAAAGGTTGATTGACAATCGAAATACAGTTAAGCAGGGCTTAAATTCCGCCTTTGACTGCAATAGCCTGATGTCTTAAACAGTAATATCAGTCCTAACTTCACATCTGCCCATAGGAGTGGCGCGCTAAAAATTAAAAACGCCCTGGTGTAAAAGGGTTTCTTCTATTGGGAGTCCCGCCGGCCGTCCCGAGGTCTAAACATTCCTTTTCTACTTTGACAGATGTTGCACATTGATTCGTACAGTTGCTTGTTATGCACTGTGGGCATCTTTGTTCATGTCTGCATTTGCTCTCCAGTGTATTTGGCTGTTCTCTGCCTCACGCAGGTGCTACCCCTTTAAGAACAAGGTTGTCTTGTGGGCCCAGGTGTTTCCAATATGCCCCTGACGCTGCGCTGTATTTAAACGCACTTCCCGTTCGTCCTGTCTTTCTGTCGGAATTGAATCGGGGACACGAGCTGAGTCTGTGCGGAGCCCTTTGTTCTCACTGGTAAGCACTTCTAATCACGGTTTGGATTTCACACGCCCGTGCTCACGCTGAGACGTGTGTTCTGGGCGATGTACATAGCCTCTAGGTGCTTACCTCATGTTTTACATTCTTTCCACTCTTTAACTCTGATTGAAACGCGGCCAGCCTGTGGCTCCATTGTTCGAATAACAATGTGATTAAAACCCGCATTCCACGTTGTGCTGCATTGAAATGCAAACCTCGTTTGAGTTTTCCTTGTATTTCGAGTGCAAGCAAGCTGATTCTATGTGCGTTTCCATCGGGAAGTTTCCTTTAATCACTGCTAGGATTCTATAGGCCCGTTTTTGAGGCTTAAACATGCTATTTGAGTGAGATGTGCAGTTGCCCTGCAGTCATTGCGGTCTATGTGACAACTGTCTTACTTTTTTTGCCTTTAGAGCCGTGTATTCAATTTGCTGTTACACTGCTGCTTTTATCGATTGCACAGCCATGCCATTAAGTGTCTTAATCAGCATTTTTGAAATCGTGCAACGAGCGGTTTCAGTGCTGGTTTTTCCCGCTCAGTATTTTGAGGTACATATAATACTGTTGTTTGTAATAATGTAGATGCAGACTAGTCTGTACTATTCGCTTTAAATAATAGCATTGCTAACACTATGCTCTCTCTGATTTAGGGAGGGTTCCGTGCACACAGTGTCCTAACTTTGTGGGATCTTCCACCTCACCTTCATGGCTACCACTGGCATAGCAGACCCTGGAGCCACGTAACATCACCCCTCGGTCCCCTCTTTGTCCTTTTTTGTCCTAACATTAAGGATTATGTAAGTGCATTTATTTGCTTTTCTTTTTATGTAATTTCTTACACCGAGTGTTGAACACAACATTCGGTTGTTGCAGTAATTATGCAACAATTCCAGTGTGATTACAATAATGCACAATACTAATGATACAGTCACTTTATATTTATTTTTATAGTGCCTTGTTTGTGCCCCCCTGGACGAAAACATCCTGATGCACCTGGTCTCAGCTTCTCGGTTCAGGGCCTTCTAGGTTGTACCGCGCTAAGTCATTTTCTGACCCTATGCGTTTCCTTCACACCTAACCCTACGATTACAAGTAAGAAGTCGAACCACTTTGTGTCGCACTGTTTTGTCACCTATGTATCTTGGTCTCTGTAAAATCTGTGTCTGAAATCACTTGGTGGAGACAACAAATAGATGTTAGAATTGTCTCCCATAGTGTAACAAAGGTCTGTCAAACACTTAGTCTGTTAATATGAGAACATCTGTTCAGCGAGTTGTTTATACAAATTGTATGGAGATGTAAAATTACAGTGAAGTGTTTTGAATCACATGTGGTAATCGCATATATGTATATATGTATATATGTACTTTTCTAGATACATGATGCCAGTGTCATACCATCCACAAGGCCCATTGTGAATAAATGACCTGTCCTGAAGATGGCCACAATACCCACTTCTGTATGGACATCTGAGAGAATGTCCAATCTAATGCTTGGCTGAAACATGTCGACTTATATCTCAGTAAACGTCTAAAGCTAGGCGCTTCTAGAATTAGTTTATAGGACGATAGGGTGCATTCATTTTACCCATTCAGTACGTTTTCCTTGTGTATTTCTGTCTCCCGTTGCCTTGTCTGTTGATATGATGACACAAAGAAAATGTGTGTGCTTTTGTGTCTTTTTTTACTATGTAGATGCATCAATTTGCTCTTTGTACTTTTATATTCATTATTAAAAAAATGTCTCTTGACCGATCCCGTGTCTGCCCATTTGCATGTGTTGCCCTTTGTATAAATGTTGTTAGGTAGATATTTGTAAGTGTGACGATAAGTGGTTCTACCTCTTTTGTAGGTTCTTCATAGTGAGGGGTAAGTAATTCTCAGTGCCGTGCCCCGGCATTTAGCTTCTCTGGCTATATTCATCCCTGTTTGAGAATTACTCCCCCATTGACAAAAATTCTGGGATTTGGCCTTGACTTGGTTAATACACTCTAATAAAATGGGACACGTAAATTACATATTTCATCGGTCACATTTACATCCAACTCCCATGCCGGTGAGACCTGGTGTTGTCTTTCTATGGATTTTTGGCAATTTCAATCATAAAGGTTTGGCCTAACAATTCCTAATTCGGTACATATATGTGCAATCACCCCTAGAACATGGGTATACAATATTAGATTTGCAGCATTAATAGTTTCTGTGCCATTAGTCTTTTTTTCATAACTTCAGTTCCTTACGCAGTAAGAAATCCTACCAAGTCTTCACATGTTTATCATAAATTCAGATTTCAATGTATGTACTTTTCATTTGTTTACTTATTTTTGCTGCAAAGTGAAATGTCATGAAGTTCTGTGGCAAAATAAGCAATTTAAATTCAGAATCCATGTCAGTTTTTTTTTTTTTTTACTTCCGAAGTGTGAGCAAATGGCCAGTCCTTTGAAGTTCAGTGAGAAGCCTCTCCCAGCATCCTGCCCCTCCCATGGAGGGATGAGTGTTCAAGCCTACCATTGTCTTTGCCTGGGGCCCAGACAAAAGTCGGATGAGGTCATTTGTCATGAGTATGCAACGCCTCCCCACAGCAATTAGCCTTTCCTGTCAGCAATGAAGTGTCAACCTTTCCCAGGCTAAGGCTGTCAAAGCAGAATTGTTTTTTTAAATATTTAATTAACTCCAAACTGGGTTACTTTAAGTTTCACCTACATCTTTCATTTAAACATGTAAAATGAACACAGTTTATAGGTGGATTCTTACATTAGCAATCCTTTGACATTTCTTAAAGAATTGGGCCTTTCAACAAAAACATGCTTTCAAAACAGGTGATTTTGCACTTTCTTCATGGGAAAACACATTACTGAGTTCTTTTAAATCTGATTTTCCTATGCAGCACATACACATTTGATTAAGCACCAGTTCTTCCCTTGAGTGCTGGGATTGTTTGCAGTCTGGATACATGTATCCAGCATTTGTTTGGAGTTTCTGTCTGCACAGCTGATTCTGTTACATGTTGCAATTTTAGCTGCATTTTTCCTGTGGAACTGGAAACAAATGTTCTGGTTTGCTATTTCCTTAGATACAATTGATAGAGCTGTATGTCAATGAGGCCCGGTTCCTCTGAGCCACACTGGATGATCCTGGCATTTCAGTACCATTTTAATCTCGATGATTCACTGGATGAGCCAGGCATTTCAGTACCATTTTAATCTCAATGATTCAATTGAAATAACTGGATCTAACGCCAAAAACAGCACTTTTGAAGGTTGCAAAGCTATCATTTTAAAAGGCATTTTCGGTTTGCAGCCCTCTCTGTTTTTCCCTCCCTCTGACTGTGTGTGGCAGGGTGTGCAGCCTTTTCTTGGTAGTGACCCAAACGCAGTTTTGAAGATTTTGGCTTGCACAAGAATCAGCGCATCCATTTTGGGCTGTTTCTTTCCCCATTTGTAAAGTGATGCAGTGGGGCACATTGAATGGGTCAAAATATCCCACATGTAGGAGGATGAAACAAAGGTGCGGAAAGATGTACAGAGCGGAAAGGATGCATGTAGTCCTTTGCATATGTATGCTCAGTACCTGAGTGCAGGGATTGCTTAGGGGTTTCAATTAGAATGTGCACATTTACGTATGTTACTGTTTTGAACGTGGCGATAACTTTTTTTATTGCTTAACTGATGTTGTTATTGATGACGTACGGGTGGAAACTGTCGTTATGCTTGAAATGTATGCAGTTTGCATAGTTTGGTAGAAAAAAGGCTGCCTGATAGTTGTGTTTGCGATATGTACAAAAGTGCTAGGAGGTGGTGTAATGGTGGATACAATTGTAAAAAAGACGAAACAAAAGAACACAGTAACCTTTTTGTCTACCAAGGCGTGTTGCGGCTTAACGGAACCTTTGCCACCACATACCACTGTAGGAGCAATTTCATGGTATGTGATCGGAGGCACAATAGTACAAATTTTGAGTACGTTATAGAGATTTAGACCTAGGTACTCTGTTGCTACGCATGGTGTACAGTTCTCAACCTTTCATGGCTCTTTGGTGGGTGAAAACAACTGATGTGATAATTGGCGTGTGAAAGCCCATTGATTGGTATGGGCGTTTAGGGAACTTGGCGGGTGAGACAACTGCATAAGTGGCGGGTGGCAGCCGTCAAAAGCCTGTGATTTGAGAGGTATGCAGACATATAACACAGTTGGCACTGTACTGTAGAAAACATAGTAATACCTACTGGGTGAGTTGATGGGTAGTGATGCTGATGTTTGTGGGTGCAGAGCGCGTAGATCATACACCGGTAATTTCTCGTGGATGTGCTTTTCATTTACAAGATATGTTACCTCTGCGTCAGTAACGGCTGTTACGCACTGTTCATTAAATGTGATACAATTAAATGCACACTTCTTGGTGGTAATTGGTTTATGCGTATGTAATTGTTTAACAGTAGCCAATCCGGGAGTGCTGCTGAAAGACTACTTGAAAGGGAAGGAGGACTGGCCCTGCTATACTGGGCCGCGGCCCGGTCCAGCGGCAAATAGATGTTTTAGAACCGCTTGTCACATACGTGTATCTGCTTTGGAATGAGTATCAATGCAGTAGTGCTGAGTGAAAGGTCTGTTAAATCCGAGCACTATGTTCGCATAAACCTTTCACCTTTTGTATATAAAAACAACGTACTCCTTAGGACCCACAACTACATGAACCTCTGTCAGACCTAGGGCTGATTATATGAAAGGTTAAGCAGCTACGGTGCACTGCTCAGCATACTGGCAACATGGAAATCCTCCTATACATGACTCAGATGTAAAAGAAGGTGCTTAATTGGAGCAAGGGTCCTTAGGAAACCTATCTGGTTAAGAGATTTTGGACCGTTTCTTCCATTCAGTCCTGCCTTCCCTATTTCCGGGTATTGATGCCTTGTGAATTCAGCAGTTTGTGAATATTAATGAAGCTCTCATGATGAAGAAGGGAAAGTTACTTACTTGTAATCTTAGCTCTCCCATCAAAGGGATCTTCAATAATGTTTGTAAACTAATCTTCCCTTGCCCCAGAGACTTCAGAAAAGAATGGCCATCTATGTATCTTCTTCTTCTTGCATGTTATTATCAAAAAGTTAACTGAAGGCTCAACTGTCCCCACACTGCATGATGGGATACTAGTGGAGTCTGGCAGTATTAAAAAAGTGACCGCTGCAATTTTTCACCTCAACACTGCCACCTATCTGCTCTCGTCTATTTTTCATGATCCAGCACATTTTGCTTTTGTATAAGGTAAAATCAGTTTAAATGCATGTTTAAGGAAATATTCTCATTGTAAATTAAAAAAGGTTTAAAAATAAATTAGTCAGCTGAGGTTATAAACTCAATTACACATATAAGATATGTATCATTTAACAGAAACGTGTCTTTTAATTTGTTTTCTGAGAACTCAGCACATAGGCTGGGCACTTCAATAGCTTATGAATATTAAGGAAGATACCCATGAGGGGGAACTAGAATTACAAGTAAGTTACTTTTCTTTATGATTGTTGTAATTGCCCTTCGCCACATTCTAGTTTGTTAGAGCCTGCCTGACGAGATACTGCTCCTTCCTTCCGTGATGCTCTCTGTGACTCTGTTCCTACAGGCCTTAATGGAATGAATAGCAGTATTTGGGAACACTTTGCTTCTGGCAGTTTCTCCCCGAGTACATCCCCAGGATTTCTGTCGAGCCCAGGAACTGCAGAGCTCACAAGGCTGCGTCAGGAACTGGAGGAGTCAAACAGCACAATTAAGCAGTGGGAGGAATCCTGGAAACAGGCCAAACAGGTACATTGGCGGGTCACTGGAGAGGGGTACAGTGTATTCGTTCTGAAGAACTACAGTGGTGTGACAACTGTGATAGTGTGTCAAATAAATTACTTTAATGGCCCTCTGGAGGCTACTGTACTAGGACATAGAAATGTACATACAGTACAAGGGCACCAGAGACTGGTTTCGTCAACACAATGGAGGAGTACTGTCCAGTACTTATAACTGTGCCTGAATGCAGGAGTGGTAGAGTACATAAGGCCCTGAACACCAGAGGCACAATGAATGAGCACACAAATTGCAGTAACAGTCTGTTTTCTGAATTTCTTTCTATATGCAATTAAGAATTCTCGGCAGTTTACAGCCACCCATAATACGCCGCTCTTTCCCTCTGCTACCCTCTTTGATGAAGGTAAAAAAACCCAAAGAAAAGGACTCAAATTCCTATGTAAGGAAAAATAAACTAGCACTTCAAGGCTGTCAGGCTGCTCCAGAATTGTATACATCAGTGCAGTGATAGTCCAGCAATTTCTCTCTAGGAGCTAAGATTTGAAAACTAGTCTTTGCCTTATCAGTTATTTTTCATTTCTTTCCCATAACATATTTGAAACATTCTCTTTTTGCTTCAAATGGTGTTTTTAGGGGCTTTTTGACGTTTAAAGAATTTTTTGGTGCAGGTATGAGTTTTTAACACTTTTCTCATCTGCATTGTTCCTTCAATCACTATGACGGAACCTTTTGATTAGTGTACTGCCTTCCATTCCAAACACAACGAAAGATGATCCTGCAGTGTGCACACCCTGTCTGCCTGCTAGCCATATCATTGGGGAATGTGCAATCTCAAACATTGACACATTAAAGTTTGTGGGATGGATATGAAGGGAGTCTTACTTGGAACAAACTGGTTTTTGGGATGATTTAGGGCTACTTCTGCTGTCTTATTCCGTGTTCTGAATACAATGAATGCTTGCCCCCACCTTGGACATTTTGGAGGCCTTCCCATGAAACCCAAACCAACTGGTCTGGAGCAGTCACAGAAGAATTGTCTTAATGGACATCACTGTTCAACAAAATTAACTTCCCAGCCATGTTCAGCAGCCGCAAAACGTCACAACAATCAATGCCTGGAGGACTGAAAGCAACCTTTGTATATAAGCTAACAATGAACCTCTGACTAGTACGTTAATTCTTGGCAAAAAAAAATTCAAGAAAATGGGAATAACACCTCACCTGCTCTTAGTATATACAAATTGTATGTCTATCGTATGAGGTGTACATACTATTCTGTTGAACTACAGCCAGGCATGTCATTTGGGGGTCGCCAGGGGTCTCCCTTGCTACCCCTGTGGACTCTCTTGCACTCCTAACAAAAAAGGAAGCTCATGGGCTGTTGCCAGCACCATGTGGGTCTTTGTTTCTGGAGTGGCTGGATTTCTTGTTCAGGCCTCTTTAAAAAAAAAAAAAAAAAAAGAATACAGGGGTGTCCACAAGTGTAACACTTTCAGCAGTGATCCTAAATAAGAAAGAATAGGAATAACAAATCATTTGTCTTTCTGGAATTATCTACACTAATTGCGAGACTCATTGTATTTGTATTTGTTTATTTATAACGCGCAACCATCAGGCCCGGAGGCATCAGGGCGCATTAAAAGTGTATTTCAGGCACACTTCGGGGGGGGTGTCACTGATTTAGTTTGTTAGTTTTTACTTAAACACCTATGCAGACAAATCTTCTAAAAAACCATTTAGAGTAGAATACGCATCCATTTCGAACAATGTATGTTGCTTTTCGCAAGTTTCAGTTATAGCATTTTTTTTTCTGCCGTTGTCTCTGTTACGATCAGCACAAGACATCCCATCTCGCTCTCCTCGGTCACTTGACAAAATCTGTGTGCCTAAAAGCTTGTGCACAGTGTATACATGTTTGACCATAGCAGATGAAGTGTCCCTTGATTTCACTGTGACACAATTCATGCTTTGTTGTAATGTATCTATCTTTCCTATCTCCATTGCATGCTGGTCAGGATGTTTGTTTGCATGTATGAAGTAACAAGTGCCCAGAGTACGGGATGGCGTGGCGTGTGAGTGCGCTGCTTTCCTTGCGCCACTCTAAATTCTTTAATACACAGTTATGAACCTTCCTAATGGTATGCATTTTGCCAACCTCTGAAGCCTGATAAGTAGATCCACGCAGGCTTGAAATATGGCCAACTTTGCACCAGACCTGCAGGCAAACTGGTCTGCTATACCAGTTTAATGGTATCCATTAGAGATTGTAATTTGCTTTCTGACTTTGAGAACATTCAGAAATGTAATTGTTGAGAGGCCACCAGGGGGCGCGCAGGCAATGACTGCCTGATTCTCGTGCTCCTCCAACAGCCGGGTCATAAGAGGGATTGAGCCCCCCCCCGAAACCCTCCGCGGCGAGAGAGTGAGCCGGAGTGCAGGAGAACCCCCGGGGCCCTCACTGATCGAAACAGCGGGGTCTGAGGACCCTTGGAGAGCGGAGATCAGGCGCTGCGGACTCAGCAGCGGGAGCTCCGCAGAGGACCCGAGCGGCCGCGAATCCGGAAGAAAAAGCCGTGGCCCGCCAACACAGGAGGTGGGGACGGGAGGGACCGTCCTCCTACACTGCGGCAGGCACCCGTCCCCCACGGCGGTGGCACACGGGGCAGGGACCCAGAGGATTTGCCCAAGGAGGCGGTCTGCCTGCACCCCCCAAGCGAGGACGGCGCGGGCCGCGTGTGATACGCGCCCGACCAGGAGACAGAAGCGCCTGCCCTGATCGGCCTCTGGAGAAGCGTGGGTAGTGGCTCTGGCGCTCCGGAACGGTCTGAGAGGCCCCCTTTGGAGGATTGCGGGTCACCCGCGAGGGAAGCGGCAGCTCTTCTGCCCTCCCCCGGCCGGCCGCCGGACTTGTATCCCCAGCCCCACCGCCAAAGAGGACTTCAGGCAGCGGGAAAGTGGGCTGCGCCCACGATCAACACGCGCTGGTCGGGTCAGCGGCCCGCCACCACGCAGCGACCAACGCGGCAACCAAGCACTCCTCCTCCTGCAAGGAGGACATAAAGGGCGCGGAGGCCCAGAGGATACTGGGTGTGAGGCCCCCGCCGGAGGCTGGCAGGGCGTGTGCCCGCCCAGAGGTGACGCCCCCAGGCACCGCGAGAACCCATAAAAGGAGAGGGAGGCAGCAAGAGAGGGCTTCAGGCAGCGGGAAAGTTGGCTGGGCCCACAATTAACACACCCTGGTCGGGTCCGTGGCCCACCACCACGCGGCAACCAACACGGAGACCAAGCACCCCTCCCCCTTCAAGGAGGACATAAAGGGCGCAGAAGGCCCTGGGGATACTGGGTGTGAGGCCCCCGCCTGAGGCTGGCGGGGGTGTGCCCGCCCAGAGACCTCCACTAGTAGAACACCGGCTGGCCCGCGAAGTAAGCTAGTGGCCCCCCACAATCAAAGCACACCCAAAGGAGAGCCCAAGGGGCGTCCTAATGGACTGGCAGAGGAACTTGCAGAAATATTGCTACCGAGACCCAGGCCCCTACGAAAAAGACCCGCTCCACGTCAGAGGCATGGCCCATTCGGAGGCCGCTGCACCCTCAACGGTGGCTATGGAAAGGGGCTTCGCGTCTATTTTGCAAGAAATAAGACATGCGCTCCGACATTGCTCAAAAGTTTGAAAAGATGGACCAACGGGTTGACAAAGTTGAGGACAGACTCCTTCAGGTCGAATCCAATCAATCTTCTTCAGCTACCCTAGAGATAGACTAATATGAGGTTATCCGCCCTTGAAAAGAAGGAGGAAGAGAGGTCGAGACAAATGGATGATTGTCATGATCTCTGCTTCCAAAAGATCAGGACTTGCCCGACTCCCTTGGAAGCAGACCCATAACCCCGGTTCCGAGTGCCAGCCAGTCCCAATTGGGACCTTTTGGACCCTGTCCTGGCGCCAGTGGCACCAGGCTCATAAAGATGCCCAGTCCCAGCGCTGGAAGCACCGGGCTCATAATGCTTGGGTGGACTTACGTGCAGCAGACCATGCTGCTTACTTACCTGCCAGTTGAACCCCTGATCCTCTTCTGTTTGGGACTACTTTTCCTGTTGGGTGGGGCAGGAGCCACTCCCTAGGTTCAGAACACTGGAACTCTTCTGGAAAGCAGGAACTCTTTTCTTACCTAGGCGTGGCTGTGGAAGGAGACACCTAAGCACTACAGGAGGCTATTTAAACCACACCCGATGGATGAATCTTGCTTTGCGTTATTCTGCATTCTCTGCAGCAGAACGCTCATCGTGTCTTCTGCTTCTGATCCTGGGCCTAAGGGAACAAAGGCTTACCATCCTGGAATCCAGTCTTCAGCAGCACCTGTAAAGACAAAGAAAGAACAGGTTAGCACTACGGTCTTCAGTGGCAGCGCATCTCTTACCTGGTCCATCGGCTGTCACCAACGCCTCGCGCTGCATTCCGGCATCTGAAAGACAAAGGCTTACCTACTCTTCGCATGCTCCGGAGGTCTTCGCACTGCATTCCGGCATCTGAAAGACAAAAGCTTACCAGCTCTTCGCACGCTCCGGAGGCCTTCGGCGCTGCATCCCGCATCTGAAAGACAAAAGAAGGTGCGTTTAAAGACATTGGGCAACTTTATTACTCACGTGCCATTACTCCTTCCCACGCCGAATCCAGTGGGTATTCCAGCACCCTTCAGCTTCTCTAAAGCTCCGAACTTGTACCTGCAAGATAAAAGGGACAGTTAGTGCGCATTGTGAAGCAGGCTACAAGCGCTTACTTACGTGCTTCCAGGCGCTTCTATTCCTCACGCGGGTTCGATCCTCAACTCTCATCAGCCCGCCATCTGCCATCGCCGGAACCCTGCAAAACAAGAGATATCATTACAAAAGACTTTTAAGACATTTGAAGTGCCCAGAACTTACCGTTCGTGCAGTTAACGACGGACAGCAGTCCTCTGAGGTCAAGAGGCCTGCACCCTTATCCAGTGAAGAAACTGGTTACGGCACCCTGCCCCGAGGCAGATGGAGAGCTCGGCGTTCACTTACCTAAGGTGAGGGTGTTAACCTTTGGGGTTCTACAGGAGAAGAGAAAGGGAAGAGGAGAGAGGCACCCAATAACCCCAGTTCAATAATCCCATATTTTCTATCTGCAGACATCTTACTCTTCGAGGCAGACATACAGTGCACAGCGGTCCAGCCCAAAGAGCCAACCGTGTGTTACACATCACCTTTGAAGATACGGCATTCACCCAGTCAAGACCGGCGCCTCTGCGGGAATCAGGTGAGCGTTACAGAACGCAAAGCCTATCGCAAAACTCCCACCCAGGCGCTATTGAAACCTCGGATACCGACCAGCTAGCCCAGTTACTTGGGGAACTAAGAGCAGAAGTGCATGCAGCCCGTCAGGAAACGAATGCTCTAAGAAGGGAACTGATTATTTCCAAGGAGCGAACAGACGATCTCGCTAGACAATTGCTACAGTCACAAGCCGGACAAACTCCGTTACCCGCATCAGGGGCAAATCTTCCTTCAACATCCTCTACGAACCCAGTGCAGATCAACCTACCTGGGAATGTACCTCTGGCTCCGCCCGAACGATTTTCTGGTGACCCAAAGAGGTTTGCAGTATTCATTAATCAGTGCCGGTTGCACTTCTTATGCCGGCCAGCAGCCTTTCCAACTGATCAAGCTAAGGTAGCTTTCGTGCTTTCGTACCTTAGTGGCAATGCGGCAGACTGGTCGATCCCTCTAGTTAATCAAGATGATCCGGTTCTCCATGATTTTCAAGCTTTTCAGCTCAGTATGGAAAAACTGTTTGCAAGACATTCACAGGGGCAGGCCTTGGACAATGAGCTCCTTTGATTGCGACAGTGTAATCAAGACCTTTTGGCTTATATTGCGTCTTTCAACAGACTGATAGTGGAAACTTGATGGCCTGAGGACAAAAGGATTACGCTGTTTTATAGAGGTCTACGTGGAGAGCTCAAAGATGTGTTAGCCCAAGTAGTGAATCCCCCGCAAGACTGTTCGGATTATATTGACTTAGTCGTTCAAATTGACCACAGACTGCAGAACAGGAAGGCCGATCGTTCCAAGTTTGATGCTCGAGTATTTTCCAAACCACCAACTCCTACCAAAGGAGTAGACTCCGGGGAACCCATGCAAATAGGGGGCCTGAAAGGACCACTAACACAAAAGGAGCGGGAAAGGAGAAAACAGCTGCAATTATGCCTCTATTGCAGAAACTCGGGGCACTTTCTTCGAGACTGTCCAGTGAAACCAGCCAAGAAGGCAGTAGGAGCTGCAGTTACCAGGGTCACAAACTCTGAGCAGGGAAACAACCTCGCCCGACATGAATAGAGGTCCTCTTGCCGAGCGTTAAAACCAGTTCCGTGACCTCGCATTTCGTGATACCTATGGTCCTCATTAGCCCTGAACATCCGGATCGATTACATGCGATTGAAGCTTACGTCGACAGCGGTGCCATCGGCAATTATGTGGATCATGAAATGGTTTTGAGGATGAATCTGACTCTTTGTCCAAAGGCTGTAAAGGACGTCATTACTACGGTGGATGGTACGGAGATAGCCTCCGGACCAGTAACGCATACCACCCAAGAAGTGACGCTAGTAAGTCAAGATGGACACCATGAGAAGATCGAGTTCGATGTGATCAAGGCCCCTCAGTTCCAGATTATTCTAGGAATTCCTTGGTTAGAGAAGCACAATCCTCAGATCGATTGGCGAGCAAGAACGGTTCAGTTTCCAGAATGTGTCTCTACTTATCACCCTCGACCTGGTGTTGCACTGGCAGCAATTTCCTCGGAGGCTCCTCAGTTACCTCCTGAATACCTAGAATTCCAAGATGTTTTCCGGAAGGATCAGGCTAACTCTCTACCTCCTCATAGGTCTTATGACTGCCAGATAGACCTGATACCTGGATCTACTCCTCCTTGTAGTAGAATTTATGCCCTCACCGAGCCTGAGAATCTTCACCTCCGACAATACCTGGATCAATACCTAGTGAATGGGTTTATTTGTCCTTCCAAGTCCCCTGCTTCCTCAGCTTTGTTCTTCGTTCCAAAAAAAGAAGGTGACCTTAGAACTTGTATAGATTATCGCGCCCTGTACCAGATCACCGTTAAGAATAGATATCCGTTACCTTTGATCCCTGAACTCCTGGACCAAGTCAGAAAAGCATGCATATATACAAAGCTGGATCTTAGAGGAGCCTACCACTTGGTACGAGTAAAAGAGGGCGATGAATAGAAGACGGCCTTCCGCACCAAGTATGGGCTATTTGAATATCAGGTCATGCCCTTCGGACTTTGCAATGCCCCGGCCGCCTTTCAATATTTTATAAACGATGTCCTCAGAGAGCTCATAGATGTGTGTGTTGTTGTTTACATTGACGACATCCTCGTTTATTCTTCATCGGAAACTGAACATCGGAAACACATGAAAATGGTCCTCGAGAGATTGCGTCAACACAAACTTCGCTAAGTTGGAAAAATGCGTTTTCAACATAACTGAAGTTGAATTCTTGGGATTCATATTATCACCTAGCGGAGTGCGTATGGATTCAAAGAAGGTCGATGCAATTCTCAAATGGCCATCGCCATCCTCCGTAAAAGGTGTTCAAAGCATGTTAGGCTTCGCTAACTTTTACCGCAGGTTTATCCCCGAATTCTCTCGAATAGTCCAGCCCATCACCGCCTTGTTAAAGAAAAACAAACGTTGTGAATGGTCTACCGAGGCGGAACAAGCTTTCCAGAATTTGAAGACTAGATTTATCTCTGCACCGATCTTAAAACATCCGCGCCCAGAACTCCCCTACATCGTTGAAACTGATGCTTCGCGCCTTGCCATGGGGGCAGTTCTATCACAAAAGGACCCAGTAACCAATCAGTTGCATCCCGTGGCATTTTGGTCCCACAAATTCTCGCCTCCTGAAATCAATTACACTATTACTGATAAGGAACTTCTAGCTATCAAGTCCGCCTTTAAGGCTTGGCGGCATTATCTTCTGGGGGCCCGACACACCGTTACTGTAATTACAGATCACCGACACCTGCAATATTTGAAAACCGCAAAAGCTCAATCCTCTAGGCAACTCCGTTGGGCACTATTCTTTGCCGAGTTTGACTTCATAATTACCTATCGACCTGGTACAAAAAACGGTAAAGCTGATGCCCTTTCTCGGATGGGAGTGGAAGAACATTTGATCAATCCTAAACCTGTACCTATCATTCCCGAACAAAGAATTCTAGGTGTAATCGCCACACAATCCATAGAGGAAGTTAAGGATAAAGCCAGGCTACTGGTAACTCCAGCAGACATACAGAATTGGCATCTGCAGGGAAAGGACTTTACGGTGAAGGACAACCTATTATATTTCCAAGAACGGTTATACCTGCCCAGCACAGATTTACAGAAAAAGGTAATCTCTTGTTATCACGATTCTTTAATGGAAGGACATCCCGGTATGACAAAGACCTCGGAAAAGATCAAGCGCTACTTCTGGTGGCCGTCTTGGAAAAAAGATATCAGAAACTTTATAATGTCCTGTGGAGTATGCGCCCAAAACAAGAGTCAAAAGGAAAAACCAGCCGGCCTCTTACGCCCTATTGACATCCCGCCTCGCCCTTGGCATACGCTTTCTATGGACTTCATCACCGATCTACCCCCATGATCCGGATACAATACGATCCTAGTAATCGTGGACCTATTCTCCAAGATGGCGCATTTCATTCCACTCAAAGGCTTACCAACAGCAGCAACTCTGGCCCGAGAATTTCTTGAAAACATCGTCCGACTGCACGGTTTTCCTTCAGTTCTAATTTCGGATCGAGGTAGTCAATTTATTTCTCATTTTTGGCGAAGTTGCTGTCGGTCGGCTCAAATTGATGTGAGACTTTCGACCAGCCACCACCCTCAAACCGACGGACAAACCGAGAGGACCAATCAAACTCTGGAACAGTATTTGCGCTGCATGCTACAACAAACTGAAAAAACTTGGAAAGATATCCTTTGGATAGCCGAATATGCCTACAATAACTCTGTCCACTCGGGACCTGGGAAGACCCCGTTTTTTCTTTTATACGGTAGTCACCCTCGAACCTCGGAGTTGGATCCACTCCAAGATCTTGGAACACCAGCAGTAGACCACCTGCATTCTACAATCACCCAAGCCTTTAAGGAAGCCGTTTCTCACCTTCAAAGGGCTAAAGAACAATACAAGAAAGGAGCAGACCAACATCGGAAGGAAGCCCCCCAATATCAAGTAGGAGATCAAGTCTGGTTATCCACCAAATATCTACCTCTAAAAGGACCACGCACATTCAACCCAAGATACCTTGGTCCCTATTCCATCACTACCATAGTAAATCCAGTAGCGGTCAAGTTGGACTTGCCCCCTCACATGAAGATACATCCGGTCTTCCACGTCTCTCTATTAAAACCCGTGCAACCTCAAACCCGACTAACTACATCTCCAAAACCTATTCTAGTTGATGGAGAACTCGAGTTTGAAGTCAAAAGTATCCTGGATTCCAAGATCTCCAAATCTAAACTATTTTACCTGATTGACTGGAAAGGCTACGGTCCCCAAGAAAGATCCTGGGAACCTGCAGAATATGTCCACGCGCCTCGTCTAATCAAAAGATTTCATCGAACATTTCCTAACAAGCCCAAACCCCCGGAGAAGCCCGGTTTGGGAGGGGCCTTGAGGGGGGGTGCTGTCATGATCTCTGCTTCCAAAAGATCAGGACTTGCCCGACTCCCTTCCAAGGGCCCGACTCCCTTGGAAGCAGACCCATAACCCCGGTTCCGAGTGCCAGCCAGTCCCAATTGGGACCTTTTGGACCCTGTCCTGGCGCCAGTGGCACCAGGCTCATAAAGATGCCCAGTCCCAGCGCTGGAAGCGCCGGGCTCATAATGCTTGGGTGGACTTACCTGCAGCAGACCATGCTGCTTACTTACCTGCCAGTTGAACCCCTGATCCTCTTCTGTTTGGGACTACTTTTCCTGTTGGGTGGGGCAGGAGCCACTGCCTAGGTTCAGAACACTGGAACTCTTCTGGAAAGCAGGAACTCTTTTCTTACCTAGGCGTGGCTGTGGAAGGAGACACCTAAGCACTACAGGAGGCTATTTAAACCACACCCGATGGATGAATCTTGCTTTGCGTTATTCTGCATTCTCTGCAGCAGAACGCTCATCGTGTCTTCTGCTTCTGATCCTGGGCCTAAGGGAACAAAGGCTTACCATCCTGGAATCCAGTCTTCAGCAGCACCTGTAAAGACAAAGAAAGAACAGCTTAGCACTACGGTCTTCAGTGGCAGCGCATCTCTTACCTGGTCCATCGGCTGTCACCAACGCCTCGCGCTGCATTCCGGCATCTGAAAGACAAAGGCTTACCTACTCTTCGCATGCTCCGGAGGTCTTCGCACTGCATTCCGGCATCTGAAAGACAAAAGCTTACCAGCTCTTCGCACGCTCCGGAGGCCTTCGGCGCTGCATCCCGCATCTGAAAGACAAAAGAAGGTGCGTTTAAAGACATTGGGCAACTTTATTACTCACGTGCCATTACTCCTTCCCACGCCGAATCCAGTGGGTATTCCAGCACCCTTCAGCTTCTCTAAAGCTCCGAACTTGTACCTGCAAGATAAAAGGGACAGTTAGTGCGCATTGTGAAGCAGGCTACAAGCGCTTACTTACGTGCTTCCAGGCGCTTCTATTCCTCACGCGGGTTCGATCCTCAACTCTCATCAGCCTGCCATCTGCCATCGCCGGAACCCTGCAAAACAAGAGATATCATTACAAAAGACTTTTAAGACATTTGAAGTGCCCAGAACTTACCGTTCGTGCAGTTAACGACGGACAGCAGTCCTCTGAGGTCAAGAGGCCTGCACCCTTATCCAGTGAAGAAACTGGTTACGGCACCCTGCCCCGAGGCAGATGGAGAGCTCGGCGTTCACTTACCTAAGGTGAAGGCGTTAACCTTTGGGGTTCTACAGGAGAAGAGAAAGGGAAGAGGAGAAAGACACCCAATAACCCCAGTTCATTAATCCCATATTTTCTATCTGCAGACATCTTACTCTTCGAGTCAGACATACAGTGCACAGAGGTCCAGCCCAAAGAGCCAACCGTGTGTTACACATCACCTTTGAAGATACGGCATTCACCCAGTCAAGACCGGCGCCTCTACGGGAATCAGGTGAGCGTTACAGATGGAGAGCTCGGCGTTCACTTACCTAAGGTGAGGGTGTTAACCTTTGGGGTTCTACAGGAGAAGAGAAAGGGAAGAGGAGAAAGACACCCAATAACCCCAGTTCATTAATCCCATATCTTCTATCTGCAGACATCTTACTCTTCGAGTCAGACATACAGTGCACAGAGGTCCAGCCCAAAGAGCCAACCGTGTGTTACACATCACCTTTGAAGATACAGCATTCACCCAGTCAAGACCGGCGCCTCTGCGGGAATCAGGTGAGCGTTACAATGATTTTGAGAACAGGGAACGGAGAAACAACCTCAGGTTTTTGGGGTCGCGGAGGGGGAAACGGAGAGAGAGCTCACCCGAATGGTGCGGAACATAATCGCCCTCCGCTTTGAAGAAGAGATGACCGCAGAACTCGATTCTGGTCCGGTTCCACTACTGTCTGGAGAAGACGCAGGTACTGGAAGCAGCCACGAGAAACCAAGAGATCACGTACAACTCCTCCCAGGTCTCCATCTTTCAAGACCTCTCTGCATACACATTATCCAAACGCAGGATGTGCCGCCCCCTCACACAGCTGCTGAAAGAGAAGGGAGTACGATACAGATGGGGCTACCCCTTCTCCCTAACCTTCGAATACCAGGGCCAACGGACGACGTTGATCACGGAGGAAGACATCAAGGTAGCCATTCAGGATTAAGCGGTGGATCCACCCCCCCAAAGGGGGCCATCAGGGCCGGCTACGGGCGGAGCCAACAGTCTGGGCCCGTCGGGCGAAAGTAGGAAGAAATCTGGGGCACGGAAATTTAGGAAAATGAGCACACCCTCACCAGCGAAGGAGGCAGAGCGGAATGACTCAGAGGGATGATCACGAAGGGGTTCCAGCCAGCACTGGTGCGAACGTCTGGTCTTCTGGGACGACCGAAGTTAGCTGACCACCTACAGGGTGATAATCCGGGGAACATCTGAAGGCAAGATTGAAACCAGAATCCCACTGAACAGCAAGTAAAATGGGGGCAATTGCGGGGACGAAATTGGGAGGGGGGCTCATAAGAAGGGGATTTGCAGTGATCGCCTGGCCGAGAGGGGCAGACTGGTGGCCCGGCCAAAATGCCAGTAATGGCGGAACTATCTGGCTGGACGCCGGGGCAGGGGGTGGGGGTTTACGAACTATTTGGGGTTTGTTTGTTTGGGAAAGGGTTTGGGGGCAGTTGGGTGAACATTCCAATAGTGTCCAACCGGTGAACCAAGGGGAGCGAGAAGGGAGAATTGATGCGAAGTTGTTGACCATCAGGGCAGGAAACATTGATTATGGCTGACAGCCGCCCGGCCCTGGGAGTGGGTACCCTGAATGTGCGGGGGCTGAACACCCCCACGAAAAGATCTCTGATTTGCAGAGAGTTCAAGCGGGCAAAACTAGACCTACTATTCGTGCAAGAAACGCACTGGGGAAGGGGGAAGGAACCCAGGCTGCGGGGGGGAGGAATCGAGGAGGTCTTCCATGCATCCCACAGGACTAAGAAAAGGGGGGTGGCCATATTGATGGGAAGGAACGTAGGGTTCGAGAAGGAGGCGATCTTGAAAGATCCCGAAGGCCGTTACCTGTTGATACAGGGCTCCCTACAGGGGCCCCCCCCTTACCCTGGCAGTGGTGTATGGCCCGAATGAGGGCCAGGCCCAATTCTGGGAGGAAGTTGGGGACAAGCTCAGGCTATTCACGCAAGGTCCGCTGGTGGTAGGGGGTGACTTCAACATGGTCCTAGACCCCTCCATAGATAGGAAGCAGATAGGCCCCCTAAACCCCAGGCCCACATAAGAGGCCATGGCTCAGAGCTTTCGGAGAGTGAATGAGGACCTGGGCCTGATGGATACAATCCCGACCCCCAGAACAGGGATCCCCTCCTTTACCTACTACTCAGCCATACATAACTCGTTCTCCAGGATAGACTACATTTTAATGGATGAAATTCTTCGTCCGTATGTAGCAGGCTACAGGATAGACCCAGTCCCCTGGTCAGACCACGACATGGCCCGAGTCACCATCGCAATGGGTTGGAGCAGGGAAAGCAGAGGGCGCTGGAAATGCAACGACACCCTGTTAAAAGATGAGGTCATTGCTCAGGAGGTCTTGGACTCCATAACAGAGTTCTTTGAGCTTAATGATAACGGGGAGGTGGCCACGCATACGCTCTGGGACGCCTTCAAGGCAACCCTACGAGGGGTCCTGATAAAAATAGGCGCTCTGAAGAAGAGGGAGAGAGAGGTCCAGGAGAAAGCCCTGCGAGAAAAAATAGCCCGTCTCCAACCGGGTGGATCCCCGGCACAACCCCTAGAGCGCGACCGGGTGGCCGCACTGGAGGACTATAGGCTCCAGCTAAAAGATCTACTCCTACACAAAACGGAGAGGAGCCTTCAAATGGTTAAACAAAAATATTATGAGAAAGGGGACAAGGCGGATAGGATCCTAGCCTGGAAGTTGAGGGAGGTACAGAGAAGCAGGAGGGTGAAGGAGGTGAGGGACGCCCGGGGGCTCCTTGGCTGCGACTCTCCCCATATAGGAGAGGCTTTCCGCCAATACTACAGAACCCTCTACTCATCAGAATACGATGGGGACGACACCCAGATAGAAAACTTTCTGAATTCCATACAGATCCCATCCCTCTCAAGGGAGATGTCAGAGGGGTTGGAGGGCCCGATAACCGAGGACGAGGTGGACAAGGTGATTAGTGGGATGAAGGTGGGAACTTCCCCGGGGGAGGACGGCTTCACAGGTCTCTTTTACAAGAGATTTCGCTCCTCTCTGGCCCCATATCTAGCGAGGGTCTTCAACTTGGTGCTAGAGGGGGACATCCTCCCTGAGTCCATGATGGGGGCCGTGATAGCGGTTTTGCCGAAAGAGGGAAGGGACCCAGCAGAGTGTTCCTACTATCGCCCCATATCACTATTAAATATTGACGTTAAGATCTTGGCCAAGGTGGTAGGGAGGCGGCTGGAGGGTATAATGCCGAAGTTAGTCCACGGGGATCAGGTGGGCTTTATCAAAGGAAGGCAGGGGTCAGATAAGATCCGCAAAACAATAGATCTGCTCCACTTCGCGCAATCGTCGGAGCTGGACGCATGTGTCCTCTCCTTGGACTCGGAGAAGGCCTTCGACAGGGTGGAGTGGCGCTATATGGAACTCCTCCTCCGCAGGATGGGCTTTGGAACTCACATCATGCTTTGGATAACTGCTCTCTATAGAGCCCCAAGGGCAAGGGTACAGGTGAATGGGATATTGTCCGAATCATTCCCCCTCTCCCGAGGGACGAGGCAGGGATGCCCACTCTCTCCCCTGATATATGTCCTTACGATGGAGGCGTTGGCAATAGCGATCAGAGCCCACCCGGATATCAAGGGTATTAAAAGGGGTGAAGTCGAATTCAAGCTCTCCCTGTTTGCGGACGATGTCCTGGCCTATCTGGTGGATCAAGGCTCCTCGCCCCCCCCTTCCTGGCCCTGGTATCGGCATTTGGGCGCTTCTCCGGCCTAAAAATAAACACTGGAAAATCTGTCATGCTCCCAATGAGAACAACAGACCCAGTGCTAGACCCTCTGGACAGGTTTCACGGGATTAAGGTGGGGAAGGTCTCCATAAGGTACCTGGGGGTACTTCTCACCAGGGACCTAACTAACTTGGGAGCAGCCAATTACGACCCCATGATTGCGGTGATCACTTCAGATTTGAGGAGATGGGGGGAAGATGATCCTTTCTTGGTACGGCCGGATGACTGCAGTCAAAATGAACATACTGCCACGGCTCCTGTACCTCTTCACAGCACTCCCGACTAAAGTCCCAGCACAGAGCTTCAGAGATCTACAGAACAGGGTACAAGACTTTGTATGGCAGGGGAAAACCCAGAGAACTGGAAAAGCCACGCTGACTCTGCCAAGGGAGGAGGGGGGATTTGGGCTACCAGACTTTCACCTTTACTTCTGCGCTGCCCAACTGCGCGTCCTCCTGGAGCACATGAAAGAGGGCCTGGGAACGTATTGGTCTTTTCTAGAGGATATGGACGCCCACCCCCTAAAGGTCCGAGACCTCCTATGGGCACCACGCAGGACGATCCCGAAACACCTACGATCCCACCTGGGAGTGCTCTGGGACATCTGGAAAGAGGGCCCCCGCACCGCACACCTCACCACATGGCCGTCTCCGATGTCCTCTCTCTGGGGCCATCCTCTCAACCTGGGAAGGCAAGGGTTCAGGCACTCCCAGATCTGGTCAGACAGGGGACTGGAGTGGGCTGGGCAGACGTTCAGAGAAGGCGAATTCCTATCTTACGAGGACCTGAGAGATGCTCTCAGACAAGGATCACTCTCCATCTTCGAATACCTCCACCTGAAGGGCATCCTCTGCGACCAATCATGGAGCCCAAACCTGAGGAGGCAGTTGACTCCCTTCGAGAAGCTCCTTGACTTAGCGACCTCCAGGAAGGGGGCGGTGTCTAGTATGTATAAAATATTAAATACCTACAACTTACAAGGAAGAAGGAGCTTCCGCTCGTTCTGGAACGACCTGGCAGGCGAGGAAATCTCAGAGGACGCCTGTGCCAAAATATTCAAGATAGCATTTCACGGGAACCTATTCACCTCGGACATGGAGCACAACTTTAAGATATTACAGGGGTGGCACAGAGGCCCTGTAAAACTGTCAAAAATGTTCTCAGGGGTGTCACCAAGGTGCCCGAGAGGTTGTGGGCAGATAGGATCCAGAGGCCACATGTGGTGGCTCTGCCCGAAAGTACAGACCTACTGGGAGTCGGTGAGGGACTGGATAGCGGAAGTAACAGAAGACCGTTTGCCACTTGATCCCCTAACGATGCTGCTGGGCCTCCCCCCGGAGGAAACAGAGCTTCACCGATATCCAAGGATGTGGGAAACCATGCTGAGAGCGGGCAGGGTTGCTCTGGCGCAGAAATGGAAGAGTCCGGAAGCCCCATCCAAGGAGGACTGGCTGAAAAAAGTAAAAAACATGCTTCTGATGGATAAACTAACCGCCATGGTGAATAATGACACTAGCTCATTCCTAATGGACTGGCACGGTGTGCAGCAGTCCTGGGGATGGGACGTTCATTGAACTCAAGGAAAGGTGCCCACCCATAAGGGAACGGGTTTAGCCCCGAAAGACAGGACACCCTGAGCTGGGTCCCCACGACCTGGGGAGCGGCGGCAATGAGTCAGCTGATGACACGGTCACGAATCGCATCGCCTTTGAGGCTCAGGAGATGGAGCCAACGTAGGGAGTCTCCCATGAAGAAGTCACTGAAATGGACATGGGAAGGGGGGTGGGAGGTGTTGGGGGTGGGGGGACTAAGGGAGGGGGGGCAAGGGGGGTTGATCAGTTCTTTTTGTTGTTTGTTATATCAAAATGCAAATAAAAACTTAAGTTTAAAAAAAAAAAGAAATGTAATTGCTCATTTTACTATAGCCAGTAAGATAGCTCAGTGGGTTGGGCGCTCGCTTCTGCGATGTGTATGATCTGCAGGTGGCAGGTTCAAATGCCGGCAAGGCCAACTCAGCCTTTCATCGTTCTGAGGTTGATAAAGGAGTACCAACATAGGTTGGATGATATTGTATGTATAGTTCTATATAAAGCACTTTAAGCGTAAGTGCTATACAATAACACATTATCATTTTCCCTTGGACGTCTGCTTTCATTCACAGTAATTTGGTAATATGGGCCTATACACACTGATATTAACGTTACATATGGTGATCCAGTCTTGTATGAAATGTATATCACATTAGTGATATCCTAACCATATTTTTCGTAGTGTACTTATGAACAATGGTATGTGATGCTACTTCCTGTTTTGTCAAGGGGTGAAAGGTCGTGTTCCATTGCTTCCGGTGATGTCACTTCGGGGTGGGGTCAAATGACATCCATTCCTGTGATATCATCAGAGGACAAGGGTTGTGCAATGTCACTTCCTCTACCCCAGGCATTTTGGTGAAATGATGTCCCTGACTACAACATTCCAATAGTAGTGAATAACATCTTGGTGAGAAAATGAGCATTCACTTTCCACTTCAGTCTGTTTATTATTCCCATTGCAGCACATACATGTGACTATAAACACCGGATCCATGCTGCCTGCACGCAGCTCCCAACCAATGATGCTACAAGAAAAGGGCTCAACAATTTTATCAAGTTCATCACTTAACCTTTATTTTTCAACTGCCCTCTCACCACTTCGTGCTCTATGGTGATAATTTGTTTGGTACAGAAATATAGGAATACTTGCACAGTGCTCTACTTATCACAGGAAGGTACATTGAAGCGGCACAATTCTACTATTATACACTTTAAACTGACGAAACACATACACCCAACGATGTAGTTTGAATTCCCATGCTGTCTTTATCTTGATTTTCTTACAATAGACAACATAAGGAACTATTTATTATATTTTCTGTAATATTTAGTTGCTGTTGCTCAACATTCTTTTTCAACTATAGGTTAATCACAACCTTGAGATGACATTTTATGAATATAAAGCATGCTAAACAATCGAAAATACTCCTACTTTACACGGACCGTTTGGAAGTAAGGGTTCTCCTTACTAAGTGATCTTATGACGCAATGTAAAATACTTTCGTACACAGCTAATTCTTAAACATATAAATGATTATCAGAGCAATGATAGATGGTGTTAATATTGTCACAAAAATATAGCCTCCAATCGTATTTGGAAAAAATAATATAATTTGTAAAACAACTATAAATTCAATAAATATACTGTTTACAATTCAATAAATATAGGGACGTTTGAAAAAGAGAAATTGAGCCTTTTAAAAATAGTTTCTAGACTGATCTATGGCTTTGTTTTTTCCTATTTTTCCTCCTTTTCCATTTGTTCTCTTTGTAAATGAATAATGGACCAGAATTGTATCAGGTATATTTTGTGATATTACCCACTTCCATACAGTAGCACTTGGATTTTTTGATGACAGTACATTGACTACTGTGGGAGTAGGTGGCCCATAAGAATGAGGTGCCCTAGGTTCATATTCTGTGTCCACAGCAGTGCGTAGCGTAACACCTGTTGGTCCTTTTCATTTTTGATTTCTTTGGTTTATTGCATTTGATTTCACATATGCACAATCGCATCATGACTGCAACCTAGGAACTAAACTGTTTCTAAGGATGAGATACCATAATGAAAGTGTCCTTATGGTTTTGCATATTTTCTTGGGCATGTCTTTTAACAATATTCATAAGTTGAAAACAGAATTAAAAATAAACAAAGAATGGGCCTACTTATGTGTGGAATCTAGAGACACTTGTAAAGATACAGAAACCTTTTCTTTCAAAAATAAATTAGTAACCATCCCCTCTTCCACCCCCCCCCCCCACCCTTTGCCTGACTTCCCTCCCTTGCTTTTGCTCTCTGCTGGTCTCTGTCTTCTGCTCCCATGTAGTCAAATCATCAGTTCCTGCTCTGAATGGAACGTCTTCCTTTGCCTTCGCCCACCTTCTCCACGGATGTCACCGCCACCAAGTCTTGCTCCTCAAATCACCTCTTACCCACGTCACCTCTTCCTTGTGATCTAATCTCATCCACCTGTTGTCCCCCTCTAAACCAAGTCTTATTCCTCCAAACACCTTATTCACAACTCATTCAGATCTCACCTGTACCAATTCTTCTTTCCACAGCTCTCTCCAGCTCCCTCCGCCTTCCTCCACTTGTCATCAACTTCTCCATCATCTTCCACTCTTGAGCCTCCTCTCACCATGTGCTTCCTCCATCTCTTCAACGCTTAACGTTCATCTGGTCTAACTAGGTCTTATAGCGTGGCCCACTCTCATCCTGGGCACAATTATGATGGAAGGTCTGCGCTTATGAACCTAGAGTGGTCTAAAGCTAGGATTGGTCAAGTTGATAACCTCTTTGTGAATGTCAGTGAGGCTGATGGGGCTGTCCTAAAGTTATTTGTATTCTGCAGCTGTTTTGAATTGTTTGTGTGCACTGGGCCAGGACATTATGTGGAACTTGCTGTTACTGACTACAGCATGAAAGAGAAACAAGTTCCCATGGTCTTTAGGTTCTTTGAGGGGTGCTTGTGCTCCCCTGAGTCTTTGCATTCTATGCCTGCACATGTTGGCCCATGGGCCATCGCTTTGTCTGCAGTAGCCGGCACATTCTTGTGGATATTGGATGATTCTACTGTTGCTCAGGCTATGTCCTGTGGGACCTTGCAAACTTGGTCGGCAAACTAGAGGGTTTGCACAGCCCTGAGATTGTGGCACATGAATGCTCATCCCTGCAGGAGCCAGTGTACAGTGTGAATGTTGGTCAGCAATATTCAATTGTTTTTGCCACAGTTTCTGACATCGGTTGGGACCAATGTGACTGTTCCCTCCTAGGTGGCCCTGATAATTGGAGAGTGCCCCAGAGATCATCTCCATTCTACTCATCTGCTGACATGTGTCAGTACTCTGCACCAAAGGCTACTCGGCCATATGTCCACAGAGCCACACTGGGGACTTCGCCATACTATATATGCACATTTATGGCAGTTGACAGAGGTTTATGGGGTGGATGATTTGCCTTGATATTGTGGGTTCCAATCAAGGAAGCCAACTTCAATGCATACATGTTGGTAGCGCTTTTTTATTTAACTTGGTAATAGAGAAATGCCTGGGGTGCATGAGGGATGGAGAGCTTGAGGAGGGTTTTAGAATAGGGTATGTGAGGTGAGGATTAGTGGCAGATGGAAGCAGCTAGGTGCATAAGGCTTAGCAAAAGTGCATAATGAGATTTTAAAACCAGTAACAGAAATGTATTATTTATTTTATTTATTTTTTATTTATTACATTTGTTATACGCCCAGGACCCAGAGGTATCATGGCCTAGTTACAGACAGTGGCAAAAAGTCTTGAGGTCAGGTACAGAGATACATGCACTAGGGCAAAATGCATTAATAACATACTTCTGTACAAATATATACAAAACACAGGGACTTAGGCCTAGGATGGTCAGGTTGAATGTATATGTTAGAACTGATTGAATAGCCAGGTTTTGAGTAGTTTTTTGAGTTGTGGGAAGGAAGTTTCATTGTTGATGTTTGTGGGGAGGGCGTTCCAATGCCTAGGTGCGAGGACTTTGAAGCTGCTCCCGCCTGCTTTTTCTCTTTTATATCGTGGGACTTCTAGATTTTCGCTATTGTTCGATCTGAGGAGTCTGGTATGATTTTCCTTGGTGACTGCGTTGAGGAGGTATTTTGGCGCTTTGTTAGTAATACATTTGTGGGTGATACTGAAGGTTTTGAAGAGTATTCTGGCTTTAATGGGGAGCCAATGGTTTTCTCTTCTGATGTTAGTAATATGGTCGGGTTTCTTTATGCCGAGTGCCGCTCGGAGGGCTTTATTTTGCATCAATTGGAGTTTGGCTAGGTTTGTGTTAGACGTGCATAGGAAGACGACATTACAATAATCAAGCTTTAAGAGTATAAGTGCTCTTTCTAATTTAACACAGTTTTTGGCAGTAAGGTATTTGCAGCTGAGGGAGATGTGTTTGGATGTGTAGGAGGTGCGGGAAGCTAGGGTACTGATTTGTATGGTCATGGTTAAGGAGGCGTCTAAGTAAACGCCAATTGTCTTCACTTGTTTGAGTACTGGGATTGTAGTGCCATCAATGGTGAAGGTTGAGTAGGCAGTCGCTAGGGAGGTGATTTTAGATGATGATCCTAGTATTAGTAACTCTGTTTTGTCATCATTAAGGCAGAGGCTGTTGTTGACCATCCAGTTTTGTATTAACAAGTAGATTTTGTTAATAGACACTGTCTTGCTCGTGGTTCCCTGTTAGGGGGATGAGAATTTGGGTGTCATCTGCAAAGTTGGTGTATTGACACCCATAGCATCCAGAGCTGCGAAGAGAAGCTTGGTATATGCGTTATAGAGAGTGGGTGATAGGCAAGGACCTTGTGGGACACCCAAAGGGACTGGTAAGGGGTCGGCTGATTCTTTGCCAATGGCCACTCTTGAGGTCCTATCTTCGAGGAAGGATTTGATCCAGTCTGTGGCGTCATTAGACAGGTTGAAGTTATTGGCTAGAGTGGCACAGAGTTTGTCATGGTCGACTAAATCGAAGGCCGCTGATAGGTCCAGTAGCATAAGTGAGCATAGGTTGCCTCATTCTCTGGAAGCATTCATTTGGATATTCAGGTCGAGTAATGCTGATTCGGTACTATGGTTCGGTCAGAACCCTGATTGTCGGTCCCCCAGGAGTTGGTTATGTTCTGAGTGGTTTTCTATCTGGGTATATGCTATTTTGTCTATGATTTTCAGAAGAAATGTGACAGCGGTTATGGGCCGGTAGTTAGTGGGGATAGATGGGTCCAATGTTGGTTTTGTGAGGAGGGGTGTTACCCATGCTTTTTTTTTACTGGCAGGGACTAGGTTAGGACTCAAAGAGGCATTGACAAATTCAGTAATAATGGGTGCTAAGGTGGGGGCACATAGCTGAATTAGGTGGGATGGAAAATTGACTTCTTTGCAGTTGGAGGCTTTACGTTTGCCAATAGTATCTAATAATTTGTTATTAGTAACTGAGGTGAAGTGAAAAGGGGCAGATTAGGGGTGGTTGGAGTGATGGTTGCTATATTGGGAGAGGTTTTTTCGGCAAGGAGTGTTTTTTTTACTGTCAATTTTCTTTTGTAGGAGCGTTATTTTAGAGGCTAATGCATCTTGTATTGACGTGCACCAAGCTTTACTGGAATTGTGTGGTGCTGAAGTTTGGCCGGGGTTCTCAAGCTCTCTGAGGATGGCGAATAGTTCTTTACTGTCCGAGTTGGCATTGGTAATGCGCTGGTTGATGGCGTTTGCTTTGGGGGCGATTATAGCTGACTTATATTTTTTGTTGGCTACTTCAAAGGCCACTGCTGATTCTGGGCTATTAGTTTTTCTGTGTCTATGTTCGAGCCATCTTTTCACGCGTCTGAAAGAGACTAGTTCTTCGTCAAACCAGAAGCATGAGCGTTTATCCGGGTTTCTGCGTTTTTGTGGTAAGGGGGGCAAGTGAATCAATGGTTTGGGTGAGGTATTGTTGGTAACAATCCGCTAGGTAGCTTGGGTTCTTTGTGTTTGGTGTGACCATGTTTAGTACAGAGCTCAGAATAGGGGATAGATTATCAGCTGAGAGCTTTTTAATATTTCTAGTTTTGAAGGTGTCCGATGGTTTAGGGCTGATAGGGTCGGTACTACTAGTCTCCAATGTGAAGCTGATGACAGAGTGGTCTGATCACGCTACAGGGAAGATGGAATCTATGGTGATTTGGGAATTAAGGATGAGAATCCAGTCCAGCGTTCTGCCGTAAGAGTGAGTGGGTTTGTTCATCATCTGCGCAAAGTTCATGTCTGTCATGGCTGTGTGTAAGGCAGTTGCTTTCGAGTCGGAGGGGTCTCCGAATCGTAGGTTAATGTCACCTAGAATGACACATTTTGTTTTGGGCTTAATGATGGGCGTGAGCAATAGTGGGATGTCTTAGTTGGGGTGTGTTTTTATTAGGAGATCTATATACCACTAGGAAGTTTGTGGTGGTTTTAGGGTTGGACGAGAATTTGACTAACAGGAATTCATAGCCCTGTATTTGTTCCAATGGGCAAGCTCGATATTGTAGTGAGGTTCTGGCTATTATGGCAACTCCTCCTCCTTGGATGTCGTTTCTGTCTGTTCTAAGGATACTGTGTCCTTGTGGGATGGCAATGGTTAGTAGTGTGCCTGCGGCCAGGTCTAACCAGGTTTCGGTAATCACTAGCATGTCAAGTTGTTGATCTAAGATGAGGTCATGGATTTCTGTGGCGTGTGCTCCGAGTGATCGGGCATTGATAAGTGCGCCTTTGACCATGTGAGCGGGGACCTGTTGTGGTGTGATTTGTGGATTATGGGATTACGTAGAATTGTATATCTTGGTAGTAGGATTGTTTTGTTTATGGGGTGGATTTTGCTTTGGCGATCATTAGGCGAGGCAGTTCTTGAGTTTGGGGTGATTGTGGATCTATTAGGCTTAGGTCCTTGGTAGTTGGCAATGGTTCTGACTCTAAGTCTGTTAAGTCTGGTGATACCTAATGATGGTATGGTTGTTATTTGTCATAGAGCCGGGGGGGGGTGCAGTGGGGTGGTGGGACACGCTCGGACTGATGAGCTTGGCCAGGGTGATGACATTGGGCCTATCATTATGGTTAATGGGTAGTGGTGGCAGGGAAAAGGGCTAGGGAGAGCAGAAAATGGGTGGGACATGGTACTGGATGGTGCCGCTGGCATCATAGTCTTGCTAGCCCGTCGTTGACTTTGATGAATTGGCCTCCTGTGCAGGGCATGGAATGGGGCATTATGCAGAACGGGAACATTATGATAGATAGGATTGTTAACATTATAGTTATGGACGGGAGGTCGGATAGTAGTGGTGAGCGCTGGCAAGCAGTCTGGGCAGCTTGTGGTGGTTAGGTTGTAGGAGACAACAGATAGATTATCTTTTCCAACACTCAATGTTGAAACATGGGGGGCAACAATTAAATCAACTTTACAGCACTCAATATTGTAACATGCGCGGCAGCAATTAAATCAACTTTTCCAGCACTAAATATTCAGTCATGAGCGGCCACAATTAAATTGTATAGAGGGACCAGTTGTGCATAAATACCCAGCCAGCATGGAAGCGTTTGGAGCGGTGGGTGCCGGCAGGATGGTTATAAGGAGTGCAAGTTGCAAAGTCAAAAGGTTTGTTGAGGGACTCAAAGAGTAGAGGGTAAGACTGAAGAGGAGGCCGAAGTACTAGCCAAGCTTTCAAAGTAACAGCAAGGTGTGAATTAGGACCTCCTAAGGACCACACAAAGGACATGGCAAAGCACAGGCACAGCAGGCCAGCCTGAAATGTGGGTTGCTACTTGCACCGCTTCTTGTTTTCTGGCCTCCTGATTTGCCAGCTCTCTCCCTCAGATGCTAGTATATAATGTTATTCATAACTGTAGAGAAAAGCAAGCTCTAGAGACTAACCACGCTATATGGTATTTCAGTAGTTTTACAGACTGGAGAACTATTGATCGCTACTTTACCTAACCATCTAGTTACCTTTAAATATTCGTTATGTAAGAGGAAAGAAGTTAAGAGGCTATGCAAAGTGGATAGCGTAAGCATAGAACTCTGTAAACTAGTTAGAATATTGTAGTTGGTCTTCTCACTTTCAGGGTAGCTGGTATAAAGCAACAGGGCGATAAGATAGAATGTCGAGGTGTTTGTGTTCAGTTCAAGGGTTGAGCACCAATTGCACAGATGCATGCAACCGCCAGGATTAGGGCGCCAGGATTAGGCTTTTTCAAAATTGTTCACTCGTCAATATGATGCACCTTCCCCTTAAACATAAAATATAGTTGACACTGAGATTTTGATACACAAACCTAAACATTAATGAAAAAAATGGAAACAAAGCAGTGTATTACAGCAGAAATACTTTAATTATGCATTCTATGACAGACATTTAGAAATTGAATTGTAGGACTGTCTTTTAAAAAAAATGATACATATTGATTTATTTGCCAAACAGAATATAGTTAGCTTAATAAGAGTATCATCTTGGTTACTTCTGGTGTGCAATTATTTGAAATGGAAAGAACCTTTCTTGCTTAACACTCCCACACAGGCCTTTGGCATTTGTAAGAGTGGAGGAGATAACTGCTAAACTCTCACTCTATTAGCCCCTTTGAACTTGCAGTGAACAGAGATAAGAGAACGTGGAGAGCCCTGATTGCAAGACGAATGTAGTGCGAACTGTGCTTTGATTGAACAGGGTAATTTAAATCGCCAGCTGTGCTACACAAGTGTCAATTTAATTATCAAACCTGCAGAATTACATAGAAAATTGCTATGCAACACTGCTTATTTTATGCCTTGCAGAATGAAACTGTGTGTGTGCAATAGTAGAAGAGAAAAGGGTGAATCTACATGATATTCGGCAGATTGAGCATAGCAATTATGGCAATATCAGTGATGAAATGTTGTCACTTGAGATCACTATTGAATTCAACCTCAAGATTGTGAGCCTTATCGAAGCTAGTGAAGAGAACAAGGGGAAAATGCATCGCCTTGGGGAGCAATGGCTGGTCATTTAGGGCAGGGAGATGGGCGACTTCGGGCTAGAGGTAATGTAAAGTGGTCTTATAAAGTGTCCTTCTGCCAATAGTCTTGGCCTATCTGCGCATGGCTGTGTAAGAAAGGAGGGTAGGGTGTGTTGGTCCGATAGCGGGAAGGCAGAAGCAGAAACCTTTAGTGTTGATGGATGCAAGTCAGAAGTACCCATTACCTGTGTCGATATGAAAACCTCAGTTTTTAGTTTGTACCGACCGGGCAGGTTCGCCATATGGGCAACCCTTGGTTTGTGGAGTGTAAAAATTAACAGCATGGTTGTTAATAGAAGATAGATGCAGTCTGAATCTGTTGCGTACAGTAGACCTAGGAGGTCGTCTGTAGGATGTAAGGATTCAAGATTTTAGTAGCCAGGAGTTGTTTGAGGATTGTGGGGCTTGAGGGTGAGGTGTTGTTGCTTCCTGCCTCTTAGTGGTAGATTTATGAGATTGAAGGTGAAAACCAGTGCCCTGAAGAAGAGGTCCCATGAGTGTGTTTGGTTTCCCGCAGATGGTAGTACCAAGAGTTTTGAAAAGTGCTTGTGATAAATAAGTCCAAGTTTCTGGTGCACAGTTTAAAGTCTGTTGCTGGTATTTATCTTGTCTTTCAAAGTGGTTGGTTGAAAAGCCAAGTCATGAGCTGTTTTCTGAACGTCAGGTGCTACTCCGCCAGGTGGAGAGGTTCGGGTAGGGTGTTCCACAGTTTTGTGGCCAGAACTGAAAGCGGATCCTCCTTGCCGTTTCTTGTTGGAGACTAGTACTAGTGCAGCATTGCTGAACCTAAGTGTTCTGGAACAAGTGTAGTGTTGAAACTTACTTCTGAAGGAGGAATGGTCCCCTCCATGGTATGAATGATGAGCGATGCACATGTTTTTGAGATGAGCCCGATTTTTGATGGGTAGCCAGTGGAGTGTATTTAATGCTGGCGTAATATGTTCAAATTGCTTAATTCTGAGAAATAGTGTTACCTCTGTATTTTTAACTCTTGAAGTTTCCTCATTAGCTAATCTGGTAGTTCAAGATATAAGCTTGCATAGTTTAGTTAGGTTAGTATTAGATACATTGTGGCCATGGTCCTGTGGGTGAATGTTAAGTAATGCAAGATGCAGCATTGCATGCACAAACCAGAGAAACCACTTCTGATGATGGCTTTGACCTGTGTATCAAGAGTGATGGTGTTGTCCATTTTCGTTCTGAGATCCCTTTTTTGGGTTGACTGGTTTGGGTGGGGTCCCATCTCCTCATGTCACGGGGTTGTGCTGAAGTTAGTACCCTTAATATTAGAGTACAGCAGCTTTGTTTTGCTGGGGTTTAATTTTAGTCGGTTTGCTGTCATCCATGTGCCCATCTGTGCTAGGCGGTTTTTAATGTCTGGGGATTTGTCTCATCCGTGTAGTTGTAGCAGGAGATACCAGATTTATTGATGTCAAGAAGGGGTGTCCTGTAAAAAAAAACTCTGCAGATAAGTGGGTGTGGCTGGGAATTGTAGGGACCCAAAATTGTGTTTGCCATTCTTCCCGTGAGAACTGAGGTGATCCATTGTAGAGCTGATTCTTTAATAGCAGTATCTTTCAGGCTTTTCAGGTGGATCTTGAGACTGATGGTGTCGAAAGTGGTTGAAATCTCTAGCAGGATGAGTGCACTCTGAGTTTTCATCCGGATTGTTAAGTGTATCCTAGATGGAGCACAGAGCCAATTCTGTAGTCCCTAGAACGTGTAAAACGGTGCTGTTCCTCATTCAGGAGTTGGTTTGTTTTGATAAAGTCCCATAGTTGACGGTATATATGAATTCTTCCAGATGTTTCCTGATGAAAGGCGTGTTTGAGATGGGGCGATAGCTGGCTTGGTCATATGGATCTGATCTGGGCTTTTTTGAGGAAAGGTCTGATGTATCCAGATTTCAACTGAGCTGGGACTCTTCCGGTGCAGATGAAGTGTTGAACATAAGGCAGCAAAGTGCAATCCAGTGGCAGATAGCCCAGATACAGCCAGAAATCCTAGAGAAGATGTCTGGGGAGAAGGCAGGAAAGGTGAATATCCAACTGGCCTTTGCAAAGAATTGATTGGAATCCTAAAAGAGGAGATGAGCATACAGAGCCAGGGGGATGTACATAGTAAATAGTGAGCTGAGGAAAGAGCCTTGCGGGACGCCTACCTGGAGCATGGTGCTATTGGAGGACTCTGCATTGCACGAGACAGAAAATGGTAAATTGGAGGAGTAGGAGGTAGCCCAGGCAACTGAAATGCCCTATGTTCGGAATTGAGAGGACTAGAAGGAGGAATGGCTGATTTACAATATGTAATTCTAAAGATGCAGCCAACTGGTTCTAATGGCTCACACCTGAGCGGGACCTTTGAATATATAAAATCCCCTCAGGTGCAGGCCATTAGAATAGCAGGGTGGAGCTGCAGACCCTACCAGTTGCAGAGGCAGCGGTAGAAGAAGCCGGAAGCGCTGCTAATGGGAACGTGGATGTCGGTCCTGAGAGGGTCTCCAAGGTTAAAAACTTGAATTTTAGAGTTTGTGCAGCGGAAAGCGGCACTGCGGCTGACTTTTCCCCTGGAAGAGAGAGGCTCTCTGTTTGGTGTGTTGTGTCACGGTGGCAGGTGAGCACCAGCTGAGAACCGGAGCGAGAAGAACTCCTTTCAGTGTTATGGTGGCAGGTGAACACTGGTTGATACCCGGTGTGAGGAAAACTCCTTCCAGTGTCACAGTGGCATGCAAGCACCAGCTGACACCCAGAGCAAGAAATGCTCCTTTCCTGTTTGGCGTGAGCCACAGGAGCAAACAAGCAACTTACAGTTCAGACGGAGGCGAAAGAAGCAGAACAAAGACGAACAACTGGTCACAAAGACGTGTATGACTGAACCAGTGAGTTTACCATCAGTGGGTAACCCGGTACGCTCTGTACGCGACTGCTGAATAATACAAAGTATTTTGAATACAGAACTGATAGAAAGAAATCTTATTGGGGAGATGAGAACTGCATAAACAGGCAAGAAGGAAAAGATTGTCCACATTGTTATAACAGCCAACCACAGAGTCTAAATAACGAATGGGCAATACTGAATCAAGTTGACCAAAACCATCATTGCCGAAATAAAGAGGGGGACATTCCTTACAACATTTGTAAAGTATGTTGACTGAATGACAAGATAACATTGTTGCCGAAGGGTTATAACTATTGGCAGAATAAGAAAGATTCAACAGTTAAGCGAAATAACAACAAGCATTGTGCAAGCCAAATAAAAGCCAATGTGAGAAGGAAACATTATCAGCGGTTTGTTGGTGGGAAAGTGGGGCAACTGAAGTAGCAGGAGAAGGGCCCTCCTGATACAGATTGTTCAGGAGGGGAGGAACTAAGCCTGCATTACCTGTGGCTAAACCAAGAGTAGAAGAAACACTATCAATGTGTAACATGTTTTCCTAAACAAAGCTGTGATTGTCAAGGTGGTTGAAAGTTAAAGACTTTCTTAATGATTTCAATTTGACCTCTCCACGGAGTACATTTAATAGTTAGTTTTTCTTTTTTCCTGGCAGGTGAGTATACCACGATAGAGACCTTCTTAGTGGTAGTCCTGACAGGTTAGTGGACCAGGAAGGAGTCATTGAAGTACTATATTATTTCGGAAGATTTATATGCCAAGAAGAAGTGGTGACAAGCGCATTTAAGTATCTCATGAACAGTTGTCATTGTGACAAACTTTGTTGTTAATGTAGAAATGTATTTCATTTATCAAGAAGACATTTTGTTGAAATGTTGCCATGAGTGGAAAGGACAAGACTTGTTGCCGAAAGTGAACTATTTGTGAAAGTCCAAGTGGAAGCCCTTTACAGTAAGAAGAACTTTTATAATTCAAACTTGGTTACAAAGGAACATGTTTATTTGAACTATTGAATGAAAAATCCTGCTTTGAATCTGTGGAAGGGAAACTGACCCAGGTTAAAAGGATATACATTTATTTGGTCTGTGATCGACTTAACTGTTATTTCTGTTACATTTGAATTGGCATTTATTTCCTTTGAGTTCGATGTATGTATAAGTGTGTGTTGTTAGTGTTGTGTTCATTTGGATAGGCAAGGAAATCCTCGTTAGGTTAAGGATAGTGAGGTGTTTATCAAATCTTTTTAAGTTAATAAAATGGTATCTTGTGAAACCCTTTACCAAGTTGTCTGCCTCACCTTTCTGACCCCTCAGTCATCAAAGAACTGCTCATCTTCTAAAGGATTCCTGGCTCCACCGTACATCTGAAGAATGGCTGCAGGAGTCCTCCTCTAATCCAAAATATGAGCTAGAAGCAAGTCCAAACCCACCAATAGCATAGATCTGCACCATTCAAAAAGCCAGCAGTTGTCCAATCAGGAACGAATGCTGGTTTTATATCCACCACAGTAGCAGACATTCTGGCACCAGTGATGTGAATTTGGAGACAGTCCCAGCCCCTTTCCTGGGCCACACACAGCAGCAGCCTTCCTGGGCAAGTGCATGACCTTATTACGACTTTCCTGACCTGAGAAGGCTAGAAGAAGGCCAAACTACAATATGGCTAAAGCAAGCAAAAATCTTGTGGCACAGCCATTTTAGGGCACTAGCCACTTTTAGTACTCATTCGAGATAAACACAAATGTGCACACCAAAAATAATGCAAAAACAGTAAAAATGTAACTGCTGCCACCAGCTTATCTTTAGGCCCATATATAAGTAACTAAAAATCACACCTCTAAAATGCTAGGGTGATACAAAAGTATCCCTATTGCACTGCACTGTAAGGTGCTGTGTGCAATGTAATAATACAAGAATTCAAAAGGGAAACAAACGAAGGATTGATCATTTTCCCCATAAGAAATTAGCAAAAAGCAAGAGAAGTGGAGCTAAAGGCGTTTACTTCCCTTCAAAAAATCAGGACATGATCAAAAACAGAGCCAAAACTATGTGGTTTCCATAGGAAACTATGGAGGGAAAGTTGCAAAAATAAAATCTTTCCTAATGTTCACCTCCGGACAGCCATGTATCACAATCTTCAGTCTTGTACCCTCCAACACAATTCTATTTAAAAAAGGACAGATTCATTAGACATAGTATGCATCTAATGTCCGTTTATGTATTCACATCTTTGTGGTTGTTGCACTGCAATAGACAAAGCCAGTCCAGGCTTTGGGAGCATTGTACATGTGTTTGACCCATGGCAACTGGCTATTAATTAAGTAAACTTACTTAACTATAACTGATAAGATGAGGGTTGCATGGTGGACCATCTAAGCAGGGGTCTTGTAGCTCTCCATCGACCCTCATTTGAAATGTCCAATCATTTTACACTAAATTTTCATTTTGAAAAAATAGATAATTCTCCTGCTGTGACTTGTAGCTGTTTTTGTGGAATATGACAAGGGGTCAAAAGAGCAACTCTGTGGCATTAAAGGTAAGGACACCCAAAGTGACCCACAAAGAAAGTCCATTTCCTTATTAGGGATGCAACTGTGATAGATTGTCCCTTAGAGAACCTCTGTGCCTCTTAGGGTCAGGGTAAAAGTAGTAGCCTGCTTTGTCCTGTGTAAATATTTGCACACAACTGGATGGGAGCAAACCTTATGGTGGTTGGCTGATACCGAATTGTGGTGTGGATACAAGCAGCTTCCCTGTTTGAGTCAACTATGGTGTCACACAAGCCCACATATGGTTGAATGTAACAGAAGTGTCGAAATGTAGGTGGCTTTCCTCAACTACCCTGTCAGGCAAACAAAGTATCCAACCCAGCATGGTCCAAATGGATGACACAGATTTAGCTTTACAGTGGGATTTACCGACTGAGCCCAGTCCATAGCCATATGCCTGGTTACGTCTAGTGTGAAAGGATGTCCAGGGCTTTGAGTAGAAATGCTGATCCCAACCTAACGCCTGGGAAGAGACCTGTACAATCTGAATATGGCAGTCCCCAGTGATTGTGTGGCTGCCAAAATGTTTTAACAAATGCATCACTAGGAGTGGACATCAAGTTCCACCCATCGGCTTTAAATTCCTTATTTGTTTGTGTTTATTTATAAATGAGAACAGTTCAGCTAGGTAATACCTTTTTGTACAACCATCAAACACCGGTCAATCAATAAAAGTGTACAAACCACAGGTAACATAGTAAATCAAGTATACCTCAAAATAAAATCTTAAACAGTTTCAATCCTTCCCCACATCTCAGTTATGTGATACATCAACCCCACATCATTACCTTCAAAGTAATCATCCATATATTACAAAGGTCATGTTGACAGGATGTAATGCCACATGCTAACTACATATTCCTTCTTAGGTGGCAAAAAGCGGCACATTGTTTGTTTATTGAATTTATATAGGTACAGTGAGAGAAGCATATTTACAAACATGATCAGGTCATAAGAACTATTTACAAGGGGGGGAGAGGGTGGGTAGAGGGTAGAGGATGGGGGTAGGTGAAGGGAGTTACGGTGTAGAATTTGAGGTAGGTGAGAGGAAGGGAGGGGGAGGGGAACGGAAGGGGGGAGTGTTCTGGTGTCCTCATTGCCCTTAAGTAGTATTTGTTACCATTTTAAGGTCCGAGTGGAAGGAGAGAGGATGGGGGAGGAAATTACATTGTAATTTCAAATGTCCAACTGTCTCAATGTCTTCTCCCCACCATAGTCTACAGCATAGTAGATGCCTAGGTACCGTGATAAATCCTGTGGAGTCATCACCAAACCCCAGCCTAAAGTCTTACCCATGTGCTCAGGGGGGTGGTATCCGGAGGGAAGGATCACATGGGAGGAGATGGCTATCGAGGGGAACGGGTGACTCCCTTAGGAAAGCCGCAGTATTTATCTTCAACGAAAGGATGAAGATTAATTAATTCCCAGATATTTAATGGTATGCTAACAGTGTACCAATCTCTCCAATATCAATGTGTAATGAACCAGTTATAAAAAGTCAGTTAAACAGAAGAAAGTGATTCCTTGGAGACTCCATTATTAATATGAATTAAAGATGAAAACCTTGAATTCTCATACACCTGTCTTAATGGGAAGTTCTCCCTCTAATGTGAAATTGCAGACGCTTTCCACAAGCTCCCCTTACTCTAGTAACTCTCAGTTTATAGAACAATCTGACTCAATTGAAAATAACATGGAACAACTTCATATTGCACATTCTCTATGGACTTCAGTTCCCATAATGCTAAAAGTACTGGGACCAAGAAGAGGAACTCAGAGGCAATGAGGACTCAGAATGGTGAATATTCAAAGGTGCAGTCTTGTTACCAATTAAAGCACCTGAGCGGGATGTTAAAAACCACAATGAGGCACAGCTGGAAAAAGGAAGGTTGAAGCACAGGAAAAAGGCTGTGGAGCAGTTAATGGCAGTGCGGGAGACGTAGCTGAGGAAGCTACAATCATCCGAGGTGAAGAGGAAGCCATTGAGAGAAGCTATCAGGGCTACCTGGTAAATTAGCAAACTGACCTGTAGCTCAATGTAGAAGATTGCTTGATTCAGAAGATGGCAGTAGCAGTACCGTCCCTCACTATTCCTAATGAGCCCTGCCGTAAACAGGGCGACAAAGGGAACCGTAAAGGGCCAAGCCCCCAAAAGGGAAAAACCCAGAGTTCTTTCAGCGTAGTGAGTCCTCGGTGGTCAAATTTCACAAGCGGTGTAAGCTGAAGAAGAAGCAGGAAGCTCCCACGGAATCCACATTAGGGGTCGTCACCGCAGAGCGGAGAAGGCAGTAAACGATCCATGGGGAAGGGAGGGAGGAAAGCCGTGACTGGGATTGCCGAAGAGGGATGGCTCTGGAGAATCGGGGGGTGGGGGGAGAGAAAGAAACTGAGACGGCAGTGAAGAGGAGCCAGAACTAAGAGTAGAAGCAGCCAGGTAAATGGGGGGAAAAAGGCAAACAAAACAGTGTCAGGGCTTCAGAGGTAGAAGCGACGCAGTTAGTTTACCGTTGTTACTCCTTAAGAATACGTGCTGTGAACAATTTCCCAGCGTTCTGGCCGCCATCTTGGAAAAAAGCTAGAGCGCTACCTAAAGGTCTAATGAGAGACACAACCCGTGGCCATCTTGGATGACCTAATATGCTGTGAGGATGTCTCCTTCTCCATTTATGCCAAATAGACCATGAGCTGGCAGCGGTCCGAACAGTATGCCCCCTCCGAGGTGTTCAGGGGCCCGGCTTCCAAGGATGCAATTAATGAAAAAGTTGTAGAAGTTTTGGAGCATGTATAGACTAAGCCGGTTCCCAGGTGCGTTTGGCAGCACTATAACCTTTCCAGTCCAAAAGTTATTGTAAGCGTCCCCGATAATAAGAGAATCGCAGATGGATGTCACCTCATACTCTGGCACGGATGTAGTGTCAACTGGAGGTTGGGAAATTCCATCTGTGGAAAGGATCGGGAATATGAGGTTTGAGTTGAGAGACTTCAAACACAAGATGAATTCTTGACCAGCACTTCGGTAGTTCCAATCTGAAAGCTACGAGACCCACAAGATCAGTTATCTTGAAAGGACTACAAAAACGTGGCGGCAATTTAGATGGAACTAATAGTTTTGGAAGAAAGCGTGAGGAAAGCCAGACCAAGTCAATTGAAGATGATGTTGATCGGTTTGTTTCCTGCTGGCTGTTCTGGTATCCTTCAGAGACTGTAGTGCAATGGAGTGACTGGTTTGGATTTTGTCTATGAGCTGATCCAGGGAAGGAACCTTGGTGTCTGTGGTCTTGATGGTGGGAATGCAAGTAGGGTGGAATCCATAGGTGCAGAGGAATGGAGTGACTCAGATGGAGCTATGCAGAGAGTTGTTATATGCAAACTCTCCAAACGGAGGTAAGTCCGACCATTTATCGTAAGAGGCAGAAGTGAAACACTGGAAGTATTGTTCCAAAGATTGATTTAATCTTTCTGTGTATCCGTTGGACTGAGCGTGAAATCCAGATGTTAAAGCTCTTTGAACTCCCAGTGTTTTGCAGAGCAATTTCCAAAAGCGGGGGTGTATTGTGAACCTCAGTCCGAGAGTATGGCGTTGGGCAATCCGTGAAGTCGAAAAACAGTTTGCAAAAATGCAGCCATTTGTGGCGCAGATGGAACATGAGGAAGAGCAGAGAAATGGGCCAATTTAGTTAGTGAGTCCAAAGTCACCATGATGGGTGTATTGTTTGAAACAGGTAGGTCAACTATGACGTCAGTGCTGATGTGTTGCCACGGATGAGAAGGGAGTACAGGTTGTGTTAGTTTCCCAATGGGTTGTCTGCAGAGGTCTTGACCTGTTGACAGTCAAAACAGGAAGATACATAGTTCTCGACTTGTTCTTTAATGTTTGGCCACCAGAAATGTCTCAGTACGTTTTCCAAAGTGACTTGAATACTGCAATGACCCGCAGCCTTGACGTCATGACATAGATGTAGTATTTTCTGTTGTAAGTTTAAAGAAGGAATCTATAGAAGTGTACCTTTAAAAAGTAGACCTTGATCTTCTGTCAAGCCATACTGTTTCATGATGTGAAGCATAGCGGGATCCTTGAGATCCATTTCCTTCCAGATCATTTGCTGGAAAGTAGTAAAGGAAAAGAGAAAAGAAGCGTTAGGTAGTATCTTTTCCTGAAGAGAAGGGACTTCTGAAGGAGATTCTAGGCGAGACAAGTTCTGATTTTAAATTCCGGGAAGAAAAGTAAAGAGGAGGGTCATATTGTGAAAAAAAGTCCGTCCATCGGGCCTGTCTGCTGTTTTGGCATTCTTGTTGCTGAAACACTCTCAGAATACGATGATCTGTTCTGACTGTGACTTGGTGTGTGGCACCCAAAAGATTTCCCCATTCTGTACCGGCCTTCTTTATGGCTACAAGTTCTTTTTCCAAGACAGTATAGTTTCGTTCGGAAGCGGTTAATGTGTTGTAAAAATAGGCAATTGGATGTTCATGTCCGTTCCATTCTTGTTTGAGGACGCTACAAGTGCACTGTTAGATGCATCGGTTTCTAGAAAGAATGGTTTACTTTGATCTGGCAGTCGTACTATCAGAGTTTTAGTGAAGAGTCCCTTGATGTCTTGGAAGGCTTTGCCGGCAATGTCATTGCAGTGCAAAATAGCCTTTGTTTTAGTAGTGCGGTTAAAGGCAAGATCCTCAAAGAAAAGGTTGGGATACATTTTCTATAAAAGTTTGCAAATCCCAGGAATCTTTGTATGTCTTTGACGGAAGTGGGTTCTTTTCATCGAAGAATGACCTTGACTTAAGCTGAATCCATGTCTGTTCCATCAGCCGACAGAAGGAATCCTAAATATGTGATGGAAGGTTGGTGAAAAAGGCACACTTCCAGTTTGGCAGACAAGTGATTCTGTAAGAGACGTGAAAGTACTTCAGCTACGTGAGCCTGGTGTTCTTGAAGAAATTTGGAGAAGATTCAAAATGTCATCTAGACAAACGACAACCGAGTGTAGAATGAGATCAGAAAAGAGATGGTCCATAAAGAGTAGGAATATTGCAGGAGCATTGGCCAGACCAAAGGGCATTACACAGTATTTGTAGTGGCCACAGGGAGTGCGGAATGCTGTATTCCACTCATTACCACTACGAATCCGGAGGAGATGGTAAGTGCCTCTAAAATCGAGTTTGGAAACTACGGAAGCCCCTCTGACCGCTTGAAGGATGTCCGGGATCAGTGGGAGTGGATACTTATCCTTCAGTTATTTTATTTAATCCTCTATAATCAATACAGGGCTGTAATTCAGTAGATCCCTTCTTAGATATGAAAAACATGGAGGCTCCTGCCATTGATTTTGACTTGGTTATCAGGCCGTTCTGTAGATTAGATTGCAGATAAGACTGCAATGTCTCCTTTTCTGGTTCGGATAGGGTGTACATACACCCAAAAGGTATTGGCAGGCCAGGTACAAGATCTATAGAGCAATCCTCGTTTCTATGAGGAGGGAGTGTCTTGTATTCTTCTTCCAAAAATATTTGATGATAGGCATGGTACTCTTTAGGAAGGGTCTGCAGCTGATGCACTATCTTGTTTTCAGGCTTTTGTTCTTGGGGGTGAAAACCGATGGATCCATTCTGCCAACAGTGAGACAAACAGAATTCTGATTCTAGAAACATGGTTCCTGCTGTCCAATTGATATACGGGTTGTGTTGGCGGAGCCAATGGAGTCCCAAAATGATCGGGTAGTGGGCTGCTTTCATCAGGTCGAAGTGGATCATCTCGGAATGGAATGACTCATTGCAAGTTCCTTAGTATGTTCCATGATGGGTCCAGAGGACAAGGGAGATAATGAACACTTTTGGTTTAGGAACAGAGAAGACCCCCTTGAGCCATTGTTCCCCTTACAGCCGAGGCTTGGAGTTTCCTGACTGTCTCTTAGGGACTATGGGATAGTCCTTCAACCGATGTCTGTTTGACCCCCAATACACACAGCGACCAAGGGTCTTACAATGGTTTCGTTCTTCAGGAGTCAAGGGTCCTCTGACCAAACCTAACTGCATAGGTTCTTCCTCAGCGAAAGGACGAAAACTGAGCTGGTCCATCGCTGAGGTCTTAAAGGAAAAATGTCTCAGCTTCTTGAAGATGCATTCCTGGTGCCGGAATGCCAATTACAAGATGAGGGCTGTCATCTCCTTAAGATTTGGAGGTCTTGGAACCCTAGATTATTAATCTTTGAGTTCTTCCGATAATCCACGTCGAAAAAGTGTAATCGGGGCATCATCCGGCAAAGCTGTTTCCACACCTAGATGCTTAAAGTTGGTGACATAGGTCAAGATGTCAGAGGAACCTTGTGTATGCCTAAGAGCTGTTCTTGGGCTGAAATAATCCGTTCTTGGTATCCAAACATGGCCTGAATACTGTTGGCAAAGGTGGGATATGAATCCAGGATTTTATTATTAGTCACCACAAACAGGGTAGCCCAGGCTAATCCTCCTCCACTTAGATTTGAAACAATAAAACTAGGCTTTGAGCGATCGGTTGGAAAAAAGGCTGGTTTGAAGGTAAATTGCACAATAGAGGCTTCCACAAACTCCTTCAATCGTTTAGGATTACCATCAAATTCTACTGCCATGGAAGGCAGGGGGGAATTTCAGCTCTGGAAGGAGTGGCTGCAACCATTTGTCTCATGGTGGTGTTCTCATTCTTGAGATGTTGGACCTCCTTAGTGAGGTCTTGTAATGCAGCAATGACTCGCTGCATCTGATCCATTTCTTTTTTTTGTTGTGTGGGTGTCGCTTGCTATCTGGGCTAGCTGGTAAATTAGCAAACTGACCTGTAGCCCAATGTAGAAGAGTCCCCGATTCGGAAGATGGCGGTAGCAGCAGGACTGTCCCTTACTATTCCCAATGAGCCCTACAGTAACCAGGACGACAAAGGGAACTGTAAGGGCCAAGCCCCCAAAAGGGAAAACATCTTGGGAATGGGAAAAACCCAGTTATTTCAGTGTAGTCCTCAGTGGTCAAATTCCACAAGTGGTGTAAGCAGAAGCAGGAAGCTCCCACAGAATCTACAGGAGGGGTCATCATCGCGGAGCAGAGAAGGCAGAATCGAATCCAGGGGAAGGGCCATCTACCGTAGAGTGGAGAAGGCAGTAAGTGATCCACGAGGAAGGAAGGAAGGCAAGCCTTGACTGGGAAATCCGAAGTGGGATGGTGCCAGAGAATCGGGGATGGGGGGAGAGAAGCTGAGATGGCAGGGAGAAGGAGGAGCCAGAACTAAGCGTGGAAGCGACAAGCTAAACGGGGAAAAAGGCAAACGCAGCGTCAGGGCTTCAGAGGCAAGAAGCGATGCAGTTAGCTTACTGTTGTTACTCCTTAAGAATAGATACAATTTCCCAGCGTTCCGGGCACTATCTTTGAAAAAAGCTTGAGCGCTGCCTGAAGGTATGAGACCCAACCCGCTGCCATCTTGGATGACCTAATCTGCCATGCGGATGTCTCCTTCTCCATTTATGCCAAATAGGCCATGAGCTGGCAGCGGTCCTAACAGAAGCCTGCTTACAGGAATGACCCCAATGGGAGAAAACAAGAAGAAATGCATAGTGTGCGCAGTGGAAAGCAGTGTACGAAGGTGAAACCCAGCTGAGAACGAGACGGGCTTCCAGAGCAGCGTGTGGCAGACTGGTACAGCCGCAGAAGATTAATGGAGCTGTTGTTGATCCTGGAGGCTGCAGCGCAATTTACCCGAGGCTTGCAGAGGCGGGACAGAAAGCCGACTGAATACAGAAGCACTGCTGTGAAGCCTGGCGGCCAGCAGGATCCGCCGCAGAGAACCAGTGAGTTGGCATAGAGTGAATGCTGATCATGGGGCACTCGATGCACGAAGGCTCTCCCAAAACCATCATTTTGAATACCGAACAATTGAAAAATCAAAGCAGAACTTATTTACTGAATACTGAATAGTTAAAGAAAACGAAGGTTAGTGGCAAAGAGGAAGGTTCCCTCATAAGGGACTTCAAGAAGTGAAGGTTTATAAACAACACTACCTACAGCCAAGAGGCTGTCAAAAGACTTTGGGAGAACTAATAGTGGGGATAACCAATACTACCCACAGCCAAGAGGCTACGGGAAGTCCATATTAAGACAACCACTGGGAAAAGCTCACAACCAGCATTACCATCAGCCAAGAAGCTGGGAGAACCCCCTAAGAATGCAATTGTAGCATACATTCCCTTTTGAGAGAGAAACCTTTGGGAAAGAGTATGTCTCACCTTGCCAACAGCCAAATGACTGTGAAACTAGATTATAGGCGCGTTACAAATGCCATATCATATCAAGGTGACAAGGGCGCAATTCTTCCTTTTTGGGATTTCAGTTGGAAGAATCTTGTAACCCAAACTGCTATCAGTCAGAAGGCAGTCAATAAGTCATTAAAGGCATGGTCTAGTAAATTTTTTTTATTGTCCCTACGGGTCGGCCATGTTTTTTTAAGCCTAAGTGGCTCGATTTTAGAAAACTTTCCTATGGACCTTACCCGAGTTTTCGTCCATTAAACACACGCGAAAACAAGCACCAGGGAGCCGCCATTTTCTGATAATCCTATCTTTTCCCCCATTGCCCTGGCTGACCTGCTTTTGCGGCACTAAATCAATTCCCCCGCCCCTGAGCCTGTCACCAGCAGACTCGTACCTCCCATTTACCAACGTCAAAGCACATCTCGTGTCAACATTCGCTGCGCTTCAGCTAATGACGTGTTGCCGTGGAAATGGCAGGACGCCTCTTTGCTCAATAAGTATAAACAGACCGTTTCACAAGACACAGCAGCAGATTTTCGATTCCATTCCTCTCTCTGTTACTTTGAGTATTCTGTGACTCGTTTCAGTGCTCTGGTCAGCTACCTTCGCCGCTTGTAGCCCGTGTGAACACCTGTACCATCTCGGTAAATTATTTTACTTTGTTTACCACACAATGGCTACAATAATGCCCTACATATACGAGCCCAAGTATACCGAGGAGGAACTACTGGAAAGGGAAGCATGTGAAAATGATGGGGATTCGGACGGCAGTTGGCAGGACGAATCAACAGATGAAGAGCCTGGGCCTAGTCGAATGGACGGCGTCTCCACCTGGTGCACATGCAATCGGTGCCAGCTAATGCCAACTGAGGACGAGAACTGCTGCTGCCGAGAAAACTCTGGATGCCTGGCCTACATTTCGGAAGGCGAGCCACGACCGCAATGCATCTCCCAGCTGCCAGACTTCAGGGCAGCCTGCCTCACACGGGCCGTGTTGAGAATAATGATGGCGCTTATGCACGAACTTCGCGCAACTGTTCGTCCTCGTAATCTGAGTAACGAGTAAGTTTACTCTGCTTGTCATGCCACTCCTATTTCATGATCTTTTACTGTATCCAAAATTACATCTACATATCATTGTAACGCATGTAAGTCGTTCAATAGTGTGCATTGTCTAGATAGCATTTGTCCATGGAGAATGCCATTAGTTACAAGAATTGTCATTGACAACAAACGTTTATTAAACTTATCTTGGTCATTTAAAAACAGTTTGTTTCATTCCTTTTCACAGGTGATACAGGCTGGTGGCCTATCGTTCCTTTACATGGTGGCTCCACGGGAGGCTTGGACACCGCGTTCGAAGAGTGATACCCTCCTGTGCCGTTCGTGCCATTAGAGAAACGTTCCCGAGTGACAGCGGTCAGTACAGGGGATTTTCACTCGCTGTGCTGCAACCTGACCTGTATAATCTTTAAAGTCTTGTATTTTTGTGTCATGAAAATAAGATACAAAATAAAACACCACATATATTTTAACAACGTTTGTTTCGATTTTTTAAATGAATAAAGTGTGTCTCCATTCAAGGATGGACGTCGGACATCTGTGCTCCGAATGGGTGAAGGTCTGGTCGCTGTGAAGCAGGGTGGTCACTATCTATCTAAGCTAACATAACATATTCTCGATAATGCATGCACTAAATAACACTTGTTCAAAGTCTTTCAGTAGGTTATGTCTCTATGAAAGTCACACATATATCTATACTAACAATTACCATTGGATTATACAGGCCTTAGGATCTGGACCACTATAATACACCGGTTGAAGTGTGGGTCTGTGCTCACAAGAATCTCCGGTATGTGGCATTTGTTATTGATAAGCAACGATATACTATCATTGATATAAAGGCGATATACTATATATTGATATAAAGGCGGTTCGCGCCGGTGGATGCGCGCTGGCATGGGGGGCTGTCAGGGGGGCGAAAGGCCAAGGTGCCAAACTACATGTACACTTCAAAAGGTGTCCCACGCCAAGGGGCCATTGTTCACATAGTCTCCTCATACCCCGTGTCTCCGGCCAGGCCTCCCCTGAGGCAGGCCGCCCCGCTGCAATCCACATAAGTGTGTCTCCATTCAGCAGTCTTCCTGTGCCTTATCTGCACGCCCCAGGCCCATCCATCCCACCCTCCTGTATCAAAGGCGGTTCGCGCCGGTGGATGCGCGCTGGCATGGGGGGCTGTCAGGGGCTCGAAAGGCCAAGGTGCCAAACTACATGTACACTTCAAAAGGTGTCCCCCGCCAAGGGGCCATTGTTCACATGGTCTCCTCAGACCCCGTGTCTCCGGCCAGGCCTCCCCTGAGGCAGGCCGCCCCCCTGCAATCCACATAAGTGTGTTTCCATTCAGCAGTCTTCCTGTGCCTTATCTGCACGCCCCAGGCCCATCCATCCCACCCCCCTGTATCAAAGGCGGTTCACGCCGGTGGATGCGCGCTGGCATGGGGGGCTGTCAGGGGCGCGAAAGGCCAAGGTGCCAAACTACATGTACACTTCAAAAGGTGTCCCACGCCACAGGGCCATTGTTCACATGGTCTCCTCAGACCCTGTGTCTCCAGCCAGGCCTCCCCTTGAAGCCGGCCGCCCCCCTGCAATCCACATAAGTGTGTCTCCATTCAGCAGTCTTCCTGTGCCTTATCTGCACGCCCCAGGCCCATCCATCCCACCCCCTCTATCAAAGGTGGTTCGCACCCGGGGATGAGCGCTGGCATGGGGGGCTGTCACGGGCGCAAATGGCCAAGGTGCCAAACAGCATGTACACTTCAAAAGGTGTCCCACGCCAAGGGGCCATCGGTCACATGGCCTCCTCAGACCCCGTGTCTCCAGCCAGGCCTCCCCTTGAAGCAGGCCGACCCCCTAATACCACGACATACATACGTCATTCATTCACAAACACACCCCAGTTTCTAATACTTTAAAAACCACTCAATATGTCTCATGAGAACATCTTTGTGCTTTGCAAGTCAACTCCTGAACGTGCTACCTGGGAACCACTGAGATCTATGCTAATCTGCTCGTCGTACTATCCGTGAACTTCTGTGACCGCTTGGAGCATACCCATCAGTGCGCTACCTGTGGCCATCCACCTTTTCTCCCGCAACATACTGCTCTGCTTGCTGAATCCAACTGTTTGTTGGTCAAGGTAAGGCCATGTATCCTGGTCATATTTCGCAGATTTTTAAATTTCTATCTATTTGCGAGTAGAGTACCCAATAGTGCTATGTTCATTGGTCTCATTGCTATGGACTTGAATTTCCTTTGCTATGCTAACAATAGATCTATTTATTTTCATCTGTGTCAATTGTCATCGAATTGCATCCTTCGGGGGTCCATTCTATGATGTAAGCATGTTTCCTTCTCGTGCAATACAGAACATCCAAGGGATGAGTCACATGTTCAGTTTTTAGTCAAATCATTTATACATTTCTGCAACTTATGCAAATACTAAGCCGCACATAATGAACTGGTATAGTTCCTGTGACCAAAACAAACCTTGCATTGATCATTGTATGATTCATTTACTTTTGTATCAAATCTTTATTCTTGAAGATTGTATAATAATGTCGATATTTACTTTTCAGATTTATCAACAATGCCTGCCTGTTCGATTAGCGGTTGCCCTTCGAAGACCCATGCGAAATCTGAAGGCACTACAATGCATGTTTTCCCAAAAACTGTTGATCGAATAAGAGAATGGGTCAGACGTTGCGGATATCCACTGGATGAGCTGGAAAGTAGAGTCCAACAAGTCTTACAGGACAAGAGGGGTGATCGATACCGCATCTGCAGCCGGCACTTTTCCTTGGACATGTACACAACATCTTGGGTAACAAAGAAGAATAAACGGCGAACGACACGGAAATTGCTTGAAAACGCTATTCCCACTCTATTCGTCCACATTCCGCCACCGGTGAGTCAAGTGTCCGGATTTAGCTTTAGGCCTTGCGGTAGTGTGTAGGTATCCAAACGGATTAATTGATATTGTAGGTGTCTATCCCTTGTAATAATTTCGATATTGATATGATTGTATAGTTTTTTGAATAATGACATTTAACAATATATTCTTTTTCGATTTCATAACCCACAAACGCAATGTATATATATCGGAACAGGGAACTGTGGTGTATTGAGCATTGTACAAGTATGCTGTCACCTTACATGGCTATTTTTAATATTGGCATTTCATTATCAATCATTAATTTACCTTTACAACTTCTTTACTCTCCCTTGAATCTGAAGCAAGAACATTCTACATCCTTGACGTGGTCGCAGTTATCAACCACTTCTATCGCGTATCAGGTAATCTTACTAGGCTAATCCGCTACAGACCTGTTTTATGCATGTCAAGTAATATTTTTATTTTATCGTGTAATCATTTTACCGAATGTTTGGTTAGTGCTTTCCAATTGATATACACCTTAGTTATCGTCCGCTGGTGTTTGTTTTCGGTTATAATTAGTGTTATCCATACTAATGCAAGTACTGTCTTTCAGGGAGATGTTGAAGCGTCCGCCACATCTACAACATTTCTAGATGTTCTTCAACAGCAGGAGGTATGGATTCTGACAGCTCCATCGAGCGTCATCATCAGAGCTGGAATTCTTGTTGTTTGATTGTTCTACACAATGTTTCATTCGTGGTTAGCCGTTGATATGTACCTGTGCTGTCGACCCCAGGTGTGTGTTATGTTTTCACTATTGTAATCCTCACTAATGCAAGTACTATGTTTCAGGCAGTTGATGGAGCGTCAACCCCTGCACTTGATGCAGAGCCTGACATTCAAGTAATTCCAGGGGAAGTGGAAGCGGCACCATGCGTATACGAATCGGCGCAACAGCTTTCGGAAGTGCGCACTACATTTGCAACATCCATAGATATTCTTCAGGAGCACGAGGTATGGATAATGACAGCTCCATCATGCGTGATCATATAACGTGATTCCATTTGCTATACTTTCTTCCCTATTAACGCAAGTGCTGTGTTTCAGGGAGACGACGAAGCTTCCACTACAATGACAACATCCAATTTAGATGATGCAGATGTAAATAAATCGGAGAAATAAGTCGATGAAATGTGATCATATTTAGATTTTCCTTGATTCTTTTGGACAATGCATCATTTGCGGTTATCTCTTTATATGTACCTGTGCGTTCGACCCCAAGTGTGTGTTATGGTTCCAATATTGAAAACCATACTAATCCAAGTACTGTGTTTCAGGGAGACGATGGAGCTTCCACCACAATCACAACATCTCATTTAGATGATGCAGATGTAAAGGAATCGTTGAAATAAGTCGATGAAATGTGATCATATTTGGATTTTCCTTGATTCTTTTGGACAATGCATCATTTGTGAATGCATCATTTGTGGTTATCTCTTTATATATACCTGTGCCGTCGACCCCAAGTGTGTGTTGTGTTTCCAATATTGAAAAGCATACTAATGCAAGTACTGTGTTTCAGGGAGATGCGAATGACTCCTCTCCAATACAACCATTCATGGCAGTCCATGCAGAGCCAGAGGTATGGATACTGACAGTTCCATCGAAATAGATAATCACTGGTCGAATACTTGTCGTTTGATTGTTGCACACAATGTTTAAATCGTGTTTGGCTATTGAGATGTACCTGTGTGGTCGTCCTCACGTGTGTTTTATGCTAACAATATTTTGATACATAGTAATGAAAGTACTATGTTTCAGGGAGACAATGGAGCCTCATTCCGTGCTGTCTATGCGGATACAGAAAATATAGTCGCTGCAGTGAAAGAGGAACGGAGGACATGCGGAAACGAATCGGAGCTACAGCGTGCAGATGTTGAGGGTAGAGTCAAAAAAGTTGCAAAGAAAAAAAAAACAAAAAAAAGGTTAGTTACAAACAGTTCATAACTTTAAAAAAAATGCTGGGGACTATTTTGTTATTTTCCAGTCAATTCTACTACACTCCATCTTGTGTTTAAACTGAACATCCCTTTTCCAATCTCTCCTCCAGTTACCCGTGGGTGTCTGAACTATACACACACAGACAGTGAAGCGAATGAGAGATGTGGCTTGCCAGACCGTGTACACTATGGAGGAACTATTAATTGAGGTGAGGCGTGTTCAGGCTCGAGATGCTCATGTCCAATGGCCAGAACATGAATTAACTGTGTTTGGAGACTACAGCAAAGTTGCATTGGACCATAGCTACAGTGCGACCGCAACACCACAAGAAGATGTTATTGAATGTATTGAAGATAGCTCTGAAGTAGTTGCAGATCAATTTACACAATCTACACCCGCCAAAAATTTGCCACCAAAAAACCTGTTCGCATTGTTGTGTTCTCCCATCAATGTTGAAGTAATAGATGTCGAAATGACAGAGAATGAACCAGCCGCAGCATCCATAGACGCATCAGAACTTGATATCAGCGATATTACTTTCCAATGTGTTGAAATCTCCACAATGTCACAGGCCAAAACAACATTGACGCAGGATGACAGTCTAATGAAAGAGAGCAAATACGTTGTATTCGACAGTTGTTTGATGGAAATTATAAGTATGCTGAAATGTGTGCATTCCATTAGAGGGAAAGTATGTGGGAAGCCATTGATTAATGTGACTCGTCAAATAAAAGGCAGTAACGTCAAAATAAATGCCGCCTGTAGATTAAATCATAGGTTCTCATGGTCTGCACAACCGATGCTGGGGAAACTGCCAGCAGGCAATCTACTGTGTGCAGCTGCATCACTTTTTAGTGGCTCCAGTTTCAGAAAGTTAGAGGCTTTCTTTCAGTTTGTGGGACTCCATTTCATTTCTAAAGCGCTGTACTACATATACCAACGTGATTATCTGTTTCCGGCCATTAGTGATGCTTGGAAAATTGAACAATTGTCTCTAGCAAGTACATTCGAAGGCAAACGATTCAGGCTAGCCGGCGATGGACAGTGCGACAGCCCTGGATTTTCTGCCAAGTACTGTAACGCTCACCTGGTTCCCACGGAGGAGCGGCGTCGAAGGCGCAGAACTCTGAAGATGGACAGGAAGGGCCCCTCTATTCTGGCTTCCCTGGCTTGTTGGATACCCTCCTGTGCGTGAAAAGGGAGTATTACCAACTGTGGAACAATGCTCAAGCCTCCCACTCCCTTCCAACCCTCCACGATACCTCCTCCACGATTCCCCGTGAAGCCTCACCTTAGGGTTTGGAAGGATGAGCTCTCCATCCTGCTTCTGATGCAGGGGCGCGTTGAAACCCAGTTACTTCACTGGATTGAGGATTGATGGGAGTTCAGGTAAGCTTGATTGTTCAAGTAAGGCGCTGTAAAAGTTCTGTTCAAAAGTTCAAGCTTAATAATAATGTTCATTGTCTAACTGCAGCAAGCGCTAATGCTTATGTCTTTTTCCCCTTAGGGGCCGGGGTTCGGAGTGCTGGAGATATGGCGCCGACCCGAAGTGAAACAGTTCTGGCTGAGCGCTCAGGTAATGTCTTTGCATTCGCTCATTCAATGTCTTTGTCTTTTTTCCCCCATAGGGGCCGGGGTCCGGAGATGCCAGGAAGCGGCAGGACCCGAAATGCAGTGGGAATAATCCAACAGGTAAGACGTAAAAGGAAACTGAGCTTTCCTTATTCCTTTTCTCCCGCTCACCTTTGTTCTTGTCTTTTTTCCTCTAGGCGCTGGGGCGTAGCTGAATCCGGAAGATCGCTGCTGAAGATGGAAGCTCCTTGCAAAGGTGAGTAAAATGCAGCGCTGCAGCGATCGAAACGAAATGCCTTAAAAATGATGTCTTCCTTTTCAGGTCCGTTGGAGAAATGACTCCGGGATGCAGATTTAGCAGGTAAGGGCTTTTCTTCTCCTATTCTCTTCCTTTCTCCCCTTGCAGGTGTTCCAGGGTGCTGGCAGGCGTGGCTGAAGTCAGGATGCAGGAGCTGACACAGTGAGCGTCCAGCTGCTAGGTGCAGAACAACGCAAAGCATGTGTGGCTGTTCGGGTGGGGTTTAAATAGCCTTGGAAGAAGTTCCTGGTATGTATCCTTCCACCAATCAGGTATGTATCCTTCCCCGACCACACCCGGGTGGTGAAGTAGTCCTACAGGTTAAGTAGTCCCATTCAGGCCTCAAGAGGGCCTGGATGAAGCAGCAAGGTCTGCATCAGGTAAGTGTGCACCCAAGCACTTAAACACATATCCTCTTCTATGAGCCTGGCGCCCGCTATGAGCCTGGCGCCTAAGGTGCCAGGACTGAGTCCAAAGGGCCCCGACTTGGGCCCGCTGAGACTTCCCTGGGGAAAATGATGTCTGCCTCTGGGGTTGCTGGGCCCGGCCTGGCTCCTTAGAGGTAGGCATCATGACAAGTACTGCACCTACCACTTTCAGGACATGGATAGTAAGAAAATTGTGAGTTCGGTGGTCGTGCAGGTAACACAATGTACATCGTCAGTGGCCATGGAGAAACTGGGATTTATAAAATCAGTGGAATATCTACAATCAAGGGGAATGCACATCGACCTCATAGCCACGGATAGACACGTTTCAATTGCCAAGACAATGAGAGAGCAGTTCCCACATATTAAACATCAATTTGACTTATGGCATCTTGCTAAATCAATCAATAAGAAAATCTCGGCTGCAGGGGAAAAAAAAGGTTTTGAAAGTATTTTGCAGTGGTCACATTCTATCACCAACCATCTTTGGTGGAGCTCAAAAACTTGTGAGGTGTCAGTGGAAATACTACTTGGAAAATGGCGGTCACTGATGCACCACTGTACCAACGTTCACCGCTGGACAGCAAATTAACATTTCCACCAATGTGAACATGGCCCTTTGTCCCCAGAGGAGGCACGGAAGAAGTGGTTGATTCCATCTTCACCGACACACAAAGCCATTGAGAAGATTGTTTTTGACAAAACTCTATCAAGAGATTTGAGAGGACTGACAGAATTCTGTCACACAGGAGATTTGGAGGTGTTCCACAATATGTGCCGAAAGTACAGGCCAAAGCGCTTGCATTTTAGCTTTCAGGGCATGAAACATCGCACTCTACTAGCGGTCTTGGCCCATAACAGCAATGCCGGACGTGAACAATCTGGGACTAGGGGTAAAGTAAGGATGCCTCGCTACACTAAGGTGTTTTCAAAACGAAGTAAGTAATGGGTGATCAAACCAGTCTATGATGAAATGCAGTTCGACTTTGTGAAAGGCCTTATTGTTGCTGTGTTAGAGAAGCACAGACATGGAATTATGGACGTTTCTGTGCAGAGCAGTGATCCATTGCCACCGAACATTGCGACTGTGCCATGCCCACCCGAAGCACAGCTGATTGTGGAGTACAAATCCCGGTTTAAATAATTGCAATACGATTGTCTTTTTGTAAATAAATGTTATTGTACAGTGTACCTGTAAACCTAACCCCTACCTTCACCATCACTCTCTATTCACCTCACATATGTGTATGTATATATTTTTCTCATGTCTCATCTCATGTAAATGTAAATGCTGCGCACTGTTAACGGAGGGGAGGCTTGCGTATTGCAAATAATAAAACAAACAAACAATAAGTCTCACTTTTAACTCAACTCCGGTGGTACTTTATACTTTCCCTGACCTTCCGCAAAAAATTAAATGTCTCAATTTGGGCTGCAAAGCTCGCAGACAACGGGGACAAAATTGGGGCACTTAGAAAGCGCCAGCCAAGCGGGCTGTGGCATTTGGGAGAGAAGCCAGTTCGCATTTGCACATTGAGGCGCACTACATAGACAGATTCTAAACTTCAAGTTCTCACAGATGCCTATACTACGTGATGTTGCAAATAAAGAATGCAAAGGACAGCGCCCAGATGAGGCCCACAAGTATAAGGGTCTATTGTTTTTTGACATTGAGACAGGGGCCATGCCGAAAGAACTACATTTGAAGGGAGTGTGCAATAACGTAAGAGACGATAAGGCAGAAAATTCAGAAACTAGACCGAGTTTCATTTTAGTTCAGTATACGAAAAATCATTGTCAAGAGCACGGTCCGTTTTACAGACTGCATTACGAAGAGACACAATGGAAATTTCAAAAATAATGTAAGTAAATCTTTACACGCTTTTATACCGGAATGAAGATTTAATGAATGGATGCATGAATAAATGAATGAATGAAGAGCTAGGAAAAGCAAGTAAAACGTGTTCGTAGTGGGCACATGAGCATGCAGGTCCACTGGTTTCACCGATCTCGGTCCTTGGCCCAGCCACTTTTCCCTGCACTGCCTACTTGCACTACGGGACTGTCTCTGTATCCTTCAGCCCCTTCTCCCGGCATTTACCTTGCACTTGCCACTAGCTGGCCCTATTATTTAATTTGTATTCAACTAACCATGTACAGCCCTTCCCCATGCGCGATCAGAAAGACACCTGGCCTAGTAGGATTGTTGTCTGTCTGCCCTTGTTCCCCACCTGCCTCGTCACGCCTAGAAACACTTGAGTATAGGCGCGTTACAAATGCCATATCATATATCATATCATTCCTCACGCATGTAGACTAACTGTCGTTTATCATTGTGTGTTGGCCTCGATTTATCTCGTTACTTTTCGCATTGATTTTTAGAGACAAACATACTCCATTGAACTATCCTTGCAAGCAAATAGTTTCTGATCGGCCGTAATAAATGAAATGAGTAATATTAATGAAGTTCGGCTAGCAAGACTAATTATAATTGTTTTGTTTTCATAAAAGGTATTTGATCCCATTCTGCCACTGCCATCTGTTTGAGACACCGGCGGATGGATTCTTCAGCAGACACCTGCAGCTTCGTGTCAACAACTGGAGCACGATCACCATATTATGGGACGATCGCCAACGGCCCACATGCCCTTACGCTGTACTAGTGGCTAGAAGCAACATATCAACCTTTACCCTGGAAAAGTGCCTACTTCATGGAACAACCTTGTGGTTCACCGTGCTTCCAAAGTGATTCTTTTTATGAAAATGAACACCCTGTGTACCAGAAAGGAACAGCGCGAGACTCAAGATGAAACGGAACAGTTATTTCGGATACAGATAAAAGAAAATAAATGGCTTTCGGAGTTCATATGGCAATTGCTGAATATTCTCTAAACATTTAATGTCAAATAAATGTACTTTACCAAATGTACTGTGTTGCTGTTTCATTTTAAAGTACAGTTTCATATTCCGAATTGTGGTGCGCTGTGTTGTGAGTTGATCTGTGTTGGTTTCCGGGTTCTGTGTGGAGTCGCGCAGAAGACGACTGGGCGCGTTTGCCTACGCAGCACAGTAACGTCACGGAGAGAGGCGGGGAATATGAATGTTTTGATAATGTCAGGCTCAGGGGCGGGGGAATTGATTTAGTGCCGTAAATGCAGGTCAGCCAGGGCGATCGGGTAAAAGATAGTATTATCAGAAAATGGCGGCTCCCTGGTGCTTGTTTTCGCATGCGTTTAATGGACGAAAACTCGGGTAAGGTCCGTAGGAAAGTTTTCTAAAATCGAGCCACTTAGGCTTAAAAAAACATGGCCGACCCGTAGGGACAATAACATTTTTTACTATACCATGCCTTTAAGAAACCTTTTGAGAATAATTCTTGTACATTTCGTTCTCAGTTTAAGGAAAACTGGAGCACAAGATGTCAAGAGTCCAGAGTCTGTAAGAAGAGACAGTTGCTGGTTAAACCTCCTTCCAAGAGAGACTAATGTGGAGAATATTGGAATCAATACAACCATCAAGTTTGAAGTTAGTTGTAGCAGTTTTCTTCCTGGCAGGCAAGTACACCAGGAAAGGGTTTATAGTGGTTAGTCATAGCAGGCGAGTGGACCAGGAACGGAGATGGTGGTTTGATATCTTTGTGGCAGAAAGATATGTGGAAAGAACTATTGTTGAGTGAATGGAATTCATGTACTTTATAATTTGTTGACGAGTAGTAGAATCACAGACAAGTTGCTTTATGCTATCCTGACAAAAGGGTTCTATTTCAAGAAGCATTGAGAATGAGTGATGTGCTATCTTGATAAGAAGTTGTTTCTTTTGAAGAAAGTGTTACCTGATAACAGAAATTGCATTTTGTTTATGGAACCTGTGTCTTGGGGCGAAGTCAATCATCCTTGCAAGAGGGATATTGTGGAAGACCTGATTTGTTTGGAACTATTAACCAATAATGTGGTTGAAAAATACTTTTCCGTTTTCCTTGAACAGAACTTTGTTGAAACAAAAAACTGTTATCTAAATATTTCTGAATTGATCAGGGGAATACAACCCTGGTCACAAGGAGTGCTTTCAAGAACATTTGAGTTTGAATTACTAAACAGTTTTTGTTGAACCAAAAGTCTACCATATTTTCCTTATATAATTTGATTGTATGTATTCGTGTGAGGGCCAGATTCTGTTTGGACGCAAGGTAATTTTTCTTTAGTTTACTGAGTAGGGACCTCTCTGTTAGGTTATGGAAAATAAGGCGTTTATCAGCACCCATGTTTACTTTCAATAAATGGTGCACTTTGAGAAAACGTTACCTTTGTGTCCATCTCACGTTTCTGACCCCTCACAGTACTCCCATCCAGCCCGCTACCACCTCCCAACAGGCAACTGGGTTGAATTTTGTATGGAAATATTTGGCTATAATTTATTTAATGTGTCATATAGTACAAATTGCACTTTTAACACAAACAACATTAAAAATTCATCACAATACAACATTTCATAAATAAACAGTAGTACAATAACCGTCATAAAACGAACCTGACCTACCCGTCCTGCTCATCATTTCCAGGATTCAACCACTCACTAAATAACCACTGCACAAGCCTTTAAAAACTCCACTATACGTATAGATAAACATAGTTCATTACAATTTAAAATCCTCTTCCATAAATCGTGCTCTGGGACCATATAGTTCATAGCTAGCATTTGAGTCTGCTGTATCCTCACACTAGGGCACTGGACACACAAGTGCGTTAAAGTCTCTACTAGAGTATAACAGTACCAGCAAAGTCTCTATTCACGTGGGACATTATTTTGGCGACCCATCGTTTCTTGCGTTGGAACCAAGTTTAGCTTAAGTCTTAGAATTTGAAGCCTAAAGTGTCTTGATGGATGCTTTTTCAAATAGTAAGCAAGAGTGTTAACATGTTTAATTGTATACATAAAATGATCACCAAAACATTGATATTGCACCAAGGGTTCTCGTAAATTAGCCCATACATGTCTAGTTAATTTTGTCTTTGTAGTTTTGGGTGTAATTCCCAGTTCTTCCTTGGATGCTCCTATTATTTGTAATGTTTTTAAACATTCAGATGTCCAATCTACTAATACCCGACATGCACCTTTCCCCCACACAGCATTCAGACCTTCATAAATTGAGGTAGGCGGGGGCTGGGTGGGACAAAATACTTGCAAACATCTGCAATTTACCCCAGTCAATCACTGTTTCAATCGGTGGCTGACCCAATTTATACAATATCCCCACTAGTGGGACCGACTCGGGTAAGTGTAATAGCCCTAGCCAAATTAGAACTTCCAATTTGGACCAATCAATTCATAACCTTCTTGTTTGTGCCCCATATGTAAGTTTTGGGACCATTTGCTGTTTGTACAGCTTTAAAGCTGGGAGAATCGAGGATTTTCCAAATTTAGCATCAAAAAGATGCGCCCACAAAATTAGCCCTCCGATCCACCAAAAGCTCTGGGTCAACCAAATTATCATGTGTGAATTTACTGACCACCTCAAGATTACCAGTTTTTAGTTTCCAAGTTGCCATTTTGCCTTTTTTTCTGCCTCCTTTTAATACCAGGACCTTTGATTTCATTGTATTTAATTTCAGTTCCAGGCTGTCCAAAAATTCTTATACTGCACTGAGAGCTGTCTGCAGACCAATAGCAGACAGGTCACAGAGCACAATGTCATCTGCATACTGTAGTTGTTAAATAGTCAAGTCTCCCAACCTTTGAGGGTTTGTTCTAACTTTTCCCAAGTATTCCATTATTCCCCATATATCGAAACAAAATACAAATGGGGCCAACACATAGCCCTGGCGTTAGGCCCCTATTAGTCTCAATCCAAGATGAGTACCCTCCAAAGCCCTCAAGCCTCACCCTAATTATTGTGCCCATATGCATTGCCTCTAATACTCCCAATAATGAAGATGGACAGCCCCGGTCATGCATCTTTCTCCAAAGCAGGGCCCTATTTACATGATCAAAGGCCTTACTAATATCCAGAAAAGCCAAGAACACTGGTCTAGTATGAGTTTTTGCTTGATGGGCGAGCAAGTCCAAGACAAAACTATTTAGGGCTGTCCCCATACCTTGTCGAAAGGCTGTTTGATATAGATGTCCAAGGATTTAGAATCATGCGGCCACTTTTGGAGCTCTTATTACATCATTTTTGCAAACATTTTATTTGAGGCATCCAAAGTGATATTGGCCTATAGAATAACGGGGATGACCTATCGCCTCCCTTAAAGACCAGTATTATGGTAGCAGCAGACCAAGTTTCAGGGAAGGTTTTTTTTTCATCAAGAATACTTGAGAATAACTCTGACAATAATTTGGACCAATAATTCGGATTTTCTTTATAGGTCAAATTTGAAAGGCCATCAGGGTCTGGAGCATTAGATTGCTTGCTCCTTTTAATCAACAGAGTAATATCCTCAAGGTCCCACTTCCACCTGGCCTGCGACCAAACCGGAGAGCAACTGTGCCCCAACTTCATATACAGTTCCCTTAAAGGATTAACCCAGGTTTCCGGCGGTATCGAATGCGACTGCAGAAGACTCTCGGCCTTGCGGCTTAATTAGTTGCCAAAATCTGCCTGTGTTATTCCCTGACATACAGGCCAGCATCTTTTCTGCATCATTAATGTAGAGCACAAATTGCCTCCCCTTTAGCCAATTCCTATAAAATTGACGTACTCTATGGACCTCCTCTGTATAGCCACCCAGGGCAGCCTTCTTTAACTCCTTAACGTCCCTGTGCATTTGTTTCTTACGAGTCTAGTTCTCTTTATCGAAGGCATGAATCCCACCTATTTTATGCCCCCTTCTTCAGAAATCTATCCGTAGTTATACTACCCAAAACCTCCCGTATCAATGAGGAGACGCCTTCGGGAGAGCACAAATACTCCCTTCTCTTTGTCGACATATTGGCAATCACCACTTCAAAGGCCCTTGCCAATTTCAGTGCCCATCTCACCTGTTTCTTGGATTTATTTCCACTTCCATGTGCATGTCTTTCTCTTCCTTTTTTAAGGGAAGAGTAATCCTATACACCAGTAGTGCATGGTCACTCAGGACCAGTGGGTTTATTTCCAATGATCCGTCCCTCAGTACCAGTTCAGAGGAGACAAACACATAGTTAGGGTAGTTTTCCAAGGTCCGGTCATCCATGTGAAACTGGGGGAGATCTCACCTTGCATATTCCCGTTCATAATTGAGAGATCTCATGCTTTCAATGCTTGAGTAATTAATTTCCCCCCTGAGACGAGAACCCTTTGCAGTACCACTTAATGATCGTCCAGGTATTCTGCATTGAAATCCCCTAAGACTATCAGAGGCACCTTCTTCTGGGAATTCCCCCAATAATGTAAACGACAGGGCCGCCAGGGCCTCCTCTAGTTGGTCTTTTTCTGGGCTGAGATATATTTGGCTATAATCCAGTTGTAAGGATATGCAATCTAATAGTCATCAATACCAGAGCGTTTTATATGTTGAAATAAATGATCATAAGCCAAACCTTTGGTTGACAGGTTTACAGTGGATTGCTCCATGTCAATATTATAGATCATCTTTTTGTGACTAGGTTTTAGTTTAGTCGACAAACATTCTGTGTTAGTGACTCCAAACCATACGAACCAGTTTTAAAGTTCTCAATAAAGCTTACACATATACATGTTCCAGCACCCAGTGCGAGACAGAATTCTCCTCCACCTTCCAGTGCTACGCAGATGACACACAGCTCTTCTTCAGGCTCCCTGCTGACCCTCTTGTACCCTCCATCATCCCTGACTGCCTTTCTGCCATCCAGTCCTGTTGCGCCTACAGTGATCTCTGCCTCAACGCCTGTAAAACTGAGATCCATCCCATTGGGACCCCTGCTCCCTGTTTCTTCCCTTCACTCTGGCCTTCCTCCTTGGGTTCTCCCCTTGCTCCTTCAACTGAAGCCAGAAACCTTGGACTCCGCTCTCTCATTCATCCCTCACACTCAGGATATTGCCAAGAAGTCCAACTGCCTGCTCTTCCTTCTCTTAGGAATTCTACATTTTCTCACTTTGCTGCAGAGGCTCAATGTGACCTAAGCCCTAGTTCTCTCTAGACTTGACTACTGTAATAGCCTTCTCCTGAATCTTCCTACCTCCACTGTGCGACCCCTTCAGCTTATCCAGAATAGAGCAGCAAGACTTATCCTTGGCCTTAAGCCCAGGGACCGCATTTCTCTTGCTCTAAAAAGTCTTCACTGGCTCCTGGTTGCTGCACACATTAAATTCACATTCCTCTGCATCATTCACAAGGCTGTCTGGCCCTGGGGACCACACAATCTTCAACTCTATCTCACTAAATACTCTCCCTCTAGACCTTTTCGCTCCTCTTGGTGTGTAAAGCGTTTGGCTAAAAAGAGGGCATGGGGTGGCTCACTTTCCTCTGCAGACTCCCTCTGGAATAGCCTCCCACTGTGCCTTGAGCAGGACCTTCTCAAATTCTGGAAGCTCCTTAAGGCTTTCCTCTTTTCCTCCTCCTTCCCAACTTCTCTCCTCTGCTAGTCCCACAGTTGCTGAATCGGTGCCCTTGGCCCTTATGCATCTTCGGGGCCTTGACCTCTCTCGCCGATTACTCACAGCTCCTGCCTATCCACAGCACTTTGCATCTGTAAACCCTCCGCTCTGGATACTCGCACTTACACCTCCCGTGGCTCTGGCTGTGTAGCACTCAACATAACAAGCACTTCCTCTATGGCTCTCCCACGAGCCAGACTCCCCAGCACTTACCCCCTCTTCCTTTCTGCACTTGCACGTTCTGAATACTCACAAGGCATAGTAGGTTTGCCCGCCTTCCCCTCAGCTCTTAATATTGTCTTGTATTGTACCCTCCCTTCTTCTCTCACTGCCATGTGGGTGCTTTGAAACTGTATATTCTTATTGTATAAGCGCCTAACAAGCAAACCATAAGTACATAAATAAATTGCCCATTAAGCTACAAGAGCGAATTAACAGGAGCATATTTCACTTTCAAGTATAAATTAAGTTTGCTTATCAGGACGTTACTATGAATGGTATTGAAGTGGAATTCTAGGCAAATATACTCAATTGGAGTGGAGACCAGCACTTTGAGGGACGTTTCTAGGCACTGGAGTTCCATTTTAGCAGCTCTGAGTTTGTTTGATGCCCCTTATCTTGGCACGATAGAGAATGACTGGCCTGAATTTAGATTTGTAAAGCTGAATCAAAGAGATTAGGGAATAACCTGCTTGCTATTTAGCCCTTGTTAAGTGACAAAATTTGACCTCTAATCCCGACATATGCATATCCCAATGTGTTGCGTGTCCCTACTTGGGACCATACCATACCAGTTAGCCGTGGCTCTGAATCTGTAGAGAACATCTTCGCTCACCGTCATTCAGCTCTGAATGTGCGCTTGCTACGATTTACTTGTATTTATGTAGGCCTAGAGGTGTATCCCCTCCCAACCTCTTTAGTCACCCTTTGCAGTACTGTTTAAATAACAAACATTCTTGCTTGTGACCGTGTTCTGCTAATTTTACAACCAACTAACCTGCATGCTTACTTGAGAGCTCTTGAACTCTCCACACCCATTTATGATATGATGTGGCATTTGTAACGCGCCTATACACAAGTGTTTCAAGACGTGACGAGGCAGGGAGGGGGGAACAAGGGGAGACAGACAACGATCCTACTAGGCCAAGTGTCATTCAGATCACGCAAGTCCATGGGTAGAGGGGAAGGGAAAAGTGCAAGGGGGAAAGGGAGAGAGGAAGTGCAGTACAGGGTTAGTAGAATACAAGATAAAATAATAAGGGCCAGCTGGTGGCAAGTGCAACGTAAGTGCAGACAAGTGCTGGGAAGGGGGGCTGTAGGGATACAGAGACAGTCCCACAGTGCAGGGGTTGCCAGGGAGGCAGTGCAGGGGAGAGTGGCTGGGCCAAGGACCAAGATCGGTGAGTGGCCCAGTTGCGGATTCAGTGCAGTTTTAGTAAATTAGCAGGGGAGAGGGGGAGAGAAAGCCAAAGCAAAGAGGAAGGTTTCGAGGTGCTTCCGGAACCGGAGATGGTTCTCAAGTTTCAGGGAGGCAGGAAGGCTGTTCCAGAGGAAGGCCCCTGCTGCGGACAGAGATCTACCCCCAACTCGTTGCTTGGAGAAGCGGCTGACCCTGAGAGAGTTGGAGGCGGATGAGCGAAGAGCTCGAGAAGGAAGATATTTAGGAAGAGAGAGTTGAAGGTATTTTGGCCCCAGGCCCCAGAAGGCCTTGTGGACAATGCAGAGTGTTTTGAACTTAATCCTCGCAGCCACTGGGAGCCAGTGTAGTGATTTCAGTTCTGGAGAGATACGGTCCTTGGGCTTAAGGCCAAGGACAAGTCTAGCAGTCCTGTTCTGGATGAGTTGCAGAGGGTGGAGAGTTAAGGCAGGCAGATTTAGATAGAGGCTGTTACAGTAGTCCAGCTTCGAGAGAACCTGGCATCTGGAGACAGTGAGCTTCTTGGGAAAGGAGAGGGAAGGAAGGATACCTCTGAGGAGGTGCAGCTGGTAGTGTGACTTCTTAGAGACGTCGGATATGTGAGGAGAGAAGCAGAGAGTGGAGTCGAAGATGACCCTGAGGTTTTTTGCCTTGCAGGAAGAGGGCCAAGAGAGGCCGGCCAGAGAGCTGCAGGGAAGGAGGCAGTGGGTGTGCCGATGAGTAGAATCTCAGTCTTACTGGTATTAAGGCAAAGGTCATTGGCGTGCACCATTCCTGGATAGCAGAAAGACAGTCTGAGATGAGGGAAGGAGAAGAGGAGGCCGAGGGTAGCCTGAAAATGAGCTTGGTATCATCTGCATAGCACTGAAACCTAGGGCAGAGAGCGGCGATGCGGTGGGCAAGGAGTGCCAGATACTGGTTGAACAGCCAGGGAGAGAGGTTAGATCCCTGGGGGACACCACAGGTAGAGAAAACGATGTCGGAGAGGAAGGACCCCAGTTGGACCTGGGAGGGTCGATTGGAGAGGAGCAGGTCCTCACGGATGTTCAGGAGAGCAGTTTCCGTGTTTCTGGCAGCTCTGAAGCCAGACTGATGGTCATGAACACTACCAACAGATTCAGCATGGAGATTAAGCTGGGAGATGGCCAGTTTCTCCAGGAGCTTGCCCAGGAAGGGAGTGATGGAGATTGGGCGATAGTTAGCCGGGCAGGAGGGGTTGGAAGAGGGTTTCTGAAGAAGAGGGTGCACAAGGGAGTGCTTAAGGGGGGATGGGAAGACTCCAGAGGCGAAGGAGTGATTGCAGAGGTCAGCCAGGGCAGGAGCCACGGAGTCGATGTGGTCCTTGATGGTTTTGGAGGAACAGGGGTGGACCTTTTTTGACGAGACTTTCATAGATCGGACTTGTCTGTAAACCTCGTCAGCAGAAAAAAGGGGAAAGGCAGAGAAGGAGGGAGGAGGGCTGGCTACAGAAGGGACAGAGGAAGAGCAGGGAATAGAGGGGGGAGGTGATAGGAGGAGAGTGAGGACAGAATGTCCTGAGTTTTTGAAATGAAGTTTGAGGTTGTACCCAATGCATACAACAGATGGATAGATGGAGCGAAAGGTAGACGAGCATAATCGGCATTGCATAACACTTAATGGTTTGTCATTTTATCAATATTCTGAAGTCACAAATGACCACATTATAAAACTGAAAGAAGTTTTATTTACATATGATATGATAGGTTATTTATAACGCGCTTAATATCCAGAGGATTCTAAGTGCGGAATCGGGGATCGAACCTTTGGTGCTCCATGTCATCTTGCTTCCAAGGTGAGCACATTGCCCCTGAGCTATCCTCCCGAGACAAATATCAAGTCCTCAATTCTTCTTCCATAAATAATAAACTGTTACAACACATCTTTTCGTCAGACGAATCGCCAAAGTTCTCTCTATTTGCACATAAAATCAAACACATTTAATTAAGGCTGACAAGTTACATCACTGTACTTGAATCAATCTACAAAGCGCCAAACATGTTTCAAACCATTTGAGCGTTTCAACACAGAGTCCAGTATAGCCCATTATGGGCTCAATGTCACAAAATCCCCTTTGTCTACTCCAAAGACTCTGCTCAATTTAAATCCTAATTCACAGTAATACTATGAAATACATTTCAAAACCTGCTCTGCGGTTACACAATTAAACCTAAGGTTTAGCCCCACAGTGGCCAGCATAAGTCGATCTACTTCCATCGCATATAATGCAGGCACATTTCTACTACATTAAAATAAAATACCATAGTTTAGGGCACAGCATTCAAGTCAGCAGAACCCATTGCAAATAAGGCGTAGCCCTAAGGCAAGCACCACCTGTTAATTAGGCCGCAGGGCCACAGGACCTCTGGTTACAGCATCACCGCCAACCAGCAAGCCAGCTCCTATGTGTGGGGTTCATGGCGTTTTTATGGGGTAAATGTGCAAAGTCCCTAATTGATATACTCCGTCAATTGATGGGCTGTCACTCTGGATCTATGTGCATGGACCATTAAAGGTCCGGCACTTAGGTGTGATGTGTATCAAAAATTCTGTTATGCCCCCCAACCAACATTAAGTTGGGCAGAGGCTTCAAGATGGGCATCAGTTTAATTTGGGCATCAGCTTTAAGTTGGATAAGCAATTATCAATGCTAAGTGTCATATACGTCACATACAAAGAGTTTGCTTAGTCTGTCTGCGGCAAAAGCGGCTTACGTATCTAAGGCCACATTTTATATCTGCCCAGAAAAATGTTGCTTGGTCAGCTGCCCATACAATTATCTCTGTTTTCTATCAGTCTTCAGCTCTTTGCTTCGGACTGCTAGTGTTCTGATCATGCTATCATAAAACAACTAAGAGTTTGTAAGTATAAAAGGAAAGCAAGGCCCTTCTTCACAGTGCATCTATAGAGAAAAAACAAATTCACTTGCATGACTTGCTGGCTCAGTGTGTAAGCATATATAGACTATGCAGAATTGAACATGTACGCATGGCTGCTTGCATCGATGTATGTCTTAACTACCAAACATTATACTTGAATGGATTATATGTAGAAACACATTGTGTATAGGCATATTATGAATACCCAATAAATAAAATAAATGTTAACACATTACATGGCTGCATCTATAAAATGAGGCTTATATGTGCCACTACAGGCCTTTAGTGCATTAAGTGCTTCTTGCTGAATACAATGCTATATACTAACAATGTTATTGTGCGCTGCCCTTTAAGCGTATGGCAATTTGCTTGCTTTCTTGTGTCAAGGCACTACATTAAGGGAATGCTGATATGAAATGGTCTCATGCGCTATTGGGGCAGAATGGGTCCTACCACATGACAAATGTAAACGAGTATCTGAGGTGAAGCCGAGATAGGTGTAAGTGGAGGCTTGTTCCACCACTTGCTCCTCAAGTCTCAGGGTGCACTTCTTAATAGACCTGGACAAAAGTTCATATTCTTAGTTTTTGCGATGTTAATAGAAAGACAATTTAGCGCGACGTATTGATGAAGCAAATCTAATTAACACTGCAAACCGTATAGGTATAGCAATGGTTAGACTCTTGGCTTCAAATAGATGGAATAAGAGCATACCCCACAAAATGAGATTAGATTTAATCAAGGCCTTGTACGTGCCGTCCGGGCCAGGAGCACATCATTTTTTGTGACCTAATGATTTTGCTCACATACCACAGCGAGAGGGGAAAATGCCACTTGAAGTTAGTCAAATCCAAATTAAAAGTACACTCTGGAGTTTTTCCCATAGTGGACTTTATAAATAGATCCGAGGTCGCACTTGGCACGTTGGCCATTACTAAGGGAGAGTTGGTTTGAGATCTAACCAATTGCCGAAAGAGAGACACTACCATCTCTCTTTTTTTCTATTATTACAGTGATTCATCAGCCATCTAAATGTGACCCTTTTTCTTGCCCCAGTTAATTCAGCAGCTATCGACCCATCATGATTACAGGAGAGAATAGCTTGAAGATCCCTCCGTAGGAAGCATTTAGCCATATGAAATGTATTTATCGAACGTATGTTCTGCACTCGAATCTTGAATCCGGCCTTCCTTTTGCCCTCAAATTCCTTGACCTTTCCTCTGCTTTTGACACAGTCAATCACACCACCCTGATCAATCGACTCAGTGAGAACCTGGGCATCACGGGCCAGGCCCTGAAGTGGTTGTCCTCCTGGACTGACCCTCCGAGGTCCAACTTGGGTCCTTTCTCTCTACCACCTCTCTATCCACTTGTGGTGTTCATTGGGGCTCTATCCTCTCACCGTGGCTTTTGAATGTTTGCTTGGCCCCTTTGGCCCACCTGGTCTCTACTTTCTCCTCTAACTTTCAGTGTTATGCAGATGACACTCTCTCTTTCAGGCTCCCCCTAGCCGCCTCCTTCTCTCTTGCTCATTCCTGACTCTCTATCTACGATTCAGGATTGGTGTACCTCCTATGATCTCTGCTTTAATGCAAGCAAGATGGATATACTTCTCATTGGGATCCCTGCTCCCGCTTTCACTCTGGCTGCCCCCCTTGGGCCCTCTTCCTTTCCTATCTGTCAGGCAAAACACCTTGGTGTCATCTTTGACTCCACTCTCTCCTCCTCTCCTCCATCACAGACCTTGCCAAGAAGGCCCACTACCAGCTGCACCTCCTCAGGGGTATTCTTAATTTTCTCACTTCCCCCAGAAGCTCACTGTCTCCAGAGCCCTTGTTCTCTCTAGGCTGGATTACTGCAACAGCCTCTTCTCAATCTGCCTTCTTCTATGCTCTGCCCTCTGCAACTAATCTAAAACTTGATCCGGCCTTTGCCTAAGGAGCAGGAGCTCCCAACAACACTGCCTGAGCAGTGCACCCCTTGAGAAGGCGAAGCTGGAGCTTCCCTTCTTCAAGGTAAGCACCGGACCCTGCTGCCAGCGTTTTTCTCCGCCGATATTATTTTCTTCTAAGGGCGGCTTAATGCGCACCGACGTCCGACACTGCTCTTGCCTGCTAAAATAATTACAGCCAGGCTATCCAAAAGCAGCAAATACCTATATTCTGATGTGCACCCCTATCGGGCTGCACATGGGCACCCGCGTTAAGATGGATGCCTAGCTGCTCCAGGTGCCATTTCCTGCCTCTCCCCCACCTGGCCCCACCGGCTACAGCCATTGACCATCACCGCCTACAAGCTAGCCAATCGCGCGCCGAGAGGCGTGAGCCGGCCATGCCCACGAAGACCACGAACAAAGGCAAACACCTATCTCAGCCTGTCTTTGCCTGACCCTGCCTCCTGCCAGGAACCCTGCACCCTAAAAACCAGCCTCACGGATGATGCAAATATAAGGTACTGTGACCTGGGTCCGAGACCCCACCCCCCCCGTTCGATCACTACCCACTTGCTAAAAATCTCCTCACTGGCACGCCGGACCTACACTGACGCTAAATAACAGACACTTCATGTGCCGGCGAATCTCTGTACACCCTTTTATTGACCATACAATGCAAATGAGATGCTCCCCTGAACTGATACTAGTACATGCCTTGCAATTATGGTTCGCTATATGTATCTGCCTGTTAATTACCATGCTGTCACTCACTGGAGACTCGTGGCTTAGTACCTATAGCATTTGAACTTACCCGCTATAACGCTTAAATCCAGCCCACTGCTTGCACAACCTCCATTACTACATTTGGCGCCCACCCGAACGTGGAATTGGCCCATATTTGCCTTTTATCTGTTTGCTGCATTTAGCACATGCCCACCCTGCCATTTGAATGTTGTATTGGCCCATATTTGCCTTTTATCTGACTGCTGCATTTAGCACATGTCCACCCTGCCATTTCAACGTTGTATTTGCCCATATTAGCCTTTTATCTGGTTGCTACATTTAGCATATGCCTACCCTGCCATTTGAATGCTACAGTAGACTATAACTACCTGCTCTCTGAACACACTAACTAGCCTATACTTATCTGACAGCTGAGATTTGCGCTTAGCCTATGCCCCACTATGCAATAGCCCAAACCTGCAACCACCTATAAACTGCCTCTCCCGGCCTAAGATCATGTGTAAAACCACAAGAATTCAGATAACCCACCTTATACTAGGCCTCCTTGCCATAATTGCCTCCCTCGCCTCATGCCCACCTAAGGACAGAAATATGAGATTGAGAGCAAGACTATCCCGCATCCATGAACCTCTAACCATTCATACTATTAGAGGCCTCTCATGTAAGGTTGCCCAACCTACTGGATTGGCTAATAAACGCACACAACAATACAACCATAGTCCTTTGTCCTCTGTCCCCTCTAACTCCTCCCAAACTATCCTCCAAAAACCTAACCAAAACTAAACAACATTCCACTACTAAACCTACAAGTACCCTACTACTATCTGGGTCACTTATCCATGGTGGCTCATGCTGCTGATATTGCGGACACCCTAACCTATGAGAGTTTGGATTTGTTGGTCATAACAGAGACCTGGCTCCACGAGGCCGCAGGCCCGGCCATACAGTTAGCTGTACCAGAGGGCTATCAACTACTAAGAGCTGACAGACCAAACGCCAGAGGCGGTGGTCTAGCTATTATCCATAAATCTAACCTACCTATTAGACTGACTACGACCCCATCGTTCCAGTCCTGTGAGACCCTCACAGCTAAACTTCACCTCTCCAGCAACTGCACCCTTACTATTTATGCAATCTATAGACCTCCTGGACCATTAGTATCCTTTGAGGATGATTTAAATAGCATCCTGACCAATGATACGAAAGACCATGCGCAAATTTTGCTATTGGGAGATTTTAATCTCGGTTTCAACGAAAGTAACCGTAAACAAGCCCTATCTGTAGCCTCACTTTTGAAGAACTCTGGGCTGACACAAAAAGTCTCTGCCCCCACACACGCTAAAGGAAGGACCCTTGATTGGGTTGCTGACCTGAATTGCAACATTAGTATTACTAATACTATACCTCAACTGTGGAACGACCACCACTTAATTAACTTCACCGCCTCACTTGACCTTATCCGCCCTAAAACAATAGTCATGCTACCGCTGCTTCCTACCAGGAGGAAAAAAGATATAACTGCGTAAAAACTACTACCACATCTACTCCCTACTCTTGATAACACAGTCAACAGTAAAGACACTACCCTACTAGTTTAAATCTTCAATAGTGCCATGTTTTTATTTTATTTTTTTATTTTTTTTGTGGCTTCTTCCGCATTTAGAGACCTGCCAAACATTAGGTTTAGAGCCTGCGGTCACTGCCACACAGAGTGCAGTAACATACCAGCTGCATGTTAAAAGCACTTGACACCATTGCCCTGGTTAAAACTCGCAAAGCTAGGCACACATCTCATCTGAACAACTGGTTCACACCTTAATTGAAAGAATTAAGGATCCAAAAAAGAAACTTGCAAGCAATCTGGCACCACTCGCCTACTGTGGAAAATAAAATTAAGCTAATTAATCATTCCAAACTGTATAAAAAGGAAATCATCAGTACAAAAAAGAACACATTTAACGATAGAATTTCCAAGGCCAAATTAGACACCAAGGAATTATTCTCTATCCTACGTGAAATGGAATCACCTATACCTCAGGTAGACAACACCCCTAAAGATAAGCCTTGGTGTACCAATATACAAAATGCCCTCTCTGATAAAATGAGCTTCCTCCAAATTAAAATCGCCAAAAAGAAAGCTTACCTGCTCCTACCAGCTGAGCCCCTACCTCAGCAGCAACCGTCTCCAAATTTAAGCACCCCCTCACCATTTAGCTTCAAGAAAATATCCATTCTCGAGACTGAAAAAAATCATACTCTCACTCAAACCTTCTAATTTCAAAGGAGAGAACTGTCCAGCCCAAGTCATAAACCTAGCTCCTTTCATCTCAAAGCTTATCAACGCCTCCTTTAAGACGAACCTTGTGCCTAATAATCTTAAACAGTCCTGGGTGTTACCACTGCTCAAAAAACAAACCTTAGACCCTTCGATACCTACTAACTATAGATCCATAACCACAGTCCCCTTCTTACTTAAAATTAGCGACAGAGTAGCCTACTTACAAATTCAGAACTGTCTAGAAACAAATAACCCACTAGGCTCAAGCCAGTCTGGCTTCCGCCCCCTTCATGGAACAAATTGACGAGTTGAAGGACAATGGTAAATCAGCTATGCTACTCCTCCTTGACCTATCAGCAGCCTTTGACTTGGTGGATCATGCAGTCTTATGCGATCATCTTGGCTCAGTTGCCCATTTCTCAAGTGATGCCATATCTTGGGTGCAATCCTTCCTTGCAAACCGTACAATGAATCTTCTCCCCTTTACCAGCCGCTGACCCCATACAAGTCTCCTGCGGTATCCCTCAAGGATCATGTGTATCTACCACTATGTACAATATTTTTACTAAGCCCTTGCTTGACAAGTTGGACAGATTGGGTGTCACCTACACTAATTACGCAGATGACACCCAGATCCTCATCCCCTTTTCGGGCAGCTTCTGAAAGACACGGCCTTAGTAAATAGGATATACCTCCTCATCCAGGCATGGATGGCATCCCATGGCCTCTGCCTGAATAACGACAAAACAGAGCTACTGATCCTAGGCTCAGAGACAGCCATAAAAAAACTTCACCCCAGTTAGACCTCATTTAATATTGACAACAACGTCATCAAAGTGATGCCTGCAGTCAAAACCCTTGGTTTCTATCCTGACTGCACTCACCTTCAAGAAACAAATTAACTCTCTAGCATCTTCTACAGCATACACGTGCAAATGAATCGGAGCCTGCAGACCATGGGGGTCATTCCGAGGTTGGTGCTAAAGGAACAACGATGCTGGTAAAGGAATACCGGCATCGATTACCGCTACGGGCTATTCTGACCTGGTCGACCGCTACTAGCGGCGTTGTAAGGTATAGTGCCGTTAATAGCGGTCTGGGTGCAGGCACACAACCCACCATGCCGGCAATAGCGGCATGCCGTAAACTGGAGGAAATCACAAGGTAAGCGGACATGCAAATAACGGCTTCATGAAGGCATTAAAAGTGGTTACCGGCATGCCGTAAATACCGGCATCGAAGACCTATCGGAAATTGCCATGTGCAGAGACCCAAACTGCCACAGGTGCACACAATCAGCACAGGTGGAGGCAATGGAGTCTGGCCCACTACAAAAGGAGCACAGCCACACAGCACACCCCTTACCACAGCAAGATCAAACCTATAGCAGCATCAACACTTCAGCTGGAGGACATGCATGCATTGCAACACCAGCAACAACAGCAGGCACCACAGAAGAGACGCAGCAGGAGAAGGAGGGTGAGACAGGCCCTGCATGCCCCACCAGTGCAGCCAGCGTAACCATGCATGCAGCCCCCAATCCCAAACATCAGAGCCAGTCCCTCCAACCCAACCCCGCAGCAAAACTACACCCTGTACTGTCTGGTCCAGGACACCATCAACACCATTGTGGACATGATACACGACTGTCGGCCTCATTGAAATATGCACCGCCATCCCCCCTCTACTGAAGGTATTGTCGGTGCTCCACCTCCTTCCCACAGCCATCTACCAGCACACAGTGAACCAAGTGGCGGATGCCCACCTCAAGTACACAACGGAATACATATCTCTACCACGGACTCCCCAGGAGATACTAGAAACAAAAGGTGGTTTAACGCAATCACAAACTATACCACTACAAACAGGTGCAGATGGAAGGTGACGCAAGAAGATCTTCACACATTGTTGTGCCCAATATCCCTGATCAACCACAGGAAAGCTGTACGTCACCATGGGCAAAATCATGAATGCCAAAAATTGCGGAGCCTACTGCCAACTCTCGCCATCAGAAAATCCTACACAACACAACAAATCACTAATTTCACACAAACACAGCACTATGCGTACACAATGCATGAGCTACAATACAGCGGAGCACACCGTGTATCTTCTTGAAGATGCAACCCACACCATTATTCCATGGCACAGGACACATTGAGGTCCTAAAAAATGGCTTGCATACAACCAGGGACATGTGCATGTGACCAACCATAATCTGCCGGCATGTGTGACTAGTACAGCTGTCCATCAATATTCGCATGACATTTACCTTTACTTGCCTCTCATGCAGGTGATAGTGGCTATCCCTTGAAGTCGTGGCTCCTCCCCCCTGTCAGAAACCCACAGGACAGACACGAGGAGGACTACAATCGTTCCCATACCCGTACCCGTGTGGACATCGAGCAGACCTTTGGCCTGTTGAAGGCACGGTTTCGCTGCCTCAGCCGGTCGGGTGGGGCACTCCTCTACAGCCATGAGAAGGTGGCCAAGAACACCATGGCATGTGTCAAGCAGCACAATGTGTGCATCCGCCGGAACGTGCCCCTGCCCCCTGACATTGAACTGGTTCCGCCTGGTGATGATGAAAGGGAAGAAGATGATGTGGCTGGACATCATCGCGGTGGCGATGCACAGGAGGGCCGTACTGTGCGCAAGTCAGTGATTGCACAATATTAGTGACACACATGGCAGCAGAGGGTGACATGGTTGGACAGAGGGCACTGGGTGTGGGGGTACTGTAACTGAATAAAGGACACATGCGCATTGATGAATGTCCGCTCAGGTCTTGTTTTTCACACAACTGGTGTATTAAATGTAACAATGTAAACGTAAGTGAAAAAACCCTCCATTCCCCTCTGACTCCCCCCACAACTCCTGTTGGCCAAGGCGGCGGCCAAGCAAGACTGAACCGGCCGTGGTATCGGGCCCCCACCTAAGCATCCCGGTGGGAGGCCGGCTGACGAGGTTCGTCAGCGTGTGGAAATCCATCTCCACCGACCGTTGGGAGCTCAATGCCCTGGCCCAGGGGCACACACTCAAATTCCTAAAGAAGTGTCCCGCATTCTATCCGTGCCAGGAAGGAAAACCACATCCCTCAACTACTGTTGGAAGTAAAGGCGATGCTCAAAAAAGGTGCCATTGAGCTTGTCCCAAAAAGGCTTCGGGGCTCTGGAGTTTACTCAAGATACTTCCTCGTCAGAAAGAAGACGGGCGGATGGCGCCCCATCCTGGACCTGCGTCGACTGAACAAGTACATCAAGGCACAGAAGTTCTGGATGGTCATCGTCGTTGGATTTGGCCGATGCCTACTTTCATATCCCCATTCTAAAAAGGCACCAAAAGTTCCTCAGTTTTGTGGTCCAAGGGCGGCACTACCAGTTCAAGGCCCTCCCGTTCGGACTGAAGTCGGCTCCCAGGGTGTTCACCAAGTGCCTAGCATGGTGGCGGCATGGCTGCGCCTGCAGGGGATCCATGATTGGCTCATCCGGGCAATAACAAGGGAGCTCGCCACCGAACACACAGCGAAGACCGTCCAGCTGCTCACGGACCTGGGATTCTCCATCAACTTCCCCAAATCCCACCTGGTCCCGTCGTAGGTCGCACTGTTTCTGGGAGCCAAGCTCGATACAGTGGCACGATTGGCCTCGCCGTCGGAGGAAAGAACGAAAGCCATCCTGGGCAAGGTACAGCGTCTGCTAGCCACAGACGTGGCCAGAGTGAGGTCCGTCAAATCCCTTCTCGGGATGATGTCCTCCTGCATCGATCTGGTGCGCCTGTGCAGGCTTCGGATGCGTCCTTTACAGGAGTTTCTCAACGCCCGTTGGATGCAAGTGACGGGCAGCTTCGAGGACAAGATCTCGCTCAATGAAGTATTCCGCCAAGCTGTTCGATGGTGGGGCACCCGCGCGCATCTCCTGGCGGGCACGGACTTTCAGACCCCAGCATATCAGGTGACGGTGACGACGGATGCCTCCCTGGAAGGATGGGGAGTGCATACCGGGGATGTTCACGCGAGAGGCCTATGGCTCCCGGAGGAAAGGCCGCTCCACATCAACATACTGGAGCTCCGGGCAGTGTTCTGGGCTATCAAGTGTTTCCTCCCGTCCCTCAAGGGCAAAGTGGTGAGGATCTTCGCCGACAACACCACCACGATGTTCTACATCAGGAAGCAGGGAGGAACCAGATCCCCAGCCCTGTCCAAAGAAGCACAGGACCTGTGGCACTGGGCCGTTGCCCAGGGGATGTTCCTGGTACCCTTTCATCTAGCAGGGATAAAAAACACCATTGCCGACTCACTCAGCAGGGAGCTGCGCTACTGCCACGAGTGGGAACTACGCCAGGATCAAGTGGATCAACTCTTCCGGCGATGGGGCAAACCCCAAATAGACCTGTTTGCGACGGCGACAAATTCCAAGTGCCAGAGGTTCGCCAGCAGGTTCCCCCAGCCGAGGAGCATGGGCGATGCTTTCTCGTTCCCTTGGGACGGCCTGTTCCTTTATGCGTTCCCTCCGTTGCCGTTGCTGCTCAGGCTCATCAACCAACTCAAGAGGTCCCGGTGCAGGATGATCCTCGTTGCACCGAAGTGGCCGAGACAGATATGGTTCCTGGACCTTCTGGACTTGTCAGCGTCCCCACCAGTCAAACTGCCGACGGACGTGGATCTTCTCTCCAGAGAAGGAGGCGCCATTCTTCATCACGACCCGGAGTCGCTGAACTCCTGCGGCACTAGAGTTTGGAGGATAAGATATCCCGGCCGACTGCGAAGAGGTCCTTGCAAAGGCCAGGGCGTCCTCAGCTCTCAAGTGCTACGGACACAAGTGGAAGAGGTTCTTTGTCTTGTGCCGTGCACAGAATATTAACCCTCTCAGGATTACAGCCCCTCAAGTGCTACCATACCTACTGTCGCTGGCCAAAGCTGGACTTTCTCATGCTTCAATCAAGATACATCTGGCAGCGATTTCCCGATACACCAGAACTACAGGGCGGTCATCCCTGTGGTCTCATCGCCTGGTGAAGAAATTTATGAAAGGAATGTTTCGATCATTCCCGCCGGTGAAGGCGCCAGCCCCGGCGTGGGAGCTCAACGTGGTGCTGACCAGGCTCATGGGTCCGCCATTCGAGCCGTTGCATTCGGCCCCGTTGAAGTTTGTCGTGGAAGACCGCGTTCCTTGTGGCCATCACCTCCGCACGATGTGTGGGAGAGATTCAGGCCCTATCCTGCAAGCCTCCATACCTGACCTTTCACGATACGAGGGTAGTGCTGAGGACGCACCCCTCCTTCATGCCCAAGGTGCCGTCGGACTTCCATCTCAACGAGCCCTTGGTGTTACCTGTTTTCTTCCCGTCGCCTTCGTCGCTGGGCCAAGAGGACTTTGCACTCGCTGAATGTAGCTAGAGCGCTGAAGTTCTACGTGGACCGATCAAAGAGTTTTCTGAAGACATCACAGCCATTTGTGAACGTTGGACCTGTGAACCAAGGGAATGCTCTCTCGAAGGATTCCATTTCCAGATGGCTCTCAGGCTGCATCATGCACTGTCATCGGTTGGCAACATGCGTTGTCCGGCCGTCCGAGAGTCCATTCGACCAGAGCGATCGCTGCTACCACGGCATTCTTGTCTGGTGTACCCCTGCTGGACATCTGCAGCGCTGCTACGTGGAGGTCGACGCACACCTTCACGAGATTCTACTGCGTCGTCCGGGATTCCAGGGAGGAGTCCAGAGTTGGCCAAGCAGTGCTGCGCAACCTGTTCGCTTAAGGTGAGCCTGGTGAGGAGGTAAGAAATGCTTAATGTTGAGTTTTGATGTAATGCTTTTTTTTTTTTTAAATATATTTTTATTTTATTTTAAATGAAAACAGTGCAAAACAAACTTGTGGCATTATGTACAATAGGACAATTGACAATTAAGAAAACACAACACTGCACTCCCCTCCTCCCCCCCAAGAGCTTATCAACAGGGTAGTTCTGTATCGACCTGGAGTGGCCGGGTGTCTTCCTCCTCCGAGGCAGTAGGTTTTCCTTGCACCCCAAACAGACCAGTAACTAACAACCTCCAGGCTACTAGGTTGCCCACATCCTCCTCCCCGCATTTACTGCATGCTTCTTGCCAGACCATGGTTTCAGCTTCCGCCCATTTTTGCAGATCCCTCCACCACATCTCTATCCTGGGTTTGTAGCATTGCTTCCAGTTCATGGCTATCCTCCTCTTAGCGAGTATATACGCTAGGTCTCTCAGTTTCCCCAGATGTCTGGTGTTCTTCGGTCTGGGGAACCCCCCTAGGAGGCAAGCCCAGGCCGTGTCAATGCTTATCGGGACCCCTTTGTCTGCTAACTTCTGTGACACTTCTCCCCAGAAGACTTCGATTACTGGGCAGGACCAGAACATATGCGTCATGTCCGCGTCCTCCTCGTTACATTTCGGACATGCTTGTCTGTCTGTGTTCGCAAACTTAGCTATCCTTTTGGGGGTCATGTACGCTCTGTGCGTGATATATAGTTGGATTTGCTGTAATCTAGCATTTCTGGACACTTTTTTATGATATCCCATAGCCCGTTCCCACATCCCATCAGTCATCTGAGTCCCCACCTCCGTTTCCCATTCTAGTCTCAAATCCATCAGGTCCTTTCCCACCCGGGACATCACCACCTCATACAATCTGGAAATCTCGTGTCTGCCCTCTGATATATCATATATCGTGTCAATCAGGGCATCCGGATCCTCCGCTAACACCGTCTCAGGCCAAGATTTTCGGATAATCCGTACCAACCTGAGGTATGTAACGTATTGGCCCCCATGTAACCCAGTCTCCTCTTTTAGGTCTGCAAAATCCTTGATGGCCCCATCCTGCCATATATCTCCTAACGTGGCCAACCCAACCGATTCCCAGTATATTCTGATCATTTTCCTAAATTGGCTATCCCCCGCAGTCAAGACGACCAGTGGCACTTGCGGCGAACACGGGTCCAGGCTTTCCAGTAGCCGACATGCTCTACGCCACATTCTCCACCCAAGTAACAGCATGCCAGGGCGAACATTTAAGTCCTGTCTAGGGACCCAGATGATCTCCTTCAAATAAAACGGGGCGCAATCTGTCCCAACCAACCTAGACTCGGAGATTCCTCATCAGAGAGCCACTGTGTAACATATTGCAATTGGCTTGCTACATAATAGGCTTCAAAATGCGGTAATTTGATCCCTCCTTTATCGTGAAAGTTTTGCAGCTTCCACAGTGCCACTCGGTTGCGAGTGCCGTGCCATAGGAAGTCCCTGCACATACTGTCGAGTTTGGTAAAGAACCTCCTAGGTATTAAGTATGGTATGTTGTTGAAGAAATGCAACAGTCTAGGCAGGACAACCATTTTAAGCAACGCCCCCCGCCCCATCATCGCCAGCGGCAGCTTCTCCCAAAATCGCATGGACGCACGGATTTTATCCACAGCAACTGCAGTATTGTGCAGATGATCGTTTACCACAGTATGATATATGTCTATTCCGAGGTATCGGAAGGACTCGGTTGCCCAAGGCACGGGTAATACCGGTAAGCGTTCTGTGGGGACCCTCGCATAATACCCTAGGGGGAACATGCTCGACTTGCCGGGATTAACCGCTATGCCGGACAATTTGGCATACTTCTGCATGATCTCCAAAACATACTGGAGGTTCTCCTCCGGATATTTTAGGTACAGCAGCAAGTCATCGGCATATAGGGATATCAAGTGGCTCTCTCCTCCCACCTCGATGCCCACCAGGTCATATTGCTGTCTAAGATATACCGCTAAGGGTTCCAGGGCCAATATGTATAACATCGGGGACCAAGGACATCCCTGCCTAGTACCCCTACCAAGGCGCCACTTATCGGATATCACCGATCCCGTGCGCACCCTAGCCGTTGGCTGGCTATACAGCAGCCTCGCCCATCTGATATAGCCTGGCCCGAACCCGTATTCCCCCAGGACCGCGAACAGCCACGGCCACCTCACCGATTCAAATGCCTTGACTGCGTCTAAGGAAATCACTGCCATTTCCTCATCCCTTCTGTTCCCTTCTTCGATCACCCGGTGGAGCCGCCTATGTTTATGGGTTATATTCCTGCCAGGAACATAACCTGTCTGATCCGAGTGTATCAGTCTGCCGATGACCTTGCGTAGCCTGTCCGCCAGGACCGCTGTCAGGATCTTACTGTCTTGGTTCAACATCGACAGCGGTCTGTACGACCCACAGTGTTGTCTCGGCTTGTTAGGCTTGGGAAGCGGCACGATCAGCGCCTCTCTGAGCGTGTCCGGCAATCGGCCTTCCTCAAATGATTCATTATACATCTCCAGCATAGGGGGGCGTATCTCTGCGCTATATGTTTTGTAGAACTCACTTGGGAGTCCATCAGTGCCCGGGGTCTTGCAAGTAGGCAGCCGTTTCACCACCTCTTCCAGTTCATCTAGCGTAATGGGACCATCTAACTCCTCCCTTTCCTCTGCACTAATTCTAGGCAATTCCATATCTTCCAGTGTGTCCCTGATCTTATCCAGATTGTCTTCCCCTTTGTCCTCATACAGCGCTTTATAATAATCTAAGAAAGCAGCGTTAACCTCTTCCTGAGTGTGAGCCTCCTCCCCATTTTCCCTTTCTATCATCATGATCGGGGCCCTAGGGGTTTCCCTCTTATAAAGCCATGCCAGTAGGCGACCAGTTTTGTCACCGCCTGCATGCTGCCTCTCCACGTATTTCCTGTAGTTGAGGTCACAAAGCCATCCCAAAGCTCCGAGCATCGTTGCTGTAATTCAAGTAGTAGGTCTGTGTCCCCCCCCCGCTCTGGTACATTCACGCTCCAATTCTTTCTCCACTTTCTCTAGCTCAGCTAGAACCCCCCCTTGCAGGCCCTTTGATTTGGAAATAGCGTCGCCCCTCAATACCACCTTGAAGGCCTCCCAAAGTGTACTAGCCGAATCTACACTGCCCGTGTTCTCCTCAAAGTACCGTATAATCGCCTCTCTAATATCCTCTCTGAAGACCGGGTCTCTAAGCGCCTCCGCCCGAAGGCGCCATGTTGGTATCCGCCCTCTGGGGCGGCCATATTGCCAGGCCATCACCAAGGGCGAATGGTCCGACAGGACCTTCGCTCTGTATTCAATCTGAGTAGTTGCTATCGCCACTTCTGGCGTGGCAAAGAAATAGTCTAGTCTGGTATGCAACTGTTGAGGGGCCGAATAATGAGAGTACTGCAAGGCAGTGGGGTGTTTCAATCTCCAGACATCTTCTAGTCCAAAATCGTCTAATAGTACCCGTAAAGCCCTAGCCGCCGGGGTGGGCCTGTCCACTTTACTGTCGGACCTATCTATCTTGGGGTCAAGAACACAGTTGAAGTCCCCCCCCAGATAATCGGTTCCTCTGCGCACGGGCCCAGGCGTGTACATAAAGTCCTGAAGTATATAGCAGTATTCTGGTTGGGGGCATATGTATTAATAATACTCAGTCCTCTGTTCTCAATCAGTGCCCTTAGTATTACCAGCCTACCCTCCGTGTCTACCTCCTCTCGTACAATTCTGAGTGGGACATGCGGGGCCACCCAGATCAGCACACCCCTGGCATAGGCCGAGTACGGGGAGCCCACCACCGTGCCACCCCATTTTTTCTTTACAAGGTCAAGTTTATGTTGGGTCAGGTGCGTTTCTTGTAGCAGGGCAATGTCGATCTTCTGTCGTTTCAAGATACAACATGACTTTATTTCTTTTCAGGTAATTATTGAGTCCGCGGACGTTCCAGGTGGCAATCTTAAGGTCTCCCATGGCAATTATGTGTCTTCCCACCCCATTTGCAGGAACCTCCAGCAGTTCGCATGACACAGAAGGCGTCCCACTGCAGCCACTCCTCGAATAAGCTCATTCCCCAACTAACTACACACACAACCAAACCCCAACTCCCTTTGCCCTCCCTCACCCGCCCTCCCTCCAACACCACACACCCCAACTGTTGCCCAGCTTCAACAACAGAGCTCAGGCACCCCCACATCTAGTTCCGCAGTCACCGATCAGTGCACGGAGCCCAGTAAGGTGAGGTCGCCCTAATGGCCACCTAACCTAAGCTATTGTGGGGAAAGAGTATCGCTCCATGGGGCTCCCGTTCGATAATAATCCCAGTGTTTGCGACAAACAGTACAACCAACTGACCTTCCATACCGAAGGTTCCAAACCGACTATAATCAAGTCTCAAAGTCCATGAGTCGTGCCATCTTGCGACGCCATTTTACGCCTTCCGCAGCTCCTCCGAGTCCTTCTTGGGCCGGTCCGCCGATTCCTGGGGGCACCCCTGTGTGTCGAGCCACTCCATGGCGTCCTCCGGGGTCTCGAAAAATAAAGTTTTATGCGCCTGTATAACCTTCAGTTTTGCAGGATAAAGCAACATATATTTATAACCTGCCTCCCTCAGCCTCCGTTTCACAGTCCCAAAATTCATGCGGCTCCGCTGCACAGCTAGAGTGTAATCCGGATACGCCGTGATGTTTGCTGCTCCTCTCTTGATCGTGCCTCCTTTTCGAAAATGTTCCAATATTCTTTCCCAATCGCGGTAGTTAAGAATTTTGACAATGATGGGTCTAGGCGGGTTTCCGGGAGGTGGCCTCCTCGTTAAGGCTCTATGCGCTCTTTCCACTGCGAAGCCTTGGGATAAGGCCCCTCCGGGTATCTCCTGCAGTAACATGGTCTCAACAAAGTCAGTAGGGTCACGGCCCTCCGTCCCCTCCGGTAGGCCCACAATGCGGATATTGTTGCGACGGGCTCGTCCTTCCGCCTCCTCCGCTCTACTTTCCAAGTTGCCCACCCTTTGAATTAGGGCGTGCAGTTTTGCCTTGTGGGTGGCGCAGTCCGCCGTATTCGGGCCAACTTGTTTTTCCAGGGACTCTGTGCGCTCTGCCAGAACCCTAACGTCCTGTCTCAGCAGATTGACGTCCTCCTGGACCTCCCCAACTTTGAGGTCCAATGCCGTTTTTAATTCAGAGACAGCCAGTTCTAATTTCGACTCCTAGGCTGCTCTCAGGTCCGCAATCGCCGCCAGGATTTCTTGATTAGAGCTCGAAGGCGTCGCGCCACCCACGGCCGATGCATCTTTATTCTTAGTGGCGTCCGGGCCCGGGGACGTCTTGGTGAAGTCGTCCAGCGTGGGCTGTTTCGCCTTGGGTCGCACTGCCTTACTTGACATGGTTCTGGGGATGTGCAGGTCTTTCGAATGATGAGTGGGCGCACTGCACGCTGGCCTCATTAGGTCTTCCCGCTACTCTTTTCTATTCCGTCTCGGGCCTATGTCGGCCATTTTGAGTCGCCCTTTGTCCTCAACGTCTCTCGACTTTTCTTCTCCAATCTTCGCCGCCGTAGCTACTATGTCCTCCAAAAGTTCACAGTGCATAGGTAGCACTTTCACACGCTGGCATGCGTATCGTCGGTGTTCAATAAGCAGTCACACCGCACTAATTTGCCCGGATCTGTTCAGGATCTCGGGAGCTCCGCTGGAACGCGTCCTCCTACATGGCTCTCGTAGCCACGCCCCCCGAGTTTTGATGTAATGCTTAATGTTGAGCCTTTGCCACCTCCCGTAGTTGTGCATGTGTGTATATTCATGAGCATGTGAATCGATGCCAGACCCCATGCTGGAGAAGGAACAAGTTACTTACCTGTAACTGTTGTTCTCCAGCATGGATTCACGGCATGGATTCACATGCGAACCCTCCCTCCTACCCCTCTGCAGCTCTTCACTTGGTCATACTGCCACTTTACATGCTACCAAATCTGAAGATGGCTGCCAGAGGCGGGGCTTAGGGAGAGGGTAGTCATTGGCTGGGGGCAGTATGACCCAGAGACCAGTGATTGGTTACTACTAAGAAAGACAGATCAGAAACTAAACTAATACTGATTTTTTCTTTACCGAGGATTCCCAGCCTGACGACGGGGAATATTCATGAGCATGTGAATCCATGCCAGACCCATGGTGGAGAACAACAGTTACAGGTAAGTAACTTGTTCCTTGTCCTCCCTCTGTCTTCCCTGTCTTGTCTTATCGCACCAAGAAACACTTGTGTGCAGGCACGTTATAAACGACATATATGTTTATGGGTACCACAATTACCATTTTTGAAACCATATGTAGTGGCCAGGACCATGTGTGTTAACATATTCAATAATATTCTAGTATAACCCTCCATAACAAACTTGTTAGCCAAAGAAAGGCGCTCAACTTGTGCCTTTGAGCAACTCAAGTTAACATTGTTAGTTAAGTTGGTATTAATGCGAGTAGCGTGCATTTTATACGTGGCACGAAACACAGTAGAATCCAGTTACTGCTTATCCAATATCATATTGGAAGGGTTCCGTGTGAGACGATTCTTACCACTGTTAATATCAATTGGTTCTGACTTATACAGTAGTAAATCCAATATATCAAAGTCCAGGAATATCAACAGCGAAAATTGGTTGATTTCTTCTCTAGGGAGAACTAGCAGATAAATGTTGCTATTGAACATTGTGCGGAACAAAAAGAATAATATATTGTAATGGTAGTAGTGCTTGTAACTCTAGTGTAGTTGCCCGGGGAGTCATGATGTGGGCATCTGCCATTCACTATGCACATATCAACCATACCCAAAGTTTTGGCCCACCCAAAACCTGGTTGATTAACTTTGGTTTGCAATAAAATGGATTCTGGGAGAAAGGGGGGGTCATTAATCATTAGGTGGAATGTATGCAATAAAATCTCCCACCAACATATGTGCCACTACCATGTCCAATAATTAAATCAGTAACAATGCTTCTGATGCTTGATAATCTGCTTAGAATAACATGCTGTGCATATAGTCCGACATCCAGGGGTAACCGTGGAGTATTGCATCTTGTCTTTCGAGAATCTAAAGGGGACATCGACATGGGCGTGCCTCTAACACTATTCCTACGTGACGTGTAGTGCACCCGAAATCCCTCACGCGTCGAGGTCCCTCAGATTGTTTTTTTCCGCCCAGCATACTGGTCGCCTTATGTGGAACTCGTCCAGAGACATTGCTATTGTTATACTCGACCCTTGGTCGTATACTTTAAAGTTAGTAATTATTATCCTACCGTCCTCTCCATCGATGGCTGTTTCCTGATCTACGCCGAGGCCAGTTTCACTGACCTTCGATGGACAGTGTTCCGGTCAGCGCTGCCGACCACATGGCCGGGGCTTCTGGCCGGCCTACACATTAGGGAGAGTGGGGTCGGGGTGGAAATTTCCTTTTCTGAGAATGCCTTTCCCTTTCCTCTCTCTTTGTTCCCTGGGTCTCTTCATCACTATATTTTTCCTCGGCTATGGAGAGGACTCCATTTAGGTTTTGCCCTTCTTGCAAGGCCAAATTTCCTTGGAAGGATAAACACTGTAATTGGTTTGTGCGGCTTGCAACCTCCTGCGTTCAAAGACACTAAAGGAGTGCTGTGCTAAGCGGTGGGCGGCCTACAGAATGTTGCAGGCCGAGTCTAGTTCTCCCAATGCCACAACCGCCAATTGTAACAAGGGGCTATGTGACGGACAGGCCTCCGATTCGGAGGCCATTGACCTCTCGGCGGAGCATTCTCGCTACGCGTCGTCCGTCGCCGGCCCCGTCAGGCAAGACTCAGGTCCTGCTATGGGGACTGTACACCCCAGTGACAAGGGCACACTCTCTACACACTAAAGACACAACCCCCGGGACGTCTTTGACAAAACAGTCAAAACGACCCATAGCGCCAACAAGCACACCAAATGTTTCGGCCGTGCCCACCGGTCGTCTGGACGGCAGCCCTCCCCGCAACCGCGCATTGCAACCGGGCATTCTAAATGGAAGGGCGCGCCCCCCAATAATTAAGAGACCGTCGAGACGCATCAGAAGAAGGCGTCCACGGTTGAGAAGGCCCTGGTTCTGCCGAAAACAACTGTGCAACTGCAGGACTGTTCTAGACACCCTTCTGCCTCTGAAGAGGTTGCCTAGAGCATCGCTAGGATTATTTCGGTGGACAAACCTAGGGATTCATCGAAATCCACGGATAGAGCGAATGATTCATCGGAAACCCACAGAGAAGCCTAAGGACAGACAAAAGGACTCACATCAACCGTCGGTCCCGCGAAAGGGCTTTTCGGAAGCCACGGGAGGGATTTCTTTGATGTTAAAGGAGAAATCTCGACGTTCAGTGACGCAAGATCCATTACAAGAGTCTTTTCCACCCCTAGACTCCTCTGGTGCATCTATTTGGACCAGGGAGACATTTTAGGGATGTATGGATAGGTTAGAGAGGTTTGTACAACTCTCAGACAAGTCCACGCCCAAGAGGCCTTGGGAAGAGAGTCCCTTACCCCCTGTGGCTAAACTTCAAAAAGTATTTGATCCTTCCCAGGAAAAAGAAGAACCATATAAATATGACCTCACTGAAGATGAGGTTCCTGTGGACCTATACAATCAGGATGAATATCCCTTTGTTGACACTGAGGAGGTTCATATCACTCCAGAGGTTTGGGGGGACAACCCCGACCTGGGTGATCCTCAGCCTTGGCAGTCACCTACTCCAACACCGGAACCTGATGCCCTGTGCTTGGATTCCCCACACCCACTCGACAGGCCTACCCGGTTGACGACCAAATGGCGTACAACGCCATATTAAGGAAAGCAGCGGAACATTTCCACATTGCTACCCAGGAAGCTGTACCAGAGGATGATTTTGTCGAGCACCTCTTAAAAGAGAAACCACCGGTCAGCCAAGCTATTCCTCTGCTTAATTCGATCAAAAAACGGTTGGCCCCTTCTTTGACACCTGCCCTAAGTAGAGCAGTAAATCCTAGAGAAGAACAATAGTTTCGACCCTCCCTCTCTGACCCCCTTTACATCAGGGGCCATGCTACTCCAGACTCACTGGTGGTAACTACAACCAGAAAAAGAGCAGGGGTTTCCCTATCAACTGGGGAGGCACCCCCGGACAAGGAGTGCAAGAGGCGTTATGCTCTGGGGAAGAGAGTCACGGCTGCCGCAGCTTTTTCCACTCTCATCGCAAGTAACACCACTTTGTTGGCTAGTTATGCCGACACACAATGGACCATGCTACAGGAGGGCCTTCAAGAAGTTCCTGAACCGCTGTGGGCTCGCTTGCTCTCCACGGTAGCAGAAGTCAGACAAGTTTATCAGAGTATTTTAAAGAATACTTTGGATGCAGCAGAGACGGCTGGCAGGTCCTTGGCTCAAGGTACCCTCCACAAGAGACGCGCATGCTTACGAAACTCTGGTTTCAAACCAGAAACTCAAGCTTCACTAATAAATAAGCCGGTGGAAGAGACTAATCTATTTGGAAAAGCAGTAGACGAAGCAGAGCATGACACCCTCAAGACCCTGGATCAGATCACCCAGAGGCCTTCTCCAAGGACGGGGAGGGGATCGAAACATTCCTTTCATGGCCAACGTTTCCCTCAGAACCAATACGGCTCGGGAAATAATTGGTCCTCTCCCCCAAGGAACCACCAGTTACACCACACCGTATCCCTCAAGAGGTCAACTACGTGGAAAAGGAAGGGGCTAGAATTCTACCCCTCGAGGCTCCCTGCCCTCAGGCCAAAAATTACCCGCAGATCCGGTCCCATCCCATGCCTCCCCAGTCGAGGGCCGGCTAACATTTCTTCAAGCATTGGAAGGGATAACTACAGACCAGTGGGTACGCAAGACAGTCGCCCACAGGTACTGTATAGAATTCTGTTGGTCCCCCCAATTCAGACCTCCACGTTCAAGACGCCTGACGTCAGAACATCTGCGCATCCTGCTATAAGAAGTCGAGACCCTGCAGCAGAAGGGCACCATAGAAGTTGTACCTCTTCTACAGGTAAACAAAGGTATTTATTCAGTGTACTTCCTTGTACCCAAAAAGGATCTCACCATGCGCCCTGTAATAGATTTGCACCCAGCGAACACATTTGTGAAATCTCAAAGGTTTTGTATGTTCACCCTGCTGGAGGTCATCCCCCTGCTCACACAAGGGGATTACATGGCAACATTGTACATGAAAGATGCATACTTTCATATCTCAATGTTGCCGGCGCACAGAAAATACCTTTGTTTAATGATCCAAGACAAGCACTATCAGTTCAAAGTACTATCCTTCGGCATAGCCTCAGCACCAAGGGTATTTACGAAGGTACTGGCAATGGCAGCAGCACAGCTGCGTAGGCTACCCATCCCGGTTTATCCTTACCTTGACGATTGGCTCATAACAGAGGACTCCTACGAGACATGCCTGTCAAATACCCAAATGACTATAAACCTTTTATTCAGCCTAGGATTCTCCATCAACGAAAAGAAATCCAGTTTAGACCCCAGTCTAGTCAAGTAGTTCCTAGGAGCTCTAATCCGAACAAGAGACGGCCTCGTCTTCCCCTCCAATGAGAGGTTCCAAAACATGTGGTTTCAAATCCCTCACTATGTAGCCAGTCCAGAGGTGACAGTACGCAGGGCTATGTGACTGTTAAGAATGATGGCATCATGCATTTATTTGCTTTCTCAAGCGCACTTGCGCATGCCTCCAATGCAGGAGTGGCTCAACAGCCTGTGGTGTCAGGCCAGCAGACAATGGGACGATGTAGTGGTTGTCTCGCCAGCCCTCGTTCTCTCGCTGTGGTGGTGGTCAAGAGAGAACCCCTTGAAGAGAAAATCCTTCACCACCCCTGCAGTGGAGGCCACTCCCACTACAGACGCATCTCTCACAGGGTGGAGAGCACACCTGCTTCAACAAATAGCGCATAGAGTTTGGTCATCAGACGTAGCATCCAACCAGATAAATCTGTTGGAACTTTGGCAGTTTTCAAGGCACTGAAAGGTTTCCAGACACAACTGCAAGGGAAGATGGTCCTGATCCTCCCAGATAGCACCACGGCCATGTATTATCTTAACAAACAGGGGGGCACTCACTCTCCAGGGCTGTCCAAACTGTCCCAGAACATTTGGAAGTGGGCTCTCAAACACATGTGCCTGTTGTCTCAACATGTTCCAGAGGAACTCAGTCTTCTGGCAGACGTACTCAGCATAGATTTCCCAATACCCATGGAGTACGAATGGCGATTACACAAAGACATCCTCTCCAATGTTTTCGCAGAATAGGTGTTCCCAAAGAACGACTTGTTTGCAACTCTGGAGAATGCTCAATGCCCAGACTACGCCTCCAGGTACCCCCCGAACTGTTCCAAGGGGAACGGACTCTGGATTACATGGTCAGGGAAATCTGTTTACGCTTTTCCCCCTGACCTCCCTACTCAATAAGATAGTGCACAAGATGCACCAGGAACCAGTCACCATGATATTGTTGGCCCCTATGTGAGCACCATGATATTGGTGGCCCCCATGTGGGCCTGCCAACCCTGGTTCGCTTATCTGATGGAGATGTCTCCCTCTCCCCCTGTGAAGCTACCTTGCCGTACAACATGTTGGCACAGGACAAGGGGCAGACACTCCACCCATGCTCGCAAACATTGAACTTAGTGGCCTGGCTCCTGAGGTCATAGAGTTCCTGCACCGGCAACTCCCTCAGAGATGCATGGACATATTTAGGGAAGCGAGGAAACCTAACACCCGATATTGCTATTCCAACAAATGGAAGCGCTTCGTTATCTGGTGCAATTTCTAGGGCATCAATCCCATTGACTGCTCCCCCACCCACATTATATTGTACCTGACTCACTTACTTGACTCAGGTCTGGTTTTTCATTCCCTTATGTTTCATTTAGATGCTCTAAGGTGTTGTGGTGGACAATTCCAGTTATTAAGGCTTTCATGGAAGGGGTCAATAGAATTCATCCCCCCTTTTCTAATCCAGCTCCCGGGTTGGGACCTGAATGTGGTATTAACCAGATTTATAGGGTCTCCGTTTGAACCTATGCATAAAGCAAGACTCAAGGCTCTTACCTATAAGACAGCCTCCTAGTGGCTATCACGTCTATTAGAAGGGTTAGTGAACTACAGGCCCTCTCTATTCTAGACCCTTTCGTTACAGTTCAGAGATAAGGTGGTTCTACCAATCAATAGCACTGCCTACTTTCTTCTAGAACCCTGCCAACATGGCCGCAAGAAGCCTACACACCTTAGATGTCCGTAGGGCAGTCATGTTTTACCTGTACAGAACTAAACCACTGAGAAAGACAAACCAATTTTTCGTTTCAGTGGCATCTGGTAGAGAAGGGGATCTTGTCTCTAAATCAGCAATCTCAGGGTGGATTGTCAAATGCATCACACTCTGTTACACTCTTGCTAAGAGAGAACTGCCCTTAAAGCCTAGAGCGCATTCTACTCTGGGCACTGGGGATTCCATAGCATTCATTGCAAATGTCCCCCTACAGTCCATTTGCAAAGCGGCAACCTGGAGTTCTGTACACACCTTTACAAAACACTATTGCCTAGACACTCATTCTAGGTCTGATTCTCAGGTGGGACAAGCAGTACTAAGACATCTTTTCACTACTGTTCTTTCTGACAACCCACCTCCAACTCTGGGTACTGCTCGCTAGTCTATGCACAGCATGTGATTCTAAGCAGATTAACAAGCATTAGAAGACATGCATTACTTACTATAAAAGCATTTCTGATGATTGTATCTGCTTAGATTCACATGCGCCCACCCTTCATCCCCGCTCGGATGGAAGGAACGTAGACGTCTTACTACTTTCTCTCCTTTCTGTACTCACTCACAATAGTCATAGGCTCCCTCACGGCAGAAAAAATACAATCGGAGGGACCTCGACACGTGAGTGATCTTGGGTACACTACACGTCACGTAGGGATAGTATTGTAGGCACGCCCATGTTGATGGCCCTTTCGATTCTCGAAAGACAAGATGCAATATTCTGCGGTTATCACTGGATGTCGGACTAAATGCACAGCATGTGAATCCAAGCAGATACAATCATCAGAAATGCTTTTACGGTAAGTAATGCATGTCATTTGATGGCCATACAAAGGAGATTGTCATTATGCCTACCCCCGGGGACCCAGACCAAGTCCAGCAACCCGGGAAGCAGGCATCAAGTTATTCTAAGCAAGCCCCTCAACCCCTGCTAGGGGCTATTTGGGTGCAGTCCTGGCACCATAGGCGCCAGGCTCATAGTTTAAAACTTACCTGATGCAGACCATGCTGCAAACTCGCCTGATGCAGACCATGCTGCAAGAGCTCCAAGCCAAAAGAGGCTTGGAAGGGACTACGACTACTTTACCTAGGGACTATTTTTTACTCGGGTGGGGCTGGGGAGGAATACTTACCTGGGACTACTTTGGAGGCTCTTTAAACCACGCGCGAAGAGCAGCACACGCTTCGCGTTATTCTGCATCCAGCAGCGTAACGCTCACCGTGCCTTCAAGTCTTCATCCAGTCTTCTGCCACGCCCGCCTCGAGTCTGGAGCTCCTAGAAAAAGGGAGAAAGAAGGAGAAAAGGTTAGAACAAGAGCAATACCTTTGATCCTTACCTGAATTCACTATCCATCGTGCCTTCGAGCTGGAAGAAAGAAGTAATTTTATGCGCGTCGCCTCGCCTGCTGCAGCCCCGCGCCAAACTCAAAGGCCTTCGCAGTATCTTCACATTCCACCGCATCCTTCTGCATGTTCCCGCCGCACTCCGGCACCTAAAGGGAAGACAAAAACAGCAAGGTGAGCCAAGGGAATACACAGAGGCAATATTAATTACCCCCCATAGACTTACCTGATTTTACCACCGGGGGTACTATTCCTCTTCACGGGTCGGCGCAGCTTCCACTGCATCCTCGCCAAACCCCGGCCCCTAAGGGGAAACAAAAGGACAGCAAGGTGAAACAAAGGGACAAACAAGGGGAAACCCCCTGACCACAATAGACTTACCTGATTTTACCGCCGGAGGCATTATTCCCCAAGACTTCATACCTTCTCTCAGTGCCTGAATAAGGGAGAAAGCAACAGGTTACATATTGACATTATTTTATCGAACTGTGTTGGATAATACAAATCCTTACCTAAATATTGCCGGTTGCCACGAGGAACTCTTCGCTAGGGTAAAGCTGCAACCTGCAAGGAATCTGACAAGAGTGAAAGTCAGACATTTGAACTCTTACGAACTACATACTTATGGCGATTTGCCAGGAATCTCAGAGTCAATATTGTTCTGGAACTCACCAATTCCTTCGAGCCAGTGAAGCAACTGGTTATCTACGCGCCCCTGTGCTCAATGCAGGATGGAGAGCTCATCTTCCCAAACCATCAGGTGAGACTATAAGAGGGGACATCAACTCCAGGGGTGGTTAATTCCCTTTCTCCATTTGCAGAAGAATATTCCTACGGGCTAAGCAAACGAAGCTAGGTGGGCCAGTCCAGTCCGTCATCTCGGCACTATGCGTCACATTGGTGGAGACTGCAGCTGTCCAGTTCAGATCGACGCCCCTGTGGGAGCCAGGTGAGCATAACAGAGATATCCCAATGCATCATACAAATTGATAACGAGGAGCGACTGGTCATGCCCCTCAGCAGTTATCCCTTTGAGACAAACAAAAATAAAATCACAGTCAATGTTAAGGTTAGTCAAGCTGAGTGTGCGGCTACAAATGAAAAGTAGAGCCCTTTAGGAGGACCCAGTGCCCCTCTAGTAGCCAGCCCCTGGAAAGTGTCCCTACCATCAAAAGTAACCTCCTCCATCATCTGTGTTTCCAGTAAGGCGACAATATCAAATATCACATTTCTGAATACACCACCTTCCTCATACAGATGAGAGGATTCCCAGGTATTCCCAGAGAGGATTTTGTTTGCAGCAATCAGGGGCATTTCAAATGGTTATTGAGCAAAAAAACAGATAACCAGCTCCAATCAACGTCTTTACACGGCCCTTGCTGTTTAGGGGCATAAAGAAGTTTAACTGCTCTGGTGCCATAGGGTTAGTAGCCACCCTAATGTTTGTGGAGTAAGATGTCAAATTAGAGGGTGGCCTAGTGTCATGGATGAAAAAACTCGGCCAGCTCCATTCCCCCCCACCCCCCTGCGCTGTGTTGTGTGGTCCAACACCCCTGTAAAAGTCTACCTCACTTTATAAAATAAAGTGAGTGATAGCATTTTAGTAAAAGTGCACAAAGGTAGTAGCTATTTCACAATTATCCGTAATTTCCACCAATTTATTGTGTTTAGTAGAAATCACTTGAAGCTGAGGAATAAGATGGCAAAGTCCAAAAATGCAGTACGATTGAAGACGTATGCATTGGAACGGTGAAATAGACTACAAATCTTATTGACTCCCCTCGATCAGCCTCTAATGGGGCGGTTGTCAGTTGATAACCTTGTTTGGTGGATTTCACACTAAAGGCTGACAAATCAGATGTATTAGTGATACGTCCAAATGTCTCTGAATCGGACCTAGCCCGTTGTAAGTGGCTAAGCGATGGCAATCCGCCTCCATCTCTTGTCTGTTTTGTCATTGTTCAGTTACATGTATTGCAGCATCTAGATCCAGGATCACAAGTGTATAGTTGAGGGGGATCATGTGGGGGGTTATTTCATACAGGTTCCAAATTGTCACCAACCTTGTTCCTGTTAGATTATATTTTCTTATGTTAGCAGCTGCTTTTTGAGTATTTGAGGTACCCTTCCTAGAGCTATCTGTGGTTGTTTCTGTGTAGCAGCCAAGGAGCATTTAGGTGGGTTTCTTTTCAACCTCATAGTAAGTTTTATAATTATCCTACCTCATTTCCTGTGTTTCTTTGTTCATTTATTTCAACCGCAGCCCCTCACCACCCCTTTTTTTGTGGTCCTCCCCCGTCGCTTGGTTGCGACTGTAACACTTCATGAACTTGCATAAGGAGAAATGGTGTCAGGCCTAGTATGCAAGTTTTTTCTGTTAGATAATTCGGAAACTTCAATGCCTATGAATGACTACTGTATCCCTATCTCCCTCCCACCTTGAAGCGCTTTGAAGCACTTCACCTGTGTATAAGCGCTGTATAAATAAACAATTACAAGTTAGTAATATAACACACCAAGTTATGAGAATAGGTTCATCGATAATTACGGTAGTTGTTGATTTAATCAGACCAACTTCTGACTTATTGTTAGTCTGTTTTTCAGCTGCGATGTCAGTCAAGAATGTAGCAATATTAGTATTTGTCAAAGTCACAGGCGACGAAGGCAGCTGTTCGATAGATCCTTATAGGAGACAACGTTGGTTTTAGGTCTATGAATAGGCAATAGTGCAGATATCTGGTCGAGCATAGTAGCGTGAGTAGCAATAGTAACTGTAATCCTATTGCATTTAGCAATGACTTCTTTAAAGATTGAAACTAATGCCCGGTGCATGAGGGTTCAGAGGCTGAAGTGACCAAAAGGTTTTTAGTTGTACGGTTTGCATGTTCAGCATCCGGATACGATCCTGTTTCTTCCAATGTTGAATTCAGCATGGGCAGATCAGGGGTACACAATAAACTACGATTTTATCCCTGAATGTGATCTTGGTGGATTTGTACTTGATTCGACTTAATTTCCATAGTGGAGATTTCCCTGCACAAAAGCTAAGCGGTGTGTCCTCGATGGTCGGTGCCGCAGCTGCATGCACTTTGGTATCCGTAAGCTCCTTACAAGGTAACACTGTCAGAATGTTATTCACGTGTTCGACAATTTTGGAGCCTAAGCTGCTCAGTGAAAAAATAAGCTGTTTATCGTCTTTAAGCGGCAGGTCTGATTCACTTTCGGTTCGTGAAGTAATTTGTAATTTTAGGGGTGTCGGTTTTGCACACTACCTGGTGAGCTTCGATGATTTTGGTAAACGCATTTTGTGTTGCCAGAGGTCATAAAGATGGTAATGCCTATTTTCAGCAGTTTGAACAGCAGATCTTACTATAGTTTCAAAGCTGTCCAAGTTAGCAGGGCTCACGTGCGTATATCCAAAACGTCAGGCGACAAGCCCAAAGCGACAAGCCCAGCTTACTGCTCAGTTACTGCTGAAGATTTCCAGATGCTGTAGTCAGGAGATTATTCGGGTAAACTCACAAAATATGTGCAGAGTAGCAGTGAGTTTAGAAATGAAATAAGCGCTGCTTCAGTGCTCACGTGACTCTTTTATATAAGGAAGTGGAGGGCAAAAGCGTTGACACTCATAACGTCAAGCAAGACTCTGCGTGGTATCAAAGGATTCAGGAGGAATTTTCCAATTAAATTCTTGGCCATGAAAAATCAATCCAGACAAAAAAACTCATTCTGGTATCTCAATAGAAGATGGATCTGTATCAGATGCTCCCACTATCGGTTCTTTAACACCCAAGTTTAAACAATTTTCTGAAGTAGATTTTTGAGATGGTTAATGTAAAACCCACATCCTGCAGGGGCAACATCTGCCCTGCAAATATTCTCAAGGAATCTCTTGCTTTTCTGATTCCATAGATTGCTAGGATGGTTAACCTATCTTTCAGAGAGGATGTGGTTCCATCTTGTCTCCAAGAAGTATGGGTAACCTCTCTTCTGAAAGGGTTCTATTGATCCATTTTCAGCCAAGAACTACTGTCCAATAACCAATGTCCTGTTCCTGCTCAATATCCTGGACAAAGTGGCTATCTTCAATTCCAGGACTTTCTGGAACAGAACAAAATCTTAAGCACTTATCAATCCGGATTTGGAGTATGGGACGGAAACAACCCTTCTGGACGTTAAAACGACCTTGTCCAATATTGTAGAGAAAGGGCACCTGGCACTGCTGATGGTCTTGGATCTCCCTACGGCCTTCGACCTGGTCGACCATTTCATTCTTGTTGACATGTTGAAGGGTCTGGTGGGCTGCTCCAATAAGGCATCGGAGTGGATAGCATAATTCCTTGGCACTCAGGTGTCAAGAGTAGCAGTGGAGGATGCTCAATCCTCCCCTGACGATTAACGCTGGTCTCCTTCAGGGATCTTGTATCTAACCTTTACTTTTCAATATTTACATAAAACCATTGCTTGACTCATTGGACCATCTGGGTATCCGGTATGCCAACTACGTGGATGACGCACAGGTGGTCTTTGAGTTGTCTGGCAATTATGTCCAAGACTCCGAAGCCCTTATAAATGTCTACGCAGCAATACAGTCCTGGATGATTTCTAACTCTTTGGCTCTTGATTAAAACATGACAGAGCTTCTTATTGTGGCCACTGGTCAGCGACTTGACCAACGTGACGCTACTTACGAAAGCTTTAACATTGCAAATAGCCAGATTCTGGTTTCGGACTGCGTCAAAACGCTGGCCGTTCACCTCGATGCGGAATTGAGTACCCGTTTATCCTGTGGTTATGTACTTAGGCTGCTTATACAAATCAGGCCTTACATTTCACTTAAGAACAGGTCCATTCTTGCCTCGGCTCTGGTGAGCTCGAGGCTTGACTATTGTAATAGCCTACTGTCAGAGACAACACAGGCTAATCGACAGTCCCTGCAAACAGCCCAGAATAGTGGAGTTTGTGCAGTTTTTGGGCTACATAGACAGGATCACTTTACTGATTCTAGAAAGGCACTGCATTGGTTACCTGGCCAGATCAGGTTCTCCCACGAGATCTGAGCAGTAGCCTACAAATGCTGGACTTCCGTTGCGCCTTTGTATTTGGCAAAGCAATTGATTGTCGATCATCTATCTCAACATCTCCATTCTAGCCATAACCACAAATTTAAATATCCTCAGTTTAAGCTGGCTAAGTTCTGAGGTAGTAGCTTCGCAGTTCAGGCCACAGAGAATGGAATGAATGCGCTCCCACTAACAATGAAAGCAGTCAACTCTGTCGGCTTTTAAGGGGGCAGTTAAAACGTATTTGTTTAACCAGAAACCTGGTTAGTGTATCAGCACTCCTCTATGCTGCCTTAGAAAGCTTGCAGGTTAGACACAACGAGAAAGATCAACAGGCCTGGTGTCACAATACAAACAGATTTCAAAAGTGATATATATTGTCTATAAAGAAGGTTTGTACCTAGGAAAGGCATAGCTGCTTACTTTCTGCCACCACTGAATCGTTTGCCTTGACCGGACTTCCTTTGGTAGCCTTTTGTCCTGCAGAACCAGGGAGCCCTCAATATCACTGTAAACACCACAATAATCCAGGGGACCCAAAGCAGTTGTCCTCTGGTAAACGAAAATGTTGGAAACTGACTGGAATAAATGAAACTTTAGTATCCCCACTGAGCCTCTGCATGCCAGCTCATGCCACCAGAAAGCTCTGGGATAGGCACCAGGCAAGTGGCGATTTGGGGGCAGAATAGTGGTGGGGCCACCATTCAAAGTTATAGACCAGGGGGCGAGGAGTATGAGGAATGGGCCCAGGAATTAAAACATGTGGAGGGAAGTTGGGAAATATATGGTAAGGACCTGCAGTGAGTAGGCGCATTCACAGATCCAAAACTTTCTAACTGCGAGGTTCCCATAGGTTAACATTGATGGCCGCAATATCAGGTAAGCATCCTGTGCAAGTTGTGAGTTTATTTCTAATTGACTCCTTCCTCTCACAGGTTTCTCATCTTTGATATTCTATTTTTAGTGCCAGATTTCTTCAGAATTTGTTTTGCCACTGGGGGGGGGGGGCACAGAGCAGCTCCTCCCAGGTGACAATGCATGCCCCACCCCGACATGATGCCAGGGACAGTATATTTGGAGCCACTGCATCTCATAACTTCAATTCTTTTTTTCCATGCACCCAGTAAACTTCTGGAATACGCCACTTGATTTATCTTGCTACTGTGTCATGCCTATGCCCCACCTGTGTAAACTCTCCACCCCTGCCCCTCTCCCAATGGCCTCTGACTTTAAGCCCCTTCTGACTATAGGCAGTAAATGTTCGTGCCGGAACCCCATAGGGTGTTTTTATACTACCTCTGGGAAGATCACGACTTGGGAGTGCATGTACTGAGAGGACCCCTAATTCTCCAATTCCCGCAGGGAGCGTGTCGCAAAACCTTTGATGCATATTTTCACAAGGCTGGAAAGTGCACCTCTTCCAAGATCCCAGGAGCGGATCTGAGTAGAGCGTTCATTGAAGAACTAGTGTGCTCTGGCAAAGATGGACAAGAAGCAGCATAGGAGGTTCAGGTTATCGAGTAACTCTTCTAGGTATCACTCTTCTTCCTCATCCAGGAAGTAGTCATCACTCATGCTCCAGGGGTACCTCTGCAGAATCGCCACCTACAGCACAGGAACTGTTCCCCACTAAGTCCTTGACTCCAAGACAGTGTGGGTCAATTTGATTAAACACGCTTGATGTCTTTGCCAACTGCCAGTCCCACCTCTCTTTCTGAAGCTGATGGAGACACCTCCTTAATCCGCAACCGAATGCCTGATGGCTTGGTTCTGGCTGAGGAAGCTAGATCTCTTCCACAGAACCCCTGATAGCAGATGATAGGTGAGGGGGACAAGGAGGCAGACCCGAGACCGGCCACAGCAAACGTCACGCAAGCCCAACCAGCTCCCAGGAACTCCCGCCTCATTTGGACAGCAGGTAAGCGCCTTCGTGCTTCAGCCCCTCCCACGCCTTGCCGTCCCCAACACTCTCCTTGGCCACCCCTGCCTTCTACCATATCAATCTGACATGGCGCCATTGCTATGCACCCCTCGATCCTTACGAAGACTAGCCTCCTCATACAACGAATTTGGATCACAGCCTATGTCACACACCACGCTCATCAATCACCCTGCCCACCACAGATCCGTAGACTAGTCCCGACGCAACATGCTACTCCCAACCTTGCCCTTTCTTATCTGATCCTCTCGAGAAATAGATTTCTCAGATTACGCACACAGCCCCCTGTGTGCGTCCCACACCATGATCACCTATCATTCCGCTCACCGCAGATCCACAGACCAGGCGCCACGCAACCCAAAACTCCGACTCTCAAACCGCCATGCCCTCCTCTGATCAGTATGAGGAATAGGTTCCTCAGGCTTCGCACTCAGTTCATCCCACACATCTCCCACTACATCCCCAGCCTCTACGTCCTACACAAACACACACGTCTGTGAGACCAACCTGTAAGTACATCAACTGCGCGCTTATCAACACAAGATCAGTCCAAGCCCATGCAGCTGAAATCCTTGACATTATAACCTCCGACAACCTCGACATACTTGCCATCACTGAAACATGGCTCTGCACCGCTGCTGGCCCAGCCCTTTCCATTGCCATCCCTACCGGTTGGGCCATACTAAGATGTGACAGATCCTTTAAAACAGGAGACGGTGTCGCCTTCATCTTTAAACATACCATCACTATAAGAGTATTGCAAATCAATGCCTCGGCCAACTGCGAATCCCTACTCGCCAAGCTCTCCTTGTCCCCGATTGACTCCATAACCATCCTCCTGTTCTACCGCCCCACTGGACCTAGCCCTGCCTACGAAAAGGATTTACTGCAAAGCATCTTCGCATCCATCAAGCCCAACTCAAACGTTGTAATCCTTGGGAACCTCAAACTTGTCCTTAACGACTGTCAGGTCCCTGGGCAACAGAAGGCATTAGGTTAGACTATAATGGTTTGGTTGGGTTAATTGCATAAAAGATATTTCCTTAATCTAATCATCATTATCCAGCCAACAACTTCTGTCCCAGCTCAAGATGGTGGAGAATTTCCTGGTCGACAGTGATTGGATAATGACTACAGTGATGCAGTTTGGAACCTAAAGAAAGGTTCTAAACTGTCTTTCAGTCAAGATCAGCATGAGCGGTCACAGCGAACTAGAGCTCCTAAGGAAAACCAAAGAAACTACATAAAGAAAACTCATTTTTAGAAGATAATTCTAGGAAGTGCCAGATACAATTTTACAGATAAGTGACAGAGAAAAAGTAATTGTAAAAACTGTTAAGTTAAAAAGGAACTGCATGTACAGTTTAAGCTGAAGATTTTATCCGTTTGAATTTAAAAAGAAGTTGCAGATTGCTGTTACGTTTCGAGTTCAATGTTGGAAAGTTTTTACTTGTTTATAGACTTGAATATTTAACGTGTGCGCGAACTGCAAAGTGTTCATTCAACGTTGTGCCGGCTCGCACGTGTTATTCTTTAGCATTGCAATGCTCGATTAGAACTGCTGCTTCCGCGCACCTATCTAATGCGTATTGGAGAAAACATTAACATTAGTGTATGCGTGTCCGTGTCGCGTGTTCATGCTAAAGGAAAGTACCTAAAGCCGTCCTGCAACGTGTCCAGGAAGTACCAACGGTCGTTGCATAGTTAGTCTTTCGTTATGAGACAAGATTAGTTTAGGGTGAAGACGTGCAGCTGAATCGATCATGTGAGCGCATGGAAAGATGTTTTGAGAGAGAAGACGTGCAGCGGAATCGATCGCGTATGCATTTAATCTTTAATTCAAGTAAGTCGCGTTCAGTCAGCTGTAATTCCAGAAGAATCAATTGAGTGAGCACAAACTTTAAACTCAAGCAAGCCGCGCTCTTTCAGAAGTAATAGAAGTAAACTGCGATTGTCAATCACAAGAAGCATTATATTGTGGCAATTCAGTAAAAGAATTAATAGTAAGCAGTTTCTTATCAGTTATCATTAAAATAGCGCAACTCTGAAAACAGTGTTACATGCAGATAGTGTGTGCATTCATTTTTCAAGTTAATCAACTGGTTGCAGCATTTAATTTTCACAAGTAAACGAGTTTACAAGAATACTTGAGAGTACAATAGTAAAAGACTGCAAAACAAAAAGAAAATATTTAAAGTTTCCATATTCAATACATGTTTGAATTTGAATATCTGCAAGTAAGCACTTCACAATGAAATCCTGTTAAGGCAAAAGAGATTAGAAAATTAAAGATCTTCCTTTTTGAGAAAAGTTACGTTATATATGAAGATAAATCCTTCAAGGGTGTCTCAGTAAATAAACCGAGACTGTCAGGTAATTAAGGGGTTTTGGGAAGGATACTTATATTTCCTTAAATTAAAAAGAGTTAATGAAGTTTAACCCAGAGTTTATTTGTTGTTATATCATTGCAGGTATCCATAGTTCCGAGGTGTTTAGCAGTTAAGGACTCCAGTGTTATCCTGACCATTTGTTATTTTCTCCAATTTCTCCCTTTCCCCCATTCTGGTCAATCCAATAATTGTTAAACAGATTGTTGGTTATACTGGTTTGAGGGACTGGGTGGGCTATTCATCTGGTCCGGCAGGAGACCATCGCTGGGACCTGATAACGACACAGCAGATGCAACGGCCTCCAGCGTAGCCACAGCATTTAACCACGCTGGCTTTACGCAGAGCTCCCTCGATCCCACCCACGATCAAGGCCGCACCCTAGACTGGATCAGCGACCTCAACTGCAACATCTCCACCCCTGTCACCTCCAATTGCCCATGGTCCAACCACCATACCACTGCCTTCAAAATCCCACACTCAGATCGACCTAGACCAGTTCACCTGACCAAACCTGAAGGTATGGCCCGATCGTAAAAACAAAAAAAAAACCTTAACCCCACAAAACCCGCCCCGCTACTTGTTACCCTTGCAAACCCCTCATCCTCAGTGACAGACCCAGGAACACTAGTAAACCTCTTCAAACAAACCATTGGCCAGGTAGTAGACACGCTTGCCCCACTCAGGCTCAGGAAAGCCAAACTCTCACAAGAAAAATGCCTGGTTTACTCCTGAAATCATTGAAGCCTGTGCCAAAAAGCGTGCTTCTGAGCTAGCATGGAGAAAAAACAACTCCCCGTCATCCAAAGCCCTCATCTCCTCCCTCGCCAAAGACTATAGGAGGGAAATGCACCCTGCCAAAGCTAACAGCTACAGAATCATCAACGCCAAGTCCAACTCCTGGGAACCTTCTACAATACACCGGGAGCTAGAAGCCCCCTCCCCAGCCAGAGCTGACAGTGGACAGCGCTTGGTGTGACAAAATCCAAAACGCCCACTGTGGAAAAGTCAACTCCCTCAAAGAAAAAACCTGAGCCAAACAAATTGCCAGTTCAACCAAACCACCTTCGTCCACAGCTCCCATCCCCTTACCAACCCACACCTACACCCCTTTCAAATTCAACCCAGTCTCAGCCATGGACATCTCCAAGATCATCAAAAATCTCAAACCATTGCGCTGCAAAGGTGAAATTTGCCGAGCTCCAGTCATCAAAGACTGACGAATCACGTACCCCCTTTCTCACAGCCATCATCAATGCCTCCTTCTCCACCAATTCGGTGCCAGCATTCCGGAAGGAAGCATAAGTATTACCACTGCTCAAAAAACCCTCACTCGGCCCTTCCATACCCACAAACTATTGCCCCATTAATTCGGTACCCTTCATCCTAAAGATACTGGATCATGTTGCGTACATCCAAGTTCAACAATATCTCGAGGAGAACAATATCCTGGGCATTCGCCAATCAAGCTTCCTCACCAAACACGGAACTGAAACTGCCCTACTTGACTTGAAAATACAACACGCCGCCATTAAGGACATAGGCAAACCCACCCTCCTGATGATGCTGGACCTTTCCGCAGCATTCGATGGGATTGTCTACCATATCCTATGCTCTCAACTCACTGAGACAGCTAACTTCTCTCCATCAGTCGCTGAGTCTTCGACTTCTCCGCAGAACCTATCACTGTCGCTTGCGGAGTTCCACAATGCGCCTGCCTCTTCCCTACCCTCTACAACATTTATATGAAACCCCACTTCGACCACTATGGCAGACTCTGCATATCTTACACGAACTACGCTGATGACATGCAGCTCCTTATCCCCCCCTTACCGGCTCCTACCCCAAAGACTCAGCCACCATAAACTCTATATATGAAATCGTATAAAAGTAGATGGTTTCCTACCTACTCTGCCTCTGCCACGACGATAAAACAGAAATCCTCTTTGGCTCCCACTCCACACTAGGCAACATCGACCCAGCCTACAAAGAATTTATCATTGACGGTAACCGAATCACCACCTCTGCCACCGCCAAAACCCTTGTCATTTACCCAGACGCCAACCTCGACCTCTCACGCCATTTAACCTCAATCGCCTTGTCTGCAGTTTACACTGCCAAACTGCTTCATGCCAGCAAGCCATTCCGCTCCACTCCCGACTCCTTTCCATTGCAAGAGAATCACAGGAGCAAAGCTTGACTACTGTAACGCCCTGTTTACTGGCACTTCTTAATGCAACCTTAACAAGTTCCAGACGATTCAGAACAATGCTCTCCAGAGGAAGCCAGAAGAGAGGCAAACTGGTTGCCCATCCGGGAAAGGATTACGTTCAAAACGCTGTCCCTGGTCCATCAGTGTCTCTCCAATACTGCTCTGGCCTGACCTCTCAGATCCTCGAACTCACACCTCCTGAACATCCCCAACTTCAATCGCTTCTCTGTGGGAGGTAAGTTTACCGGTCGTGGCCGCTGACCTCTGGAACAATTTCCCTCCTACACTGAGAGAAGAGCATGCCTACTGGACCTTCCTCAGAAACTTAAAGAGCTGGCTGTTCAACTAACTGTTCTCCGTCGAAAGACTCTTCACCCCCACTCCCCTTTCTTCTCGATTTCCTTCAATGTAACTAGCACCTAGATACCTGAGGGTTTTGTGTTCTGTAATAAATGCAAAAAATGTATTAAATAAATAAAGCTTCAAAGCTTGCTCCTTCCCTTTCAATGCTGAGGCCTCATTGAAATGCGCTTCTCTTTCAAGCGGACCATTTCTCTCAAAGAAATTTTTGATAAGGAGGGAGATACTTTGCATTTCCCTGAGGAATTGAATAGGAAAAGAGAGTGGGCCTCACTACATGTCAGCCGTTCCGGAAACAACGGTGGTGGTAAATCCGCCGCCACGGTTGTTTCCGCACTGGCTGATTGAGTCCTGCAGGCGGGAGGTGTCACTCACGCCGGGTCTGACCTGGCGGGAGTAACACCACTCGCCTGCAGGCGGACATGGACACACCGGCTCTGTCATAGACGGAACCAGTGTTTCCATGGTCCCTACACCCATGGAGTCCTATGGGATTCCATGCGGATGGGGATATACAGAATTCCGCGTCCAGAATTACCGGGTCACCAGGGTTGTAATGCCCTAGTGATTCCGGCAATCACGGAGGCGGAATGGTATTACCGGTCTGGCGGCAGCCTGCCGGTTTTTCCGGCACGGCTACCGCCAAATTCGTAATGAGACCCAGTACCTTCTTGAATTAGCTCAAGGACTCCAGGTAGTGAGTGGTTTGGTCACTTCTCCTGCGTTGGATATCCTTCCAGCACCTTTGCCAGGCAAGCCTCACCACTGTTCCTTTTGGAGGGATATTGCTGATGTTGTGGAAAGTTTAGGGTTGCCCCCTCCTAAGCCTAGAGTCTGGTGTGAACTTGTGAACATCTTGGATGAGAATTCTGCATGGGATATTGCTGATGTTGTGGAAAGTTTAGGGTTGCCCCCTCCTAAGCCTAGAGTCTGGTGTGAACTTGTGAACATCTTGGATGAGAATTCTGCATGGGATCCTTCATCCAGCGGTGTCTGCCTGTTTGAGTGGCTTTGGAGAAGTCGGCATCAGTCCTTGCAGTGGATCGGAACCTTACTAAGAAGCATTGTCTAGCCCCTCGCTGAATAGCTTAGTGGTGCAGGCAGCTACTGCAGGGCTGAACACTACATCCTTCCCTGCCACCCAACAACGGGAGCAAGACGCTGGATGCCATGGGCCGCAATGTATTTGGGTCCAGGACCCTTGTTTTAATGTGGGTCAACGCCACTTGTGCGTTGGAAAAATACACCTATGACCAGTGCAGTGTGATCTCTGGGTAGTCAACAATTTGCCTGCTGAGGAGATGAACAAGAGTTGCAACATTTGGGGATGGAAAAGGGGTCATGCGCCACATTTTGAAGTCCAGCCTGGACATTGCCAACTGCGAGGCTTGTACGATGGGCACCAGATATTTTCTATGCCAGCCCTCCCCTCCTGGATGAGGACTTTGGGATTTGTTCATAATGATCAATCCAAACTCCTCGGTATCCCTTTTCACAGGCACAACCTGTTTGCTACAAAGTCTGACACACTGCAGATGTTCTAGGTCTTCAGGGCCACAGCCAAGTCCTTGGTCTGGCTGTGCAGTAACCTTCGACCTCATAGCCGAGGCGTCCTTTTTGTCCTTTCCCAGCTTTTGCCCACCGTGTATGCCCAGGTGCCGTCCATCAAGGAGTGTCTCCTCCCCCACCAAGAAGAAATCTATTTTATTTTATTCGGCATTAGCCATAAACAATTGACATCACAACATTAAACCATGCAAACAGTATTATGTGAGGAGCCAGGAACGAGACATGAACACAATGAGCTCACCGTTTTGGCTATAAACTTTTATTCAAAATAAAAGGGCTTGAAAAGGCCTCACTATCCCTACTCTAGTACTATTTCCCTACCTCAACCAAAACTAAAGGTGTGTCCAGTGTCAGTGTCCAAAACAAAATGTCTGGTGTCCGAAATCCTATCCTTGCCCCCACATTCTATACAACAACCCTAATATGTGAAGGGTAATGTCTTTGGCCTAATGAGTGCCCAAACGTTCAAGTTCAATTGAAATATATAACTCCAACACAAATGTTCCCAATGGATAAAGGTCACAGTTCTTGGGGACAATTCCCTTCCCCAGGTTTCTCTTAAGGATAAGGTTCACAGTACCAGGGGACATCTCCTTTTCCCAGGTTTCTCTTCAAGACACTTCAAATTCCCAATGGCATAAATCTTCCTTAGGGATCTTTGTTGAACAAAATACGTGCCTACAAAAACCAACTTGGATGTAAGTCCCAACTTCGTAGGCTACCCAGTGTATTCGCCTTCCAGGTTCTTTTCCACTTTGTTTAACTTTGCTTTCAGTCTTGATTTTTGCCTGGTGTACTTTCTTGCCAGGGCTTTTCATATGTTTTGCTTCATACAATTTAGAACATGCCTTTTCCTGGTTCATTCTCCTACCAGGGCTTTTCATCGGATTTGCTTTGTAGTATTGCAAACTTGCTTTCGCCTGGTTTACTCTCCTGCCAGGGCTTTTCATCGGATGTACTTAATATAATTAAAACTTGCTTTTCTCTCACATTCATCTGATTGACTTTATACAATTGCAAACTTGCTTTTTTATGTCACATTTATTCTGTGAACCCTTTTCGGGTAATACTGGGTTTCATAATCCTTCGCAGTCACTTCATATATGTTTGTCTTTCTCTGGCAGCGTTGTCAAAGCACCCTAGTGTCCCATTTTCTCTCTCTAGGACTCACTGGTGTCTTGTGGTGTCCTTCGGTTCCTTCGCGGTAAACAGGTGGCAGCGCTCTGCTGTCCTGTCTCCACCTTGCGAGCTCCCCGGCTTCACCGTACAGCCTCCACATCCTTTGAAGCTCCCGTTTTCTTCTGGGCTCTCGCACCGTGTTCTGATGGTAGTGAGGCTACATCCGGGTTCCTGTGACCACTACAAAGTTTCTTCTTCCTTCCCTCTTCCGCTCGCCACACGTGAAACCGTCCTCGGCAGTTCTTTGCCTCTTGCTTTCCTTTCGAGCCTGCCAGCTCCACGGTCCTCTTGTCGTCCTCAGTCTCATGGTCAAAACCGAGAGGGCTCGAATTCCCCAGGCAGCGTTCTCTCACTCTATGCTGGATAAAGCTTTTAAAGGTCCTGGCACCGATCTCGCGCTCGCAAACACTAGAGCGTATCTGGTGCTTCTCGTCCCTGGTGATCTGCATTACTCTATTCAGACTCCTCGTCCCAGTATTTTTAGGTGTATGGGAGAGTTGTAGGCTGTTCTTGGTGTTTTGTGTATAGATTATTGGGAGGTGTTGCCTGTAGGTCTTATGGATGGTTGAAGGGAATCAGCACAGTATTCCATTGAGGCCTGCGGAATGGAGGGCGTATTCCTAAAAGGAAAAGGGAGATACCATGTCTCATCTGATGATGTATCACCCCTCTGAGGGTCCCCTCCCCCCATGTGATCCTTGCTCATATAGCCACCCCCAGGATAAGGATCCTGCAGCCCCTGGCCACATGGGGAGCGGGTTACCCAGGAAGAGTAATGACATCATCAGATTCATCACAATTACAATTTAAAACCCTGATAAAATGTTCTAAAACGATCTTCATAGCCTTTTAAAGGTTGCTTTTACAAACATACAAACATCAAATACAAAATACATGTCATTAAAATTCATAGGTACATTGCTTTCCTGGTCTACCTAATTCCATTATTAATAAAAATGCTTTCTAAGCCATTACCTTCTAAGGTTGTGCAAAATAGGGCAGACCCACACATTTTTAGGAATATTTTTGTCGTAGACAGTCCTGCAGCCACACTCCTGATGACTTTTCAGCCAATTAATTTGTGTCATTACAATTATCCTCCTGTGCTCCGGAGATCTAAATGTGCTTAGAAGGCTCCTAGCAGTGAAACTCTTGCGTGATATAGCAAAGAATTTAATTGATGGTAACCCACAGATTCGCTTCAACATACTTGCATGATCTAACCTTGCCGCCGTGTCTTTAACAGCTCCCTTGAATACATCCAGGTTATTAACTTGGCCCAGGTCAGGGCCCTATTACCGCTCCAGTATATCACCATATTTAAACCACAAATATCGGTTCTGGAGACAGACCTATTTCCGGCAACCGTTCCATATATCAAATTTGTTAGTGTAAACAAAAGACTCCAGAAACTTGCATTCAACAAGGACTGTAATTCTATACACCCCTAGCTCCAACCTTAAAGCATCTCCTTGTGTGCTTGGGCCCAGGGCAGTTGCTTTCCTTAAAAACTCATTTTTGACTGCAAATACTCGAGCAATCAGCAAATCCCCATATTTCACTACCATATCATGCAGACAGATAGACTTTGGCCTTCATCACCCATAAGCATTTGTCCAATCATTCTCTCTGAACTTGTAAAAGAAACCGTAATAGACCAACTACCGTTCCTAAGGAACAAAATGTCTAGATAGACAGAGCCAGGGTTACCCAGAGAGGTGGCTTTGAGGCCTCCATTGTCCCATACACCATACAGGCAGCCAATGTGAAAGCTCTATAAATTGAAGTTCATTCATCTCCTGTGGGAGGGTAGTTGTCCGTTCGTCAATGCTTGGGCCTTACTGGTCGTACAGCAGGGTTACTGCATCTTGTTTCTTATGTGCTCACCAGACGACCCGCCTTCAACTCCTTCCTTACCTCCACACTCTCCCCTATGGGAGGAGCTCTTGAGTAAGTGCAACATTGAAGTAGGGCCTTGCTCAGAATGAGAGTCCCTATGGTACTCTTTATTTTCTGTTTCTGAGGGGGAAAAAAGGGATCTGCATCAAATCATGGTTTTGAGGCTCTTCAACTTGTACCTGCAAAAGGACAAGTTCAAGACGTTTACCCTGGCCAGATCCTCCAGCCCATCAAGCTGCAGGAATGCTTGGTACTCGAGGATCTCTAGGACGCCTACTTCCAGGTGCGACTTCGTATCCAGCACAGGAAGTATCTGCGGTCCATAGTTAGCAATGCCCACTACCAGTTACAAGCCCTGCCATTTGGTCCTTCCTCAGTAACCAGGAGCATCAAACTGTGAATGGTTGCAGCTCGTCTCAGGGGGGAAACTGTTTTTGCCTTCACCTACCTGATTAGCTCATTCGGACACAGACCTCGTGTTTGATGGGAACCAGTGACTATTTTGGCTTTCTGCTGCTCTAGTCCCAACTAAGTACATGTGCCCCCTCCCAAACCTTTACTCCACCTTTGCCAGACTCAGAATCTGTTGAATGTGCAGAATCTGGTCAAAGTGCAGTCAGCCTTGGCCAAATTATGTTCCTTCACCCCCAGTTTGGCATCATTACATAAGGACATTTTTAAGGCTGCAAGGATTAGAAAGTTATTGCTTCCACTCTATTAATTGAAGCCTGAGCATGACCATGAAGACAGCTCAGTCTTAAAAACGTCCTTATGTTATGGTGCTAAAATGGGGGTGAAGCGACGTAATTTGTCCGAGGCGGACAATGTCTGTTAAAGGGGCGTAAAAAAGTATAAAGTCTGGCACAGTTGGAGTGAAAGTTCGGTAGGGGTCACTTTCACTTAGTTGGGCTTAGGGCAGGCAAAAAGTCTAAATAGGTCACCGCATGCATCTAACCCAAAAGTCTACTGATCCATCAGTAGCAGAAGACAGTGTTAGTGCAAACAAGCAAAAGCAAGTTAAGCTATTTATTTATTTTAAATTTTGTTTATTGGCATTTTCAAAAATACAATATGGCAAATGCAGTATGTCACAGTGGTAAAAGATATGGCACAATCCATGACTCTGTTGATTCTGCAGCAGGCTAAAAAGGCCAATATAATCTGTTTAACTTGAACAACAAACACAAGTTCCATAAAGTTTCCGACTCGTTTACTAGCCAAGTGTGGGGTGACCCACTATTACAGGGGCTGTGTTGGAGTTAGGCGTTTCTAGGGTTTTTGCAGGAGGTGAACCACTTAACAATGTATTCCTGGGCTGCAAGGTCAGGGTGTTCTTGTTGTGTACTGCTTGTGTTTTAAGTTATTCTAGCCTTTCATTGCGGCTTGTCGTCCGATGGGTGGAACCTGGCATTGATCAGTGATTTCCAGGCTTCCAGAGTGATAGTAAGATTATCGTCATGGGTCGATACTGATTTGGTCCAGGTGCTGGTCACTACCTCGCATCAGGTTTCGAAATGGTGGAGTCAGAGTTTGTACTGGGGGCCCTTCGGTGATTTCCATGACAGTGCAATCTGACGTTTTGCAAGCATTCTAAGTCCATGAATCTAGTGACATGCTTATGTTTACTGTGTCTGGCATATGTTCCCAGTAGACATTGCAGTGGGCTCCAGGAGTATCTAATAATCCCTGCCGCCCTACATGTACGTTGGACTTGGTACCAGAACGCTTGCACTTTGACACATTTCCAAAACATATGTAAGAGGTTTGCCTCTTCCCGGTGGCATGTAAGGCACAGAGACTGTGCCTCTTTAATGAATTTAGCTACCCTGCTAGGGGTCATGTATGTACGGTGGAGTACATTAATTTGAAGTAATTTTAACGTAGCGTTTCGGGGACAACAGTTTAGGAAAGTTCAGTGTCTGTTCCCATTCCTGTTCAGTGGTGTTGAGGCCATGTCCACTACCCATCTCAATTTTAATTTAGGGTCCCTTACGCTGACTCCTGCCACCAAAAGACTCTGTAGTCTTGTCACTGGTCTCCAGCGATCCTCTAATCTGTACATTAAGGCTAGGAGTCCCATTTCCTTCGGTTCAAGTGGCAACTCTCCCCATTTTCCTCTTGGAACTCCCCTTACTCTCATGTATTGAAGGAATTATCCTTTGGGCAGACCAGTCTGTTGTATAATGTATCTATGGCTCTGAATTGGCCATTATCATGTTTGTCTCCCCATGTCTCTATCCCTCGCTCCTCCCAAAGTCTGGCAGCACCCAAGTCTGTCCTGTTCATGCACACATCAGCGATTATCGGTACATTAGGTGAGTACGGGTTACATACACCAGTTCTGCCTGCCCAGCTCACCAGCAGTGGAGATGTGATTGCCCATGTTTTCAGGAGCCATAAGATTTTGTTGAGTCTGGCTGGGGCTTCCAATTTTTGCAGTAGCTTTGATTCTGATGTGGGGGGAGTTCTGCAAGCTATTTGGTGACAAAACTTAGTTGGTGAGCTAAGTAATAAAGTTCCAGGTTAGGTAATTGTACCCATCCATACTTTACAAGGTAGTTGCCGTATACTGAGGGCTAGCTTGTGGCGACCCGTGTCCCATATAAAATATCTGATTACAGAGTCAAGATGATGAAAGAATGTTACCCCGATGTAGTGGTGAACATTTGTAAAGACATAGAGGAATCTCGGGAGTACAATCATTTTAACAATGGCAATTCTGCCCATAGTTGACAGTGGGAGTTTGGACCAGAAGGACATGGATTTCTCAAGGCCTCCATCACTCGCAGTGTGTTGTGGTTGTGCGTTTCTATGGGTGTATGTGTGATTAGGATGCCTAAATTTCTAAACAATTATATCTTCCAGGGGAGTCCCAAGTCAGGTAGAAAGGTCTTGTTCAGTACATGAAGGCCAGCCAGAGGGAAGAGACAGGATTTCTGTCTATTAAAAGAAATTCCCGACATTTCTGCAAATCTGTCTAGCGCATCCAAAATAATAGGGAGGTTATGACGTTTGTCACAAAGGCAGAGCAGGGCACCATCCGCGTAAAGCGATATTAAGTATTTAGAGTTGCCTATTAGGATGCCTGCTGTCAGGTATTCCTGGCATAGGAACACTGAAATGGGACAGTATGTACAACATGGGTGAGAGTTCCATACCCCAGATATTTGTTTACCTCATTTCAATCTTGCCACTGGGGAAATGTAAAGGAGTTGGACCCAACGGATGAATTCCCAAACCAACCCAAAGTTTTGTAATGATGTAAGCAGCCACTCCGAGTCGGAAGCTTTATTGGCATCTAGGGATGCTACCACATATTGTTTCCTACGGGTGTGTGTTTGTTCTATAAAGTGATGGAATCTTCTGAGGTTTAGGGCCGTGCAACGCCCCGGGTACGAACCCTGTCTGGACTAGGTGCAGCAATGTTGTGATAACTCTACGAAGACTGTTTGCTAATACTGTTGTGAGTTTCTTTGTCGCAATTTAGCATGGCCCGATATCTATATGATTCACACCTGTCCATTAGTTTCGCAGGTTTGGGGATGGGTATCACCAAGGTCTCCCTCATGCCCATTGGCAATATACCAGTGTCATGGACCTCTGTGAATACTTTATGAAGTACTGGGGCCAGAGTAGCAGTATAGACCTTATAGATTTCTGAAGGGAGGTCATCTGTACACAGGGTTTTACAGGTAGGTAAGAGGCTATAGCGTCACCCAATTCTTCGATAGTAATGGGCATTTACAAGGAATTGCGTTGGCTGTCAGAGTCTTGGGAGGCAAATCTGGGAGAACACTTTGTCCGAATCTTTTTGGGAAACTGGATTATCATGTTTGTATAGTTGTACGTAGAACGAGGTAAAGTCTCGTTAATCATTGATTGAGACCTCCGTGAGGCCCCCCATTCGTCATAAAGCATGGTGGTTTGGGTCTAGGGTGTCCCTGTTTACAGAGCCATGCCAGTAATCTCCCAGGTCTGTCCCCATCTGTGTGAGCTTGGGCTACCTGGGTAGTGTAGTCACATTTGGACAGTCTCTCCCAGGCATCACAACACCTTGATCGTGCCTCTGTCCGTTCCCCTTCGATTGATTGTTGGCCCTCGTGCTTGAACGTCAGCATTTTAATTTCCTCCTCTGTGGATTCCAAGACCTCTAGTAGCTTCCGGCAGATGCCCCCAGCACTAGCTATGACTTCACCTCTAGTCACCACTTTCATGGCTTCCCAGATGGTGCCCCAACTGTTTACACGCCCAACATTATTATCAAGGAAATTAAGTAGGAAATCTGATAGATTTTTTAAAGGCTGAGTCTGTTAGTGTCCGGCAGGGATGCGCCATGTGGAGATGGAGAGTCTAGAGTGTGCCAAGCACCACTCTATCACCAGTGGGGAGTGGTCTGACATTGTGCGGCCCAAGTATTCTGCACTGGTGAGTTCTGTAAAATGTGTTGACCCCGCAAAAAAATGATCAATTTGTGTGTGCAGCTTATGTGGGGTTGAATAATAAGAGTAACCTCTGTGGTCAGGATGTATTTCCCTACATATGTCTACCAGTTCCAGGTCCGTTAACATCATATTCAAGGAAATAGAGGCCGGGGAGGGGCCGCCATTTGGTGAAGTTGATCTGTCCATCGTAGGGTTCCTTACGCAGTTTAAGTCCCCACCCCATAGGACAAAACCCTCACTTCTGGTTGCTACAAGTTTACTTAGTGTGTGTGTTTGTGTGCTGGGATATTATGGTTTGGGAAAAATGAGTTTGTTATGCAAATTTCCCTATGCTCCAGGAACACCCTGACAGTTAGATATCTCCCCTCCTGATCTATGACTACTTCCAATAGTTGGAAGGGCAATGTACTGTCAAACCAAGTGAGCACTCCTCTGGCAGACTTAGAATAGGTGGTCCCATATCCCATTCCACCCCCAGCGGGCCAGTAGCGCATCCTGTGCTTCAGTAAGCAGATGTATCTTGGAGTAGTACTATGGATATCTTTTTGCGTTGTATATAAGATTTCACCCTGTTTCTTCGGGGTGAGGAGCCCAGGCCCCACACATTCCAGGACATTATTCTTAAAGTGGTCATCATTGCGTTAAGCGTGCGTTGGCCCTTCTGTGGTCGTAGCGTCGTCTCCTGAAATACGTTTCAGGTATTATGCCTCTTATTAGTCTTTTGTCTACTTAGTATGGAGTGCGCCAGGGTCTCAGCGCAAGGTCGGATGTTAGACACCTCTTTTCAGGACGTTCCATGCCTGTCCCGTTTGCCAGACGAGTCCTTTTAAGAGTCGTATTGTATGGATTACATAAAAAGAAAACAATAACTTGAGTAGAAGGTAAGGCCCAACAACATCAAGTTGTACCCTGAAGGCCAGGTTTAGCCATTGTGTACTAGGTATGGGTCCAGCAACAGCCGGAGACCTTTGTCAATTTAGGGCGGGTGAAGAAGACCAACCGTGGATGTCTGGGTTCTGCTCCCACCGATAATATGTGGACTTTAGTAGTGACAGTGGTTTATGTTCCTTGTTTGGCTAGGGGCCCGGATTACCAGAATCAATAGTGTATACTGCTCGGAGATGGGTAGCATGCAGCATGTGGGTTCAGCGTTTACAGTTCTACCAAATGCAGCCCTTTGGGTGGGCACCAAGGGCCACAAATTAGGGCTGCAGTTGTTTGAATCTTACTGTGCGCCTCGTGTGTTACTGATCCACATCATTTTTGTCTGACAGATCGTTATGGTCCATCCACATGGTTGCAGCCTCTCGACTTTCCAGAAATTGCATTTTTTCTTTGCATAGAACTTTGAGTCTTGCAGGATATAGAAGCATGTATTTGAGTCCCAATTGTCTCTGCCTGGCTTTAATGGGTATAAACGAGTTCTGGTTCTTTGGACAGTTGGCGTGTAATCAGGGTATATGGCAATCTTCAAGCTACAGCGTGTTATCTCGCCACCATCCCTGGAGTGTTAAAGGATGACTTCTCTGTCCTGGAAGTTAATGATCCTGGCTATTATTGGTCGAGGATGTGATCCGTGGGTTCTTTCAATAGCAAAACCCTGCGAGAACTTGCATGGCCCAATCTCTTGGAGCAGCAGGTTTTATATATAGGAGGTAGAGTCTGGCCCATCTGTTACTTCTGGTATACCAAGCACATGCACTTTGTTCCTACGTGACCTGCCCTCAGCGTCTTCCGCTCGTGATTCCAGTGTGCTGTTCCGCTTTTCAAGTTCCTTGACCCTTGTTTCCAGGTCCTTGGTGGAGTCAGATGTCTCTTTCAGGAGCGTTTCAGCAGACGTGACCCTTTCAGCTAGTTGTCCGACATCTTGCTGTAGGAGTTGGACATCAATTTTAACTTCATCTATCTTCGTTCCCAGGGATGAGCGTATGGCCGCTATCGCTGCAAGAACTTGGTTCTCTTGCAGGTCTTGTGAGGTTGTGGGGCCTATTGCTGGTTTGTATTCTCAGCCTGCGTGACAGTGCAACTTTTGCCCTGAACCATAAATTATTCCATCGTCATGGGTTTGACTTTGCTCTTGGTGGGTGACATGTTGTGGTTTAATGTCGTACGGTAGGCACCCAGTGTCTTGACCGTCCGCTTGGGGTGCCTTGTAGCACCTGTATCATATCTCTAGGCGCGGCTCTGCTAGGCACCTTTGTAGTGTCCCTGTCTATGTCGCCGCAGTTTAATGGCAGTGAGCAAGTAATGTGTATCCAGGCGATCTTAGCGCTGCCTGCGAATTGCTAACGCAGTGGTAAGCAATGTTACATCAAGGGCTCTAGTTATATAGGTGTTTGCACTCCGTGTTCATAGTCTCCGTCTAATGTAGTTGCTTGTACATTCAATTGACTATTTTGGCAGGTTTGTGCACCAGTAGTCTCTTGTGACAAGGGCTGTGTCACTGCCACAGCATTCTGGGTCTTTTGGACATTGTTGGCAGAGAAGCAACTTGATCTGGTTTTGTGAGTAGGGAAGAGGGAGTGTGACTGCGGGTCCCACCCAGGTCTTCTTAACTTGTCCCACAGGTATGCAATGTCTCAATTTAGGGTTAGTCACAGTTAATACAGGCTTGGGCGGCACAGCCTCCAGGAGGCACCCACTGCAAGCGTGAGAGGTAATGAGGCTCTGATCCTGCACCTCGCTGTCTAGGTCTAGGGCCGCAGTCAATGAGAAGGGTGTTCCGGGCAGCTCTTCATGCTCCTGGCCGCTGGTTGTTAGGGAGGGTAGTCCTCTGCGTCTCTGTTCTCCAGAAGGGACTCCAGGGAGTGAACTCTGCGAGGTCCTGCTGGTCATTGCTGGCAACCAGATGAGCCTGGCCACCTCGGTTCCCCAGCAGGAGGGGCAGACAGTAATTTATGTGGTGGGGCTCCGTCGAGCGCCGCACTCAATCTGCCTTATCCTTGCAGCGTCCAGCCCCAGCCTGAGAGGTTCCACCACGGGTTGCAGCCACGCAGTGCAGTCAGCTGTCCAGGTGCTTAGTGCCTGCGAGTGGCCAGTAGACTGTGGAGGTGAGCATGGTCCATATGGCTGATGGGAGACGGCAGCAGTGAGAGGCAGCGCTGTGTTTTATATCCACGCACTGCAGCAGCCATCTCGAGACGCATGTGTACTCTGATTCCTTTTCGCACAAAGGCTTGTCAGACAGGCTTTACTTTCCCCCACATGCAAGTAGATTCCAGTAAAAATGTAGATTGTTTTAGCAGTTGCTGGAAGGATCAGGCGAGGATCTCGGCTTCAACTCCACTCAGACGAGCCCTACAGCATCGGCTCAGGCCAAGCCCCCTCAGCAAGTTAATCTATACCCTCAGTCACTGCACCAGCCTTCAGTCGATAGAGTACCATTACATTGGTCAATAATAATACTTATTACTGCAGCACTTAGAAGCGTAATGTCAAGAAAAGTGACAAACCTAATGTACTACCATATCAATCTTTGAGGAACAAGATCCATGATGCTCTCAAGGAAGGTTTGTCATCTGGCACTTGCTTCTAACCTAACACCTGCAGATTAGAACGATACAACTCTTAAGATGCCAAGAACATATTGACAGATGCCTTAAGCAGATCACTTTCAGAAGATCACGAGTTGGTCATAGACAGTCTGGGACCCAGCAGATAATCTTCTTTGCAACAATGCATAATGCAGATATTTCCTATTAAGGGCCCAGCATTATGATCCAAGTTAAATACCCATTCATTTAAATGTGTCATGTTTTTTTTTCTCGCTTTTTCATTCTCCATCAATTCCTTTCTTGCCTAAATTCATGCTCAACCTTAGGAAATCGAAAAGGAAGATGATCCAAACATCTTCAAAATGTCCACTGTGGTTTCTAGATTGTGTAATAGTTGCTGTGCTAATTTGATCTCCAATCGAATAGAAACAGCTGTATGTCCCAACACAGCCTGTCATGAATGACATTTGCCAAATGGATCCTTAATTCTTAGAATGTGGGCATCTGGATGCTACAGTATAAGACCATCAATGAGATATTCCTGTTAATTCCAATGTAGTTATTGAACATTTGTATGGCGCCTATACAGCAGAAAGTGTTTCCAGGCACCAAATGGAAGAGATTCTACTTGTGGTGTTGAACATTGACACTAAAACACGCCAGGAAGGTAGGGTGTTGCCCTAAATTCTTTATGTAACCAAGACAGGCTCACAGGTGTATTCCATTAAGTTAATCTATCAGCAAATACGGCTTACAGAAAGTGTCCTATTCAGAATTACTTTTTTTCCTCTTTTCCGTTGAGTCCAGATTTCTTCTTTGGTCTCTGAAAAATGTACCCCGAGTAAAAGTGCATTCTCTTTCCTGGCAATTAAATGTGGACCTGGCTGAAGTGATGCGCTCACTTTCAACAATTGCACACCTCTAACTTGTAGAATCTTAGAAGGTAGATTTCTAAGCAAGCATTATATTGTCTAAGAGGATGAGTGAAATGTAAGCACTGGGTACTCATGAACCATAGAATGCTCGCTGACCATACCCTTCTTTCCTTTAGAGTTAGAGTTCAGCTTTCTGCATGAACCAGCCTATTTCTCTTCCACCTTTATTTCCTAATTCCTAATTCTGCCTCTCCAGCATAGAGCTCTCTTCACACTATAAATGTGAAAAGCACAACTAGACACCATCTTAAATATACATAAATGTACAAACGGTAATCGCCCCTTTGTTATCTGTAACTAAGTGTAGTCAGTTGATTGTCAGGTAGCCAGTTGATTGCTACGTTATCACTACATGTTATTAAAAGGCTAAACTATGACTGGCCACCAGGGGGCGCGCGGATGTAGTCTGACTTCGCGTGAGCTCCACTGCTTTGGGTCTCTAGGAGGGATTGAGCCCCCGCTTTGATGACCCCCCCAAGATTCCACACCGGTGTGCCGCCAGCTGAGGACCCCCCCCTCCGGTCAGTCGAAAACCCGATCGAAATCGACCCCTGCAAACCTGAGATACACCTCCCTCAAAAAGTCGTCACACAACGGCTCCGCGGCCCGCTCGCAGGAAACTGCGCAACGGTCAGAGGTGGACCCTGGGCCTGACGAACAAAGAAAACCTGAAAGACCCTGAACCCCGGCCACGGAACTCACACTCCCGACGACGTTCCTCGCCGCAAAGGGGACGGCACAGCCTCGTCGAGTCGGCGGAGATTCCGAAGAGCGGGATCGGACTAGGCCCCGAGACAGCGCTGAGCGGGGAGGCGGTAGGCCCATCCCATCTTCCCCATGAACAACGGGTGGTCCGCCATCAGCACGCAGCGGCGGCTCAGAACTCTCTCGCCCTGAATGTTTACCCCCGCGTCTTGCACAAGAGGAAAACACCCCCAAAGCGTCGCCGGGCCTGGACACTGCTTAAAGGGCACCCCTCTCAACACCTAACGAACTTCCCGAGAACACTGACGTCGGAGTGCAGAGGGTAAGGCCCCCGACCCAGGGGCCTGTGCCTCCTCTGCCCCTGACCCCATCTCCCCGTCGAACAGCACTGGTGACACCACAGAGCTTTGGGAGAACCAATGGACATAAAGGAGAACCTAGCTACATTCTCTTACTTCTCGATTCCTGCCGAAAACTGTGCCCATACCATGGCGAACCAAAATACTTCGGGGAGTGAATCGGCAGCTACCAAAGGGGACATTGCCGCCTTGCTGGGCGAAATAAAGAATATGGGCGCCAGCATTGGCTCCAAAATTGACAAGATTACCCAACGTCTAGATATCATGGAGGAGAGGCTCAAAGGGGTCGAGAACAATCAAGCGTCCATAGACACCCTTGAAGCACAACTCGACCAGCGGATGACCGAACTCGAGCAACGAGAGGAGAGCTTCAAGCTCAAGCTTGATGACTTGGAAAACCGGGAGAGGCGGAACAATCTGAGGATTTTTGGAATCCCGGAACGAGAAGGGGAGACGGAGAGCGATCTGAAGAACACCCTGCATGACATCATCAAACTCTTAGTTGCCGATGACGCGGTTGATAAACCTAAGACAGAGAGGATACACAGAGCCAGAGGGCCCCCAGGTGGACCAAGATCTGCCCTTGCTCGATTTCACTGCTTTCAGGACAAAACACGGATCCTCGAGAAAGCAAGAAGCAGCAACTCAATTACCCTCCATGACCCTGGCACTCCGACGCATGGGCGGGCCTATCACCAAACATCTGAAAGCAAAGAACATAAGATACAGGTGGGGGTACCCCTTCTCTCTGTTCTTTGAATACAACGGAAACAAAGTCAAGCTAACTCGGAGGGGGAGATCAAGGCGTACATCTCTGACCTCCTTTGACCAAGCACAGAGGAACACGATCGGGGAGACCCACGTCAAGAAGAAAGAGGATGGCGTATACAGGGCCCCAGAAGGAAACGTGTGAAGGGATTGAGGAAATTTCGGAGAGGTAATTCCCCCCCAGGGGGAGAGAACTGATGAACTACAACACTGGTAAGATGACATATATTCTAATGCATATGTCCATGGCCTGAACTGTGTAAGGATGTCTATGCCCGAAAGAGACTCGGACCATGTAAACAAAGGAGGGAGGTGAATGGGGGCTCAATCAAGATTATGATGATATAATAATCCTGGGGACCCGAAGTGACGGTCCCTGAAGGTGGTTCGATGGGGGACCAGTGTCTTTACCTGGGTCTGCATGGACGCCGTCAATGTGGAAAGGGTGGAGGGTGGGGGGGCTGGGCAGACAAGAAATGTATAGAGGATGAATCATTATCGGCAATACAAAGGATCACTCAAGACAACGTGAGTCCTTATGACCAATATATTTACTTGACACGGGTCTCGAATTCACAACCGAAATACTCTGTTGATGGCACCAATTGAAGAGCAGAAGGGTAGGGAGTCCCTAAGGATAGGAACACTTAACGTGAAAGGCCTCAACTCACCGACCAAGAGATAATTACTGGCAAAGGGATTCCGTAGATTTCAAAAAGACATTCTCCTTCTACAAGAGACAAAGTTTGCCAAGGGGGAGGAGAGAGAAATACTAGGAAAAAGAGAGGGAAAGGAATTCTGGGGCTCGGGCCCACTCAGGAAGGGAGGAGTCGGAATCCTGATCAAGAAAGGAATCAACTTCGAAGTAGATAAGACCTGGTCTGATGTAAGCGGGCATGCCCTCCTGATATCTGGGACAATCGCAAAGGTTAAAGTAACAGTCGCAGTAATATACTCTCCCAATGCAGGACAAGCCAAGTTCCTAGAAAAGACAATACCCAAAATAATGTTGGAAGCATCCGGCCAAGTTGTTCTTGGATGAGACTTTAATCAATGGGCAGACCCGACTAAAGACTAGGAACCAGGCAACCCTGAGATAAGAAGCCAAACGAGAAGTGATCGCACTGGGATTTCCGACATAATGGAGATATATGACCTGCAAGATGTGTGGAGAATTAAACATCCTAATGAAAGAGGCTACACATTTTACTCCAATCCGCACAAGACATTCACCAGGATTGATTACTTGTACCTCACCAAAGACCACCTTGACACCACAACGCTATCAGAAATAATTCCGATAACACGGTCAGACCATGACGATGGGCAGACTGACCTGTTTCAGGAGGGAAGTGGCGCTGTAATGAAAGCATGTTCAAAGATAAAGTATTTAAAATTGAAATGGCAACTGAAATTGAGGAATACTTCAAATTAAACAACAATGGGGAAGTCTCCAAGCAGACAATATGGGAGGCGGGTAATGCCACCCGGAGAGGCATCTTGATACGAGAAGGATCTACCAAAAAAAGAGAGAGAAAGATCATTGAGCACAGACTTGGGACCGAAATATGCCAACTGGAAAGCGAGAACCGGGAACACGTGGGCACGGACCGCGACAACATCAACACAGCACAACGTAAAAGGGAAGAACTAAGACTATTGGAGCACAAACAGATTGTGCGCAAACTCTGATTCCTCAAACAGAAATTCTATGAGAAGGGGGACAAGTTCGACACACTATTGGCAGCCAGACTCAGAGAACAAAGGGCGAAGCGGAAAGTGAATGAGATAATTGAAGAAAACCCCACGACCCCCCCACACTATCCCAGAGAGTTTTGCCAACTTTTACGAGGCGTTGTACACCTCGGAAGTGACTCCAGGACAATCAGATACAGATCACTATCTCTCCCAGATAGATATGCCCAAAATCTCGTACCCCGAGACTGAGCTCTTAGAATCTCTGATATCCGAACCTGAGGTCCAAGAGGCAATTAAAAGATTAACTGTAGGCAAATCCCCCGGAGAGGACGGTTATACTGCTGGGTTTTATAAAACCTTCAGCGACCAACTAACACCATTCCTGACAGAGCTCTTTAACGAGATATTAGAAACGGGGACAGCCCCCGACTCCTTTACGAAGGCGCTCATAACAGTAATCCCAAAGGAGGGAAGGAACCCCAAACTTTTGGTGATTTCATTGCTCAACTTAGATGCAAAAATGTACACCAGGGTACTAGCCGCCCGATTAGAAGTACTGATCCCTCACCTCATACACAATGACCAAGTCGGATTTATATTGGGTAGGCAAGGGGCTGACACCATGCGCAAAACTCTCCATCTCATCCACTCATCACCAGAACTACCAAGTGACCCTGCCCTACTGTCAATAGACGCAGAACAAGCCTTTGATAGAGTGGAGTGGGAATTCTTGAGGGCAGTCCTTTGCAAGGTGGGGATAGGGCCGAGATTTAGGAAAGAAATACAAGCAGTATACACATCCCCAACGGCATCTATCTCTGTTAATGGGGAGTATTCCAGATGGTTTGAAATGGGACGGGGAACTTAGACAGGGGTGCCCCCTCTCTGCAATACTTTTTGTGCTCTCCCTAGAACCCCTGGCCCAAAAGATACGATCTGACTCCAGAATAGAAGACATGCGATTGAGAACAAAAGAATATAAGATAGCACTCTATGCTGATGACATACTTTTACACATTACCAACCCCTCTGTATCTGTCCATCATGCTCTCCAACTATTAGAACAATATGGCAAACTCTCTGGGTTTAAGGTGAACAAGACGAAATCAATATTGTTCCCTTTGCAAGGAACGAAAGAGGAAAACGAAACCAGGTTCTTGCCCTTAGGCCTCAAACTTGAACACTCTGCCTTCAAATACTTAGGCATCCAGATCACCAAAAACATAGCGGATCTATACGAAGCTAACTTCCCTCCCCTCCTCCAGAGCTTCTCGGCCGATCTGAATAGATCTGAATAGGTGGGACAAACTCACGATTTCGTGGTTAGGACGGATTAACGCCATTAAAATGGTATGCCTCCCCCGATTCCTGTACCCTTTCCAGATGTTACCTATCGAGATACCAAATGCGTTTTTTTAAGAGGCCAAAAAACTTATGCTTAGGTTCCTCTGGCAGGGAAAGAAGGCTAGGATTGACACTCTGACGCTTCCCAATGATAAAGGAGGAGTAGGTCTCCCCGACCTGCGAGCATACTACAAAGCCTCACAACTACGTATCCTTATCCCACACCTACGTGATCACAACCACCTCCAATGGGTCCACATGGACAATCATTACTTCTCGCCGGCCACTGTGTCAGAATGGCTATGGACCGCTCACAAAAGAATACAAAGGAAAATTAAGGGACACCCGATACTGAGTACCATCTTGAACATCTGGCAACCAAGCAAAGCAATGAACAAAATCACCACCTGGCCGTCCCCGCTTAGCCATTTATGGTCCCCTGGCATAAACGACCCCATACCCGAAGTAGGAAGATTCCAATCCTGGTACGAGGCGGGACTCGAAAGGGTAGGGCAATTCCAGAAGAAGGACAAATTCATAACTCTTCCAGACCTAACTGAAGCCCTAGGGACAGGCCCTTTATCCACCTTCCAATAAATCCAGCTAAAAGGAGTCCTCACAAAATCTGCATTGAAGGAAAAGCTGCAGAGAGAACTCACCCCATTCGAACAACTCTTGGATTCTAAGTCTGAAATGAAGGGTTTGATATCGGCTATGTACAAAGAACGTATTGAAGCAGGCACCGGGTCCATGGAACATCTCAGAAGCTGATGGGGGAGAGACTTAGGAGAGGAGATAGATCCAGACCAATGGGAAATGATGTGCAAAAACGCATCTAAAACATCCTTATCCAGCCAATATAAATCACACGCCATCAAACTCCTACACAGATGGCAAAGCGGCCCACTCAGATTGTCCAAGATGTTTCAGACTCTGAGCCCGAGATATTGGCGAGAATGTGGAGAAACAGCCGACTATTGGCACATGTGGTGGAGCTGCCCACGCATTAAGGTATTCTGGGAGGAAGTCCTGGCATGGATCAAAGACATAGACGGCCTACAGAGAGACGTTGATCCACGTTTGGTTCTCTTTGGAATGGAAAAGGACGAGGACGAATGGACTAGACTCAGGGGTCTTGCCCCACAGCTATTACTAGCAGCCCGTGCACTGCTAGTAACAAAATGGAAATCCAAAAAGGTTCCAAGTAAGAAGGAATGGATCAATTTGTCCACCAACATCTATACAATGGAATTGATCACGGCATCCCTACATAACAAAACATCACAATGCAAGATCTTATGGTCAGAATTTCGAGAAAAACACCTCTCAGAAACGACGGACTCCCAACCCAAAGAGACTACAGGACCTTAATTGAACTAAAAATCTCAAAACTCAATACAGGACAGTTATGACCCAAGAATCGAGGAAACCTCAGGAAAGTGAACGAGCATTGCCAGCTATGAACATGTCAACAGAGAAAAGATGCCGCAATGATGTCTGCCCAACCATGGGGAGGGAGGTGGGTGGGTATGGGTGATGTTATATTAATTGTCATTACTAGAGATCGGAAACGAACACAAGGACGATCAATTGTATAATGAGACTCTCATTTTGTTCTTTTGATGTAACCATATGCTAACAGAGTTGTAACAAGTGAAATGCTCAAATCTTTTGTTAATCTTTTGTTTTTCCTTTTATTCTTTGTCCCAAAATCAATAAAACCAAATTAAAAAAAAATATATAAATCCCAGGTAGACATGTAGCTTGTTCTATGAGGAGAAAAGCAGCCACTGATAATCTCCCCAAGAATGTCCCTACTGCTAAAATGTGCAAATCAATGTTGTCTGCAGTACTGGAAAGCCAGCCTCCCGAGGCATTGACAGACCCTTGAGCTACCTGGGGGCCGTAAGTGATGGGAGCTACAGAGTGCTGTTAAAAAATAAAAAATAAACCTATCATGGCCATACCTGAGTAATGGGACATTGCATCATGTAAACTGAGTGTTGGACCAAACCTATATTTTATAGGAGACGCCCAGTCCCTACTTGCCATACACGAAGGTGCAGGAAAAACCAGTCCTCCGTAGGTATCTTGTTGGCTTTGGTAATACTTTTTGAAACTTGCACCTCAGGCAGCCGGTGTGAACTATGGCCAAGTAGGCCTGCTCAGGCTAAATATCTTGGTGGAGGAGGCATTCTGCAGGTCCCTGCAGACAATCATTACTTACCTGAGCAGAGAAATATATAGTGGATGCAAAGTGCGGGGCTGGAGGGGTAGCTGAAGCCTGAATGCCAAGAGCAGCGTGGAACGGACAGTAAGTTAGGACCTTCGCCTAAAACCAAGATGGCCACCATGCCCGATAAATATTTGGACACCCCAGACCTAGAATAGTTGAGGAAAACAAGAGAGCAGTCCAAATGGGCTGAATTCAAAGCCCCAGTGAAAAGTGCTCAAACCCAAACCAATTGAAATAAGGGAAAAAATGAGAACCAAAAGGCTATAGAAGGCCACTTGAGAGATGCACTGCAAGTCAGAGAGCTTAAGCAGTCTAGATCACTACAGGCCAGAAGGTATTGGAAGAATTCCCAAAAACGTAATTGGTTCGAGGAGGTGGAGAAGACAATTGAAGTCCTACTCTGAACCTCACACCTGATGAAGGAAAGGCCTCTAGGGTTTGAAATCATATTGAGAAGCTGACACAACAGCTGTGCCACAGACTCCCAGGTGTTGAATCCATTTGGTCACCTAAATGGAGCAACGGAGCATACTAATGAGAAGAGAAAGTAAGAAGGGTACCATATCCCTTACTAGTGAGCCAGGGCAGCATAACTCCAATCAGAAAGAAGTAGGTCAGGCACTACCTTGATACAAATAGCATGCTGCAAAGAGGGAAATGGCAAACAAATATCTAGGTGCCATGTCCCTGAGACTGTTTCTTATGGTTGAGTTTGTACCCCTTGAAAAACCCTAGTTGTATTTCAGATACACCCGAGAACCTATAGGTATCCATCAAAACCAAATCCTGTATTGAATATAAACCTTTTGAATGTTCAATTGAAGTGTCACATAATTTGTCAATCTGCTACACCGGCCACATGGGGATCGCAGCATACCTTTGCATGACATCATTATCTAGATTGTAATTCCAGAGCGTACACTCAGAACTTCGATGAGAAATGTGTTTCCATAGAAAGTCTAATATTTGTTATTTAATTCTTTTTTTTTTTCTTCCCCTTCCCTGGTTTCATTACTGCCTTTCCTTAGGGGAAATACATCTAATTATTTTAAATGGTTATGAATATATCTGTATACACACAAACAGTCATCTGGTATGGAATACATTGTCAGATGTTTTTATTCTCAATTATTTCTTTTAAAAATGCAATCAAATTACCCCCCCTTGAGTATTATTCATCCATACAAAAATGACAAATCCTAATTTATTCAAACGAAACGAGCAATACAGCAAAAAATGTTAATTTTTTATTCACAATTCATTAGATCATAATACATATTATACAAAAGTCTGAAAAATTAATTCACTTATATAAACACATTACATTTCACACATATATAAATAGAAAAACAAGGGACAATTGGAAAACAAGGCTCATATTAATAAATAAAGATGTGCATAATTTAAAAAAAAAACTAGTTTTGGCAAAACGTTCTGTGATTTTAGGCCATGTCTATTTCTCAAGTTGAAGAGCATCAAGGTATCTACAAAAGTGCTAAACCCCATTAAAATAAATCTATATACACAAACATTTTGGAACAACGTTAATCCATTGCTTGGTTAATAAATACAAGTAGAGAAAGACTCAAGATCATTAATTGAAATATTTGCGTGCTCAACGGTACCACTTCTTTCCCATTCTTTTCTAAAGACCAAACCTCTGATAGTTAATTATTCACATCAGGTGAAAGATAAATTAACCTAAGGGGAAATATGGAACAGGCAATTAATTACATGTGCCATATTACAAAGTAACTATTCATTTTGTGCCAGACTATTGACAAGTGTTGCGACCATACATACCTCCCCAGTCGAAAACATCTTGTTACTGATATGGTTTAGAGAAGGCATCCCAACAGTTGTTTATGCCAGTGCATTGCTAGAATGTGTAGGAATTCATGGAAATAACTGAAACAAATCATACATATATGCATGAGTGAGGTGCCCTCCGTCTTAGCTTTTTTTTGCATTTTGTTAAACATCTGCAGTAAACAATCCCCTTAAAGCCAGTGTATCCTCAAAACTAGTTTTGAAACCGTGCATTAAAATGAACAGCTCTTTCAAATTGGAATTTCACATGGCACAGCAAATAACCAAGATTGAAAAACAATTCCCGTGGTGACCCAAGTTCAAAGTTAACTAGCAGTGACAGTATATATAAAATCCCAGTCTCTTACATAATAATGTTAATATGCTGTATCAAGCTCTTTGAGCGCAATTTGGTATATGCTGCATTCACTCGAGTTCTCATGCAGTGTTGACTGTCTTGTAACGTAGATGATACCTTCACAAAATTGCAGAATGACGTACTGGAATAATGTCTCAATCCACCTAGCAAATAGGCAACCATATTGAACGGGACTTACTGTATCTCTGTTGCCTCAGACGTATAATTGGCTACAGGACTGTACTAACCACTCAACATTTATTTATATATGTTCAATGCAACTAAATCATAGCAGAATTAAATATTTGTACCACATCTGGATTCATCTGATTTGCGTATGGCATCTAGAAAAGAATATTTGTTCATAGGACACTGTTATTTCAAACATAGAATTAAACTCGTTCAGCTTTAGTCCTTCTACAGACATGTCGCTGTTTGGCAACCAACAGCAATGTTATGTATTTTCATTTAAACACAGCCCAGTACATGCCATTCCTCTAAATTGTTAAGGTCATCTAGATGGCTTATAAGATGGTACACCCAGAACTGTACCCATATGGACAATTTTTCTTAAAATGGTAAGCGCAAATATATTTGTTCTTTCTGACCCTTCATCTTAGCTCATATTGATGTTGTCCTTGTTCTATAAAATGTTCGGCAATGGGGATTAATAATGTTTTTGTTCTAATCTTGTTACTGATTTGGTTGGATCTTAGTTTCTGTAATCCTCTTGTTCACCGCTCCTCTTGTTTTTTCCATGTACATTTTTAAACAAGGCATTGTACTCGATAGATAAAATGTTGCTCTTACATGTGGTCTTTGCCTTCAGCATCCAATCCGTACCTTGAAATTTATGATTCCTTTCTCGATTTAAATCTACGAACACTACAGTTACTGCATGGGCTATGCCCTAAAATTAATGATGGAAGACTGCATAAGGTTAACAAATTATTTGTAATGTGCTGCCTATTTGCATGAACCTAGTGCTTGCTTCAAACGTGTTCCTTTTCTAAAGACAAAAAGATGTTTCAAGGATGGTTCATTTGATTTGTGAAATATACCAATTTTTTAAAAATCACCTTTTTAATATTACTATATTCACAAAATGTAATAATGCACACTAATTGGGCCAGCACTACTTCTCTTCTTTGAATTTTTTTTTTTAATACCGATCTGTCCATGCATCTGTCACACTTTTACAGGTGCATACAATTTTTATGCTATTTACAAACATTTTAAAAGTGTTAGTTTGTAAAAGCACACAAGTCCCGCAAAACAGCGACAACCTCGAAATCCCACGATACAAGAGAGAAAAAGCAGGGGGCAGCAGCTTCAAAGTACTCGCCCCCAAGCACTGGAACGCCTTACCTATCAACATCAAGAAGGAATCATCCTTCCCATACTTTAAAAAATTGCTCAAAACTAGGTTATTCCACCAGTTTTAACACAGCTCAGTCACCCATCTCCCACATCATCTCTGTACCCCATTATATATAATTATACATAGGTAGTACAGTTTTGGTTACGTTTCTACAATATCTATAAAAAGCACCACTAACACTGTACCTGACTTGACCGTAACTACGCCGTGATAGCTCACGGTCTGGGCGTATAACAAATGTAATAAATAAATAAATAAACTGAGGTGGAAAGTCTTACAAATCTGAACTATGGGGCTTATTACAAGTTTGGTGGTATCTCGGCTGTAAATACCAACCAAGATACCACCAAACCTTATTACTGTTACCGACACTTGGTCCGGCGGTATTAAGTGGTGGTAATCGGTGCTGGTCCCCATGAACTGGAGTCCATTGGACTCCATGGGGGATTTTTGGCGGAATTACAGGTGAATCCTCCAACTTTTTGCCAAAGTTATAGTTGGGCGGTGCAGTAATGCAGTGGTATAACCACACCATCCAACTTGTAATGTCCCCCAATTTCTCTAAAAATACAAAAGTCTAAACAGGTGTTCAGTACAATTTCTAAAGCAGGTACAATTATAACTTACGTTTGGATTGACTTTAATGTTACAGGCAGTAGGGTAAGTGTTAACAGTGTTTGAAGGGAGCTGCAGAGGAGGCAACCTTAGATCTGGTGATGGTGGAGGATCCCACAGAGGTGTTCTAGACCTAGGTTTGATGTCCAGAGGATTCTAGAGGCAGGCTTGGATAAATGGAACCATGCCTGCTGCAGTGCATGTTGTGGTCAGATCTTTTGCAAGCGCACACACACACACAGATGTGGATTGAGGTCCCAGAGAGATCCTCATCTTGCCTGAGCCTGAATCCTATCACTCAGATGCCATAGAGAGCTCTGCCCAGAGCTCACATAGGCTGACAAAATGGCTTTTCCTCATAACAAAAAAATGATTCTCTTGGGTATTCCAAAATAAATGTTCTCTTAGTCAATCTATTGTCATTGTCGAAAAAAATGACCACAGTTAACTAGAAACTCTTTTTTAAGAAAAAACTTTCCACAAGTGCCAAAAAAGAAAATTGCATTCATGAGGGAATTATATACAATCTCAACATCTGCTCCCTCCTTGGGCTAGAGTTCTGGTACAATTTGAAAACTATTAAAAGTGGATTATACATAGCAGGTAAAAATGTATCCTAATAATATTAGACCATCTTACTCTGAGCTTACACACGGATAAAACTGTCTGTATTGGCTAGTCTTTATTCAGGTAATACACTCCAGTCCCTGTCTTACATCCTGGAGAACCAGCCATGGTCGCTGTCTAGCTGCGTGCCTACATCCAACCCCATTGCCAGAGTCCAGTAATTTACATCCAATAATATATGATCAGTAATGGACCATGAGTGGCCTTTCCTAAATGTAGGGACAGCAGGGTGATTGCCTTATAGTCCCCCAATCCTGGGGCTTAAACTCAGATGATGAAATGCAAGAGCCAGTTTAAGGACATCTTGATGTTGCCTCTGGGATCGTCTCTTAAGGCAGGAATATTCCAAATTAATTCTTATTCATCCACCAACAAATTGTTTGCATCAGCGGTTTAAATGGAACATTTCTGTCTCCCACCGCAATGACAACTCCCCTAAAAGTAAATCATTTAAAGAGTCTAAATTAATTATACGTGCATTCCAACACCACCAATGGTGGAAAATGTACTCCAACCCCCCTTCCCAAATGCTCTTCAATGGACGTTAGAAATTGCACAAGTTGTCCCATTGAGAGGAACGAAATTACATGCATTACAATAATAATAATTATTATTATTTAATGTGATCTAGATTGAAAATAAATTCAAACTTTACACATAAAACAAATTACATTCATTAATATCAAATCATGCAAATATATCATCAACAAATGTGATATACAAAAAGAAAAAACAAAATTATTTGAAATGTTTAAATATACAAATAAGATGGAATCATATTAAAATATATATATTGATGTCTTTTCCCAAAGTTCTATATAATCTTAGCGGCATAAAGTAATAGAGAAGCTCTTTCCAAGAACCTGCTTGTATCAAAGTCATGTGGAAAATAAAATTGGTAATAGACCTCTTCCCAGACAATGTGACTTGTCAGTTCCTGACACCATCATACTCGGATAGCTCAAATCAGGGAGCCCAAACATACTTCTGTCTGTTGCCAGACATTATACAGTGCGATAAACAAATGCATATCGCAGGTGTTAGTGCAATAAAGCCAGAATGATGTTTCACAGATGGTTAGTGGATTGTGTGCAAATTCGCCAGGGTATAATACGATTGTATGATTTAATGTCTGGCATTCAGTTAAGAGATATTTGGCAGTCTCCAGGCCTTCTGGGGCTTTACATAGGCGACAGACTCGCTCTTTGGCAGGTATATTTTCCCTGCCTCCCAAGTTGCTCAACGTGGGCAGTTGTTCCAGTCTGAACAAGACAATAAAACGTCTAAGCCTTTTAGTAAGACAAAGATACAGATATGCTTGGGGTTTCATAAAGGTGTATAATCTGTATTTTACAAATTGGTAGGTCTTTAGACTGCTCAAATGTGAGAAATTCTCGAGCCAATCCCACAAGTCCACCTTTTTCCCTAGTGCATTTAGAACTTCCTTGGTGCTGGTTGCCCCTCTATGCGTCCAGCCTATGTCTACAAAAAATGTTGTCATGGCTTTTAGAAGAGGTGAAGTGGTATGTTTTTTTGATTACTTCCTGGCGGATCACGGACAGTAAGGGATTGTTAGAGCAGCCACTCATCTTGATATAGAACCCTGCCCTTCTTTTAAGTACCATGGCTTTCAGTGATGTGAGGCCCAGTTTAAGTATAATTAAGGCCATCGGAACTCCCGGGGGCAACCCCAGTATCCGGCACCAAAATTTGCCCTCCATCACTTGAAGCCACGCCAGATCGAATGATAAAAGCGACTCAAGGTCATAGATGATCATGGGGGCAATCACTTGGATATATAAGTTTCGTGTCCCCCAAAGAGTGAAGCCACCCTGCTTATTAGTGAATGTGGATATTAATGCGGTGACTTGCGTCGCCCTGGTTATGCGTCCCTGACTGCAGTTTTAATCCCCAAGTGGCTCAAGTTCTACACCAAGATACCGGTAAGAGGGGGCATAAAGTATGTGATTTTTGGTGCACCATCAAGTTCACTCGGGATGTTCTCTTCCTGGTAAATCTAAGCACCTTGGTCTTATCCAGGTTAATGGTCAAGCCATTAATCCTAGCATATTCCAATAGGGTGGAGGCAGAACGCCTGAGTCCACCTATGGCATACGCAGGACTACGCACGATGCCTCACCAATTTTCGGAGGGCAATTGTCAACCTCGGCTAACACAGCAGGAATGTCATACACATACAGATTGTAAATAAGGGGAGCTGTAACAAATCCCTGTTTTACCCCCCTATTTTGGATCACCTTTTTGGTCATGCTGCCTTCGTGGTTTAATCTTAGGCAAGCAAAGGTGTTCTGGTGCAAGAGTCTCAGATAGTATAAGATACCTGCGGGGCATCCCATTGTTTCAAGCTTAGCCCATAATCTCGCTCTAGGGATAGAGTCGAAGGCAGCCTTGAAATCAATATAGAGGGCATACAGTGGGGCTGCCCCTTGCTGAGCACCCGTGTACGCAGTATATCCATCACCAGTAGATTGTGTGAGGTGGAGAAGTCGCACCTGAATCCACACTGAAATCTGCTAAGTATGTTATTCTCTTCTACCCATTTCTGCACTTCGCTAAGCAGTAATGAGGCAAAGACTTTTCCTGTGATGTCAAGCATAGAAAGGAGCCTGTAGTTATTGGGGTCCGTGCGACTGCCCTTTTTAAAGACAGTAATGCGAATTGCTGTTTGCCATCTTGGGGGAATTGTCTCCTGTGCTAGGGTCTTTTTAAAGAGTAGTGAGAATAAGTCGGTCCAGAATACAGGGTGGTTCTTGATTACTGCATTAGCCAGCCCGTTAGGGCCAGGGGCTCTAGAAGACTTACGAGCGCTTATTTTGTTCAAGATAGCCACCGCTGAGACATCAAAGGGCGGTAGGATAGGGGCCTTATTAGGGGATAATAAAGGCTCCATCTCCCCCGAATTACAGTCAAGTAAGAATTTTACCCATACCTCCTCGTTCACAGGGTTTGCTAAAGGGCCTTTGACCTTCTCTCTATTCTCATTTAATAGTGCCCAACTACTGCTAGAATTCCTAGAACAGATAGTCTGTACTAGCCTTTGATATGTTTTATTCCTCTCTGCTTTTATTATGTTCTTAATGATGACTCTATATCTGTATTTAGCTTTTCTTACTTTCTCGCAGTAGAGGACTCCCGAAAAGGCTCAAGCTATTAAGGCCCTGAATCTCCACTCTCATCCATCCCTAATTCCCTTATTATAGGACGGTTTGACGCCCTTAGTTTTTAACATATACCCCATTTTAGCCGTGGCACGTTTGCCTGAGAATCCCAGGATCCAATCTTCATGTCATTTGCAGTCATGAGATTGAATTCAGGGAAACCAACTGCAGCAGCAGGTTTAAGAGCTTCAGTGGCCGATCTTATATTTTTCTCAGACCAGACTATTCTAGATCCTGCGCAATTTATTTTAATGCTGCCAATATTCAAAGGCGAAATGGGAGGGATAGGAAGGCGAAGTGAGCAATGAAGCAGCGCATGATCGCTCCATTTGTTAGCGGTCACACTCATGTCAACAACTCTAGACTGCATCTCAGGACACATAAATATGTAGTCCAGAGTGCTGAATGATGTTCCATTTCACCAAGTATGTTTCCCGGGCCTGTCTCCTGGAGTACAGCCATTAATCATCGTGAGGTCCTGTTAGGGAGAATTCTCTGTTTAGGCTGAATTTCCTAACCTAGTGAGTCCCCAGCAGCTTTGCTGGATTTTTGGGGTTTATTTTTTTCTCCTGCCAAGAGTGAGACTCTTTTACCCTCACTCATGATTTGAGTGTGGTTCTTTGAATCTAGATGTGTTTAATGGGCTATGGGGTCTTTTACTCCATAGGGCTTCATGTGTTTTTGTGATGTGTGTTACACAGCACCCTCGGTGCAGTGACACAGGGGCGTCATAGTGACCCCCCAGTATAGACTCCATACCCTGGGACTGACTACTGTCTCCCAGGGCATGAAAAGTCACCATTGACTTTACTAGTCTTAAATTCTGAACAGAACCAGTACAAACCATCATATTGTGGACGTACTGGCTGGGGCAATTCGATTGCCCCAGGGTCTGTTAGTCGAGGGGGCACGTCTCCGTCCCCCCTGATTGAGTTTTGGCTGGTGGCAGTGGATACTACTTTTTATATTCAACCGCAAATATTTTCCTATGGGTTTTCCCATTGTTTTAGGCTACTATCTTTATTTAATTATTTACGGTAGCCTCGAACATACCGCTGGTTTATTTAATTAATATTAATTCTCCGGTTGGTATTTTTTGCCAAAACTTGATTATAAAATGGCGTTTGTGTTCTCTTCTGTAACTCCAACCCAAGTCGAGCCCTTTGTTCCACTTTTTGGCAGGCTTCTCCACAGAAGCCCTCCAAAGTGGTGCCACTCTGTCTGGGGTACTTAGGAGGGGTGGAGGGAAATTTAGGCACCCTGGAGTGAGTTGCCTAGGCAACTCAAGTCGCACTCCATCCTGATTGGCCCAAGTGGTGAGCCGGCCGGCTCACCACTTAGCATGTTTGAGTGACAGCTAGGCTCAGTGAATGGGGGTTTGCTGCAAAAAAGCAGGGCTTTGGGGACTGGAACTTCAGAAGTCGCCACAGGACCTAAGAATCCGACGAGGGAGAAGCTGAGCCGACCTGCCACGACACCACCACCGGTGGAGCCCTGCTTGACTGCCTCACCACTTTTCCCAACGACTGAGGAGATCTCCCGCCAGAGAGTCTTCTTCCTTTGACTGGTGGGGATAACCAGTTTCACCGTCTTTTCGCTTTCCCCACGTACCTCGTGGCCGCCTTGCCCGTGCCAAGCACCCCGGCAACCGGGATGCCACGTTTTACCACGACCGCGAAACAAAGGTACCACCTTTAACTGGAAAACTCAGCGGCTGGTTTCTGCCCTGGTAGTGCAACGACCTTCATCTTTCCTCCAAGTCGAGATCGTCTCTTCCCCTGGACGACGACGCAACTTGCACCCACTACCAGGAACAACTGCCACCGCTGGAGGATCCTTCCCACTTGAGGTACCGTGTCCCACCTGGCTTCCCTTGCTACCGACTGTATGGGGTAGATTTAGCCCCCGGCTTTCGAACCTGGGTTAGTCTGGGACACCCTGGCTAAACTTTCTTAAAGCCTCTCTAAACTCTTTTTGAACCCTCTGCAAGACTTTCTAAGCCTAATGTAACTGTGTGATCTTGGGCGCATTTGTGCTCTGCTCTCTCTAAGAGTGGGCCCAGCCTTTGGACTTTTGCTCACCAGTGACTTTTGCTCTTCTGCCTTGCTAACAGTGTTCCTGAATCTTAGAGTGGTGAACCTTTCCATATTCTGCCTTTTTCCCTCCCTTTCTCACAAACTTATCGGAGTGCAATCTAGTTAAGCGCTCACCTCTGTATGAAAATAAGTGGTGTTTTACTGTCACTTATCTGATGAGGAAAAAGGGGTGTATATATATTACAATGGTAACTGTGTTTAGAATATTTTACGATAAGAGTGCTGGAGTGTTTCAACTGTGTGTTTTTAAATAATTAATTATATACTTTGATACCAAAGCTCTGGTCAGTGTTTGCTTGTATTATTGTATCTGAGTGCCTATTGTGTATACTTTGCATACTGCCTAACTCTTCTTAAGGGAAGTCTGACTGCTCAGCCACAGCTACCAGGTAAATCTGGGTGGTACAGACTGCTACCAAGTGGTTTTACTGCCAACACCTGTAGTTTTAAATCTTTTGCAGTGGTCCCTAAGGGAACTGCACAGGTTTATGCCTAACAGGTCCCAGGAATCGAACAATTGGAGCCAACCTAGTCCTTCACCCTCCCTTTTTCCATGACTCATTAAACATATTGCGCTAAGATTAGGATTAGTAGATATGAATGCCTCACCTGTCATATGGCAATTAAAATCCCCCATAACAACCCCTGCAACATTACTGGGCCTCAACGACCAAGAGGACAGTAGATCCTGTATTGCATCTTGTAAGAGTTCTCTCACTACCGCTCCTGGAGGGTTATACATGTTAATAAGAAGAAACCTGCCTAAGCCACCATCCTCAGGCTACTCAACCTCTACCGCCATAAGATAGTCCTCTGCTTTACTCTGAATCTTACGTGATGTAACCGTGTTTACCACCCCTGTAAGTAGACCCCAATATGGGCGACCCTTATTGCCCCGTTTAGCAGGAGATTGATACATAGCAAAACCATCTAACAATAAAGGGTTCAGTGACCAAGTCTCTTGAAGACAAATACAACTATGTTTGGACAATAGGTCTACAAAGCCCTCAGACCTCAAAAGATGGGCAAAGCCTCGACAGTTCCAAGTGAGTATTGAAAAACATCAATGGTTCTGTAGAGCTCTCGGGAGGGATTCCAGAAGTGACTTAAGAACTTGCTGTATTTCGACCAGGACAAGATTTTCCCCTTCCGCAGGCTTGTGATCATTCGCTGGGGAGGCAGGAGTGACCGTGTCCTCTGATTCAGGGCAGAGATCATTCTCGTTCGGGTCCACATCAATATCGATGTCAACTGCCCTCAGTTCCTCTTTGAATTTCCTAATCAATTGCGCAGTTGACAGGAAAGTACAATGTAAGGCCGAGACTTGGGGGTTGGGACCATTTAAGAGGTTCGACAAACAGGAAATCATCCGATTTTAAGACACAGAGTTGAGGGATGTAATAGAGTCTGACTAATAACTTGGAGCGCGCCAGCCAGGGGTTTTTGCCACTCGTGTATAAATTCTTGATGAAACAGATGCGGTTCTCGTTAGTGTCCTTGGCTACACTCTTCTGGTCAGGCGATACAGGCAAAGATGATTCACCCGTCACGGCCGACCCGGGAGGTTGTTCAGGGCATGCTGACAAACTACAATCAGGGCCCTGCTCCGAGTCTACCAGAGAGGCTTCGTCTGAGTCCATACAAAGGGTCTTCTCTTCTGGCACTAGCCAGTCTGTAAGGAGACCTTTGGTCGTTGATGCCCATGCAGCCGCTCTCGCAAGTCTTTTCCTGACTTTTTTCGAGCGTGTTTCAGGGACAGGCCGAGGTCCAACAATCGGGAGTTGGGCGCTTATTGTGGATTTCATGTTTATAGGTGCCTTCTTTTCCAATCTACGTTGTTTCCGTGAGGGGGGAGCCAAAGGGCTTTGTACTGGCTCATGGTCGTCTGCCGGCTCCGGTAATACATCCTCAATTACAATGCTCCTGATGGATTCAGAATGCTCAGCTACCGCCTCTACCATGTTTTCCCGATCTTCAATCCCCCCCGGCTAAGTTCAAGGCGGCAGATAGATTCGCTTCCACTTCTTCACGAGGAAGATCCTGCAGATCTAACGCCATAGTGAGGGTATTGGTGTTTGTCAAAATACACCCTAACATTTGCAAGAGGATCTTGAGCGCGAATTGCAGTGCAGCAACCGATGATTGGAGCTCAGCTATCTCCGTTGAGCCCGGATGCAGGTCATTGTTATCCTCAGCCTCTGTGTCGGGCACATCCTCCATCGATGCCATTGCATTGCGACCACCGCTTCCACTGGAATTGTGTAAACCAGGGGAGGTGCTCGTGCTATTTACATTCCGAGGCATTTTGCCACTGGTTGACATCTGGGGAGTTTGTGACATTCCTCTCTGTATATTTAAGCAAAGATCTAAGAGGGAATTGTTGTCAATGTCATCAAGGTTGGTAGTGTTTAAAAAAATGCAGCCACTTAGATCAGGGACTGTAGTTTCCTCAATAATGGTGGAATTAATTTCAGGAGGAGGATTCACAGGGAAAAACTCAGTGATGGCACCTTGCTCCACTAGTTTAGAATATTTTGCTTTCTTCTTAGGTTTGCTGCCCTTCATGTTGGTCTCCTTGCAATCCTTTGTAGTTGAGACTTGATTTTCCGCAAGTTATAGATCGAATGGGCCGACATTTTTCCCCGCTGCATATCTCCGGTGCCGTTCACTGTCCGCCAAATATTCACTTGTCCGGATAAGATAGGGCTACAGTGTTGGATGTAAAAATGGTTGCTGTGGTCCGCGAGGAAGAATGATTGTTCCAGTAAGTCTCACAGAGGAAAAGGGGTGGTGTCCCACCGTCCTCCGGGGCCACCTGAATGAGTCCTCTCACACGACAATCGCACAGTACCTAAGTTCAGATGCCCAGGATCAAAGGCAGGAAGCCCGCAGTCTCCGGAACATACCCACTGAATCCGGTTCTCTGCAAGAATTAGCCCAGGGACAGTGAAATATGAAAAGGCACCGAGCTGTGCAGAGGTAAGGCCAGGGATAAGCAGTCACCTTAATGTTTACATATGTTTAGGGTACACTAGAAAAATGTGTGTGATCTGTGCCTCCAAGTCACATTCACCGTCCAACAAGGTGTAAAACTGCTCCCCTTAGCTCATTCAAAAAATCTCCACTTGTCTCACCTTCTAGCTCACGGCTATGAAACCGAGAGCTAAGAGCACTATGTGTAGTGGATTAGGCGGGTCACAGCCTCACCCCCCCTACCGCATACAAGCACTACATTGTATGAATCCACCCCCAACTCACAAAACTAGCTATTAGGAAAGCCTACTTTGGTCAGTACTAATGATGTAATATCACATCTAGGGTGCTGGAGACCTTTCCCGCTCCCTGCTCGCCCCTTTTTCCAAAGGTTGGCACCCCCGTAGGTGCCGGTAGCCAGCTGTCACGTATTAGGCTTACCCTAATGCCTCTGCCAGAGAAGTTCCAACCTCCTCTTAGTCGGCTCCAGCGCGAGCATACAGGGGCAAATCTTCTCCAGGCAGGCTCTGCAGGCCGTTGGGCAGAGCAGGCAGGGTGCCAGAAACCACTTTAAGGTGTTTGCGACCCTGCTCCCCTCCCTCCCCTCACTCTCCTCGCGTCTCTCGTCTCGTCCCTTGCGAATCAGAGGAAAGGACCTCTGTACGTGGAGTACGTCTGTGTCTGAGTCAAGCTGCACCTCAATTCGCCGTTCTCACATAGTCCGCTTCCGAGACACAAGGACAACTAACATGCGGTTAGCTTTTTTAATGAGAGCCTCAACCCGAAATTGCAAATTGTAAGAGCCCTGCTTGGCCTACCTTTAAAATCCTTATAAGCTGGTATGAACAAAATGGAACTGGAGCAGTTGCCTATGTCTTTTGAAAAAAAATTGCATGTTGATTCTCTAAAATATCTTGCCAGTCTTGGTCCTAAATCTTAGATGCACGGCTAGCTTTGTTCCATGAAGTAATCGATGTTCTACCATTTTCACTCAACTCTCTTATATACTCTTGATGAATTATACCCTGCTCGACCTTTTTCTCCCTTCAGGATGCCTCAACCTTGGCTCTCTTCTTCTCTTAGCTCTTTTCGCTTTGTAAAGCAGAGTGCCGCTAGAAGAAGTCATGTGCACTTGACAATATCCCCACTTTATCTTTATCTTCACTCCATACCTCTTGTGACTCCCTATTACTTTCTGCAAAAAAACAATACCTTTCATCTTTCACCACCCCTGTCGCTTATTTCAATTGGTTAATAGCATCCTTTCTCCTTGCGCCCCTGATCCCTTTCTCTTCCCCCTTACTTCTTCCAACGTTGACACTTTATCACTACCTATAGATTTTGCTCCTGCTTTCCCACCTCTCCTTGTCCCCTCCTTCAGCTTCTTTCTCCCTCGTCTTTTCCCTTTAAACTCCCTCTGGTACGCCAAATGGGTCCATCCAATTGCTTCCCCTCTCGAGCCTATCCCTTCTGCACTAATTCCTTCAATCTCTGCTCCTCCTCCCCCACCTTACTTCCTTAATTAACCTCTGTAACCTTTTACTGTTCCCTCCTCCTTCAAACATTCTGTCATCATCCCTGATTTAGAAACCTCCCCCTCTAACTTTCGTCTGATATCTTTACTGCTACCTTTTCATCAAATCCTCTTGAAAGGCTTTCTTTCTTCACACTGTACTGAAACTACATTATTACACGTTTCAAATTCTCTTCTTTCTGCCTGTCAAAATAAACAATCTTCTATTCTCATTGTACTTTACTTATCTGCAGTTTTTGACACTCAATTCTTCTTCTTTCCCTGTCTACCTTTAGGTTTTCTGGTTCTATCCTACAGTGGTTTCAATCCGACCGAACCTATTCTGTTTCATGGGCTGGCAAACTTTTTTCCTCTCATCCCCTCCTCTATAGTGTCCTTGAGGGATCGGTTCTCGCTCTATACCATTCCTCTCACTTACCTTATCAGCTCCTTGAATTTCTCCTGCAACTTTTAAGCTGATGGCACCCAAATCTTTTTTCCTGTCCCCCCTCCTCTCATTCCCTTTGCTCCTCTGTTTTGACCTGTTTTTCTGCAATCCCGTCTTGAAGGGCCTCCTGCTTTCTCCATCTGAACCCTTCTTCCTCTGCTTCTCCTACCCGTTCTCCTACTGGTCTGTGCTTTCTCCACTGTGTTCTTTCTTTTTCAACTTCAGTTCGTAATCTTGGTGTCGCTTTCAATTTCTCTCTTTTTCACCTTCCATTACTCCCCAACATTGCCCGTTTCCATCTCTTACGTCCCGTCCCCTCCATACATATGGGAGTCTGTCCTATGGGGACGGGGCCAGACACTTTTGGCATACCAGAAAGGCATTTCACCTTTAACTGTATTGTGCTGCCAATAAGACACGGATACGTGGGTATGGCAAGCCTCGATGACTCTGCCTAGCGGCAACACCCGTCAGCCCTTTGTGTTGACGGGACTGGATGTATGGCATCATGCACAGTTTTTTGGTGCTTCACCTATCCCAAAGTATTTCCCCTTCGGCAGACCCTCTCACTCTTTAGTGACAGGTGTTAAAGAATGTTCATCTTGCACATCCTGCGGCTGGATCCCCATGTGCAGCGCCTCGTGTGTTTAGGCCAGCCCCATAGGTGTGTGGCCTGCACATCTTGCCATGTACTTTCTCCAAGAACTCTTCTGAAAAAATTGTCCCAAGTACAGGGACATTTCAAACGCGTCTCCTTGCGCAGTGAAGGAGTTTGTTTGGTTGCGATCTTTGCCTCAGGTAAGTTTGGCACCCTGAATAAGTGGTAGGGACAGCAGGCAGACCTGCAGCGATTAGCCACTGCAGTGCTGGAGTCACATCTGAGGCTGTTTTGGCTCATACCTGTGCACAGAGGGTCCGTCAAGAGCTGTTGCCAAAGGATGCTCCGAGACCCTTCGGACTATTACCCGGCAAAAGAATGAGGTTCTTTTGAGGTCTCAAACGGGTCGTTTGTACCTGAGGTGACACCGCGGCATGCAAAATCTACCAGGCATAAGCCTGAGGGCCACTGGCCTATCGGACAGTCAGAGGGTCTTTCTGCAAAAATAACAACCGGGCATCGCCCCGAGGATCCTGTTGGAGCTATTAAATAAAAAGTGCTCCACATTGAGTATTACTCCTTCCATCTCTTTGCCACTCTCACCCACACGTTTTAAACTTCCAAAACCTGTCAGCAAATGGAGGTTCCTTCACTAGAGGCTCTCCCATTTCACGATCAGTGACTTCCGGAACCTAAAATGGCTGCCATAGTCTGCATCAAGCACATACACATCTGTCATGGTTTCCCGCTCAACAGAGGACATTTCAGAGATTTCTTCTCCAGAGTCGAGACCTAGGACTTTGTGAGGGTGGACTGGTCTCTGATCACCACCTGGTCGACATCATAACCCATACCATCCTCTTTGAGATTTTCAGCCCCTCCTCAGTTCAGACAACTAACTTGGTGCTCTAGGCCTCCTCAGCATTGTTCTCCCTCAGTCATCTCCTCTTGTGCACCCACAGCAGTGTCCTCAGAGGATTCTTTGAAAAGGGGAATTTTAAGAACTTAATAAATGAGGTGATTCTATAAAGAGCTCCTGTCCCTCAGGTGCCAGTGGTTCCACTTATACCTCAACCACCTCCAGAGATGCCACCACCTATTGCGGCTCTGTGCCTGTTACGCCACTTATTGCGGCACCAACTTTGTCAGATACCGCACAACCAGATAAGCCTGTACCTGTTCTGCAGCACCCTCCTGTAGATCCGTCTCCTACAACAGATACAGGAGATGAAGAGGTGGGTGAGGAGGCCTCACTGTCAGAAAGAGCTTTCCACAACAGGATGGTGTGTGTGCAGGATATTTTAGGGGTTCCGGTATCAGAACAATTGGATGTAGAGTCTGGAGTGCTTGCAGGCGTTCTGTCACTAAGCAAGGAAGACAGATCGGGCAGCCCTTTTCGAAAGGGTGTGATGGCTGAAGCCTAAGCCATTTGGAAGACTCCACATACAGCAATAAGTAAAATGCTAGATTTTTGCTGTGGACACCTTTGTGTTGTCCACAAATCCTCAGTTTTCAGTAGTTGCCTCATAGACTATGTTTTCAAAGTCTTGCTCTTCTTTCGGACCACAGGCGTCTGGTCCTTTGTCTCAAGACAGCAACCTCCTAGACTCCTACAGTAAAAACATTTACTTTAATGCTTCATTGCACCTGAGCCAAGCCAATTCCGATACTATGTTGCCCGCAGCCAATCATAAGTTATGGCAGGACATTGTGGATTTTCATCAGTTTCTTCCTGCTGATAGAGTGGCTGCATTTAAAATTCAGGCCTTTCAGAAGCAGGGATGATTGTGCAAGACCTCAGGGAGATGGCTGCAAACCAGGTTGATACTGTGACTAGAGCTCTTGCTATAGGGGTGGATCTTAGGAGATCTACCTGGGCCAGAGCAACTCATTTCATGAAAGATGTGCAAAACAAAATCCTTGATTTGCCACTTAAGTTTAACAAGTTATTTCACACTTCTACAGACAAATAGCTAAATAAGAAAAAGGCTTACACAGTCACCGGCAAGTCTCCTATAGTCCTCATGAAAAGTCCTCAGAAATCCTTTCAGGGCACCAGGCAGCCACATACCGACAGAAATAAACCCTTTGGTGGTTTTTGTGGCTACCAATAAAGGAGAAGCCGACAGGCTGAAAGGCGCACAGCTTCCCAAAAAAGAAGCTACGTCACGTCCGTAGCATCGGTTGCAGAGTTAAAAAAAACAATGATCTACTCGTCCAGATACACTGCTCCCTAATTCGAGGAAGGATTATAGCGTTCGAATTAAACTGCCAGATCATTGCAAAAGATCCCTGGATTTTATCAGTGGTCAGATTAAGGTACAGATTCCCAATTCCTCCCATTCCCCCTACTTCCCAGCTGATTCAGATAGGTTTGTTAACTCTCCTCCAGGAGATTGCAAACCTTTTGGAAATTGAGGCAATCGAAAAGGTTCCTCAAGTGCAAGGACAGGAATTTTACAGTCCCAAAGAACCATGTGACCCTGAGCACAGTACTGGATATTTCCTATTTTAACCTATCCCTCACCCTAGAAAAGTTCAAGAGGGTCATGCTAGCTCCTATTCAGAATGCCCGCAACCAGTGAGACAGGTTGTGTGCAGTGGATCTAAAGGATGCATACCTTCATATTCTATTATTCAAAGAGCACAAACAATTCCTCACATTATCACTGGGTCAGCAACATTTTCCATATCTGGTTCTGCCGTTCCCAGGGTATTTCACAAATTGATGTCTCCTATTGCAGCTCGTCTGAGACACCAGGGTATTCACATTTCTCCAGCATGGGGTCTGGCATGGATTCACATGCTCATGAATATTCCCCGTCGTCAGGCTGGGAATCCTTGGTAACGAAAAAATCACTATCAGTTTCGCTTCTGATCTGTCTTTCTTAGTAGTAACCAATCACTGATCTCTGGGTCATACCGCCCCCACCCAATGACTGCCCTCTCCCTAAGCCCCGCCCCTGGCAGCCATCCTCAGATATTTACTGCACGTTCAAGTGTTAGGAGTCCTCGTGCTATAGCTCTCGAGCTTTTACTGCGTTTTGCGCTTTTTCAAACAGATTTATCTCATTTTTTCAGTTAATCGAGCCTCAAGCTCCACCGTTTCTACTTCTGATAAATGGGGACCCGTTTCGGATTTACCTACGCCCCTCAAGGGTGAAGTTTTCGTCAAGTTACCCTTCTTGGAGGATTCCAGAAGTTTCTGAGGCCTACCTCGTGGACGAGAAGAACATGGCCCAGGTGAAGGGAAGCTCGACTCCCGGCAAACTGTTCAGGATCTGCCCTGGATGCAACCTACAAAATGTGTTCAAGGAGGACGAGCATTCGAAATGCCTTTACTTCCTCCACGAGTACAAAACGCATGTCAAGAAGGACTGTGCGTTTTGCTTTAACATGACGGATCGGACGATGAGGGATCGCCGGACCCGTCTTTCCAACTGGCTGGAAGGCAAGAGCCCAGCAGATGAGAAGAAAAAGAAGAAGTCCGAGCGGTCTTCTAAGTCCTGTGAGGGCGCCCCGGCAACGGGGGCCCAACAGAAGGCAAAGCACTGCGAGTCCGCGGGCACCGGGAGCGCCGAATGGTGGGGGTCCTCGGCTGCCGGGCAGGGCGCACCTTCACCGATGCCATCAATCGCGAGCCAACGCTCTGGCTCGGGGAAGAGGAAATCCGAGAACCCGGCTAAGCTTCTGGAGAGGCCTCGGTTGATCTCAGAGGAACCGGCCGAGGGGGAGCGAGGCGGTGACCCTCCCTTTAAGGTGAAGGCCTCAAGCACGCCCAAGGCGGAGAAGGCCATGATCCACCCGGCTAAGGCCTCTATCGAGGGAGTCGCTGCAGCCCTGGCAAAGCCTTTGGAGGCTATCCCAGTGGAGGTGACCTCGGGCCCTAGAGTTTCCCTGCCTCCGCGGAGGGAATCCTCTTTTAAGCCCATCGAGAAGACCCCGGTGGAAAAAGAGGAGAGGGGGGCCGGTGGCCATTACGGACACGGACACAACATCCGAGGAGGAACTGACCGAGAATTTGGAAGAGGCCCGGTCCCACGGGAGGAATCCCGACAAGGGGGCCGACGAGAGCGAGGCTGGCAATGACGACGAGGTTCCTGTGGATGAGGAGCAACCGTCGTGCCCGTCACGCCCAGCCCAGCCCGAGCCGCAGGACAACTCGACGGCAATCCAAACCTTATGCACGGAGATAAGGACGAAACTGCCCCTACCCCCGACGGACGACCCGGCTGAACCGGGTCTGTCGGGAAGCCCTCCAAACAAGAGGAGGAGAATTCAGCCAGTGCCCCTTCAGCCCTCACGGCCTTCTCAGCCTTTGTTGCCTTCCCCGATCCCAAGGGACGACACAGGAACAGACACGGCCACGACGGGGACGGATGACGACGGCGGTGACGACAGGACTGACCTTCCGTCTCCGATCCCTCGGGCGTCCCTGCTCGACGAGATTGGCTCCTTCCACGCCATGATTGCCAGGGCATCCAAGCTTTTTCAGCTCTGCCCCGAAGAGAAGAAGGAAGGCTTCCTCTACCAGCGGCGCGAGGCCAAGAGGATGACTGTCCTCGCGGTGCCGTTGCTGGATGACATCTGGGACGAGGGACTTGCCCTTCTCAAGAACCCGTCCACGACACCTGCCAAGTGGGACCAGTACGAGAAGAAGTACCGGGTCCCCGACGGCGCCCCGTTGTCCCTTAGGGCACAACCGACCCCGGACTTGGTCGTCTCTGCAGCGGCCAAGAAGAAAGCGGGGGGGGCATTGGCTTCATCTTCAACTTCCCCACCGGACGGCGAGGGAAAGAAGCTGGACACCATGGGACGACTAGTCATCTCGTCAGCGGCGGCAACGATTAAGGCGCCCAACACCCTAGCGATTGTGGCCCGCTATGACAGGGAATTGTGGTACAAGATCGCCCCCTGTTGGACTTCCTCCCGGACGACAAGAGGGCAGAGGCCCTGGCGATCCTACAGGAGGGTGAGGTGGCGTCGGACCACGCCTTAACTGTGGTCACGGACATTGCCGACACAGGTTTCCGCCAGTTGGGCAACAACGTTTGCCTTCGATGGCTGGGGTGGCTCAAGGCGACCGATTTCCGCCAGGATGTGCAAGCCAAGGTTTTGGACATGCCCTTCGATGGGAACAATCTGTTTGGAAAGACAGTGGATGAGTCGCTGCAGGCCATCAAGACCGACACGGAGACGGATCGGGCGTTGGGAGTTCTGCAGCAACAGCGGCTGCCCTTTCGGAACTACGGAGGCAAGTAAGGTGCCTCCAAAGGATTTGGCTGCGGCTCCTCGACCTACCGTCAAGCGGCCCGTTCCTCGTCGCAAGAAGCCTCGTTGAGATGGACGGAGGAGGGACGAGGCAAGTCGGGTGGATCTCGCCATCGTCGCCAGGGAGGCCAAGGAGGCAAGGCTGCTTCCAAACAAGACTGAACCGGCCGTTGCGTCGGGCCTCCACCGAAGCACCCCGGCGGGAGGTCGGCTGGCGAAGTTCGTCAGCGTGTGGGAGTCCATCTCCACCGACCATTGGGTGCTGGATGCCCTGGCCCACGGGCGCACTCTGGAATTCCTAAAGAAGTGCCCCCGAATTCCTCTAGTGGCAAGGAAGGAAAACCACATCCCTCAACTGCTGTTAGAGGTAAGGGGCAATGCTCAAGAAAGGAGCCATCAAGCTCGTCCCAAAGAGGCTCCGGGGCTCCGGAGTGTACTCAAGATACTTCCTCGTCAGAAAGAAGACAGGAGGTTGGCGTCCCATCCTGGACTTGCGTCGGCTAAACAAATACATCAAGGCACAGAAGTTCCGGATGGTCACCCTCCAGCACGTGTTGGGCCAGCTGGAGGAAGGTGACTTCCTATCGTCGTTGGATCTGGAGGATGCATACTTTCACATCCCCATCCTAAAAGGACACCGAAAGTTTCTCAGGTTCGTAGTCCAAGGGTGGCACTACCAGTTCAAGGCCCTTCCATTCAGATTGAAGTCGGCACCCAGGGTGTTTACCAAGTGCCTAGCACCAGTAGCGGCACGGCTGCGCCTGCAGGGGATCCATGTCTACCCCTACCTGGACGACTGGCTGATCCGAGCAGGGACAAGGGAACTCGCCGTCGAACACACAGCAAAGACCTTCCGGCTGCTCATGGACCTTGGATTCTCCATCAACTTCCCCAAATCCCACCTGGTTCTGTCACAGGTTGTGCTGCTTCTGGGAGCCAAGCTCGATATAGTAGCGTGGTTGGCCTCGCCGTCAGGCAAGGTACAACGTCTGCTGGCCACGGACATGGCCAGAGTGAGGTCCATCAAGTCCCTTCTCGGGATGATGTCCTCTTGCATCCATCTGGTGCGCCTGTGCAGGCTTCGGATGCGTCCTCTGCAGGAGTTCCTCGACGCCCGTTGGACGCAAGCGACGGGCGGCTTCGAGGACAAGATCTCGCTCAACGAAGTATTCCGCCAAGCAATCTGACGCTGGGGCACGCGCACGCATCTCGCCGCGGGCACGGACTTTCAGACCCCAGCATACCAGGTGACGGTGACGAAGGATGCCTCCCTGGAGGGGTGGGGAGCGCACACCGGAGATCTTCACGCGAGAAGCCTGTGGCTCTCGGAGGAGAGGCTGCTCCACATCAACATACTGGAGCTCCGAGCAGTGTTCTGGGCCCTCAAGTCATTCCTCCCTTCCCTTAAGGGCAAGGTGGTGAGGATCTTCACTGACAACACCACCACGATGTTCTACATCCAGAAGCAGGGAGGAACCAGATCCCCAGCCCTGTCCATGGAAGCCCAGGATCTGTGGCACTGGGCGGTTGCCCAGGGGATGTTTCTGGTACCTTTTCATCTAGCAGGGATAAAAAAACACCATCGCTGACTCACTCGGCAGGGAGCTACGCTCGTGCCAAAAGTGGGAACTGCGCCAGGATCAAGTGGATCAACGCTTCCGACGATGGGGCAAACCCCAAATCGACCTGTTTGCAACGGTGACGACCTCCAAGTGCCAGAGGTTCGCCAGCAGGTTCCCCCAGCCGAGGAGCATGGGCGATGCTTTCTCGTTCCCCCTTGGACAGCCTGTTCCTGTATGCGTTCCCGCTGTTGCCGTTGCTGCTCAGGCTCATCAACCAACTCAAGAGGTCCCGGTGCAGGATGATCCTCATCGCAGATATGGTTCCCGGACCTTCTGGACTTGTCAGCGTCCCCACCAGTCAAACTGTCGACTGACGCAGATCTTCTCTCCAGAGAAGGAGGCGCCATTCTTCATCACGACCCGGAGTAGCTGAACTTGCAGGCCTGGCTCGTGCAACACTAGAGTTTGGAGGGTACGATATCCCGACTGACTGCAGAGAGGTTCTTGCAAAGGCCAGGGCGTCCTCAACTCTCAAGTGCTACGGACACAAGTGGAAGAGGTTCTCTGTCTGGTGCTGTGCACAGAAGATTAACCCTCTACGGATTACAGCCCCTCAAGTGATACCGTACTTACTGTCGGTACGATTACAGCCCCTCAAGTGCTACCATACTTACTGTCGCTGGCCAAAGCTGGACTAGCTCACCCTTCCATCAAGATACATCTGGTGGTGATTTCCCGATACACCAGAACTGCAGGACAGTTGTCCCTGTGGTCTCATCGCCTGGTGAAGGGGTTTATGAAAGGACTGTTCCATTCGTTCCCGCCGGTGAAGGCTCCAGCCCCGGCGTGGGAGCTCAACGTGGTGCTGACCAGGCTATGGGCCCGCCATTCGAGCCTTTGCATTCGGCTCCGTTGAAGTTCCTGTCGTGGAAGACAGCGTTCCTTGTGGCCATTACCTCTTTACGACACGTGGGAGAGATTCAGGCCCTTTCCTGCAAGCCTCCATACTTGACTTTCCACGAGACAAGGGTGGTGCTGAGGACGCACCCCCTCCTTCATGCCCAAGGTGACGTTGGATTCCATCTCAACGAGCCATTGGTGTTACCAGTCTTTTTCTCGTCGCCTTCTTCGCCGGCTGAGAGGACCTTGCACTCGCTGGATGTAGCTAGAGTGCTGAAGTTCTACACGGACCGAACAAATAGTTCTCAGAAGACATCACAGCTGTTTGTGAACTTTGGACCTGTGAACCAAGGGAAGGCTCTCTCGAAGGCTTCCATTTCCAGATGGCTCTCCGGCTGCATCATGCACTGTCATCGGTTGGCAAATCGACGGTTGCCTGGCCGTCCGAGAGCCCATTCGACCTGAGCGATCGCTGCTACCACAGCGTTCTTGTCTGGTGTGCCCCTGCTGGACATCTGCAGGGCTGCTACGTGGAGGTCGACGCACACCTTCACGAGATTCTACTTTGTCGACCGGGATTCCAGGGAGGAGTCCAGAGTTGGCCAGGCAGTCCTGCGCAACCTGTTCTCTTAAGGTGAGCCTGGTGAGGAGGTAAGGGTTGCTTAATGTTGAGTTTTATGTAATGCTTAATGTTGAGCCTTGCCACCTCCCGTGGTTGTGTATGTGTGTACTGCTATGTATTTTTATATTCATGAGCATGTGAATCCATGCCAGACCCCATGCTGGAGAAGGAAAAAGTTACTTACCTGTAACTGTTGTTCTCCAGCATGGGTCTGGCATGGATTCACATGTGAACCCTCCCTCCTTCCCCTCTGCGGCTCTTCACTTGGTCATACTGCCACTTTACGTGCTACCAAATCTGAGGATGGCTGCCAGGGGCGAGGCTTAGGGAGAGGGCAGTCATTGGCTGGGGGCAGTATGACCCAGCGACCTGTGATTGGTTACTACTAAGAAAGACAGATTAGAAACAAAACTGATACTGATTTTTTCTTTACCGAGGATTCCCAGCCTGACTGGGAATATTCATGAGCATGTGAATCCATGCCAGACCCATGCTGGAGAACAACAGTTACAGGTAAGTAACTTGTTCCCTACCCATATTTGGACGACTGGCTTGTCAGGTCGGAAACACATCCAGAGTCTCTACATCAACTGCTCAACCTTCCCTTCAGTCTGGGCAACAGTCATTGTCAAGAAGTCTTCCTTAACGCTAAGACAGAACATCAGGGACGTCATTTAGTGGTCACCAGGGGTTGTGCCTGCGACTACTGAGGTCTCCCTTGCTACCCCCCCACTCCCCAGAAGCATGTGGCTCTTTGTTTCTGGAGTGGCTGGTTTTCTGATAGGTTTAGCTGCAAACATAGCTCAGTGGGTTGAGCTCTCACTACTGCACTGTCGGTGTGATCTGCAGGTTCGACTCCGGCAAGGTCAACGTACCCTTTCATCCTGCTGAGGATGATACATGAGTACCAACACAGGTTGGGTGATATTGTATGTATATTTGTTCTATATGAAGCACTTAAGCATAAGTGATATATAATTACACATCAATATCATTTGGCTGCTTGAATTCACAGTAATTTGATAATATGGGCCTATACCTACTGATATTAACTATGCATATGGGGATCCATTCTTGTATGAAATGTATATCACTTTACAGTGATATCCTAACCATATTTTTCGTAGTGTATTTAGAAACAATGCTATGTGATGCCACTTCCTGTTTTGTCAAAGAGTGAAAAGTTGTGGTCCATTGTTTTCTGTGATGTCACTTCAGGTTGGGGTCAAATGACATCACGTCCATGTGATGTCACTTCCGCTACCCCTGGCATTTTGGTGTAATGACGTCCCTGCAGAACATCATCTTTATAGTGTTCAGATGGGATACTACAACTTGAAATCTGGTATCCTCTGGTCGGGGGACAAACAGAACCTCACGATGGAGAGTCCCTTTCCAGGATATTCCTCACCATCACACCATAACGTCTGACTCTTCTCTCACGGGATGGGGTGCCACATTGCATCAGTTTCAAGCTCATGCGCTTTGGTCCCTGGAGAAATCCTTTTTTCACATAAACATTTCTGAGCTCTTAACGATTTTCAAAGCCCTGAGGTAATTTCTTCCCTTGATTCAAAGCTCACCGGTCCTCATACGGACGGACAGCACCACGGTTATGTTTTATGTGAACAAGGAAGGGGGGACTAAATCTCCTCCATTGTGTCACTTGGCGATTCAAATCTGGTAATGGGCCATGCTTCACGGAATGCATCTCCACGCCAGTCATCTAGCAGGAGAGCTCAACACAACAGCCGATGCATGGAGCCGTCTATCTCAGGGCAACCACGAGTGTGAGCCAAAGAGCTCAGTTCTAGAACAGATCTTTCAGAAATGGGGTCACCCTCAGCTGGATCTATTTGCAACCTTCCTGAACTGCAAATGCCGATGGTTTGCACCACTTCTTGGACATTAATGTCCTAGGGGACGATCTTCAAATTTCTTGGGATGGCGAGGCATGCTATGCTTTTCCGATGATTTCTTGTTTCCGAGTGTACTCACGAAGTTCAAAAGGTCCAAACATTGCTCTCTGATATTGATAGTACCAAATTGGCCAAACCGCATCTGGTATTCAGACCTAATTCGGCACAATGTGCATGGACCATGTCTCCTTGCGATAACTCGGGATTTGCTATTCAAACAGCATCGGAAGGTGGTCCACCCCTCCCTGATATCGCACAGCTTAGCAGCCTGGTACCTGAACAACCAATGCTTGCTGACATGGGTCTTTCAGAGGACAATGCGGCCTTTATTCAAACTGCTAGAAAGCAGTACACAAGATCCCAGTACAAAAGTAAGTTGACTCGCTTCTGCTTCTGGATCCTGGAGCAACCCCTTGATCATCTGCATTCTTCCTTGCACAACATTCAATCTTTTGTGTCTTACTTAGCATCGACAGGAGTTAATATCCAGCCTTGTCATACATATCTCTCTGCTATTGGAACTTACATTAGCTCACCAAACCTTCTAATACAGTAATCGGAAGATTAGTAAAACTCTGTCCTCCAATTTCAAAACCCCACTGTCTGCAATCTAAATGTGGTACTGTCAGCCATATCCCATAAACCGTTCAAGCCCAGGTCTACAGCTGACATCTTTTAAGATGATTTTTCTGGTAGCAGTAACTTCCACCAGGAGAATCTGATAAAGCCAGGCTTGTTCATTTTCATAGCCATACACCGTCTTTGACAAGGACAAGGTGGTTCTTATAACACACCCTACAGTTTTGGCCAAGGGGGTGTCATCAATTTATCTGAACCAGGAGATTGTTCTTCCTACATTTTTTCCTTCTCAATCCGAGGGAGGGGGAAGAGGGGCACTTCATTCTTTGGGGATCAGACGAGCCCTGAAATTCTATCTAGACCAAAGATTTCCGATCAGCAGATAGTTTGTTTCCTTCGGTGGTCACCAGGTAGGCTATCAAGCTTCAAAGACCACCATAGCCAGGTGGATCTTTTCTTGTATTGTGGAAGATTACAAGCTCCAAAACAAACCAGTGCCTAAGGGCTTACATGCTCACACAGTCCGAGCCAAGGCAACAGCTGTAGTGTACCAGAGAAACGTTCCATGGGAGGTCATTAGTAAAGCAGCAACATGGGCTTCTCCCTCTGCTTTCTGTAAACACTATTGCATGGATACTGCAGCCAGATCTGGTGCTAGATTCGGGTAGGCAGTGCTGCAGAATCTTTTTGCCTAAAAACTGTTTCCTGCCTCCGAGGCAGTTTAATTATCTGTATGGAGGAAAGGGGATGGGACATAAGAGCAAGACCAAGTTACTCACCGTAGGGACTTCTGTACTTGTAGTTTTAGTCCCCCTTCCTCCACATGCCCCAGCCACCGTCCGCCAATAAAAATCACTTTGTTGGGTTTCCCGTCTAGCACAGCCAAGGACTGGTGGGTGTTGCCGGTAGGCGGAGTCAGCAGGGCTGGCCACGCATCCGTGCCCTACCAGCAGCACAATACATTTAAAGGGAAAATGCCATGTTTGGCCACCAGGGGGCGCACAGATGAGTTTACCCTCTGTGTGAGCTCCACACACTCTGGTCCCGGAAGTGGCATGAGCCCCCACTTGTGGACCCCCTTACCTCCAATATAAACCAGAGAATCCGACGTGGGAACTGACCCCCCCACCCCAACGGTGGAAAACCCGAATGAAATCGGAGCAGGGAAGTGAAAGAACTTCGACGAAGAAGTTTCGGTCCCCAGCTGCGGCCTGGTCCACACGCCGTGGCTGAAAGCGAGAAGTGACTGTGCTTAGCAGAGACAGAGTCACCCTCCGAATCGTATGAAAGGTGTTTGTGCAGCAGAACCTGACGGCGACCCCCTATGAAGAGGAGTACCCCAGCGCACTAAAGGAAACCCCCCGGATGACACACGGTACCCCTGCAGCTCCGAGGGAGCAGTGGCGCGCCCAGCTCCTACACACTGCTACAGTGGAAAATTGTGTTACGGTCACTCTGCTGACCCATTTCGCGTGCCCCTCTCTGCGCTAGGGAGAGGACCGTGGGAGCGAGACGCAGAGCAAGGACCCAACCCCGCTTTGATCGCCTGGCTCGTCTCCCCACAGGGACAACCAGGACTCGTTCCACCGCCCGTAAGAGGATCTAAATGGGGACACGGCTTGGGGGGCGACTTAGCTGAGAGAGATCACCCCTCTCTTGAAGAAGTCTTAGCTCTGCCACCGCGCCGTACACTGTTCACCCTCTGTGGACAGCTGATCAAAGTCTACTACAGTATCAGGAGCTGCACACCGGGACCACAGTCTCTACGTTTCGTGATTCAGAGCCCCGAATCCCACAGAGCTGCAAGTCGCAACAGCACAGGTATGAACGCTTCTGCCTAAAAGCAGATTAATACTCTTCCACCTCCAGCTCCACAAATTGGACCACAGACTTAATACATTCAGCGCCTTACACCACAGATATCCAGCATATAAGAACACTACCAATCTTAAGTATCCCACAAATATACCTGGCAGAGCGTGCCTCCATTACACGCCAGGAAAGACTGGGTACCACAGTGCCTGACACCACACACGGCTGGCTCACATCAATGTGAGATGACCCACGTCACCAGCATAGCAGGACATGGTGAGGCAATTGTAATACCAAAGAGCAGGGACCACAGAAAGGAAATTGGCCCTGGAACCATTTGGAAATCGGATTTGTAGATCCCAACACCTATAAGGTTGTAAGAGCATCGCCTCCTCCCAATATCATTTACCTAATGCAGTATTTGCAACAAAGCACAAAAATCAATCCAGCGGATATGTAAATAAGTCTACTGAAAGCAGCACAATCCCAACAGTAGTCGGGAACGGTCCCTCTATAAACTCCTCAGATCACTGCACATAATTCACAAAAACATTTATGAAAAATGTGTTTTCCTTTATTTAATTAGAAACATTAAAATGATTATTAAATAAGTCAGAGCTCATACATGAATAAGAGTAAATATAGAACATACAACTATACAGCACGAATAAAGTGCATAATGTGAAGAAAATACTAATTTCCCAATAGGACTGCTAAGAGCTTGCTGCCAGATCACAAGCTGGGGAATGATCACCATCGTCCCCAAATAGGTCTAAGTCAGTGTTGGTGGATTAAACCCACTCGAGAGAAGGGAATCCCTCGGGTAGGAAAAATCCTGGTCAACCGAACAAAGTCAGGATGGTTTAGAAATGAATTCAAAGATGGATTAAATCCTGAAAGTGACAGAGAAGAAAAATCGTTTTTTCCAAATGTAGCAGTTCAAATATTTCATAAAACGAGAAACTGAAGAATCTTCACAAAAGTAATAATAATAAACCCATACTCTAAAAAATCTAACATGGGATGCGATATGTCAACTACTTAGGTGACATGCAAAATAAACCACAAATACGTAAAAAGAGTATAGTGAGCATAGCGCCTTAGAACAGGTAGTTTCGATGAAAAACACATCTAGCTGAATTACAGATGATGTCCATCTTCATCAGGACGTAGCATTCCCGAATAAACTTTCTTGAAAATTCATCTGTGTCTTGGATTTACCTACACAAATGTCACAAATTACAGAGAGAGACTAAAATGTATGTTCTCCAAACAGAAAATAATAATAAAAAGATATAACATCAGAACAACCATATATGTAAACAGCACAATAGTTCATACATAATATCCGTACATAAAAACAAGTGAACTGAGGATCCCAAAGAAGGAACAATCCCCCAACATTGGGTTGGAACGTGCAAAGTGACTAGTAGGGGAGAAAATCTAATTAGAGAAAATCTAATTACCATAATCTCAGACCCTTTTGGGGTGGGCCCAGGAGCCTGGCAAAAGAGTCCAGGAAGTAGGGATCTGGCCACACCGAAACAAATCTCAAATAAATTAGATCTGTAATGGATAAAAATAAAAAAAGCCACAATGTGGTCATAAAATTTCTCTGGTAAAAAAGACTCGAATGAGATGCAAGCAGCCAAAGAGGAAAACCAAAAGTAAAGAAATAAATACATTCCATTCTAAATAAAGTAGACATATAAAAATGTAAAGGAAAACCCAACAATGGGACCACCCATGTGTCAAAGATGAATTGAAAAATAAGAGATGGAAAAGCCGAAAAAGTGATACAATAGTAATGATAAAAAAGAAGATCCTGCACCCGGGGAAAAGGGATAAGGGCAACATCCTAATTTGTAATTATGCTCACCATTGATCAAGTCCAGATCTATCAATCAAGTATAATCAATAGGTGATTCCTTTATCTGTGGTACGGCCTCAAGTTCATAGACAGTTCGGATTTCAGTGGGTTCCCCAGAAGGGTGAACCTCCAAGTATCATTCAAGGATAGACAGAGTCTATGGAGCAATACAAGGTACAAAAAGCTGATAAATCATGTGTTATGCCCCGAAATATAACGTACATAGAATATATCACTGCACTTTATGAGGTAAAGGCAGAAAGCATAATCTGAAAGTTCGTAAAAGACTGAACTTACACAAGTCCATGCACAGCAGGATCTATATGTCTATTGTGTAACCTAAATAACGGTACTGAAAAGTCTCAACATATACGCAAGTCTAATTCGTAAACATAAATACCTCCACCATAGATATTTAACCTAATCTAGAATAGAAAGGTGAAAAGAAGCCGAAATTGTGAGGGATTCCATCTGGCTACCTGCTGAAAGTTACTTACCTCAGAGGCAAACACCGTCAACACCACACCAGGAAGTCGGCAAGCGAACTTCCTGTGTTGGCGTGTATTCGAGGTTAAATACGCCAATGGGCGTATCAAATCGGACGTCTAAAACGTCTCTATTGCACATGACCCCTTACACGGGAAGGCGCGTCCAATACAGAGCATCGCGCTGCGGGGTGAAAACGAGCCGAGCGAACACAACTCGCCCCCAAAAACACACAGCAGGCCCATCGTCACCTACACCACGGCCCGAGCGCATCGAGCGCACCAAGGGACACCCCCCATACACATACCACGCGGAAAGTCGTGCAGCGAGGCCAAAACAAAGGGCCGAGGCTGAATAGAGGGCCGTTAGAAATAAATCACATGACTGGCCACGTGGTTCAGTGTAGAACGCATGTCAGATTATAACAAGATGTATGATGCATTAACAATCAAACTAGGCAGAGCCTAGAGGCAGAAGCAAGAAATCCAGTCAGAGGACTAAGGCCAGAAAAGCCAGGCATTTGTATAGTATGCCACAATAAAAAATGTGAAACCAATCTCAAGGATAACAACCGGAATAACACCAAAAAAAGTTGAGACAACAAAGGGAAAAATTATTATACACCCAAACCTATGGTACATCTCTACCGATGTCAAGATGGACGTAACACATACCGTGTTATCAATGAAGTTGTACAGACTAGAGCCTGAAGGCACCAAGAATAGCCAAAGGCTAGAGGGCTAGAGTCCAAGAGCTGTCTCGAAATTAAAGATCTATTGAAATAATGCATGCCATTCTTCATGGGCATTCAGGCCTAGTGTATGACTTTGTGTGTTAAATATCCACCACTGTTCCCTTCGGGACAAATTGGTGGCAATAGCATAATGGTCTGGTCCCGTGACTCTTTCAAGACACCACCAACGTAAGTTTTCACAGTCGTGTTGGTGTTCAACAAAGTGAGCAACTAAAGGAGAAGAAAAATGGCGAGTCCTAATTCTGGACTTATGCTCAGAGATTCTCAGTTTAATGGGTCTAGAGGTTTTGCCTATATATGACTTGTCGCATGAACAGATAATCAAGTAAATCACGTTTTTAGAATTACACTTCGTGTGATCCCTCAGTTTCCAGACTGGTTGATGGTAACAGTATTGGCCACTGTGGTAGATCTGCACTGGCAACAATTACCACAAGTATAGTTACAAGTAACCCTTTCCATGCCCCACATTTCAGAGATGGTTTTAGGTGCCTGGATGGTCTGCAGTCTATCTGCCTGGGATAGCCAACTCTTCAAATTCCTGCCCTTTTTGAATGCATACATAGGATGTTCCAAGTCGGACATGTTCATTTGAAGTAGATGCCAGTGCTCGGCAATTGCCTTCTTAATTTTGGCATGATGGGTGCTGTAGGTCATGGCACAGACCATGCGCGACTGATTCTGGGTGGTACGGGTATTTTTAGTCAACAGGACTTCGCGATGCTGATATCTTGCCCTTTTACGGGACTGTTGCAATATGTGAGCTGGATAACCTCGCTGACACAGTCTGTTCTCTATGATGTCGGTTTGAGACACAAAATCTTTCTTGTTCGTACAGTTCCGCCTAGCTCTTAAAAATGGTCCATAGGGAATACATTCCCTTAAAGATTGCGGATGAAAACTATCAAAGTGAAGAATAGTATTTCGATCCGTAGTCTTACGGAAAAGGTCCACAATGATAGCACTGTTCTGATGTTTAAGTGTCAGATCCAGGAATGAAATTGACATACTGTCCACAGACATAGTAAACTTGAGATGGTCATTCAATGAGTTAATCCAAGTCAGGAATTGTTCATGATCTCCCATAGATTTATCCCACACGATTATAATATCGTCTATATATCATTTGTAAAAAAGAATAGATGGCAAAAAGGGATTGGAGATATCAAAAATCGAGACCTTCTCAAAAGCCCACACAAAAAGGGTTGCGTAATTGGGGGCAAATGCTGCACCCATCGCGGTACCTTTAACTTGTAGGTAGAAACTCTCTTTAAAACTAAAGTAGTTCTTAGTCAGGGCAATGTGGAGGAGATCCACAATGAATTCGCTTGGAACCAGCTGCGGATCATCTCTGAGATCCAAGAAGCACTTGATAATGGGCAATGACTCTGACTGAGGGATATTCAAATATAATGGTTCGACATCGAGAGTGATAAACAAGTTTTTGTCTGGATCGAATGGAAAGTTTTCCAAATGGACAATAGCATCAGTGGTATCAGCCAGGTAGGTAGGTGTACTAGCTGCCAAAGGTTTGAGGAAATAATCAGTATTTTCCCAAAGGTTCTAGAATAGAACCGCAAAGAGACACTATCGGTCTGCCTGAAATATTTAATATATTCTTGTGGATTTTTAACAAGATATAAAAGAAAGGTACGCGTGTTCCTTTGCCAGTGAGAAATAAAAATTCTTTGGTACTAAGGATATCCGCATCTTTAGCCGTGTGACCAGGGCTAAGATTTCACTCTGTATAGTCTGTCGGGTCCCCCTTGAGTTTAAAATAGAAGATCCCATTATCCAGTTGTCTTAGTACTTATGAATCATAAAAGGATGCGCCGCAAACAACCACTCCTCCACCTTTATCTGCCTGTTTGATAATAATAGAAGTCTCTTTTTTCAGTTCTTGCAAGCAGGACCATTCTTTTTTGGAAAAGTTGTAACATCAATTTGAAATTGGATCACCCTGAGCTGAAAAGATGGAATGAAAGTCACGAAGGACAGCACGTTCAAAGGTGATCGTTTCACTAGAAACCATCTGTGATGTAGGCATGAAAGTCGATTTTGGCCTAAACGGAGTATTGTTGTTTTCTAAATCACTACTGTTTGTACCAAAATGGTCTCTCAGCCGAATTTTTCTGAAAAAAACTATGAAGTTCTAATTCAAGGTCCATCTGGCTTGGATTACGCATAGGAATAAAGGAGAAACCTTTCTCAAGTACTGCAATTTTGTTAGTGGTAAGCATCCATGTCGAGATGTTATAAACTGCCGATGTGTTGGTTAACGTTGGTAAAACGTCCTTGTCTGAAACATGTTCTCTATAGGCAGAGGTCCTGCATCGGCGGGAGGAAAAGGGAGGTTCGGGGGAGGGAAGGCCTGGTAAGGGCCTTGAAGTACAAACATGTGCATCTGCATATATTGTTGGTAAGGCCAATTTTGGCGTCCTCTTCTCCCTCTATGTGAGCCTCTATTCCATTGGCGACCTCTTGGGCCACGTGTGTTTTGTTTGGGAAAAGAACCGCTTCCATCTGAGGAACTATCTGAGAAGGTATTTGCGACATGGCAGAGACTTCTTGAGTGTGTGGGTCAGAGCCGACTGAGCGAAATACACAGGGTGTTTCTTCCGGCATATTAGAACACCCTGAAGACATACCCTTTAGACTGTCAGCGAACAGATATGTACCACTAGCCCTGGGGTATTGAAGAAACAAGATCTGAGACCCGGAATAGAAGCGAGAGAACTGTCACACATCAAAGGCGTCTCAATCCAATGAAGATATGTGGAACATGCAGCACCACTAAGCACTATAGAATACTCAAGATAACGCTAATCCAGTGAATACCTCCATGATCATCTGAAAGAGCCCATTGGGAGTACTGGCTAGAGGGAAGGGCCCCCAAAGGCGGGGCATGTGCCCTCCTCCGGAACTAAGAAAAGTTCCCCTTCTGCACGAAAAGCCCCTGGTAAACAGAACTATATCCTGACGAGGTCAAAGCCGAAAGGCACCCACCGACATAATGAAGTGGAAATATTTGGACCCTCAGAACTGTCCTGCCTTTCCCTGTCCCTGCTATTGCCTAAATCGGCTCATTGCTGTCGGATCGGCTCGGACAACGGGGTTGGTGTGACGATGAGTTGGGCCCTCAATGTAAACCCTGCACCTGCCTCAGAACCTGACCTGAATTCAGAGAGACGGTCAAGACATGCCCCCTCGAGGGAAGACACGGCTGGAGCACTGACACGACAGAGAATTGGAAGGTGTAATAGGACGCCCAAATTACTGAGTAAGAACTGATAACAGGACTGTTGCCCTGTAACCACCCCGCTTCTAATATGAATAGCATATTGACACGTGTCGAAAATTGGCAAAATACTCTTATACTCCACGTAACTCTGGAACAGTCTCGTACAAAAAGGGAGAGATGGCCGCATCCGGGACAGATGCAGCCGTGACGAAAGCTGATGTAGCAGCCCTCCTGAATGAAATGAAAAGCATGAGAGCAGATATTGGGGCAAGATTGACAAGATTATGAATATAATAGATAAACTCGAACGATTCGACGGGGTGGAGCACAATCAAACTTCTCTCGACACGCTCGAATCGCAGATGAACCTGAGACTGGGAGACGTGGAAACCCGGGGGGAAGAATTTCGTCTGAAACTAGATGACTTAGAAAACCGAGAGAGACGCAATAATCTCTGGATCTTCGGTATACCGAGCCGAGAAGGGGAGCAGGACTTGGAACTCTCCATGCGCTTCTCAAAATACTATTCGAAGATGAGACAGTGGATGAACCGAAGGGCGATCAGATACACAAGCCAGGAGGTGCACCAGGTGGCCCAAAGACAGTCCTGGTTAGGCTGCATAACTATGCTGTCAGAGCCAGGAACCTCAATAAGGCCAAGAATACCCCCCAACTCCTTCTCGACAAAGCAAGAATTAGGATCTATCAGGATTTGTCCTCGCTCACTCTTGCCATGCGGAGGATGTGCATGCCACTGACCAGGTGGCTTAAAGACAAAGGTGTCCGCTATCGTTGGGATACCCGTTCTCCCTCACGTTTGAATGGGAGGGAAACACAGTGAGACTCCGAACTGCAAAAGACATAAAGACCTGCATAGCGGACTTACTGGGCAACCTGGACAACGAACAGAATCCGGTGGAGGATCGACACGAAGATCGGCAATGGCCTATCCAGGGTCAAAGATAGCAGAACATCCCAGGATCCAGAAAGTATAGAAGGATGACTGCCTCTTCGAATGCGGAACATTGAAGCAGGACGACACTATGACATCGTACACAAGAACATTGGTATTGGTGGCGGCCTGTGTTTGGGAGGGGAGGTCCTGCTGTAGAATCAGCGTGCGCAAGGATTGATGACCGCCAAAGTTGGCGAACTACAGTGGTGATGAGAATACGCGGTGGATGCTCTGGAGGTATTGTGCATGTACTCGAATCTGCCGGGATTTTGATGTTTATGGTTTGTCGTTGTAGGGGGAGCAAAACAATGTGAAAGGTTTGTTTGTATAGTGTTGGAGTAGGAGGGGGGTTAAAGTGGGCTCAAAGCATGTTGTGGTGTTTAAAGATGGGACTGTGGGTTGCGTGA